>NC_016132.3:56050024-56675024 GCF_000005505.3 Brachypodium distachyon | reverse complement strand
TTCTTAAATTCGTTTAGAAGTCATTTTTCGGTTTATTTCATTTCTCCTATCGTAGACTAAGAAAAAAAATGGCATCTAATATTTCTAGTGAATCTTATTGACTACTCCCTCTGATCCTAAATTCTTGACTCAAATTTGCCCAAATATGGATGTATCTATTTTTAAAAAGCGTGTAGATACATGTAATATTTCGACAACAATTTAGGATCGGAGGGAGTAATAAATAGCTTGTAGTGATGACAATATTTCGTACTAGAGGCTATAACTAACATCTGAACAATTTTGGTTAGATTCTTCAGTTTCCATTTCAGGTTAGTGTGATTTAAAAGATTAGCTCGCACTTCTCTAAAAGAGTTTGCAAAGCAACACAATATGTTGTTGTGGGATCAATATTTACCCCCAAAAGTGTTGTTTCCCTTAGTAAAATGAAGCCCTCTCGCAATCACTCAAAGGCCTTCTACAAAGAGAAGCCCTCACCCAAGGACTCTGAGGCCCTCCTCAAAGAGAAGCCCCCTAGTGCCCTAGCAACTCTTTGCCATGTCAAAACATGGTTCTCGACCTTCTGTGGCCTAGCCTTCTTTTGTAAGAAGCCTTGTCTCGAGGCACCTGGACCTTCTCTTAGATCCCCGTTCAAGGGGAGATCATGTCCAAGCCTAAGGTCAAGTAGTCGCTAGGAGCATACAATACACTAATCATCCACTATGGACTCCATTTGCCTAAGTCACCTCAAACACTTCACGGGGTTGGTAGCAAGAGGCCTTTGTAGGAGTTGAACACCTCATTTTCCATTTGGGGTGATGCCTAGAGTTTGCTCTAATGCGCCTTCAGACGCCTCCGCTATAAGCTATGTCCCTTGAGCATTACGTCCTTCGGAACCTTGATTTCTGAGAAGGTCCCAAAGGAACCTTACGAGCCTTGCGACCATACTCCCTCTGGAACCCTTGATTTCTTAGGAGGTGCAGGCACCCGGCATAACCAAAGACTAGTATAGCTAACCAGGGCATAGGAGGTTCTATGCGTCGTTATTGTGGCCAGCAACCACTACCGATAGCTTCAGGTGATATTGCAAGTCGAAATAATCATCACCGCACTAGAAATGATCCTTTGTCCAAACAAATTATGTAGCTTCAAGGTAGCACAAAAGACCACCACACCACCTGGTAGGATAGGAGGGCCCATGCAAAATGGCAACAAAGGCACTAGCGGTACTAGCAACAATACCACTAGGTTTCTAAAAGCTCTTCATTATCTTCCATCATGCAAGAGAGGTTTTTCTTGCAACTTCCCCAGTCTCTTGCATGGTCTTTCACAAAAGCAAGATGCAGAGTACTGAACCTCGAAGTTGATGTTGATGTAGAAACATTAAAGACTCCTAGGTGTACTACTATGGGATGAAAGCATCATCATCATCATCATCATCATCAATTACATGCTATCAAGGGTGAGCTTCCAAAAAAAGATTAGAAGGGTAACATGTCAGAAAAAATTGTGGGTAGTAACTAAATGGTTTAAGAAGGTTCACAGAATCATGAAGCTACACGTCCGTCGACATTCAAAATTGAGGTGGTTCCACATAATGTGAAATGTCACAACTCTTCAAAAGATTGCCATGAAGCTAAAATAGAGCCTTGACTTTTCTTACATGACTCCTATTGGATATCCCGACTCCAGTATATTTTTGACGTCTCTAAAGTGAGTACATATTTCTGTCGTTTAGTCTATGATGCAAAGGAGGGCAGAGTGGCCCAAGGTGTTCTTGTATACAACCAAATCCAGACAAGTTCATTCGTTGCAACTACAATGAGTACACTCCGCCGATGGTTCTCACCCATGCCAAAGCATGATGATACCAGAACCTCAAAATACATGAAACTGTCTACTGCCCTTAATTAATGTTGAAGGCCCTCCTACGAGAAACCGCTTGAAGGACCATGCTAAAATTTATCAACACTTTTTTGGGATATCAGAGGGTGTGTATGAAAAAACAATATGCACTACCCAAGATCTATAGTGAAGTCCCACGTAGACAAAGCCACTCGAAGGACCATGTGATGTGATTGGGAGGTTCTTTTAGGCTTGGTGAGTGATCAAGATAAATTGGTTGAAGGACCACACTTCGACAAAGTGACGCTTCTGAGGAGTGGAGGGACATGGCCAATGGAAGCAAACAACATTAAGATAAAAACAGAAATATGGTACATCCTCATGAAGTTGATCCTGCAAGGCAAATTCACCTGCCTCCATTAGAAGGGAAGAGCGGAAAAAAAAACTCCCCAAAAGGCTTATGCAAAAACTAAAGAGCATAGGGGCTAGCAATAGGTCATGCAACCAATCTTTATGGAATTTCCTAGCCATTGTCACTTCAAACCCGATGTGAAGTTGCAGTGAACTCCAATACTTTACGGTTACCGTAGCATGTTTTCTAGCTCAGATTGTATAATGGTCTACACCTACACGATTCTATAAATACCTCGCAGCGTTGTGGATGGTTGGTACATATAAGAGGACCGGCAAACAAAATATACATCTTTGGGACCCTAAATTATGTAGTAAGGTGATATGTAGGATAAAAATTTCAACGAGTTGTGTGTGCAAGTTAAATGTTAAGATATAGATGATCTTTCCATAAAGTAAATCATGACCGGACATAAAGTAAACCAAGAGGATAGAGAAATGACCTAGCATAGACTTAATAAAGTTGGGATGCAAATCAAGGTATTTTACTCAAACAGTTTAGAACATTACTAAAAATTTAAAATAAGATCCATTAAAAAGCCTTGTATAGTGAACAACCAAATAATCCTAATAATACATTCTATGTATTAATTTTATATATGTATAATGAACATACAAGGATTATTTACACATCGAAATCTACTTCTACAAATCCAACTTCACCTTATTTTCTCTATACAATTTTTTTGTAAAGTAAAATTTGTATTAACACAACATGATGTGTTTACTATGAAGTTTAATTCCTCTAACGACACATAGAATATATTTACTTTATGAATAGTAATAAAACTATAAATCTTGCGTATTGCCAGCTTATTATAAGAGTAAGAAAGTAAGGTGAAGCTAATGTTGTCAACCATATCAGGATAACCTAAATCTTATTAGTACATCTCCCAAAGTAGTCCAAAGTGTAGAATAGGAGTGGAGCACAAATTAAAAAAGCCATATGAATGATTCATATAAAATAAAAATATATATAAATAATTGTATTAATGAGACATAAGAATTTGTATACTTCATCGTAGGCACCATCATCACCATTTGAAAAAAAAATCCAATTAAATCCTTTCGTTGCATCAATTACCATTTCTGAATGGCTGTTGAAGTTGAATTACTTGTATTTTTTTTAACCATGTTAGATCAAAAATTCAAATGATATTGTAGCCCCAACAAGCAAATTGTGAAAAATAAAATCAAACCATCGAATGCAAATTCTAACAAAAAAATGCAGCATCAACGATCAACTAACTTAGATTTGATTACAGTGACATGATAATATTAAAACTTCTTCATATAATCGTGCATATGACATCAAGTTAACACACTAGGAACTAAAATAAATTTACTTAATTAGTATTATACTCCATCCGTTTCTAAATTCCTGTCATTGTTTTAGTTCATATTTGAATTTAGGAACGGAGGGAGTAGTATTTAAATACTTTGACTTCCTTTTGTACTAACAAGTACCATGAGAAATCATGTGGATAGAGTCGCCCCAACCTTGAAAAGGATTCATTATTTACCAATAATAGGTCTTGATTTTCAAGAGCTCTGCTTATCATCCTAAAGTCATAGCATAATAGGATAGAGTATCGAGCTCGATGGGCCCACCCACTTCCTAGTAATTTTTTGAGGATAAAGGCAGGAGCTCTGCCGTTCAATTAAGAAGAAGAAGACGACATCTAGCTTTTGTTAAGAAGGCCAAAGCTAGAAAAATACCCAACAAAATATGGACTACTCTCACAAAAATTGATCACAGATGGCCTCATGGCAATCCTGAACGCCTGAACTCCTCGTGACAACTAAAAGCAACATCCTCCTCATCTCTGTCTTGGTGCTGAAAAATTCGACGTTTATCTCCTTCCACACGCTCCGACATGTACAAATGATCAGGCCGTCGAAGTCAAGACTTGTGGTTTCATTGTGCAAGGCTCTATCCTTCTCCCACCGTTCGTCGACGGATGAGGTGACTTCAATACTGGCCGGGGGATCGCCAAACCAGCGCCTCACCAAATCCCAGACCTTCCTGGTGAAAGGACAGATTCTGCACAGGTGGTCGATGGTCTCAGGTGCCTTTTTGCAAAGCATACATAACTCGTGCTCCCATCCTCTTGCCGCAAGATCATCCGCCGTGAGAATTTTTCCATGGAGCATGGTCCACGCGAAGAATTTGCACTTAGGCTCCGCACGCGCCTTCTAGATTTTGGAGGCATCAAAAAACCTAGAAAAGTTCCTGCAAACTGCGCTTGATAAGTTGAAGCCGCCATGTATTCTCCCTTAGCTGTCCACTTCCATGAGATTATGTCTGCCACAAGAGGTTGCAGCTGACTGCCATCAATAATCTCAGCGAGGCAAGCGAACTCAACAAGCTGCTCGAAGGTGGAAATTCTGACAAGCGCGCGAATCCAGTTATCTTGGCGCAGCTCCTTTTGAATAGTCCTCTTTTTACGAGTGGCTACTTTAAAAAGATTAGGGAAGATGGATTTGAGGTTTGTGGCGTTGAACCAACTATCATGCCAAAATAAAGCTTTCTCCCCATTGCCCAAGGTCACACGAGTTGAAGCTCTGAAGAACTCCAAGTCTTTGTCATCGCAGGGGAGCTTGGACCCAACCCAAGGCCGGTTGGGTGCCTTCCACTCCAACCAAGGCCAACGCATACACAAGGCCCGACCAAAGCGTTCAATGTCAGAGATTCCCAAGCCGCCAAGATCCTTAGGCTGACAAACCGTCTTCCAATTAACCAGAGCTTTTCCTTTGCAATTGAAATCATCGTTGTTCACCTTTCATAAGAAAGCCCCTCTGATTTTATCCAGCCATTTGTCCACCCATTTAGGTAAGTTGAAAACAGTCAGGTGGTAGGTGGAGATAGAATATGAACTGGATTTCACCAGAGTAAGCCTCCTCGCTGGCAACAGCATCTTCGACGTCCATCCCCGAAGCCTCCCAGCCACCTTGTTGAGAAGAGGTTGGAAGTCGACTCTTCTTGGCGTCCTCAAATGCAGCGGCAAGCCAAGATATTTGCATGGGAAGGAGCTCAAGATTGCCGGAAAGGAATGAGGAAGAGGATCAATATCCATGTTCTCACATCGCTTTGTTAAGAGGTGGGTTTTTTCCAAATTGATGTGGAGACCAGAAGGATCTCCGAAGATCTTCAAAAAGCATCCGGGTGCGCGAAATTGCAGCAGCATCCGCATAAAGAGATACCCTGAGAGAAGCGGCAAAATTATCGAAAGCTCGTAGAACCCCACAATCCAAGGCAAGCTTCAAGAGTGGATCTCCCCGTCGCAGCCCGAGAGCATGCTGAAAGGGAGGTCCCGGCTTGCCATTCAAAAGAACGCGGGAGGACGAGGAAGCAAACAGCACGTAGATCCAATCCCTCCATTTTTGACCAAAACAAAGTGCTTCTAAGCATTCCAAGAGGTAAGGCCAACTAATCGAATCAAAAGCTTTTGATATATCAAGCTTGAGGAAAATGGAAGGAACATGCGCCGAATGGAGCTCCCTGATGTGATTCTGGACGTGCATAAATCGTCATGGATGCACCTTCTTTTAATAAAAGCACTTTGATTGACAGAGACCAAGTCGTTCAGCAACGGTGCCAATCTATTAGCAAGCAGCTTCGCAACAATCTTCACGAAACTATGAATAAGGCTGATTGGGCGGTAATCGACCACTTCCTAGTAATCAATCAGGGCATTACATAAAGGGTTAATTGGATCTATGCCACTCTATTCCACCGGTTGGAGATATGACATTACAAAAACTTGAGCTGGAAAAATGCCACTCTTAACTTTTTTATACCTCTATTCATGCCATTTTGTCCAATACCAGCATGTATACTGTCTAAATACGTATAGACATAGCTCTATATGAACAAAAAAAATTCCATCCCAACTCAAACAGTTTTATTCCTCTTATTCCCCACGCGTTCCTCAGATCCCGTCCCCAACAGTGGACTCATATTACTGTTTTTTATTTTCTATAATTTTTATAGATTTTTCTGAGAAGATTGAATTTTGGGCCAAATTTGAATTTTTTTTGAACCTTTATGGCGCCTGGAAGACTCGAACGTACCGTTGAACGTTGTAAATAGGGGTATTATGGTAAATACTGTTGTACATGAGGAAATACATGTATTTTATGAACACTTATTGGTCTTAAGTGGACAGAATGGCATTGATAGAGGTATAAGAAAGTTTGAGTGGCATTTCTCAAAGTCAAGTTTTTGTAATGGCATATCTCCAACCGGTGGAATAGAGAGTGGCATAGATCCAATTAACCCTTACATAAATGTTGCATTTAACGTTATTCTCTTCATATACAAACAAACCCTAATATTTTTTGTCTGTGCCTCACTAATATACATGCATACCATATTATTGCTACTTCTTAAATCAGCCATTTTATGTGTCCCATGTGAATATGATTTTGAGCAAGACAAGTCACTTAGTAATAGTATTCTTTGCATTCATAACTATCAAATTTCAACTAAAACCACGATAAGAATTTAGGGACGGAGGGAGTAATACTTAAGTTTAATAAATACTTCAAACTGTAGTGAAATATTTCTAGAATACTTTTGCAATGTATAGAATTATGCTTCGCTGGAGACAATTTGCTGGCCATGTGGAAATTGATAGTAGCTTGAGACAGACCCATGCTCAAACAAGATTGTGGGAGTTAAAGAACGGAGTCTTAAAATTTCGATCAATTGGTTAAGGTTGTACGATCAAACTCTACTAAATAACTGGCTCATGGACGATTCAACGCATTATTAGGTCCTAACAAATAGTAGGACATAATGGTAATTTCTTGAATGTAGTACCATCTATTGGATTCATGTCAAACGATTATGAATATTGTAACAAACATATATGCCATGTTGGGTGATTAAAGTCACATTTTCAATATTGATAGGTTATGTAGTCTTAAATGTTACATGTTGGTAGGTTTAGTGGATCATGAATCAAACGACAAGTAATGTCGAGTTTGAAGAGATGCATCCATCCTATTTAGATCTTGTGACAAGTCTTAAGTCTACACTTTGAAGGAACAAGGTTGGTGTGGATACAATACAAGCTTAGATGATACAAAGATGCGGAGAATCTTCAGAATAGTCGTTTGAAACACACAATCGATTTGTTTCCACATAACCACAACTATTTGAGGCCTTTGCCAAGAAAATTGACTGGTTGGGCCCACTGCTCAATTATGTGGCAAAATAATCAGAGACGGTTGATCTCCACATAACCACAACTAACAGCCATTCCTAACAACTATACTTATAGTGTCTATATGCAAGCTCATTCACTTGATTGTTCCTCCAACGCGAAGTCATTCACCTTATTCTTCTTCTACCGTTGGGATGTGAGAGATTATATTAGAGACGGTTGATCTCCACATAACCACAACTAACAACCATTCCTAACAACTATACTTATAGTGTCTATATGCAAGCTCATTCACTTGATTGTTCTTCCAACGCGAAGTCATTCACCTTATTCTTCCTCTACCGTTGGGATGTGAGAGATTATCTCTGGAGTCAGTTGTTGTCATTATGATGAAGACGACGAACTCATTTTAGAAGAAACTCGCAAAGTAGGCATCCAATATGACCTTGGGAATACTCAACGCTCACGCGGTTCTGTGCCTGGACAACAGGTACTTAATCGTGGAAGAGAAGTTGGGCATGCTAGGCTACACCAAGATCACTTGTCAAAGACTCATGCCTACGGCCCTACTTCCAACATATGTCTATAAATTTTTCATATTAGGATGGTGTTGGACACCTTGTAAATCTTCTTTGTGAAATATTACCTCGGCATTTAGAATGTTAACTTACGGAGTACCAGAGGATGGTGGACTTTGTACTATAGTTTTAAAATGTTGGTGAGAGTTATTGTTGAAGCATTTGGGGATGAGTGCCTGAAATCTCCAACTGGTGAAGATACTGCTAGATTACATGCTAAGGGAGCGGCAAGAGATTTCCTTGGAATGTTGGGAAGCATAGACTGCATGCATTGGGCCACCACCTCCATTGACTTCCTGTCTGCCGTCTCTCGGCGCGACACATCTCCTCGTCAAATATCACAGTCGTCGCCTTCTACTCTGTCGCCATTGTCGTGGTGGTGCCACGGCAGATGCCGTAGGATGGCTTAACTTGGGGGCGATGGACGAAGGAGGAACCGGAGGAGGGAGGATGTGAAGGGAAACACGCACAAATCACACAAGCACACACGGATCTACCCAGGTTTGGAGCCCTCTTGCTGAGGTAAGACTCCTACTCCTGCTTTGTTGTATTAGCCGAGATAGACAAGCTCAACAATGGCGTTCCTTGAGCTGTATTCTTGAGGAAGAAGAAGAAGGGGAAACCCTAGTTGTCTAAGTGCACCGTCCTCCTTTCTTACAGAGGGGTAAGGTTCTATTTATAGGCCGCCCATGTCACACTGACATGCGGGCCAAGTCTAACGCCATCTTCCTTGGGCCCCGCCGGGCACGCGACTTGATTCCCTCCCGGTAGCACCGCAGGGGACAAGACAACTTTACTTTTCCCTGTCTCCCTGCAGAAAGTACCGCTATCCTCTGCCGGCTTCCGTCAGAGATTCTCTTTCGGTGCTTCCTCTCTACAGTCGCCTGACGCCGGTACGCAGGCGCTGACTGCTTTTCTGAGATGATGATGGCTCTGCTTTACTTTGCACCGTGTGGTCAGGATAAGACCGTCGAGAGATCTCGGCCATCAAGGTGCTCATCCTTATCCTGCAAACTCATAAGACAAAATAGTCATGCCGGCATACGCCCGGGATGACGGTTTAGTGTTAGTTTTGACTTTACGATGCCGGCATATACAACTATGCCGGCTTTGCCTCCGTCATCTCGGTTAGAGTTGTGTCGCCATGACCCTACCCGGGGTCATCCCCCGACAGCCATCGTTGACAGCCACCGCCACCTCCTGCTATGCCTCCACCTGCGAACCACCTCTTCTTGCTCTTCCTTCTCCGCCTTGTCGGCTGACAAAATCGTTGATCACCCCTTCCCCCGTGAAACCACAACCAACGACACCTCCAACCACCAAACCTCATCTTCGAGCTCCACAAGGCGACGACAAGCGAATCCAGCCGCATGTCTAGCCCAACAGCAAAACCTTGCGACGGGTGGCGTTATGGCGAGCAGGGTAAAGAGAAAAGAATGGGCTCACCTTGAAAGTTTCGAGATGACGCAGGAGAGGAGAACCAACTCAACCATTGCTATACGGCCATGTTGAACTAGCTCAGGGATTTGCCAAACCAAAACAATAATTGGCACATGGTTTATGGGAGCCATTTTGCTTTTGCGGATGTTGAACTCGTTGGAGTTGCTCTTGCTATTGTCTAAAACAGACATCACTTGATACATTTTGTGAAAGAGAAAAAACAGAAGTATCTTGGCTTCCTCCACAATAGTTGTTTCAATGAAGATAGGCTATCTCTTTTTCTTCCTTACGATATCTCCAATAGTACACATCACTTGTTAAGAAGACCATGCCTCAAGAGCTTTCTGATGACATGAAGAGGAGAGAGAAAAGTGGAAGGAACCGTTACTCCCGCAAGAACTGTTTAGGCTTTTGTAGCAAGTACTTGCTTTGTGGACTCCACTGTCTCATAGTAAGCTTTAGGTTTTTTCTTATCAATTTGACGTTAATCGCGATGGATTAGAATATCGGTTTTGCTAAGGAGAAGGTGCCTGTTTTTTAATTAGAGATAAGTCGACGTGATTGTCCATTGGATCCATTGGATCTTAATCCAATAGTAACACGTGGAAGATGAGAAAGTTTGAATGACATCCAGATCTTAATCCAACGGCTCTGATGCGTTGATTGAGATTGAAAGATTTTTTATCGGATGTTCCGAAGGAACGAGATTTAAAGCTTTTGCTTACAGATCACAACCATGCATACAGACACACCTTTAAAATATTTCTGTCGGGGAGTCCCGGCCAAACCTCACAGGTCACAGCAACTTTTTGACCACTTGTGTTTCTTTGGATACAACTGGGGGTGGAGCATTAACAACGCGTTTAGACTCAAATTTTAAAATGCACACATCGTTCTCTGCTCGGAACTTGAACACGACGCTAGTAGCCAGGACCAGGAGACACTTGTGCACGGTTTGCAGCCTTTTCTGATCCTGCTTGAGATTCGGGGAACCGTGAAAACCGTATCCCTCTCCCACTCTCAAGGGGATGACAAAAAGAAATTAACTTATAATCAACATGGGGCTACGCGCTGGGATCAAACCAAACCCCACGCACAGGCGCGCGCTCCTCCAGTCTCGTCTCCTATGCTACCACTAGTCCAATACAGTGCGGAACAGTACCAGAAAGAACGTCCGCGACTCCGGCGCGGCGCGGCGCGCCATTAGCAAGCCTGAGCGCGCTGCGCGGAACCACGACGAAGCCACGAGGAAGTAAAACACCATCTCAACCAAGCTCATCTCGGGCACGGTGATGGTGCTGGTACTAGAAGCGTGCAGAGACTATAGGGACCAAGATCCTAAACAGGGCCATGCAAGGTGGTGGCATGCCGTGTGCCTCTGGGGGGTTCTCTCGAGCATGTGGCGTGCGCGCGCAGAGCAGCCTAGTGCAGCCATTGCCAGAATCGAAGGGAAGAACGGATTTTAAACATTGGGATCGAGGCAAATCGATCCTACCTACTGGAGCGAATAATTCGAGCATATACAGAAGAGTAATTGGAGCAATTGGCAGATCAGAAAGGGCGGAGACGCACCTTAAGGAGGAGGAGTACTCGTAGAGCTTGCCGGCGGGGGAGAAGACGAGCAGCGCGACCTCGGCGTCGCAGAGGAGCGCGAGCTCGAAGGCCTTCTTGAAGAGCCCCGACCGGCGCTTGGAGAAGCGCACCTGCCGGCTCGTCCGGTCCTCGATCCGCCGCAGCTCCACCCGCCCGCGCCGCACCATCACACTCCGAGCTTCCTCCGTACGTGCCGCAACACACCTCCGGCCGCTGCGCTCTCTGTCTCTCTCTGTTCCCCTCTTGCGTGGTAAGCCAGGCAGGGCAGGGGAAGGGAGCACGGACGGGAGTGGGGGAGGAGAGGGGCCCGTCCGGGGAGAGGGGCGGCTGCTCATCCCGCGACCGACCGTGGGGTCCAGCCATTGACGAGTTGGCTGTACACCTCGGAGGTGCCGCTCTCGTGGTTACTTATCTTGGGCTCCCAAGCAGCTGCCTGCTTCATTCGCTAGGTCGGTATCGTCTCAAGCTTTTTCGCTTCGCGCACACAACTGAACTACACAAGCGCTACCGTTTTCTTCAGGAAACAGGATCCGTTTGATTGATTTGCTAGTTTAATTTTTTAGATTTAATAATAATTTAAATATTTATTTACATGCATAAATATTTTCTAGACATGTTAAAATGTAGCGAGGCCTTTCTCCGAAATGACAAGAATTCGGTTCGGAAACCCTCTACCCCTTTGCCATGCAAGTGGATTGATCCGTGGAATGCCTGCATCAAGTTGTAACAACAAAATGGGGAATTAGCATGTGCCTATTGCTGTAGGATTGATGTTTGCGCTAATATACTGGTAGGCGGCCGTGTGCGTAACTTCTTGTAACCTCTTGTATTTTCTACACATGGGTTAGCAGCCAAACAAAAATGTGTTCCCTCGGATCATTTTCTAATGTTATCCTGTTGCAGTTGGCTTACGGTACATAAAATTGAGCTTTGCGGGCTCAATGGGATATGTGTGTGAGAATGCAAGAGTCCACTTATGATGATACATCATCAGATCCAAATTAATTTCCGTACTTTTGTCTAAATATGCATGTAAAGCGCGTATCTACATGCGTATCTAGGCAAAATTGCGACAATTTATTTGGATCAAAGAAAGTATATGGTTTACCTGCAAACTCAGTTAGGTGATTTTCGCGTGGGCGTATCTGCATCCCTACCTCAACGAAGGCCATTGGAATAAATAAACCTTGTATAATACGGACACATTTTATTATGAATACATAAGGAATATGATATGTTTATACTATTGGGAACAATGATAAGGCAACAAAACTACAAAAGAAAACAAGTAGAGTGTCGCTATTTCCCCCAAATACAGTGATTAAGCAGGTTTAATCTAAGGGGGCTAGTCGTGGTCTTGGCGTGTGTGCTTTTTGGTGGTGTACGATCGGTGTGCACTTAATAAAACAAGTACGGAGTAAAGATTTATTTGTAAATCCTCACTCAAACAGAGAGATCGATAGGGACTGCTCTGGCCTTGGGAGAGCACGCGCTCTGGCCTTGGCAGGTAAACGTAGAAAAATTCTAGATTAGGAATGTGGGGACCGGCGATAAGTTGGACCAGTGAGGTGCCACGTGGAGCTCCAGTGGTGACGCAGCAACTTGTGTGGACTGGGAGTGCTCAGCCAGGACGCGGGCCAGCAAAATATCTTGGCTTGGCGCAGGCCCACTTCCGAGAATGGTTAATACTTGTGTGGCTGGGAATGCCCCAAAAGGAAAGAGCCTATGGATCGGAATCTGAGCTCATCTCGTCCGTCCATATGCGAGGTGTATCGATCTTCACTCGGGAAAAAAAAAACTTGCCGATATACTCCTCCGTTCCAAAACACAACTCATATAAATTTGTTTAATTGGATCAAGTCAGCTCTCGTTTTTAATGCCTGACCACTCATATTGGATTACTAATAAATGAATGTGGTTAGTTATTAGCCGGATGTGGGTACCAAGAGAAAAATGAGGTGTGTTTTGAAACAAATTAGAAAAATCTATATGAGCTGTGTTTTGGAATGGAGAGAGCAGGAGATTATCAGAATATGGAGAGCCTTCCTTTCAAAAAGAAATAAGAGCCTCTACGAAGGATTGGAAAAATATGGGAATAGCAAAAATGAAGGATTGCTATGTCATGTCCACTTAAATCATATAGGATTTTATTTGTCCCAAAGTTTGTTTGATTGCACCAAAGGAATTCTAGCAAAAGGTTGGAGTGGATGAAAAATTTCTATGAAATATATTACAAATGAATCCTTTGAAAAAAATCATATAGAATTTAATCCTACAAATCAAACAACCAACATAGGAAAAATTCCTAAGAATTTCAACCCTACATGAAAATTATTTTAATCAAAGGAGGCCAAAAGATGTTGACTGTTTGGGACATCGGTGCAACGGGGAGGATATAACATCAAGATCCTGCATCTGTGCTCTAACGACACTGATTAAGGATGCGTTTGGTTGCAGTGCCGGCTGGGTTAGGGCGATCCTATTTTTGTGTTTGGTTTACTAGATGGAATTGAGCGGAGCGGTCCCGCGTGGGATTTCTTCCTAAAATTCTGGTCCGCATCGCCCTTCCGAATTTGCGGAATCACATTGCCCCAGGCAGTTTCGCTCGCCCCGATCAGATCAGTAACCAAACATGTTCTAAAACATCGACCAGAACCGTTGGACTGCACGTCCTGTAGAGAGGTAAAATGGCTTCCGAAAACGAAAATATGCTCTCCTCGACGAACGACAATAATACTCCCTCCGATCCATAAAAAATGTCATCCACTTAGTACAAAATTAGCACTCTTTTTACGAATAGGAGGGAGTAGAAGTTATAAGAGTCCAACTACAGTACAACATAGTCGACTCATAAATCGCCGATGATATGACCGTTCATCTAAAAAACACAAAACAAAGTAAAAAAAAGTTCTGTGAATTTTAAAGTCGATCAGAGGGTTCATGTCGTCGATTGAAAAAATCGTATTTTTTATAAGACTAAGCACTAGCAAAACTGAAATTAAAAGTAATGCAGATGTCATGTCTTTGGCTATATATGTGTTTGTAAATAGTCCGTCTCAGGCAGACTTGTCAATTTCTTTAGACAAAAAAGGTATTAAGCAAAAAAAAAAGCGCTAGATTTGTCTATTTGTTTAGACAAGACACAACACTCATCTGCTGTTTACATGTCTCTCTTCTGAGATTTCTTTTTGGCAAAAAGAAAAATTAAAGGAGCGTTGAATTAATTGTGGACAATCAGAATGCCAACTAAACAAACGCTTACCTCGAATAAGCGCTTAATGGTTTTCACGCTCTTATAAAACATCATTTCAGTTCTCAACCCTCCCATTTGACGAGTGAGGGGCTCAGAAACATGTTGTAGTCATTGCTGACAGGTTGTAGGAAGTAGCCCGCTCACCACTAACAGTATGTTTTGTAGACTTATAGTAGTGACTCTTAGCAGGTATGTCTCCATTGAGGGGCTCATGGGGCAACCTGTAAGTGCTGACCTTATAGACGACATGAAAATGTCATCAGTGACGGCTAGGCTAGTCAGTGATGACTTGTTACAGGCAGCATGAATATGTCTTCACTGACGAGGCAGTACAGCCCAGTTGCACATATGGCATAATATCAACTGCATTCATCATATACACATCGTATTGTCATAAGTTAAATTTCCAGTTTTATCAAATTAGACTTCTGGAACCGAGCTCAGCTCAGTTGGCTTGCCATGCGGTTGGGCAGGCAGCTAGTGCGGGTTCGATACCCATTGGGCACGAACCGTGTGTCTCACGCCACGCGGACGTGTCAATTGGACGGACGATCTTAGGTCCATCTGTGAATTGCACAGACTTACTTGGGCACGCTTTTCCAGCCCAAATAGCGAATGCCCACTTCTTCTTCTTACATGGCCGATGCGCCGCCACAGTAGAAGCCCATTGGCCCAGTACATAGCCTCGGCCCGTGAAATCGGGAAGGCCCGCCCCGCTGTCTTCAGGTGAGTATATGATAGATCTGGCTAGCAATCTCAAATTCGCCGATTATTTAAAAAAAAGCTAAAAATAAAAGACAGTATCTCAAATTCGCCAAATAGCAATCTCAAATAAAAAAGGGTAGAGAGAGATCGAGACTGCTCATTCGGTGATCCATCGGGCGAGAAAAATAAAATTACTCCGATTTTGGATAAGCCTCTGCGCCTCGTGGATCGGATGGACGAAGCGGCCGGGCAGCGGGCACTTGGTCATCTTGAACGACGGCAATAATGGCCGGCCGGACCCGATTCTCTTCCCTTTCCCCACGAGGCCACGAGAGCTGGAACGTGGATTCCGTTTCCACCCGAGAAATTCCTAAAAAGACCGACCAACGACACCGCGGTATCTATCCCCGGCGCGACGACCTGCCCCTGCCCCGGCGGATAAGTTCACTGGCAACGCAACGCAAAGGTTGCTTCTCTCGATCGACGCCAACTTTCGTCGCCTCCCATGGACGGTGCTTTTAGCTGGTCAAGTCGTCAAAGAGATCTCCAGGGAGATGCGTGGTTTCAGGTACGGTGCGAGATCGGTCCATAATGCGTGCGGGTTTTCACCACGTCGGTAAAGCGCCTATCTTTTTCCGCAAGATGATACCCACGGTCACGGAGCTGCTTTTCTGAATCTTCTTGTGGAAAAAAGATGGCTTCAGAGAGTTCAGATTTAGACCCTGCGGTGTGGGCCACCAGAGAACCCAGTGGCCGCACGGCTGCACGCACTTGCTAGCTAGTGGATGTCTCTCTCGCGCGCTCTCCCGTCGATTTTTACGAGAGGCGTCAACTGACCCATGGGACCAAGGAATGAGAGACCGGAGGTTATTCTCCTTTTCAAAAAAGAGAAAGGGTCCGAAGAACACCCTAGCCGCCGCCACCTTCGTCTCCTTCCTCTATGTCGTCTGCATGTTTGCTTCGGGCGAAACAGAGAAACAATAGAGAGATATGTAGGCGGCGAGGCATCCCTCTACATATCTACTTTGAGCCATGAATAAAATTTTGTTGTGTATATGACATGATACAAAAATCCTAGGCTGGCATCATCGTATTATCTGAAGTGCCACCTCAAATTCTAAATAAAAAATCTTTTTCTATGTTTTAAGTCAGACTTTTTAAAGTTTATCTAAATTTATATAAAATATACTACTCCTTATCCATGATATAGAACAACTTATGGAGACATAGGTGGTATATAGGAAAGGAGCTTGAGGTTATCAGATCCTTGTGCCTAAAAATCAAACTGAATTTCAATACTGCAGTACAGCAGAACCAGGATGGCAAACGTAACTCTGATGAAAGCACTTTCGGTTACGTAGCACTTGCGTATTATTTTATTCATAATGCATTGCTACTAGCTAGTAGCTACAGCCCACCTCGGCGCTACTGTTGCATATACTCACATGTACAGGAATAATAGACAGATAGATACTCAGAACCTGCAGCTACAGTCGACAGGGCGAAGTGATGGATGATTCACAAGGATAGAGAGGAATCAGGAATCTGGCCAGGATAACATCCGGAGCAGGATATCCGAAGCGATCTTTCTCTGACCTGGAAAGACAGGAGAGGCAGAGAACACCGGCAAGCATATGCTCGTGCATATCTGGATTTTTATCCACCCGTGTAATTAACGTGGCGCACTTAGGCAATCATGTAAGTTGGCACACAACTTTAACTTCCTCTCACACCATCACTCAACATTGGCCCCCTTCCAAGCTCCGGGACACTCTCGTCACAGACCATTTCCTATTAGGTTCCTTTGGCAAGAACTTGTTCCGGCCGGTGCAAATATCCACTGGCATCCCAAGACGTGACATGGAGGAATGGCCTTCCCATAGTTCCACCTCACACACACAAACACACCAGCAACCAGTATAAATAGGGCTAGCTATCTCCTCAACATTCCAGCATCTGCAAAGCAAGCAACAACTGCACACAGTTGCACAGCTACAACAGCCAAACACACCCACACGCAAAAAAAACCAATACAATGGAGGGCAACACGAAGAGCAGCGGCAAAGGGATCAAGGGCAAGATGGTGATGGTGTGCTCCAAGTACGCCAATAAAGCCCAGAAAGCCCCTGCTCCCAGCGTCACGCACGCCTACGTGCAGCCGGCCTGCAGGTACCCTTCTCCCATGGACGCGGCGGCGAGCAACGTCGACGAGAGGGCCACGGCCTACATACTGGCCGTCCGGGAGCGTTTCAAGAACGAGCAGCAGAAGGTGATGTAGGCCACTGGTTGCTTGGTCCCGGCTCCAGGAGAGGTTTCATATTTGAAGGAATGTCTTCTGGGTTTTAGCCTTGGATCTCTATTCTCTAGGTGGCAGAATTTACAGTGCCCAGTGCAAGCAATAGTACTTGTGGTACTAGCAGTAGTACTTGTGATACTTGTGTGTTTCATTTTTCTCTCTCTTTTTGTAAATTACAGCGTGAGTGCTTGACCATAAAAGTGGAAGTGACTATGATAACAATACTAGCTCGATCCCATTTCTGAAACCATTCTGGGATATGATATGATCCTCCGGTGTAGTTTGTATGATATCCACCATTCGTTCTTGTTGGTCTAACACAATCTGTGCCGTGCAGAGATAATTCTCTGTTCAGAAGTCTGCTAACCGGAAACAAGTTTGATCTTTGGTTGAAATCAAACTCTTTGCTCCATAACTGCAGAAAGCACCTCTAGACGAGAAAAAGGTTTACAATGTAGTTCTCCTTCATAGATGGCCGGGAAATCTGTCGTTAGTGATGATCGCAATTCAGTAGTACTCCTGACATCTATTTACAAGAATATTGTAATTTAGCATAAGCTTCAATTTTTTCTTTCTAAAGTACGCTCGGACGAGTGTATCGTATATAAGAAGAAAGCTGTGACGCGGTTACCTGGTCAAAAGGCCAATTAGACCACAATCACTCACTAATTTTTTGAAAGAGAGCATAAGCTAAATGGGAACAGGATCTTTACCGTTACACTAATAGGATTGATTATTACCAGTAACCCCAACAGTGCAACCAAATAAACAAAACTTAATTTTACTACGACTGGGCCCCTTGAACTTTTAGACTTTGAAGAGCATTATGTAGACTCTAATCTCCCTTGTCTAGTCATCTTCGACACATGCATCTGATTCTGCCTGTTGCGCCTGGCTTATTTTGTTCCACGTTTCCCATAACATTAACAGGCAATTCTTTCCACGTCATTTTGCCGAACGACAAATTTCTTCAGTCCAAGATGATGGACAGAAAACAAGGACACACCACCTTATTTTTTAAGGCAAGGGGGCAGAAAGGAACAATTCCAGAGTAGGATGTAGCTATCTGAATTCTGAACTTGGGTTCCTATAGGTAGAACAACGGTCACGGAAGTGGTCCAAAATCCTTAATATAATCATTGTTCGACAACCAAATCTCTGCTGATGCACAGAATGTGAAAAACATGCAGCCCCACATGATTACAATAATCAATGACCTGCATCTTGTTCAGCTAACCGGACTGTTCAGTACAGCTCAGTTTACGTACTTCTGCTGACGTACTCTTGCCACGCAAGTGCATGCCCAAACTGACGAAGAAACGAACCAACACGAAGAGCAGTAGAATCTCAATCCAATTCTGAATCATAAGTAGGGGCATTTTCTTCCAAGTTAGAAGTATCAAGACAAGTATTGGAAAACGAACATATCTTGGTGATGTTTTCATACTCATCGATCAACCATTCAGGGCTACTATTATCAGAGACATATTTGATGAGGGAGCAGAACTACAGAAGGATCTGATCATCTGATCAGTGACGAAAGTGTTACGCCGTGCAAATAGTATATTGCTAGCAGTGTTCAGGATCGAGCCTCTCTACCATGATGAGAAAGGGAGGGCCTGCATGGAGGCACCAGCATCAGCTGAGTTCCCCTGATCACCATTCACCTGGTGCTGGTAGTAGCCATGGTATTGCTGTAGCTGGGCAGCAACAGAGGGGGCTGTAGTAACGGCTCCAGCGTGCCTGGTAGATGAGGCCATGGCGGCCTGTGCGCTGCCCTTGTTGTCTCCCATGATGGCACTGGCGTAAGACAGCCCAGTGAGCGAGACACCGCCGCCACCATCGCCTCCAACGTTGTAATGTATCCTTGCGCCACCGAGGTGCTGCGCCGCTGCGGTGATCATGGTGTGCGCCGCCTGTGTCGTCGGGCTGTCTGACAGAAGAGAGAGAGCACAGTTGTGATCCGGGCCCCCGTCGTTGGTGGCAAACATCTTGTTGCCGTTGCTGTGCCTGCTGCTGCTGTTGCTGCTGCTCTCTGAGGAAGGTGTGATGGTAAATGGCTGCTGCTGGAATCCCGTGTCGCCATGGTGATCGGACAGGAAGGGGAAGCGCTTCGATCTCTCCTTGCCATGGAAGAGCGAGGCGGCGGCGTTGGCGGCACCGTTGAGTTGGAGTGACGAGTAGTACTGCTCGACCTGGAACGCGTCGGCTTCCGTCTTGACGGCGATGCTGCCAGGCCACTTGTGCTCCGGCGCCATGGATGTCGTCGTGGAGAAGATTTGCGGGTACGACACAAATCTTGTTCCTCCTCCTGATTGAAAACGATGGAAAGCGGAGAATGTGAGTTCGATGTTTTATTGATGCAAACCTGCATTACAGTTGGGCATGTCGTCCAGTTGATACGAAATTTCTACATAGACAAGCTGCAAATTCATCTTTCAGAAGGAAAAAAAGAACTGTAAATTTGTTTGGCAGAGGAGTTTAAAGTGCATCTACCCCTACCCTGTTACTTGATTGCAGCTAAAGATCAGCTGTTTTCAGGTAAGGTCTTCGTAAGGCATGAGTTGGATGTTTTTCTTGTTATTTGATGTTACTAATATTTATTGCTAGACCAATAATTGCATGTTCAATTCATTGTGGCAGCGTTAACTGGTTTCACATAGGTACAGCAGTTTCAGATAAGTTCAGAAGAAATTTCAGGCAGACATCTTCTCTTGCCGGCCAAAGTTCCTGGAAATGCCAGATCAAAGAGATTGGCTTTTACAGCTTATTATGCGGACATGCTTCATAATGATAGTTCAGGACTTGTAGGAGTCAAACATCCTTTTCTCAAAACATTTCGGAAAGGAACTTTCGTTTTGCTTTCCATCAATCACGTGTGAAGTGTTCCCATGGATAGTACTGTCAGTCAACAGAAAGGGGAAAAGGACTAGTACAAAGTCCTGCTAAAAATTAAAAAAACGTGAGCACATGATCGACCAAATGCGTCCCCAAATTTCCCTCTTGTCTGTCTCACTCAAACTGGGAACGCCAAAATCTCAGCTTATGTTTCATGCGGCGTAAAAAACATTAGCAGCACAGAGAGAGGGATGGATGGTTTTACCGTGGTGATTAGCGAAGAGGCCGGCAGGGCCGAGGGGGTCCGGCTGCTGCTTCCTCCGGCGCCTGTTGTGGCCGTCGAGCCGCTTCCTGCAGCTCCTCTTCACCTCGTCGAACTCAACGAGCAGATGGAACCTGAAAACAAACAACACAGAGTTTCCTGTCAGGCAGTTTTCATCCAGTCTTTTGGCACGCCTAACAGGAAGACGAACATGAGCTTAATCACGGCACAATCTCAAATCACATGGCCAGATCACAGTTTTTTTTTTTTGCCTTTTCTAGGCCACGGCCGCAGATCACACCGTTGACCGGTCAGAAGATCCTCCTCCAAGAAGCAACTCGATCCTTGTCTTCCAGAACAAGCAGCACGCACGCAGGCCACACACGGGGAGGAGAATCGGAACGACTTTTCTCCCCGGCCTGGGAGACGACGACGACCCGGAGGCCGGAGCGCATGGAAAACATGCGACAGGGGCCAGAGCCGGCCGAGCACGACGTATCGGAAAAACAAAAAGAATCAACAGTAACCCCGATTTTGAAAGTAACAGGCAGAAAAAATGTACCCACTGCCTGACGGTAACATGAAGTCACGTGGCGCCAAAGACCAACAGTAAGTTTAAGTAATACTCCGATGGCCGATGGAGAGCGAAGTAGCAGGCAGGCGTGAGACGAGGACTGAAGGAGAGGCACCGACGGCGACCCGGAAAGGCCTGGTTCCGGTGGCTGCGCGGCGTCCCTGTCGGGTCTGGTCGGGGGAGCGGCGCAACGCGTCAAACCCTGCTGCTGGCTGCGTGTCTGGTTCAGACCTTTGAGCCGCTCAGGACCAGCCAGCCAGCCAGGTAAATTTGACTGCTCCTCGTCACGCGTTTCGAAGTGTGTTTTGCTAAATCAAACTGAAACCTTTTTCTGCGTCATCAGAAAACGATTTTTGGACTAGCTCCAGCAAAAAAAAACGACTTTTGGACAGGTGGAGATTATTATCGAACTGGTTTACGCTTACCAAGCTTTTACGGCGGGTTGGTTAGTTTAATCACTCGTGGCAATTTTTGACGGTATGAGTGGGAAAGCACTAGCAGATGCAGATGGGTCGCAGTAGTAGTCGCGAGTTTAGTGTGGGGGCACGTCGGTTAATCAATCGATCGATCGATTGGTGCAGTTAAGTGCAAGCGCCAAATTAACGGACGGGCGCGGCCATGATGGCGCAGGGACAGGGAACTGCTCCAATCTGACAGCGAATTGCTCTTGTTGTTTCGCCAAACGACCGTCGTCGCACACCGCTACTACTCGTACTCACTAACTCACACACACGGATGTGCTTTTTACTACGCCAATCTAGCAGTACGGTTGATATATTCTTCTTCTCAAGTTTGAAATGTCAAACGGCAGGAGAAGAGAACAGAAGCTGCATGCGTAAAGCTACTGTCTGAATTTGCAAAAAAATGTTAAAGAGGAGAGGACGGATTCAAATACGGATGGAATTGTATACCTGCTGCACTGCTGGCAGAAGCGCTGCTGCTGGCCGGCGACGGAGACGACGGGGGTCTTGGAGTGCGCCTCGCACACCTTGTGCCGCCGGTGGTACTCGCGGCACCGCGACAGGTCGGCGGCGCAGCCCTCCACCGAGCACGCCGGCGCCGGCGCCCCCGCCCGCGCCCGCTTCGCCGGCGTCGGAGAAGACGACGGCGCCACCGGCGCCGCTGTCGCCGCCGGGACCGGCCTCCAGCTCGTCGGGCCCCCGAGCTTTAGGTCCAGCCCCCCGCCCCCGCCGCCGCTTGGCCCCACCACCGTGCCCAGGTCCCATGAAGGCATCTTGGCCTCCCAATCCATGGTAGATTTCTTGCTTTCTTGCTTGCTGCTGGGGAGCTAAGCTTGTGGTGATCAGCGAGAATGGTGTGGCTTAAAAAGGCTTCCTTGCAGCGCGTAGCCGTCGCCTGAGACAACAACGGCTCAACCTTTCCTGATCTCTCTACTCAGCGAAGAAGAAGCAGAAGGAAGAGATCAAGTACAGACACCCCAGAAAGAAGAGTTGATTGCAAGCAAAAGCTTAAGCAGGACAGTGAAAAAGGAGTGAGATGTAGCTAGCTATCAGAACGGAGAGAGAGATCACAGGAGCGAGCAACAGGATGCAATTAAGAATCCAAGGAACCGGACCAAACCCACCACGACACCCACCAGAACAGAGTAGCTCGCTGCAGTGGTTTTAGGCTTTAAAGCGATGATGAGAAGCGGTGTGTGAAGAGTGAAGAAGAGCACCAACCTCGAAAAGGCTGAGAGAGCAGAGCTGGAGGAGAGAGCAGATGGGCAGAGAGGGGAAGAGAAGGAAGGAAGAGGGAGAGAGAAAGATAGCGTCCTTGCAGACAACACAGGAGGAGACTCCTATTGGAGGACTCCAAACTCCAAAGGTGGCAATAATTGCCGAGAGGGGGGCACCTCACCTCCTCCTCCACTGCTTCATCTACTGTTCACTCACTTTAATTACCAACGCCTGTAATGTAGAGAAGGACCAAGCGCAGTGCTTTGTCCTCCCTTTCGTTCACCTTTTGTAGGGGGATGGAGGCAGGGCAAAAGTACAAAAGTTTGGAAAGGGATGGATGCATGGAGACTGTGAATGGAGGAGAGATGCTGCTGCGCGCCTGCCGGAGGCTTTCTGTGTTTGTACTTTGTATTTGTGTGCGTGGAGCATTGCTGCCTCATTTCAGCTGACATGATATTCACAAATCACAACCACTCTTTTCCTCATGATTATTGCATCTTGCACTTTTAAAACGAACCTCTGTATAGTTCCACATCATGAAATGGATGCATCCATATACTATTTATTTGAAGTCATGGGTTTCTATAAAATGCTTGTGACGTAAACTAATTGATTCGATACGAGATTAAATATGCCGGGTAATAGGCATGAGGGTTATAGGGAACAGTGGCGGCGGAGGTGGAAAACAATGCAGTCGATCGCAGTTTTATACTATCCAGAAGATACGCTCAGAAATAAATAACATATATGTATTAATTTTGCATTTTCTAACAGTTAAAGTACAACTTGTCAGGTTATTATAGTCGATCGACTAATAAGATTTCATGGAACTAGACAAGTCATTAATTTATTCACGACAAGGTCCGTATAAATATATCATGAGCAGAAGTATTCTAAATCATCCCTGGACCATCGCAGGGTTTTTTCCTACGTTGTGCTATGTGCATGTTCTGTGGTCCCTCTAGCAAAGGTATTCTCCCAACAGTTAATTATTCATCCGATGGGATTATTTAGCACCATTGTCCACGCAGCTATCTGAGGTTCAAGTTCCAACTCTTAATTAGCTACACTATAGTTCCTAGATTTCACACACTGACCAATGGTCAAGAGTCATTTCTTTAGTTCAGTTCAAAATACAGAAGTCATATCTTTACTTCGCCCCTACCTATAGTTTTTGTACTGCCTGCTTGTTGCAAGGGTAGAACGGTATCGAGACTGGGGATTCTGTGTGGGTCAAAGCTTTGGTATAAACGAGTCAAACTTATTGCAGAATGGAATATATCTTCAGCATCGGGCCTCGCTTTTCCAGTACTGAATTTCCCGCGGCTACCGTAGGAAATGGGTTCTGCCGTATAATCTTTTTTTTTCTTTTCGAAATGGAGCGCGTGAAATTTATGATGAGAATCATGTGCATGTGCATGTATATTGTCACACGAAGAAAGGAAGTAAAGAAGTCAGAGAAATACAGTAAAATTAACAACATATCCAGCAAAATCAGAACAGAGAACAAACGCTGAAACTGACAAGTGATAAACAAATCAGATTTGACTTTTATTGGACCTCTTATTCAAGAATTTCATGTGAATGAATTTGCAAGATCTTATTCTTAAGGAATTTTATTTTTATAAAGCTTGTTTGATTTGCGAGATTTCAAACAATAGGATTTATCCCATAGGCTGTAAATTTAAATAAAAAATTAGTGAGGTCCACCACATAGAAAAAATCATTGCTGCTTTCCTTGTGGTGCAATTAAACAATTTCTAGGCAAAATAGTTGGTGTTATATTTCGGTATGCTTTAACACTCAATTGACATATTTTTCTCATTTCTTTGTTTTTCTAGAAAACATAATAACAAGAGCAAAATCAACAAAAAAAAAATCATGGAAGACATGCCAAAAAAGATCCTTCTGCAAAATTGTAACTAAATCTAATACTTACTGAGATCTTCTGCTGAATCGTGTGACTATTATGTAGTCATGTTTATTGTCACAGAGTTTTTATACTTCATTTATTTTTTGCTAAACTATTCAAAGGGAATTGTTTCTATTGATATACACTGTGGTAAATATATGTGCAATGGTACACACGTCACGGAAAAGTGCAAGATGTTTCGAGTTTGCTTCCTCCACAGTGGCGACGGCCCTGGCAGAAAAAAATTAAAGAAGCCACTGGCAATCTGGCAGGCTGCAGCTCGCTGCGTGCCGTGCATCAGTGCATGTCTGTCTCCCCCACATCCCAGATTGGTCACGTCGGTCAGCGTTCAGCAGAGAGAGGCCCTCCATGGATCCATCCATAGCACGTCCATCTCACCGGTCATTTCGTGGGTAAATATACACGACACAAAAAAGCAATGCACTTTTCATTTGCTTTTCCTTCCGCTGCATGCGTGCTCGTGCGGACATGAATATATTCCATGATATATTACTCCGTATTGATTTAATAGAAATTATGCCTCTTATATTTTGCAACGCAGGATGTTTTCTAAAAGTGTGAAGTTACTGACTGTCTGAGAGACAGTGACCTAGTATCTTGTCGCTGTAATTAACCTGGGGTTAGTTAGTTCTCTGTTTGGAGGTGTATCCCGTGGTTAGATTTGGGTGTTCCTATATATGCGAGCTACTGGCTGCGTGCTTTCTGCCTGCCTGCTTTCTTTATGGTGGGGCCGGCCAGGCCGGTGGTGTCTGAGTGGCGCAGTGGTCTACAGCTCCCTACTTAAGATTTCTTTTTGACAAGAAATTCTAGTGATCAATCACACAGGAGACGGGATCTCGAGACCAATTAGCCTTTGGTATCCTAGGACAGGAAACGAATCGCTCGTGTTTTGTGTTTTTTCTCTTCGAAAGGCGAGTTGGTCGTGTTTTAGGCGTGATAAATACCATCATAATATTCCAGTACAGATTTTGTCTGGTTATAGCCACTGAAAATCAAAGTGTTCTTTCTCTTCTTCGCAATAATAGGCTTTCCAGGACGACGAGAGGGCAGGGTTTCTGCCCGAATGCCAACATTTCCGGATACAATGGTGCTACAAACGGACACAAACATGCATCTGAAATCCGTGGCTTTTGAGGGACATTTCGGGCGACGGTGTGTGTTGCCTGTTTTGGCCATGCTGCCGCCGCTCTTCGATTAAGGAGCCGGCCGGCAGGGGATGCAGTTGGAGAGGCACGGCACTTAAAGTGCTAAACTACTAAGAGTGGTAATTGGCCATCATTGAAAAGTTACACCCCCCAGGTGATCTGCTAGCCTGGCCTTGATCCCTGGAGCAGGTCAGTAGGTCTGTAGTTGTGTGGTGTGCATACTCGTAAAGCAAAGAAAAAGGTCAAGTGACAGGCGCCCCTGCCTGGCCGGGGAGCTGAGCAACACTTCTCTACGTTTTCTCTTGGAGACAAGGCCTTGATCCACTTTAGTCAGAGCAAAGATTTTAAATATCGTTTGCTCTCCAAGGCGACTCGGGCCGAGATGAGGTGACACATTGTGTGCTGTTCTTATCCGGTTCTTCGTCTACTGTGGTTGCACCGTTCTCGCACACCGTCGAATCCTCTGTACTTTAACTAATTGATTAACCAGCTGGCCAGTGCGTACACCTTCCCATCACTCTTCTCTTAGTGCTGTCCGAAGTATATATCGTTCCTAGCTAGCCACTTCGAAGAGTTTCTTAATTCTTACTCAGCTGGGATACGACAATTCCTCTGGCAGTTATTCAAGCGAACAAATTAATACCACATGCGTTCTGACTCCTGAGACGAGGGCAGGCAGTTTCGCAGTCCCTCTCAGCGGCAAATAAATCTTGGCCGTCGTTCCCAACACGATCCACACGGCGCGCTGGTGGAGCGCTTAATTGGACAGTCTTTGCAGTGACCGGGCGGACCACACGCGCGGAGAGCCGGACCTTCCACGTGCGTGGCATGACGCGTCTCGGTGCCTGTTTTGCAGCTGGGCTGACACGTCATGAAATGCATGCCTCAATGATGAGTTCTCAACGTGTGACAAGATCGATGGATGGATGGTCCTTGGTCCAGACCTTATCTTTGCTGATCTGAGAGTCGTGTGGTCGACCCTGGAGTTAATTAGTTTGTTGAGTCGACGAGACCGGCACACGGCACAACTTGCTATAGTGCTAGGTCGTTGATCGATCCGACGTACGTGGCAGGGCAAGTCGTCCTTCGCCGTGACGGATAATCGAGTCAACCAAACATCGTGTTACCCGTCTGAACCGACATGAACACGACCCCGCACGCACACCGGCACACAGTATGTACGTGGGGCTGGACTTATAGCCCGGCAGCTAGCCGCCCACTGTTGCACGTCGTGTGAGCATCCGGCGCCAATGCACAGAGAGACGACCGACGTCCGGAGTAGCTAGCACTGCAAGTCTTTCTTGCACCCACCGACCCGCCCGAGCACGTACATATGCATGCCATGCGGGCGCGCTCGGCAGAGAGTCGCAGAGCAGCCGTGTACATGCAGCTGCAGCTTTGGCCGGCCCCGAGAACGATCGACACGCCAGAGGACACTCTGCTAGTGCTAGCTCCGGCCCCGCCACACGATGCATGAATGAACCATACCGATCTGCTCCACGAGCCTCTGCATGCAGGCGCTTCCAATTAAGCAAGGCGACGTCACGCGGTTCTCAGCGGCGTCAACTCGTACGACCAGCCTAGGAGTACTTGCAGAGGCTTGGTTCTAGCATTCAACGCCACTCTGCCACACCGAGCATCTCAGGCTACAGTAGCCACGTACATCCTCGACCGCCACTCACCGCACAACACGCTCCAATGCAATGCACAAACCAGTTTCAGATAGTAGAAAAAATGCTGGTTCCTGAAGTTAGCAACTGAACCGTACGTGCATCCATTTGAGCAAGAGAGGAATTTTTTTTTAGAGAGAGAGAGAGATAACAAGAGAGGAATTGAAGACGGAAAATCTATTGCTGAAAATTAACCGTGCATATGGAACTGACCAGTGACCGCGAGCTCGTGACCACGGTAATTTAAAGCAACGGATGGACAGGCTCGTACATGTGGGGATATTACTGGAGCAGATAAACTGACAAGACGCACGGTCGCGTCGCACGTCTCGCTCCCCGTGGTCAGTCGTTGTACTGCTACGTGCATGGAGTGGAACAGCTTTTCAGTTGCAGGCCACGAAATAAGACTAGTGCAGGGTCACGAATGTTGATCTTGGCCGATGAACAATTGTTCATCTGCGCTGTACTATTAATTAGTCGTCCAATTAGATCAGGTTTTCTCATGTTTACGAGGTAGTAGTAATAGTTGTAGTTCCTGTTTGTCTGTCATCCTGTTTCAGCTTTTGATGCTTTTAGCAATCTCAAAAGCATTTCTCATGTTTACACATGAAGCTGAGAAACATCTTCGGACGTGTTTTTGGAAGCTGAGAAGCACCTTCGGACGTGTTTTTGGTGATTCTAACTGAGAAACACGCCTGAAGGTGCTTCTCAGTTTCATGTGTAAACGAAAAAGGTGTTTTTAAAATTGCTAAAAGCACCAAAAGCTGAAACAGAAGACCAAACAAACAGGACCGTAGACATGTAGTACTCCACCTTACTCCATTTAGTAAATTTTGAATGCTTTCGACTAATTAATTGCATGCATCTGCAAGTAGTAGTACTACTTTACTCACATGCATAGACCATATCTAGATTTTGAATTGGTACTTTGCTGATATAGAAAAGTATATTATTAATTATTACCATGCATGCATGTCTGAAAAAGCATGACGGGAGACACACCAATCTAAAAGCAGCCAACTTGTACACATTTAAATTATGAGAAGATGCATTAAGGTACTGCTTGTTAATTACGGAGCAGTACTGCCCGCAGAACAAATTTGTTGCGTTCAAGCTATGGCCTCCCTTTTAGCTACCTCCAACGACATCATTATTGGCAAAATGAGCTAATCTAGGCACATAGTATGCGATATGTGCATGCAAGCTCTAACTTTATGTAGCTAGCACAATAGTATACTGTTGCTTTGCAGAAAGGAGACTTTACAAAAAAGTGTGTTGATAAATAGTGTTTGTCAAGAGGAAGTGGATTAGCATCCACATAATCAATGCAATGATCCCTTCCTCCTACAAAGCATCTACGAAGGTGGTTCTAGTTAGTGCTACGTTCGAGAGAGAGAATGTGTCATAACTGGTTAATATATACTGATGCTTTAGGTTAGATGGGTGCACATCTCACGATCAAAGTGGTCCCTTGATCCACGGGAGGCAAAGGGCAGGCATGCATTAGCTAATTAAGCTTTAACTTGTGATAGTGTTTACTTAAATTAGCTTTTGGTGGTATCTAGCGAGCTAGCTAGGTGCAGGACCTCAAAGAAAGAGCTAGCTAGACCAGTAGTGGCAGCGTAAAGCGAGCATATATGTACGGCTTCTTTGGCACGCGAGAGACAGAACAGTAATAGGCTATTAGTGGTATCTTGGAGCTTAATTAGTCAGCTTTCTGCTTGTTAATCTTGCTTAATTAGGACCTATGCAACGTGCAATTGGACCGCGTGGGAACAGCTGCATTTGCATGGGACGGCAAGTTGCCTTTGGAAGTGTATGCCGCCGCTTTCTTTATATTTCTTTATGCTAAATCGACTTTATACTTTTCCTTTCTTAAATCCAACTTGCTGGTTGAGAACATAAAGGAAACTGAAGCTTAATGAACTTAGCATGTCTAGCTTATACGATTTATTACATGTTTAGGGCAGAGGTTAATAGCATGTCTATCAATTAGCCTAATTAAAGTCAAACTGGACAGCTAACGAGTTGCCTTGTCGTTTTTTTTGGATATTCTATTCCGGAGTAGTATACGTGCTTCTTTATTTTGACAATGGAAAGTGTGATTTGGAGTTTCAACAAATTTTGAAAATCTTGCATTTTCGTATTATGATGCATTATGCGTGTGCAAAATTTTATCATAAAATGACTTGATTTGTGGTGGACTGCAACAAAAAAGACAAGCCCAAGAAGCTAAAAATCATCTTCAATTCATATGCTCTCACTTGTTTTTAGTTGCTCGGATTTATTTATTTATTGAGTGAATTTGCAAACACGTACAGAGTAAAAGTGGAATTCACTCCAAAAAAACACATACACGAAAAATCCACATATAAAGGTACATAAAGTGTGAGTTTTACTCTACCAATATCAATCCCGAAATTATTCAAATTAATGAACCAAAGATAAACGGGATATCGTACGTATAAGACATGAGTTTTTTGAAAGCTGTATGTACGTGCGTTTGAGTCTAGCTAGCAGCTGCGTGTGCAAAAGATTAGAGGCAGCACAAATACAGCCAAACCAACATAGTCACATGCAGGCTCAAATTTGGCTTTGCGTGCAGGGCTTTGCCGCATGCAGTTGTAGTTAACTAATTTTGGCCCACTTTTGCAGTGAGAGTCATGTCGTTGAGCTACCAAGCCGGCTGTCCGGTGCATGCTAGCTCTTACGTTTGCTAATTAGTGAACCTTAGGAGTACTAAATAACTAACTTCCCCTGTCTTTATACGTATACGGTCACGTGGTCCGCGCATGCATGAAGTCATGAACGTACATGCATACGGCGCCGGCCGGTAATTAACCTAGTACGCACGCATGCATACATGCCCGACCTGATGCCCACACTGGGTAGACTGACACGAGATTAATTATTGCAGAGTATATATGGGTTATTAAGGGGACCATCAATATCTATATTTGCAGTTTTGCACAATGCATGCCTGCTTCGTCATTTATTAATCGTTTTGGTTATGTGTGTTTACACTAGCGCTACTATACTTGAGTAGTGGTATTATTAATAGTATAGGCGTACTTGTTAACGTGCGATCGATATCCAGGTCGAGCCAGCTGAGAGTAAAGTAAGTCCCCCCTCTGATAGCTCAACGTGTGCAAAGTACAGCTAAGTAACCATTTATAATTCTTTTGTTTTAAGCTCTTGGTATACGTACGTACGTACCCAGATTTGTTTTACGTGCTTTGCTTACGAATCAAGGTTCGATTCGCTTAAACTAAACTACGTGTAATCAATTGCCCGTCGATCCCGGACCATGTGCATATGGGAACCATGCACGCTTGTTGGAGCTAACTGCGAAATGAAGTTGAATAGAAGGAGGAGAGCACCACTGATGACAAATTATGTGTTAACAAATTAATTAAGTACGATATGATCGGCGCACCTTGAACGTACACTGAACCTCACTCAAGCAAGAGATGTTCGTTGGCTTGAAACCAGCGAACTGGTCGTCATTCGTCACAGTCAGCACGGACGTGCATGTCACTGTCCAGCGGCGTAGGTGGCCAAGGGGTCCGACCTGAATCATCCATGGAATTCGGCTGCCGGGAATTGACCTGAATCCAAGTGACGGTACGGCCGAGCAGCTATCTTGCACCGCTAGGCTGCTGGGGTTTCTCGATCTGCAAAAGAATCAGCAGCAGCAATGCAGTGTCTATATGTAATATGTTCCCTGTTGAAAGTTCAAACCTCCGGCTGAATCGAAATTCTTCCTCCTTCGACTGAACCTTGTGCATAGTAACAGTAGCCAGAAAATGTTGGATCAAATGGAATCGATCCGTGATGAATGAAGATAAAATTGGGATGTACTGTGCTTAATTGCAGGATGTTGTTTTGCATCGACATTTTCTGAACCATGACATGCAGACCCGCACTCTGTGTATCATCGTTCAATATGCAGGCGCTGCAAACGTAAAGGCAACCTGCAAAATTCTTGGTTCCGTCCGAGTTCTTTACTCCCAAATTTGGGTGATTTTCGTACGTCAGGTTTCACGTGGCCAGTGCAGAGATCGCCGCCTACCTGCTGACCGCTGCCGAGCCTTTGCGGCATAAACAAAATTTACCTGTCGCTGTAGCTCAATCTGACGACGTCGTTGCTCCATCCGATCCAAGCTGCAGGATTGGGCTGATTGCTCTCTCTTGCCTCATATTTCTGGCTGGTTTGGTTGCTAAATACAGCAACCGACCTGCTAAAAGGAGTAGCCTTTTTTCTGGGGCCGGTAGTTAATTAGTTGGAACAGATCTTGTCTCTGTGTGTCCTGATGCTCGATCACCTTAATTGTCGACAATTCCTTGCAGCCTTGCAGAGCTCTGGCATTATGGTTCGTTCTCCAAACTGCAGCAGCTGATTCCTTTTCGTCTTGTTTTCTAAAGTGGATTCTAATTCAGCGCAGTGACGAACTAGCTAGCCCTGTATTTTGCAGCGTGTAGGTGAACCACTCTGTGTCTTGCGTAGAGTGACATAACGAGACGCGATTATAGGGCCGAATAGAGAGTCTTTGCACCGGCTGCTAGAGTCGTAGTATAGGCGCTACGGGCTACCAAAAATAGAAAAGCACGACCCAGTTACCTACACATCAACCATCATACATCTATCAATCTAAGATATGCGTCACGCACCGAAAGCTTGTAAGTCCCGGGTTTTTTTTGCTTTCGGTCACGTCATTTTACTAGGGTATATGTTCCTTTTTGCATGACGTGAGTAATTAGACGATGACAGGAGTGAGTGAATGATCCCTCCCGCCTTTTGCATACTCAAAAAGAAAACAAGAGTAATTATCATCCCGACCCATCACTCCATCAGACAGTTTTTTTTTTCCTTTGCAAAAATGATCCATTAGGGCGTTGCAGCTTTAACTGGGCCTTCTTTAATCGGGTCGAACAATGAAAGCCCACCCGTTTTGATCAAAGGCCGACGACGCAAGGAAGCGGGGCTGGGCTCAGCGCAAGCAAACTTGAGCCCGGGCCAGACAACCACAAGCGGCGACTGACCCGCCAGATGGTAGTCGCGCCATGGTCATCGTGGCAGGGCCCAGGAGCGAACCATCGATCCGGCTCGGAATCCGATGTCTGTGGGGCCGAGCGAGACGGTTACTGGGCCGGGCTCAGGCTGGCTTGCTGATCCAGCCATTCATTCGCTCCTAGGTTAGGCAGGCAGAAAGCGACCCGACGGCCGGGCCGGGCTCTCGGCTCTCGGTGCACCGCCGTATGCCCTGCCATGGCATGCATGCGCCTCCGCAGTTGTACCTAGGAACGTCGTAACCTGCCAAATACTCTGTCTGTCTGTCTCTCTGCCGCAGCTGGCGCGCATTGCTAGACGCGCGACTCACAGCCAGCGCCCAGGCCCAGGGGCAGACGCAGACGTAGGCGGCGGAGCAGCAGTGCAGCGTACATCTGGAGCCGTGCACCCATGGATCAGTCATCAGTAGTGATATGGGGAGTGCAGCAGGGCGCGCTGCTCTGTCGTCTCGTCCGTCGCAGTGGGCCAACGGGCCGAACCGTGGTAAATGCGGAGCTCGATCGGCCCACATGGTGCTGCGCCGGCCGGCCAATCCGCGGGAGTGTCTACGTACACGTTGGTCAGCCCAAAGTCTAATTAAGCAGTGCGTGTAGCACACACTATCGCGCGTGGCTGAACACCCACTGTGAGTGACTGATTTCCCAAGTCCACATAAACGAGAGGGAAAAACTCCGACTACTGTAACGATAAGTGTAACCTTGATACTCCACCGTACTGTAGTACAGTATAGTAATTGACTAAACAGGGTGCTTTCGCTTTACCTCTCCAGTCGCCATGCATGCAGGCCAAGTTTGGAATGCCGAGTACCGAAACGGAGACGACGAACTGGCGACAACGACGGCTGCTTACGAGAAATGAAAAAGATAAAGGCACAGCAGAGGATGAGATTCAAAGGCAAAGGGCATCCTGTCTTCAGTTGGCTCCATGCATGCATGCATTCATGAGTCTGGGCTCCTGCTATCCCCGGCCTTAGAAGCTTTAGCTTGGCGGAATCCGAGCCCACACACGTATTTGAGCTGGGTTCTCCGATTCGTGCTCGCAAAATTATGGGCGCGCGCCATGCACCCCCACCATGTGCTGCTGACGATCCTCTCGCTTTCTGCTTTCGATCGCCCTTCGGTGCGCGTCCTAGTTCGATCGTTGGGATTCGATTATTCCGGCCGGCCGGAACCACCACGTCTCACCCACTCACTCATCACAACACGACGACAGACGCCTCCCTGTACTGTACGTAGCTTTCTTCCTTCCTTCCTCATCGGAGCAACGAGCTAAGTGCGCCGTGAATAATTTCCCTTCGTCCGGGTGGCACACACATACAACGAACGAATCATACATCCCACCGCCGTACGTGCATTATTGGCGCCGCTAGCTAGCTGCTGTCTTGACAAAATGACAAGCATACATACATATGTATACATGGGATCGGATCAGAAGGTGTTAATCAGGTGAGGACAGCTAACTGTGTAACTGACGATCTGTATGCGTTAGTTAGGCGGTGTCTTCGTTGTTGTATATAAAAAAGAGGGAAATACGGATAAAAATACTCTGTATGGAACTGCTAACTTGCTCGGTCGATCCGGTGTCCGCATGCTAGCTGTATACTTATTGCTACGTAGCGTGTATGATTAGCTGCGGCTTACTTTACTGCACCGCACGTACGTGCGTATAATAATACTGGTAACTCCGTACTTTGTTAATTCCGTCGGCAGTGCAAAACAGCAACTCATGGAAGATATGGAAATGCAACACGGATCACAGTCGCAAAACCCCCCTACTGGTATACTCAACTTTTAGATTTGATCATCCGAAATTCCTATCCCCCAAATTTCATGTGCAAAATCACTGAGGAAGAAAAAACAATCGAAGCAAGGGCGCGCATTGGACGTACATGTACATATGGCCCGCGGTGGCACCCAGCAGAATACTACGCATTGAACGCGAAGTGAGTTGCAGCTAAACTGCACGGCTGTACACTGTACCTCACGCTACACGGCCCTAGCCCCCTTAACGTTGCACGGATACATCATGCATGGGTCACACTGTGCTCTACGTCGGCCACCGAGCACGTACTACGTAGGTGACTCCACCCTGTTGTTTCACTCCACTTATTATCACACCACGGACATTGAACAGCGGAACACCCGGCCGGCACCCTTCACTTCGATTCGATGTACTCAGCCGTAAGTAAACTCTACGAGCGTCGGGTAAACGTGGCCGGAAAGCCGAAGCCGGGGTTTTGCATCGGAACTGCAGCGGGGGGGCGCGCGGCAGCTGCGTCACCAGACAAAGATTTCAGAGCCCATATGCAAGTTCTGAATGCGTTTCCGCGACACGCGACGCGAGGCCGATGTACTGGTACGTGGAAATCAGCGAGCGAGTAAATCGCACCGAACCACCACATTTAGCACAGTTGCTACGGAAACCACCGTTTTTGCTAATTTTCGCGTAGAACCAGTGAAATTGTTGCATATAGCACTGATTCAATCGATTGAAGCGAATAAGCACGTTTCTGACCGACCGGGCCCACATGTCAGGTTGATCGGGCCGAGCTGACGTTAACGCCGTCAATCCAAGCCTATCTCTTCTCGCACTGACTGAGAGATCCACCATGGTACCATCATCCTCATCCTCTTGTTCCGACCTCATCTTCCCCACAGCATCCCGCCGCTGCTGCTCCGCCGCCTCGCGCGCTAACGCCTGCAACCCCGCGCCGTCCATGCTCTGCGCCCCGCCCTTGATTTGGAGACCCGCGAGCCCTAGCCGCCCCGCCTCGCAGACCCTTGCCGGCCGCCGCAACCTCGCGTCGCTAGGCGTCTCCGACGCCGGATCTCCCACAAATCCGCCGCCATCTGTCTCCCCGTGCCAGCGAGCACTCGAAGAGCCCCTCGGAGCGCCCCGCCGTGCCCCGAAGCACTGGACCCGCCGCCATCTCCTCCAAGTCCGGCGGCCTAGCGGACAGAGACGTGTGCACGCGCATGCTGTCCCTTCTCGGCCTCAAGGCCCATGACTCCGACGCCCCCGCCATGCTCCACCGCCGGTGATGCTGGGCCTTGCCGGCTTGCCCGGCTCAGGCGGCCATCTCCATGTTCTGAAATGGCGGCCGCACTTGTGAAAGGAAGCGAAACAAAGGAAAACGAAACAGTCAAAGCGGCGCTAACGGACACCTCTAAGGCTGGTCAACCTGGCATGTGGGCTCGGTCGGTCAAAAACGTGCTAATCCGGTGCAATCGACAGAATCAGTGATATATGCAATAACTTCGCTGAATACCAATGGTTATGCGGGAAAATTAGAAAAAACGGTGATTTCCGTACAAGTGTCCGAAATGCGGTGTTTCTATCCAATTTACTCTCAGCGAGGAGAGCAGCCACCGCTGTAGTATGCTCTCTCCCCACCAGTACCACACCCGAGGCAGCTTTGATGTGATTGATAAATCCGCGTCAAGTCGCTGCCTACGCCTTCCCTTTCCCCTCCTCCTCTTCGAGTTCCCCACTTTCTTTCACATCCCTTCGCTGCTGCCCCTGTCTGATGTGCTCTGAGCTGCTGATGCCAATGGCGTCCATCAGCCAGCCAATTCCTTCCAGCTAGCCAACTCCTTGTTTGGCCGTCGCTACACTAGGGTCAAGGGTACTCCGTCCAATCCCAAGTCTAGTAGTACTAGGTTCTGTACAGCTCGCTTGGAGCTTGTGCTAGCTGCATTGGTCGACAATGGAGTCGCCGCCGCCTGCCATGGAGTCCGGGCGGTCCTCGCCGTCCCCGGCCGCGTCGCCGGAGTTCGAGTTCTGGATGGTGGGCAAGAACCCGGGCTCGTTCCCGTCCCCGGCCCTGCTCACCGCCGACGAGCTCTTCTCCGACGGCGTCGTGCTCCCGCTCCACACGCTCCAGCCGCCCCCCTCAGACTCCGACTCCGGCGCCGAAGCCGTAGCCGAGGACTCCACTGCGCTGCCGGAGGCCCACTGCGATGGCGACGGCGAGCCTTCCGCGCAGCAGCCGCTCGCGGAGTGCTGCGCAGCGCCGCCGCCCGACCTCCCTGCCGTGACGTTCAAGTGGAAGGACATCTTCAAGGCGGGCGGGGCCGAGGCCAAGGACCGGGTTAGCAAGAAGACGGAGCGGCGCGTGAGCAGCGTCAGCGGCAACTCGGAGCTCATCAACATCAACATCTGGCCCTTCTCCCGGAGCCGCTCCGCCGGCCACTCCGCCTCCGCCTCCATGAACGGCGCCACGAGCAAAGCCAAGGCGAATGCGACTGCGAATCCCAACAACGCCAATGCCAATGGCGCCGCGGGTGCCGTCGTCAGCGGCGCGCTGGCGATGGCATCGTCGTCCGGGGCGCCGGCCGGGCGCAAGGTGAGCAGCGCGCCCTGCTCCCGGAGCAACTCCCGCGGCGAGACCTCCGGCCCTGCCACGGCTGCCGTCGCCGTCTCGGCGGCGGCAGCGGCTGAAGCGGCCGCCGCCGCCCAGGCTGCTGGTGGTCCCACCTCGATGCTGAGGAGGTGGGTGCCCGGCGGCCATGGCCGGGCGGCAGGCGCCGGCGCCAGCGGCATTCGGCTCGGGCGTGCCAGCCCCGTCTGGCAGCTCAGGCGTAACAAGCTGCAGCAGCAACAGGCCGCCGCCGAGCAGAAGCAGCAACAGGCCATGGCCAAGAACAAGGCCGCCCCTGCCGCCGCTGCCGGGACCCAAGACGACGACAAGCCTGCGGCAGCGACGAGCGTGAGCGCGCCGACGGCGGCCGCGTGCAGGAACAACGCGAGCTGCGCGGAAGGCGTCGGCGTCGGCGTCGGCGCGGGCGAGGAATGCAACCCTCCGCAGGGGCTGTTCGGGCTCCGCACATTCTTCTCCAAGAAGGTGTACTGATGATAACAGATCGAATTCACCAAGGGCATCCGTTTGCGTCATGGCATGCCACACTTGTACATAGGATTGGAAGCCGCTATAGGCTCATCTTCTTCTTCCATAATCTTCTCATCTCCTTCCCTTCAGTTCCATCAATCCGTAGGAGTACGTAGGTTCTTCCATCTCCTCTGTGCTGTACTACTGCTAGTAGCACTTAAGCTAACTAAGCTCAGCTCAAGCTGCCGTCCTCCTCTCCAAGACTCCAATCATGCATGAATCGTCGTCCATCTCAATGTACTTACCCCACGTAGTAAAAAGAAAAAAACGGTAGCACGACACGCATGACGCATCTATCTCGATCGTACGTGCGTGCGCATGCAACTTAATAATAACGCTTTCCCATTGCACGGTGAAACACTAGTTAACGGGGGTTGGTTGGTTCGGTGACTTCTTCAAGCAAGCAAGCAAGCGGGTGAGAGACGAGAGATCGAGCGAGGTGCCAAATGATTTGGGGCCAAAAGAGCTGGAAAAGTCAGGGGAGGGAGGGAGCAGGGCGGCCACTGGCCTCTCTGCAGAGCTTGTCCCGTCAGTCCATTCACCCACATTATGCATGCACGCACCGGCCGGATCCGACGGATGGGCAAGTTGCTGCTGCTCTGTTCTTGCCTCTGCTCTCTACTCCTCTGCATGCGGCCACTGGCTACGCAACAAGGCATATGCCGTTGCCTCGCCCCTCTGCACATGCGCTTGCTTGCTAAATCTGTTGGGATCTTGCCTAGTAGCGGCAGCATTTGCGTTCTGGCCTGTGTTATCGGTACAGCTAGCTAGCTCCCCCGTGCCGTGTCCATACTGTCGTGTCGCGCCTTCTCCACGGCAAGCTAACAATCGATCCAGTTGGGGTCCGGACCATTTGCCTTGCATTCACGCGCTGCCACCTGCCAGTAGTAACAATTTGCTTGCTCATGGGACCAAGCTAGCTTAGATATAACGGCGAGACTGGAGCGGGTGAATGGCGCTAGTAATAGCAGTGGGGGTACAGTGCTGCCGGTAGATGTGAAGGAGAACATGCACAGAAGGCGGTGCTAAAAGAGGAATTATTATAGCTCGCGCCCTTCTTTAACTGCACAGCTCGCAAAGCCAGTATTTAGTAATGAAGCATGGACAGCGGCGAGCTGAGGTAAGTTACCCTCACGCATAAGGCACAAGGACAAGGCGAGGCAAGTAGGTACTGATGGTGTTGTACTACCACTCCTTCAGATCAAGCTTAGCTTCAAATTCAAGATTACTTATACTCCATGTACGTACGGCGAGGATTGAAATTAAAGCGTGCAGCAAGAGACTAAATGCGGCATCAGCTGCACTAACCATAATCTAATCTCGGGACTCAGAAGGAGCGCGGTACGGCCTGGCGATGCAAAACGCAAGTGGGCCGGCAGCGGCTGACCCCGGCGCCTGGAGGGCCAGTTGATTTATTATAGACGCAGCAGAGCCTTCGAGGCCGCTCACTCGCTCAGCTCCTCACAACGTACATACAGTACCATATGCGCTATGCTAACGCAAAAATTGCCAAGTGGATCTTCTTTTCTTTTCCTGCTTTTGACTTTTGTCGGGGTGACACCGGGTAGGGTCATGGCGACCCAACTCTAGCAGAGATAACGGAAGCAAAACCGGCATAGCAACGTATGCCGGCATCATAAAGCTAATCTAACGATAAGCCGGCATTCCGGACGTATGTCGGCATAGTTTTCTTATATCGTAAGTTTGCAGGATAAGAACGAGCCCCTTGATCTCGGCACTTTCAACGGTCTTATCCTGACCACGCGGTGCAAAGTAAAGTAGCGTCATTATCATCTCAGAAAAGCAGTCAGCGCCTGCGTACCGGTGTTAGGTGACCACGCTAGAGAAGCACCGAAAGGGAATCTACGACGGAAGCCGGCAGAGGATAGCTGTACCCGTTGCAGGCTGACAGGGAAAAGTAAAGTTGTCTTGTCCCCTGCGGTACTGCCTGGAGGGAACCGAGCCGCGTGCCCGGCGGGGCCCAAGGAAGGTGACATTAGACTCGGTCCGCATGTCAGTGTGACATGCCTGGCCCATAAATAGAGCACTACACCTCCCTGGAGAGGGGATTGAGCACTTAGACATTTTAGGGTTTCTCTTTCTTCTTCTTTCTCAAGAACACAGCTCAAGGAGCACAATTGTAGAGCTTGTCTATCTCGACTAATACAGCAAAACAGGAGTAAGAGTCTTACCTCGACGAGAGGGCTCCGAACCTGGGTAAATCTGTGTGTTCTTGTGTGAATCGTGCGTGTTCTTTTTCACGTCCTCCCTCCTCCGGTTGATCGTTCGTCCATCGGTTCCAAGTTAAACTATTTTATAGCAGAGATCACCAGGACACCTTTTCCTTTCCTTTTGGGGAGGAAAAATAAAAGTTAGCACTGAAGAATCAATCAGCTTTGACGTATCATACGCGCTGAGATTTGGGGAGAAGCGAGCCGGCAGGCAGGCAGGGCAGGGCAGGGCGCCCATCCCGAGCAGAGCAGAGCAAGGGGCCGACCCCGACACGAGTGGAGCGGCACCGCACTTACGGATCGATCGGGTCAGTTGGGTGGAGGTGGGGGAGGCCGGCTGGCCACGGCAGAGCAGAGAGCACATGGTCGTGTCGACGGCGTCGGGGCCGGTTTTTGGGACTTTAGATCGATCGGTGGAGTGATTCTGTGTTTTTGTGTGTGTGTGTGTGTTATCGGATGGTTGCGGTCTCTTTGGGCCCCGCTGGTTGGATAAGAGGGAGGGCCCAAATAATCCATCCCCTGCTCCCTGTTGGAATTCCGGAATCGAGGCCGACGCTGGAACAAGGCCGGATCAGATAAACCTGTGCAGTAAGGTAAAAATGTTGGAGGGAGGGAGTATGCGTGTAAAGTAGAACGAGTTGACACTGAGGGACCCCTTGGGTTCTGCATGATGATTCTGTTTGTCAAGCTTGTTTTTGCTTATTTTATTACCGACCGAACTGTATGGTGACCGTGTGCCACCTTGCGCCCCAGACTCTGCATGAGCAGCTAGCTAGCACTAGTTGTTGCCTATTGCATATATGGATGCGTCTCATGTCGAATTTGTTGGATTTATAGAGGGCCGTCATCGAGATCCCACGTCATTTGAAAATTTTCAAACGTTTCATACTCTAAAATATTGAGGTTTTTCATCTGAAATATATTGATATTCGTTTCACAATTGAGTTTCAGGTAAGGAAGGATTCAAATCATGATCCCGTAAGCTGAACGAGCTCCCTTTCTTTCTCTTCCCCAAGCTCTCGTCTCCTCCAGAAACCTTGTTGTCTGGCCCTGTGCCGTTAGCTTCGCCTGCTCTCCTTCCCCTCCCACTCCGGCGGGTGCGTACATAGTAGTTGTTGTTCAGTTCGTTTTCGTCGTCTCGGCGACGCTTTCTCTTGGAGCCCAGCGTGTCTTGGACGTGGCGAGTTCTTGGCGACCTTGTTCTCTGTTTCTGGCAGGAAAAATCGCTGAGATTCGTTGTTTCCTTGGCTGGCTTGCTCTTCCTTCTCTTAGTTTTCTTTCCCTGAATAAATCCTGCGTTGATGTGTATCCAAAACCACCTGCTCCCAAATCTCATAGTTTAGCACACCGGTGGTTCTTCAAGTCTTCACTTCAGGTCTTTTGGTGGCAGATGCAAGCTGCCTCTTTCTCTTTCAACTCCAGCAAAATCCTTCTTCAACCTCCATGCGAGGCCCCATTGTGGGTTCAAGGACTTGCTGGCATGGAAGATGGAAGGCCAAGACGCATCTATCCTTTCCAGGAGACGGCTGCCCATGACAGGGGCGAATCTCTCTTCTCCGAAGCGCAGGTATGCCCAAGATATTTGGCGCAGGTCGCCAAAAACTCGACGTGTGCCCTGTGTGTACGTGTCCACAAGGGACCAAGTTGTAATTATGTTTTTTTCTTGGGTCCTAGTAGATGTTATCTCTGGTTGTAACTTTACCCTGAGGTCCTTTCACCTCAGATCTTAATACAAGCGCAGGACCACTTCCAAAAAAGAAATCATGATCCCGTCAGGCAAATGAGTTTTGAGAACCAATATGCACTGCTGCTAATGGAGAATTATCAACTATTTATTTATGGGATGTCCTAATTGTACATGTGCTGAGGGAGTAAATGATCTGAGCTACAGATGATTCTGAATTTTCTGACACTGTTACACACATTGCACGGCAGACGCGTCTCACGAGCATGTGGGTCCCAATGTTCCAGCAACGAAAATTGCATGAACGCGCTCTAAAAAGAGAGAGAAGCTCCGGCCCCGAACCGCGAGAGTGAAGGAAAAGATGCCAAGCAAAGCGAGGAATACATAGATACGGAAGCGAGATCGAAGTGGATCTCGTAAAGCACATCGGAGGGCGCGAGCCATGTGCTCTCGCCTCGCTCAGCGCTGCCTGCTTCCCCGCTTTGCCCCCGTCCAATCAGGCACCCACCCCCTGATCCTCTTCCTCGCCGGCCATTTCGCGTACCTGCCACTGCAGATTTTTTGTTTCGCGAGACGCAGTTCATGGAGCACTATTGGGTGCGTACTCTGTGAGAAGTCTCACCGGACACCGAGGGTGCTGAAACTGCAAAAACGAGTCTCACGTGCGTTGGCGCTGATTGGAATACGGTGAGAACCGAGATCGGTCGATCCAACCGATCATTGGCACGGGAGCAAAACTGAGACCCCTCGACACACTCATTTTCCTCGACTGTCAGGTCAAGATCAAGCTTATTACTGTGTGCAGGCAAGCGCGCTCGCGTGACACAAGGCAGGAACAACAACCAGGTGTTTGCATCCATCCAACGATCCGTCCATTCCGTCGCCAGTAGCCGAGCGAGATGCGTAGCAGTAACGGGTGGTAAACATGAGGAGTGGGCGATGGAGGCTGGCCGGGCCGGGCACACAGCCAGCAGCAGTACAGGTGAGTACGGCACTCATTCACTGTGGATCGATCTCCAAATCTGGGCCGCGTCCGTCCCCGGCCGGGCCATTGGCTAACGCACGTAGTACGTTCCCAGACTGGCCGCGTCAGTGTGCCGGGCGATGCGGGGACAGCAGCAGGAGGTCCCGCCCCCGTGACCCCGCCTCCCCTATCAGCACCAGCAGCTCCGTGGTGCCCGCTCTCTCTTCGACCTCAACAGATCTCGATCCTGAATTCCTGATGCGAATACGAGCCGGCCGCTGGCTGTTCATCTGCAGCGCCTCGACTTCTAGCTGCTCCGGTGAGGGTGACGAACGAGAGATGGAGCAGCGGCATGAGCTCAGAAGCTGTGGTTGCCTGCAGCAGCAGCAGCGTGTGTGTGTGAGAGAGAGAGAGCATTGCGTGTCGACGTCGGCCGCGTCGTACTCGAGCGGCGGACTCTGGTGGATCCTTCTTAAATGCATGGTTGTTCCGTGTGTGCTGGGCAGCGGTCTCAGCGGAGAACCAGTGGCACTGTTCAGTTGATTTCTTGTCACCCGTGCGTGGCTCCATGCCGTGCTGTTTGATCGGCGTTCAGAATCTGAGACTTGACATGTGTATATGGTAGTCCCCCCAAGAATATAAGTCTACATATAAAAGTCTAGTATCGTGAAAAGAAAATTGCGCACAAAAATATCGTCAACTTTGCCTTGCCCATTGTAAAAAACTTGCACAGCATAGGCAAAAACGCGAGATAAACATCGGACTGGACGGGGAGGGATTCGAAACAAGGCAGCAAGAGACCGGCCCAGCGAAATCTCAGATGTAACCTCGTGCAAGCTCGAAGATTTACAAGGCCAGAGGCAAGCCACGGTCTCGCGGTGCCTTGCGACGGCCTGGCCCAATTGCACATACACAGCAGAAGAGATAGGCCGCAAAGGGACGAGCCCGTCCCCTCTCTCCTGAAGCCCAACGAACTAATAAAGTAGAGATTGCGGAAAGGAAACGAGAAACAACATCGTCCCCCCAAAACAAAACAAAAAACAAGGATGTTCGAAATTTCCAAGGCCACACGGCCTCACCGCCGCCGTTCCCCGTCTACTTCACCATCGGCGCGGTGGTACCAGTAGTACCGAATACGTCCTCGACCCTCGCTCCTGCGCATCTCCGGGCGGGGATCCGCAAGGCCTCCTTCGACCGCGGCCGTGGGGTGGTTGGTGTCACCGCTTCACACGAGCGAGCCAGGTCCTGCGCCGAGGACCTCACCAGTTACTTCTCAGGGGAGTGGGAGACGCGTCCGTTGATGTCGCTCGCCTCTCCGACCACCTCCACGCTGGTGGCGGAGCTGCTATAGAACCATTGGGTTCAAATGAACCCAACGAAAAAGGTAATTCCTTCACTAATTTAGTCTCTTTTTTTGCTTATTTAGTGAAAATTACATCATAATTAAAGGAATCGAACCAATAGCCTAATTCTCTAACTTCGGCACGAAGGCATCCACCGACATCTTGGTGCGATATTTACAGATTTGTTTTGGAGAAACTAGTGCAATGTTTACTTCTTTTTTTTAGAAACTAGTGCAATCTTTACATACCAGTATTTTTAGGGGGTTAGTGCAATCTTTACAAAATTTGTTTTGAGAGAATGGTATCAGGACTCAGGAAAAGGACGCCTGGCCTGGGTATGCGGGCCGGTGTTTGCAACAGGCCGAAAGAAAATGGACTGGACCGTGAGCACGGAGATGGGCTGTGTCGGGATGGAAGGACATTTTCTGGGTGCATCGGTGCTTATTACTATGGAATTTCAGACCCAGCAACTACGGTGGCGATAGCTATGGACCTCTACCTGACTCATACTCCGTATGACCCATGTAAGGGTCTTTCATTTACTATAAAAAAAAGAGATAACTATCGGCTGTGGACTGTGTCGCTCTCATGGACATGAGACAGGAGAATGCATTTCTGTTGTCGATGTGGTGGGCAATCAAGGCACAAAATCGAGAGCAATCAAGACACAAATCGAGAGCAAGAAAAAAGGGTCCATTTGTATGTCGTGACATGCAGTAATACGAGATAATGTCAGGTATTTTTTAGTTCGATATTCCTTTTTATCCTAACTAAAATATCAATTTATTTGTAAACTCTATACAGACTTAGTGTAACGACTTGTATACCCAAGGGCGCTATACCGAATCATTGCGCACTGGGGTTGTTGCTCGAACACACAGGTACTCCCTCCGTCCCATATTAATTGATTTTCTATTACATATATCTAAATATTTTTTAGTCATAGATACATCCATATTTAGACAAGTCCAAATCAGTTATTATGAGACGGAGGAATTACTGTATGCACAACTGCAAGATCAACTGCAAGAAGGGAAACCCCACATATCACGCATGCACATACCAAAATACTAGTACTACTCCGCGCTTCCAGTCTTCTATTTTTATAAGGTTTGAATTTTGTATCCTCCAACATGTTCAATTATTTGCGTGCTCTGCTAATCTCCTGCGGCATTGACTTGAAAAAAGGTCATTGGTAGATTATTAGTGTTATGCGTTCTTCTGCTACTATTCCCAGCTACTCTTAAAATTCAAAAAGGAGTATATAGTTTTCAATGCACATCTCACGGTTCCTAAAATTCTAAAAAAATCAACAGATATTTTCCCCCATATTCTTTGTGCAAGATACAATACGAATCAGCTTCCTCAATGATTTGGGTGCTGTTCCGGTTCCACAAGCAAAGAAGACACAACTGGCCGTCTGGCCGGACATATATGGCCCCCATGTATGTATACAAACCAAGCCATCAACACCTGGAACAACATTTGAGCTGCATGCACTGCACTTCTACACTGCATTTTTTTTTAAAAAAAATCGCCTAACAGAACCAAAACAAAAATACAAGAACGTGTGAGAAGCTAATTGCCAGAGTAACGACAGCCTTTTTTGTGCCTTCTCCTCCCGCTTACGCTAACCCAAACTGATAACACAGCCTATTGACTTGCTCGTCCTAATCATGCAGCTCACGTCTTTGAACTGGATTTGTTTATTTATTTTGGTTGCTGGATTATTTTAGTCGGGAGAGTTCTTTCAGAAGGAAAATTATTGTTTTAGCCTGAAGTGACACCATGGCGGTGCCTGCCAAAGGGCTCTATATATGCTGCCGTTGACGAGTGGTAGACTCGCTCGCCGGATACTCCAACCGGGTACGGAAGAATAGTTTGATTTAGTTAACTGCAAAATTAGCAGCCACTGTACAACTATAGTCCTTTTTGTAACATGTACATGCATGGCGTCATGTATCATGCCTAACCCTTCTAGATGAATTGGTAAAAAAAAAACTTCTAGATGAAGATCAGCTATGTGATAGGTTAAAAAAAAATTCTACTCTCTCCGTTTTTAAATATAAGATGTTTTAACTTTGTCCTAAGTATAAAAAAATCTATCAACATACAACTTTAGATTAGTTTGTTAAACCAGTCATGGTGTATATCTGTATAATATACTTATTTGATATTCTAAATATTAGTAAAAAAAATCTAAAACTTGGTCAAACTTTAAGAAGTTCGACGTGGATCATCTTATATTTAGGAAAGGAGTGAGTTTTTTTTAGCTTGTTTGTGGGGTTTATTCCCAACCCAAATACCGGTATCGACACTTAATTTTGGGCCTGGCGCTTAAATGAATTATTATTTTGTACTTTAATTGTCTAAGCGCCAATAAAATACTTCCTCTGATCCTAAATTCTTGACTCAAATTTGCCCAAATATAGATGTATTTATTCTTAAAATGCGTCTAGATACATGTAATATTTCGACAACAATTTAGGATCGGAGGGAGTAGTAGTTTGCATTGTTGGAGGTTTTGATGCTTATGTCGCTTGTATTATTCTCTTTATTGAAGCGACTAAATAAGTGTTCTTGCATCGATCGGAGAGGGAGCATGAGATTGTTCTTTGTTTCGTGCGAGAAATAAACTGATTTCTTTGGAATTGTTACGTTCTGAATTTTCCCATACACACCAGCTTGTATTTGTAAAAGAAATTTAATTACACCTCAACTATGAATGGTTTCACAGAAGGATTGTATCCTTCTATATATGTCAATTAAAAACACAGCAGATAATAATAGAGATGCACACTGCAGCCTGATTATTTGTCACTTTAATCGAGCACTATATGTGCTATGTGTAATCAAGTCTAGAGCTGATTAGAATTAATCTAGAAAGAAGATAGCTTAAAACAAAGAATGAAGCACTGATTTGAAGTGATTCAAATATGGCACTAAGTGGCATGCAGAAAAGTAACCAAGTAGGGTGCAGAAAAGTAATAGTAGGTGTTGTGTTAGGTCTGGGGTCTATACAGAACTAGTGCAACACCCTGTTCTATAAGGAGAAAACAGTACCCCTCCTTTTCCATGTGTTGTTTGGCATGTCAAATATATTTTTGCCACGAACCCATAGAAGGCAGACACCTTTACAAAACTAACATGGAACTTTGCTAATTATTCTCTTAGTCGGGCGACTAACATGGCCCTTGCACTGATCAGTTACGCCACGACATGGACAGGATTGCAGAACTGCTCATACTATATTGCACATTTGCCCCCCAAGTTCGCTTTTGGGACAAGGCTATGCTTTGGTTATCTAGTCAAATTTAACAACTAATTAAGCTAGCTAGCCCCTGATGTAAGAGCTTTGTCAAGATCGGCTACAACGTTGCTTCCAAGCGTATTTGGTTTCTTCCTGAACCTGCTGATATGTAAAGCCCTGAGACATGCTGCCTTTGTCTGGAACCTAATCCAGTTAGTTTCGTACGGAAAAAGGCGATTAGTCATTTCCAAGATTAATTAACATGCGCTTTCGACGTCGTCGCCGACCGGTCGAAAAATGAGGTTAGTTAACAGATGACAGATCTATGCAGTGGTAAGATTGCTTCGATCCTACAGCAGTTGCTGCTGTTGTTTAACTTATCAGGTTACATTGCTGTTCATCTTCTTCTGCCTGTTTGCCAACCCCCCTTGTGTGTGCTGACAGCTCCAAGTTTTAACAGCTCATTGGGTTTCTTTAAGCTATCTTTCATCAGCTCGGCTCCTTCACAGCAGGCTAAGTAAGGTTTTGGTTGCTTTGGTCTGAAGAGTTGTTCATGTGAACATAACACTGTATTGTCAGTACTGCTTTGTCCCCTCTCAGACTCTATCTCTCTCTGCAGGCACGTAGAAATGTCAGGAAAAGAAGGCTGCAGTACAATCATTTATAGTAGGTAGTAGTGATTTTCTTATGAGATGCTGCCGTGCCTTCGTTTAATCATTCCAGAGAAAAGCCTGCAGTCCAAGCGGTCCTCTGTCATATATAGCTACTCCCTGTGTTTTCTGAATTTTCTGCTTTTTACTTCTAATCCACGAGTGACTTGTAGCAAACTCTCCCGTTTCCTTTTCTTTTCTCGACGCACTTAATTCTTCTTCTTCCATGTCCAGATCCATCGAACAGCATAAAACAAACAACAGGACATGTATATATCGCAGCCCAGCAGTCAGCTCCAGCAGCTGAAACACGCAAATCAACGCTGTGCAACAACAGCTGCTACTGTTCAACAAAGAGGAAGGCCCCGTCCTCTCCTCCCTACCTCTCGCATAAGACATATAACATCTCGTCTAATCACGGACGTCAGTCACGTCTCATCCTCCCCAACCCCGACCACCATTATTCTACTGGCGACATGACGCCGTGGCGGTGCCCGTCGACGTCGAGCTAGCACAGTGATGGCACCACCCCGAAGAGATGAGACGATGGGCGCGCCGTGAACCGGAGATGCATGGAAGTAGGTGCTTGCTGATGGCGTTTCTTAACCTACTAAGGAGCATGCTAATGTAGCTTAAGCTCACAGGGTATTAATATTGTTATCCTTCAGTAGCCGTGATACAAGCCTATGCTGCTAGTCTACTCGGAAAACAAAGGAGAGAGGGAACCAGTCTCTGTAGGTGCATCTGAACAGCTGATACTAGATAGATAAGTGTACATTAACTGTTGCTTTCAGAATTCACTTCTCATCTCATCTCGGAATACAATTTTTTGGAGTAGGTTCAGAACTTCAGATTGCCATTGGTGTTCGGTTTACTTTAGCCTTTTCTTTCAGATAAGGGAGGCAATGCTTACAGTAGTGAGCATGTTTTTTCAACCGTATGGAACCAAAGAAAAAGGTACTGGTTTTTAAAAGGAAAGTAGAAACCGTTTAGCCTTTCTGTTGATAAGGTAGGTAGATACGTAACATGTTTTCACATGAGTTGTACGTACTCTGGTAAATTTGGTGCTGTGGCTTTGCTCTGAGGGGTTGCATTGCATGCAGTTAATAACATGTCTGGACTCAGGACCTGCTGTGGTGCTACTGTCAGCAATTCGTAAGCACTTGTCAGAAAGTAAATAATTCTGATCCATAGCCTCATCTGATAGGTTGCTTGCATCTGTAGGCTAGTCCTTGTCATGGTCGGGGGTTTAATACCCATTTTAAGCACCGGAGACACCACGCTAATCAAACAATATGGCTTTAATTTAGTCTTGTGCTAGTGTTCATCGCCCTTTTGCGTCACAGATCATCGATTCTTTCTTGTACTGGAACGGCAAACGGCTTTGTACTATCGATCAGTCGGCTACGATCATATGACAGCAACAGCAAGCTCCGTCTGCTCACCTTGTCTTAATCCTTAACAGTCTCATTTTTGTAGGCATATCATTGTTCTTTCTTTCTCCGATTTGCTGGCGTTTCCTACCTTGACAAGTCATCCGGGGCCCCTTGTCCAATCCAAGTACAGATTAAAAGGGCCTCCTTTCTCCATCACCATCTTTCTAAATTTTTTACCCCCTCCGACATTAAGAATCATAGGCGTGCAGTAACTGTTGTTGAGGTGAAACCAACTTATTCGCCAGATACGCTGTAGCGAAGAGACCGTTCTGAACTAATGCAGTGGTTAGCGCTTGGTAATGGTGGCTAATAGTATACTGGGTCAGTACAGGAAGATTAGCATAGGCTAATGGTGGAGCAGATGCAGGCAGGCAGGCATGCGTTTCTGTTGGCCTTCTCCACAGTCTATGAATCATTCATGGGAGTTAGGTCAGCAAAGCACAAGAAGTACTTCTAAGTTGCTAATAGTAAACTAAAGCATCCTCTTCTTCAGGCACAGATTCTTTTCTGCAAGCACCAGCTTGCATCTGCTATATATGTTGAGCTACTGTTCATTTGCATCTGATATGCCACTACATGTGATGTCTGAATCAGCAGGAATCAAAAAAAGTGTCAGACAAATCTGATTAGTCTATGCACACTTGCTCCAACCGAACTCGTGCAAACCACTAATCTAGTGCTGCTCCTCCTCCTCCTCTTCCTCCTGCTTGCTTGCTTAATTAGTTGCTTGATGCCAGATCAACACGGATCCTTAAATTCTTCCCTGCAATTAAAGATACCCTTTTGGAGCCTTTGATAGCTCCCCAAAGAAGAAGTAACCACAAGCCAATGGCTTAATGCGTTCCAACTGATCAGGGAGCATAAATTTAGGTCTGGGTCTGGACCGCCAGCTGACGGGGCAACAGACACGTGTCATGACACCATTGGCCATGGGGTGCGTCTCAAACACCTCAATTATACTACTCCCTTTCCAGCCAATAGGGCGTCACGTCTAATCTGATCAGACGCCTCTTCACTGACCATCGCCATGTCAAGATCGATCCCCCGATCTTATTAAAGTCGCCGTGACAATGTGTGCCGGCTGGGCGCCTCCAAATGTTGCCCATGGCCATAGGACAGGAGAGAAGATGCTGATGCATGCCTCTCACTCTCAAAGGCAATGCAACAAGAACCCCACATTGACCATCTTTGCAAGCTTCCCCCCCTTAACATAGCTCTTGTGTTTCATATCACCATTCTTCTTCCCCATCTGAATGCCTGACAGCAAAAAATAAACAAAATGGAATTGGCATGTCTCCTTAGTTTTGAGGAGAGAGAGTGAGCAGGAAGTGGGTCACTCTTGCTTGCATGGAACAGGCTAAGCTAGTGGTACAAGCTTCTTGTCTAGTTCTATTCCCTATTGAAGACTGCTTTTAGGTGGATTTGTCCTGCTAATAACCTCGGCTGGGCAACCATGCAAATGGCCGCCCAAAACCTAATTTAGGCTGTGATTAGGTTGCGGTTTCAAAGAGGGGTTGGTCTTTTGCAGATCGTGTTAGGTTGCTCCCGTGTTCTGTATGTTCTTAGCTTTTTTTCTTCCATGTGTGGCCCCCCTCTTGCAACAAAACCAAAGGTTGGCACGGTTTTTAGGCTTTTTCGGCAGGACATGACAGGAACGTCTCCGGACATGTCGACTCCTGCAAAAGATTTATTTATCCTTGGCACAGCTACGTGATTTGATTTGCAGTGCAATTATGTGGTGTACCACAGAAGAACTCGATTTATTTACTACAATCTTGTAGTACTAGGAAACAACCTTTTCAGCCAAGGAGACATGGTGATTTTACTGGCAAAAACGAAAGGGATGGAGAAAAGGTTTCACCTGACCTGCTTTTACTGTGATTAAAACTCTTTGATGGCAGTTAATAGGTCTACTCGATATAGTAACTAACTGCATTCTTGAGAGCTTTTAGTTTTCCAACTGCCGTTTTTCGGTGAGAACGACAGGTCTAACAAGAGGGAGAAGAAAAAAGAAGAGTTGGAGAAAAAGGTTCCTTTTTCTCTGTCAGCTTCCGATTCCCTGGAGAAAATGTGCGCAGCACTTCACCTCGAATAATCTCGACAGCATTTGACAGTGTGGCCGGGGGATGATGTGAGTGTACATCGATCGCCTGTATAAATCTCTCCGACAGTTACATCCAAAGGCCCTGCAAATAAATCTCCACCCTAATACTGTTCCCGGAATACGTTTCACAGGAACAGAGACAGGGACCGGCACTACTGAGAATTGATGAAACTGCACTGTTTTGGATGAAGAAACGTCCCGACTCTTCTTGCTTTAGTTCTCTACTGTTCTGTGCACTCCTGTAGAATACCCATTTTGCTAGGTTAGAATGTATCAGATTCTTCAGATCTGCCAGACTAAAGTGATACGGATGCAATTCCATAACCAGAAACATAACAGAAACTCGTATGATAGAGCAAGCAAAATCAAAGATAAGATCAAACGTTTGGTCATACCTTCAGGGTTGGATCATTGTTGGACCATCACCGTATGAAAGTGAAAACCTGGAGGGAATGAATTATAATTCAGTTATCCTTGATGCCTGCTTGGGCGTCAGCCTTTTGATCCACAAATTCAGGTGTCAGCTTCGCACCGAACTGAAGCCACCGCGGGATTCTTTTCAAAAATTTAAGCTGCTAACAACACGACATGAATGTGACGAGGGGGGGCGACGATGGCGACAGCATCATCGGCGGCCTCTGCAAGTAAACTAGGGGATCAACAATGAATGATGTGTGGAGTGGCAGTTTGGTCAAACACAAAAGAAAATAGCTTTAGCCAGCCTCTCCCTCCTGCGGCAGGATCCGACGGCTCTGCATTTCTAGACGGTGGTAGTTGTCTGGACGGCATTCTTTTTATTTGCAGAGATGGCTATGTCACGGTTGTCTGATCAGCGATGAACAGTTCTCGCTTGCACTCAATATCCTCTAGTTGAATATATACCACTACTGCTACTAAATGAACGTGTTAGTTAATACTCCTTTTTTGTCTGTTAAGACGAGATGTGCCGTTGCTATTTGCATCTCTAATTAGTTTATGGCTCTTGGGTCCACGCCTAATCAAAAGCAAGTTTCTTTCAGTTCTTGGGTCGCAGCTTCTCTGAACTCAACCCACCACATGTTTGCAAAGACCAGATGGTTATGTGGGCCAGTTACTTCCTCGTGATAACAGGATATTATTTGCCGTTTTGTGGCTGGAGAATTTGAGTGCAACGCTTGAGAAACCAAGCATTCACGCTTCTATCGCTGCTTCTGTTTTTCTTTTATAAAACAACCAAGATTTTGGTGGCGCAACAGTTTCAGAAAGCGGTACCGTGAGTTTTACCTTTTGGGGAGGTACTACTATGTTGGTGCAGCCAATTAATAATCTGGATCATGCGCCGACCAGTGTTGCGTTCATCTGAGGAGCAAATTAAATGGTAACTTTGCCACTTTTCTTTACAAGCAAGCTAATAGTAGAGAGTAGGAGCTAGTGTGGGTGTTGGCTTCATTCACATGTAGGCTTTGCTTTTGTGTACACGAACTGTATACACATTAATTCGTTCGAAAAATCTCGGATGGTTCTTTCCTTATTGATTCTTTCGGATCATTGTTCTTTGAGACACAAGTCTTTTTCTTCCGGATATCTTTAAAGCGGCCTTCATTTGGTACCATGTGGTGGCGTAGCAACCAGTAGATGACCCCTCTTCTTTTTTCCTTTCCTTTCTCTTGAGCTTATCTTTTGTTGTTTTCTTTATCCCTGCTCATCGCATTAACATCGCTAATTGCTTGGGGGCAGAAAAACCCTTTTTTAAAACAGTCTGAACTAGAGTCCTTTTTAGGAGAAAGAAAGGAGATCAGTCCTAGATTCGGTTCTTGCTCGTGATCTGCTTGGGAGCTACTCTATCCCCTGTTACGTAAGCATGATATACAGATCCACTTCCCTTTGGGACGGATGCCGCCAACAAAGTCTCATATACTTTTGCCTGTGTAAGAAACAGAATGGAAATTGCGTGGCAACTGTCTCATCGTGCCGGATTATCATGGATGCAAAGCAGCGGATGAGCGAGCAGATCTCTCTGTTTCAGTGGACGACACATCGGACGGAAGCACAAGCTCCACTAGCAAGCAAAGCCGAAGCTATGGCGCAGGGCGTGTCTTGATCGGCGCAGGAGATGGATGCAGGAGTCCAGACTACTGTTTGAAAAGAAGAAGAAAAAAACGTCCAAAAAATCACGGATAAAAGCGCGCCACTACACTGGACTACACGCTGTCGAGCACAGGTGTCACACGATCGGGAGGAGATGAGGTCGCATGCATTGCGGCCGGTTCTTCCCGGCTGGGGTGGATGAGATGAGACACGACGGGCCGAGATTGAGCGAGACCTACCACTGTGCCCGCCAGCAGGGACTGTCGATGGGCCGATCTTTCAGATGTCGGCGTATTTACGTGCGTGTTTGTGTGTGCGCGTGTGTGGACGTGGACAGACGCCGCTCGCTCCCCGATCCAATCCATCGGGGCTCCTTCTCCAGATTCCCGTGCGCGTCCAGATTGCGTTTTGGCCGCAGCCCGAGAGTGGCGTCCAGATTGCCTGCGTTTTTTTGGCCCGGAGCGCGTCGATCTCGTCTCGGCAACGTGCACGTACGCATGCGCCCCAACGCGGCTGGCCTTTGTTTGCCTTTGGCTTATCCTCTGTCCTGCCGCGCGATCCGGCGCCGGGCTCCGGTTGGCTGGCGCTACCGCGCACCGGGGCGAGCCCCCACTTGACTTGTTCTCGCCTCTTTTCTCAGCGCGCCGGGCGCCATATCCACACGAATGAATGGAAAATACACGATAGCCCGGGCCAGGAGGCGGCAGTGCTCCACGTCTGCACACCACGGCCTCTCCTTCTCGTGGCGCACCCGCGCTCCATCATCCATCCCTTGGGTTCCCTCCGCGTTCGCTTATCGGGAATATCGTGACCCTTTTTTTTTTTTGATGTCTCGTGTTTTTCCACTCTGGCGAAAATGGCGGATATTATGGTCGCTGCCTTTTGATGCGACGCGGCTTTGTGCTGCTGGCCGATGGCAACCTGGAAGGCATTTGCTGTGACGCCGTGGCCTTTTTATTTATTTATTTTTATTCGGTGTTTGTTTGGAGATAAGGCTGAAGAAAAGGAGTTTCGATGACAGAAAGCGGGAACAAAATTCTTTCGCCACTTGTCTTTCTTTCTGGTGACTAGATGAGGATCCGACCACTCGTGCCCATAAACCCTCCCCCTGTCCCAACTCAATAGACAAGCTACATACTTAATTCTTGGCATTTGTGTTTCGGGATGAAAGAAACTATTTTTCATACGTGGATAACTACATGAGCAAACACTTAGTTGTTCAAATGAACTGTAATCTTCCAAAAACAAATACTCCATCTATTTCTAGATATAAGATGTCATAATTGTTGAACAATTAGGCATTTTCGATAAATATTAAAATCCAGAACATCATTGCATAAATAATGTAGCATATTATCATGCAAGCTAGACAAGTGAAAGAAGATGATCTAACTAATGACAATAAAACAGTACCACTCCCAAGCCGTCTCACACCATCAACACTCTTGAGTCATCCGGTCGTTTGCTTTGGCTTTCTGTCTTGTTAGTTCTTCGTAGAATTCCCATATGTACCTTTTCCCCCTTAAGGGCCGCTACTCCAGAAGTAAAATCTACGACATGTGGTTGATTGAGTTAGTTTCCTAGCACGCACTTCATTACATAATGGCAAGCTGGGAAAAAAATACTCATCAGTCTGGCATTTTTCATGATTTTTAGAAATAAAATATTTTAAAATATATCTTCATATACATGTTCCGTCTGAAAAATAAGTGACTTGGATTTGCATAAAAAAAGAGAGATTACAGTCAGTGACTTGGATTTGTATATGGAGGGAGTACAGCAAGTTAATCTTTATTTATTTTTTATGTAAATACACATTTGTGCATGACTTGTATGCTAGAGTTGAGCAACCTAGCCAGAAAAATAGGCCGCCCACCCTTCAGGAGCGAGATTTCGAAAAACCAGCGTCAGGGTGTGCCGAGATAGATTTTGTCAAAAAGAAATCACAGCTTACAGTGTGGCATGGACTCCCATCTTGAAATTTCTGTTTCGATGCAAAATGTATCTCTCTCTGCCAGAGACCCCGTGAAGCACCTTGGCGTTTTCTCGAGGAATCGCGCGGAGTCGCAGGCCTGAGTAAACTCACCGGGGCAGCCTGCAACACACGTATCGCAGCTGAGGAAAGTAGAAAGATGAAACGGCGAAAGGCAAACGAGAGAAAAACGCCTCGGAATCACAATCCTCTTTCCCGCAGGTTCATCAGAAATGCTCGTACTACTACGTGCCTGCCCGCCGCTCACTCTGCCGTTGGAAAAGAGAAACAAACGTAGTAAAGGATGGGCGCGAATCAATCAATGAATAAAGACGGACGCGAATCAACGAGGACGGACGGACATGGCGACGGGGCGAGAGCGCAGGCGCAGCAGCGGCAATAAAGAAAGGCTGAGGAAGCGCTGCGTCACGGTCAAACATAGTGGAAAATGCACAATGCACTGCAGGCAGCGCGAGGCCGGGAGGGGAACCCGAGGCGAGACACATGGAGAGACCGCCCGCGCCCCGCAGTCGTCATCAGCACTCACCCGGCCCGGTCGATCGACCCACCCAAACCCAACCCACCGCCCCGCCGCGTCCCTCCGCCGGCCAAGCTGACGACGGATCGCAAGCAAACTGGCCACTTATTTACGGGGGGGCTGTGAATGAATGAATGCTGCCCAACTGCCTCACCGCCCGCGCGCAACGAACAAGGAAGCCGAAGATGCCGAGGAGAATCAACGACGCACGACTAAAATCACATTAGTTTTTCTCGAAGGTTCTTCCAGCTACTGACGATCGGTTCCATGCATGCCCAGGAAGAAACACACACGCTGCTGTTGGAATCGGTTTCCTTCGGAGTAGCTGTTCCAGGAATGCTACTCCAATAATAATTTCTGAGTCGTGTATATGGGGCACTTGTTATTTGGTTGCGTAAGGAACTAAACATCTCGGGGTTTTGTTCGAAGCCACAACCGATGTGATTCTTTAGTGGCCAGCATCAACGAGACAAGGGTTAGCGTCCAAACGGGTCGCATCCCAACCCGTCAGATAAGATCAAAACTAAGCAAGCACACACACACGAGACTCCCTAAGAACGTGTGATGTTTTAGAAACGCATTGCATTCACAATTCGTTTCCCTGCCTTTCCGTTCTTTTTCAGTTCAAGACAGCAATAAAGAGAATCACAAGTTACATGCGTCCAACGCTCAAAATACTGTAATAATGAAAGTGGAAAAACTGCCGCAGCGCAGCAGTAGAAAATAATAATGCCCTTATTTTTCCCCCGCAGGCTTTTCTTTAAAGAGAAAGCTGGCTTTTGAAAGCAAGGGGCATTCATGCACACCACCACAGCCGTTGCATTCATGCTGCCCTGCCCTTCCCTGCTCCTCAGACTACTCGTCCCCGCAGCACCACACGACAGATAAAAAGTTCAAAAAAGAAAAAATTACAGTACTCCAAAACCGATAAAGAAATTATTAAATATCCCTCTGACATCTGGGCCCCCAGCACGGCCCTCAACTCGCAGTCACGACACAGTACGGCCGACTCCGCGGCCCCTCTCGTGTATAAAAGCTCCTCCTCCTGCTATCCCTTTTTCGCACTATCTTCTCCACACCACCAACGGCGCTTCTCCCCGTCCCGCCCCGCCCCGGCCGTTTCCCCTTCTCCGGAGACAACCATGAGGACGCGGAGCGGGTCTCTCTACTCCCCTTGCGGCGGCCGTGAGCCGGCGCCACCGGCGGTCGGGCAGAAGAGGAAGAGGTCGCCGGCGCAGTCCGCCGCCGCCGCCGACGGCGAGAGCCATGGGCGGCGGAAGCGGCAGGCTCCGGGGCTTGACTACCTCGACGAGCTCCCCGACGACCTCGTCCTCTCCATCCTCTCCAAGCTCGCCGCCTCCGCCTCCTCGCCCTCCGACCTCCTCTCCGTCCACCTAACGTACGCCCCCCGCTGCTTTTATTTCAATCAATCTTCAACGGCTTTGTCACGACGCATCTCTCCTCTTCTTCCCCGAATCGCAACGGCTGCGTTGCGTTGCAGTAATGGAAGGTTGAGAGGGGGATGAGATGTTGCGTGGAGAGGCAGACAAGGATGGCTACTGAGGAGAAGCGTTTCTGATCGATCTCTGACGGTTTCAGGTGCAAGCGGCTGAACGGGCTGGGCCACCAGGACATGGTGTTCGCCAACGCTTCGCCGGCGTCGCTCGCCGTGAAGGCGGCCGCGTGGTCGGAGCCCGCGCAGCGGTTCCTCAAGCGCTGCGCCGACGCCGGCAACCTCGAGGCCTGCTACATTCTCGGCATGGTACGTACTACGACGCCATGAACCAATCAATCCCCTTCTACTTGAGTCGATCGACATGCATGTGGCTGACGAGTGTCTGCGTGCAGATCCGGTTCTACTGCCTGGGCAGCCGCAGCGGCGGCGCGGCGATGCTGGCGAAGGCGGCGGTGGGCGGGCACCCGGCGGCGCTCTACTCGCTGGCGGTCATCCAGTTCAACGGCAGCGGCGGCGCCAAGTCGGACCGCGACCTCCGCGCCGGGGCGGCCCTGTGCGCGCGCTCCGCGGCGCTGGGACACGTCGACGCGCTCCGCGAGCTCGGGCACTGCCTCCAGGATGGCTACGGGGTGCGCCGCGACGCGGCCGAGGGCCGCCGCCTCCTCGTCGCTGCCAACGCGCGCGAGCTCTCCCTCGCCCTCGCCAGCGCCAACCACCGCGCCTTCGCCTCGCTCCCCCTCGTCCCCGGCGCCAACGCGGGCGCCGGCGCAGGGGCCGGGTGCCCGCTCCTGTCCGACTTCGGGTGGAGCCTCCCGGAGGCGGAGCCGCACACGGCGAACCTCTTCATGTCCGACTGGTGGGCGTCCCGCGGCGTGCAGGCGACCGCGAAGAAGAGCTCCGGCACCGACGAGGCCGCGGGCGCCGAGGGCGAGCTCCGGCTGTGCTCCCACCTGCGGTGCGGGCGAAAGGAGACGAGGCGGCACGAGTTCCGGCGCTGCTCCGTGTGCGGCGCCGCCAACTACTGCTCCCGCGCGTGCCAGGCGCTCGACTGGAAGCGCGCGCACAAGGTCCAGTGCGTCCCCATGGACCGCTGGCTCCCCGCCGCCGCCGCCGACGCCGCCCAAGCCCAATGACCCGACGACGACCTGAAGCAACATGCAGCAGCAGCAGAGTCTAGCCCTTGGTCCACGGCGCAACCGCTCGACCGGGCGCAGCTACGGCAGGAGTCCCGGAGAGAATGAGGAAGCGTTTCAGGCCTTTTTTCCCCCCTTCGTTTTCTTTTCCCTGCCGTTTCGGCGTCGCCTTGTCACTTTGTCAGACGTATGTATGTACGTATGTGACAACTCCTAGGGAAGAAGAGCAGACGAAGAGATCCGTTTTTTAAGTTTTAACTTCCTCTCTTAAGTTAAGATTTAAAACCGCGGCTCCTTTTAGAAACCCAATCTCGACCGAGTTTTGAGTTTGATACGTTTTTAATTTCTTGTTTCGTTCTGTCTGTCGCTTTGTGTTTCGATGTTTTGGATGGACTCTGCTTGCTCTAGACGAGGAGGGGCGGCACGGGCACCTAGTTTGTTTGTTTTGATTAATCGGTGGCCGTGCCGAGATGCGGTGCGTAGGTTTTTGCCCTCTCGAGGCCCGGGACAAGTTGGAGCTTTCCCTCTGGCTGCTGGTGTTGAACTCTGAGGAGGTGGAATCCATCTAGGCTTCCGCTAAAGTGACGCCGCCTTTTGTTTGTTTTCATTTTACTTATCCTCCATTCCCTAGGTTATATGGAAAGAATACACACCGAGACGATGACGTTGTAGTATCACTAGCCTTCAGCCATCTCTCATCTCTCTGATTCCTCTTAAACAAGAATACGCAACACCCTACAGCTGTAGCTGCAGACTGGACTAGCACCGCATATCTGATTTGTTCCGGCAAACAAAGTAGGCCACTCAAGTCATTTCCGGGAGATCGATGCAAATTTTTATTCTCGACCTAAGTTGGGGAATCACTACTACTCCCACTGATACCATGATAAACGGATACCTAACTTGTTGACCCAACGGCGCCACTGCAACGGAAACTTGAGTAAAATTTTACCAGCCCGAAGATTTTGTGGAGGCGACGGGCAAAAAAAAGGCAGGCTTATTTGGCGTGTTGCGGAGATGCGTTGAGAGTTACAAGGAGCCTCCGGCTCTAAGAATGTGCGTGATTTAGGTGCATCGTGCTAGTAGTATTTTTTCCACGACACGGACATCTGCGGTAGGAGTAGTAGCTAGCGAGAAGCCGAGAACCCTCGATCGGACGTGGACTTTTTGACATCAGAGAAAACGGAGCAGCGGCAGTAGCTCGCGTATTTATTGTCTTGTAGCTGAAACGATGGCACGGGCTCAACTGATGGCCGGGGCCAGGCTAGATCGGATCTACTGCTCGCTCAATTCTCATGTCTATTTCGGTATTTCCTACTCCATATATCTGTGTAACCTGTAGTTCTACGATACCGCTCAAAATTTGAAACATCCAGTATATATATGTTCCTAAATATGGTATCTTCTAGTTTTGTCCTAAAATTAAACTTTTTAAAATTCAATCAAATTTATAGAAAAAGTAACTACTAACATGTACTACGACAGATTTATAAACCTAAGATAAAGTTGTAGATATTGACAGCTTTTTATTATTAAAAAACTTTGTCAAACTTCAAAATATATATAATTGAACAGAAAGCTAGAGCACTTTGTATATTTCAAAACGGAGAGTACGTAGTGCTACATAAAAAATATATTAGAAAAAAACTAAGATACGGAGTACTCCTACAAATATGTAGCACTAGTTATATGTAGAACTAGTAATTACTCCAGCAGCTAGGGTCGGTCAGAAGTTTTGGTGATTTCGGTTGTTCCATCGGTGCGAGCGGCGACCTAATGAAAATTAAAAAGGGCAGGCAAATGTAGACAATTCCTCTTCAATGTACGTATACCATACACATATGGAGTCCGATGAGTTCGCCCACGTATTCGACGATGGATGCCAGATGTCTCCGTGGGCGTCCAGCAATTAAACCCGGCACGTACGCCACCACGTTACAAAATACCGGCCCTTCCTATGATGCATGCACGTTTGACCTTGCCAAGCAACTGCTCCCTCCGTCACGTACACACGCATTCCTAAATCGTCAATTTAGCTAACTAAATATAAATTAAATAATAAAAAGATTATATCATTAGAAAGTTCTTTCGATAAATGGTGTACTTTTTGTTAAGAAACACACATATTTAATTAATCAAATTGATGATCTAAAGATGCGTGCGTGCCTCGTATTATGAGAGTAGATACAGAAAACCCAGAAAAGTTCTCGATCGTGCGCGCGAACTGGTGCCAGGAATCGGATTTTTTTTTTGTTTGTTTGTTCGTGGAGAACCGAGTGTTAGTTGTTCGATTTCTCGATGCTTAATTGTTCTCCCTTATGCAAGCGTGCCGCGACTTTAATCAGGGTTCGGTTGATAATAAATAATAAACATGTGAGGATCGATCATGCGCTTGGTCCACTCGGATCTTCGAGTACCAGCTAGCCCGAGTTCGTGTTGGCTGGTCGGATATTGATTAAAAATGATTTTTATGCAGGGATGAACAAGCAAGCAACATGAGTTGTTGTTTTGTTTACTCCATGATGCATGGATGAATGATTCCATGGGAGTGATTATTAACTTTCTAGAGTCGCTCATGCACGGTGCAATTGATCGAGGCGAGCGAAACCGATTGACCCAAGTAATATTTTTTTGATTTGATAGTATACTACTCCGAGTGATGGTCGACAGTATTGTTTTTTTTCTCCCTATCTGTCTCTTTTTTCACTGCCGTGATTCGGCTTGCTTGGGGTCAAGAGCCCCCAAGGGACCAATTAATTAGCGCTTTTGATGCTCCTCCTTAATGGTTTTGCTCTGATGGTCAACGGCTATCAAGAGACAGCATCTCTTGAGAAGCGTGACTGCCGGTTGCCATCTTGTCTTGCTTGCTGCACTAATTAGCGTTCCGATTAGGGGCTCGTTAATGTTTTGTTATCGTTTGCACATTCCAATCGTAAGCGGCTAGTTGTAGCCTACATAAATGTATTTTCTGTTGGCAAGGCATAGTACTGTATTTGAATCTGCTACCTGCTCTATACAAATTGCTTCCTGTATGTCCGATTGCAACAGGTGTTATTTTTGTATGTACACAAATGGTTTGCTATTGGTAGGGCACAATACTGCTTTTGTGTTCAACTTTATGTGAAGACAGAATTCCATATTTGCCACTGAGAATTTGTCCATATGTCCAAATGCCACTGAAAATTTGACTGTTTCAAATATGCCATTCAAATTTTGTATGTGGTACAAATATGTCACTGCCGTTGGTTGACCGTTAAGTTAATTGTCAGTTATTTCATATTGATCGAAATACCCTAGGGCAGAAAAAAAAACAAAGTTGTACTAAATCGGTGCAAGTAATTCCGGCCGAGGGAGTATATTATTCTGCTGAATCTACTGTGAATTTTGTGATGTTAAGAAAAATGAAGGAAATGCTGCTGAAAATTTTAATTTTTCATGCCAAAATTGTTATTGCTGAAACTTACTCCAAAAGGGTGTCTTACTGACATCTTGAAAACCTGGAATTATAAGTTCTTTAAAATGAGTACTCTGTTGTAAATGGAAAATCAACATATTACATAAGGGCAAAATGTCTTTTCATCTCTTACTTAACGGTCAACTAACGGAAATGGCATGTTTGTACCCCATGCAAAATTGAGTGGCATATTTAGAACATGCAAATTTTCAGTGGCATTTGTGCATATGAGCAAATTCTGAGTGGCAAATATGGAATTATTTCTTACGTGAACTACTATTAGCTGGTTATAACCTCTAACGCGAAGAGTAACAAAAATCTCATATGCGCCAAAAGGAAACGATAGAAAGAAAACAGATCATTTACTGGTGACCTATGTTCATACGAGACTTTCTGTGCAGTCTCTAGAACTTTCACGCCAGCGGTTTTTGCTGTGGATGGCGGAGACATCAGGTGTCATGAGAAAAAGCAAATGAGCAGGCGATGGACATGTCTCAGTTGATTGGGCTAAGCCGGGCACACCCATGTTCAGGCGTTTGACCGAGAGCGCCCTCGCGAGCCAACAATGTTCAGACGTCAAATGTGGGATCTCTCCGATCATTAGATCTCTTCGCCTCTCATTCATCTCTGGACTCTGCTTTTGATCAAGCCTCCAACACTTAATCAGCGCCATATTTTGGGCTCGCTCGAAACGGGAAATTGTGCTTGTAATTTCTGTGTTTCCAAGCAGTAGACCAGACCAGAAGGAGCAAGAACAAGCGTAGACCATCATTCGTTCGTGCAACGGCGCCTTTAGAAAGAAAAGCTTTGGGGGGCAGGAGAAATAAAGGGAGTGCGAAGAACAGGCATCAGTGCGCCGGCCGGCCGGAATAAAGGTGAAAAGGAAGAAACTACGCCCGCTCGCTCGGCCGATCGATCATGCTCCTCCTACGCGCCTTTCTCTCCTTTTCATCTCTCTCTTCCCCCCTTTACTTTCTTCCTTTATTTCTTTCTCTCCTCTGACCCTGATATACTACATTCCTGTGCACTGGCAGGCTATCATGTGCAGCGGCAGAGTGAAAGACTGACCCGAGCTTTGATCCCGATCGACCGGTCGCCATTACGCTATTATTCGATCGCGCGTCGAGCTCGATAGATAGGGCCATAGGGGAATCCAATGGAGGGAGGTGTCGGCAGCAGGCAGCAGCCCTTGCACACCGGAAATACACTACTCCTGGTCTTGTGCAGTAAGTATAGCTCGCTCCCCTTTAAATTGCTGCCCGTCGTCTTGCACGGCGCATTATTGTTGTGGAGTTTACGCGCTGTGCAGAGTCATGGATCGCCAATTCGCCATGCATATGCAGTGGATCGATCGGTCAGAGCAAGCAAAGGTCCAAAGGTTTCGTTGGACGACCGACGGCCGGCACTGGGACGCATTTATGGTGGTCATCACACCGGCATGGCATGGCATTGGCGCTATAGCCAGTTTGAAAGGGAGAGGCTTCAGAATGGCGTTTCCTGGACGTGTCCGTCCTGATCGAACAACACCGTTCGTAGTGTGTATTTGTGTTTTGATCGATCCATTGGTGTGATTGGCAGCAGCAAACGATTTATTGCTGTACCGCCCGGCCGTATATACGGCTCGCCTAGCTAGTCTACATCTACGTACACTCTACGCAGTACTACGTACACACCGCTGGGATCGGAAACGGCCAACAGAAAATTTCAGAGATTTATTATCATAGCCCGGTCACGTCGATGCCTCAGAAAATTTAAATTTCGGAGCCGTGCAACGCCGTCCCCTCCCAGGGAGAACTCGTACTTGACACGACCTGCGGCAGCGGCACGTACCGTGTGTATGTACGTACAGAGCCGTACGTACGTGCGTCCAAATCATCGGGGCCCATACTGACTTTAACTCGCTGGGTTAATTACAGTCTGAAACTTACCCTCTGGGTCTCTCGTTACAGTACAGATAAAAGGGGTGGATAAAAAGGAAGCACGGAGGAGACCCTGAACTTGCGCCGGGGTTTCCAAATTCCATCCGTGCTTCTTTCTTTCTTTCTCTTTCACTTTCTTTTTGGCCCGAGTCCACGCGCACGACTGGAGCAGGCGTGAGGCGCTCCACTGACACGGGGAAGTGAGAACAAAGCTGGGTTAGTAGCTTTTACTTTGCGCCTTGAACGAGTTTGTTTTACCTTTGCTTTGCGTCGCGGGTAATTGAGTTGGGCACTCACTGTCCCTAGCTAAACCCGGCCGGTCAAGAAAGTGGGACGATCGATCCTGAGAATGAAACAGCTGCGAGTGCGGCGGTTCTTGCTGCAGCTAGCTTCGTGGCAATGATGAGATCATGGGTTGAATCTAGCAAATTTGCATTATTCGTTTCTTTTCGGAAACGAGTATCTATCTGATTCTAGTATCCAGTACACTGCTGCTGCTACTGTTAGCCGATGCTGTATGTCTGAGTATTGGTAGTGGCGTATGAATACTGCAAACTACTCCATCCTAAATACTTGTCGTGGTTTTAGTGTAACCACGACAAGTATTTAGAAACGGAGGGAATACCAGCTTAATGCCACCGAATCTAATATGGAATAAAATCCAAGAAAAATAAAGTAAAAACATAGACGATCGAGGAGGCCAGGTAGAAAAATGCGGGTGAAAAGTAGAGAACCGGACAAATACTAGTGGGAGGAGTACAATGAATCCAAGGCAGAAAAGAGGACATATGCCCACCATTCCACATCCTCTGCGCTCGCATCGAATGGCATCCTCATCTTTCTCCCCACAAATTGTTTTAAACAAAGGTTCGTCAAAAAGGAAGACGGGTAAAAAGACGCAAGCTTGAGAAAGAGGCGAAAGGATCTATAGCTAGCGGAAAAGAAACGAAAAGAAAAGCCGTTCCATATTCGATTCCAATTAGCGTGACACAACAAATGGCGCCCGGGTCACCAAAGAAAAAAAGGGGCAGTAAAAAAGGGCTCGTGCTATGCTGGCTGGTAGTACATCGTCGTCAGGGAGATAAGGCTAGCAAGAGACGGCGGCGATCGACATGAAAGGGGGAGAATGTGCGCCGTCGCACATCCACTATAGATCGACTATAGATCGACATTGCATTTTATTCTGATATATGTTGCTATAGCAAGTGGAGCTCGGTTAAAGTGCGGTGGACCTTATAATTTGTTTATTGTCCATCTCTCTCTCTCTCTCTCTGGTCGTCGCACGTGCAAGAGCAAGAGCGGATGTAAGCGTGTGGATCAAGCATCTCGAGCTTAAGCTGCTTTCGCAAGTCATAAGCGCCACTTTGCATGCACCAGAGCTAGCTCGATCTCACTTGTGGCCCCGGTTTAAGCATCAATGTTATGCGCTCTTGATCACTGGACCACTAATGCATGGCCCATCGAGACGATCTAGCTAGCTAGAAACCCCAAATGATATGCATCATCCGGCACACTTTCTAGTTAGATCGAACTCCATCTGTTTCACTCATACACAAGAGATCTCATTTTACATTAATGAAGTTGGGTTTTGTTGGCAGACTCCCGAACATGCTCATGATAATGGCTCTTCCGATTTCTGATCCACCGTCCGTCCGTGCAGCCTATGGATCCAATGCTGTTTTTTTCATGGAAAGAGATGACCCCTCTAACGTACCAACAAGCGTGTCGTCAAAGCCAAAGGAGACTAAAAGCGTGTAAGTGGGGGTTTACTCTGTTTGTGTATGCCTGCGCCTGCCTTAGCTTATTAGCTAGGACTACTTTACTGACTTATTACCAGCAGCAGCAGATGCTGGCCGGCTTGAGATCAACCTAGCAGTGAAAGGTAAAGCAACATTGCATTTCAAAAAAATTAAGGGGGTTAATTATGTTTAACGCATGCATGGTTAATTAGGAACAAGTCATGCATGGTCTGCACATTTTTTGTTGCACGCAGGAGGATGCAGGCAAGAAGCACAAGAGATTAATCAGGTGGGGAAGAAAGCAACATGACAGGAATCAATGCTAGCTAACTAAAAATCTGATCTGCCAGACAAGCAAAGGAGATTTCTTGCTGCTTTTGTTTATGGAGGAGGGACGACTAGCTAGATAGGATGTACAGCAGAGATGCTTCTAGCTAGAGGTACCACCCCAATGTGTCTGTGTGTGCCCTCTGGCTGCTACTGTTCTGGGTTTATGTTTCTGCATGTACAGTGCTAGTGCATGAGAAGAAAATGAGGTTACTTAATCAAGGGGAAAAGGGTTTTCAAAAAGGAAGTGTGGTCGCTTGCTCCACATCCCATGCAGGGAGAAAGAGAGAGATCTGTCCTCTTAGCTAGGAGCTTAAGCTGTTTGTTGATTAATTAGCATGGCCAACCAAACGGATAATAAGCTGTTCGCTGATCAATTAGCATGGCCAACCAAACGGATAAGGGCAAGTCCATTTTCTTCAGAAAAGAACTGCTATAGGACATGATAACCATTGATCAAGCTAGGTGTTGGGTTTTCCATTCTGAAAAATTCAGTTATAATTTGATGAGAGAGGGCTTAATTAAGCTTAACCAGGCAAACAACTACTGACAGTCTCCAAGATAATTAACCTAGTTCATGCATGGACGTGCATTGCAAGGTCATGAACTCATGGTTGGCATTTGCTTCTGACCGACTTTACACAGCAAATATTGCTACTCCAGTAAAACAGCATGCAGTACTTGCTGCTGGCTATCACGTCAGTTTGCTAGCTTGCCTGTGAGTACTACTGTAGTACTGTGAGTACCCAGTACAGTTATTATTAGCAGGTACAGCGAGTAGCCAAAAGGCTGCAACGCCTTTAACCACACACCACGCCGGCCGGCTGCTGGCCTGAACTACGTCGCTAGCTTGGCTACCAAATCAATCTCGGTCGTCTGTCGAAATAGGCATATGCACAATGCAGGCGTGCAGAGCCACTAGAGCTTCTTCTTCTCTGACACGGCACACATGATGTGGGGCCACGCGGGCATGGCATGTCATTGCATTGCATGTTCGTCGCCAAAGATGGATTAGAACGCACGAAAAGCACACTCTCACTGGCTACCGGCCTGTTGCTTAGATTGCAGGTTGGCGATCATGCATACGGTGTAGATCGTCCTTTTCAAGTTAATTTGTCGTGTGAAACTAGCGCTGTAGCTAGCTTGAGGACAAATCGAAATGAAACATATATTGTGCATAGTACCGAAAACAAGAAAACACTATCATTGTGCTTCAGTGTCTGAAACAAAGGAGAAATAATTGCATTGATCGTTCGATCCTACAGTATATAGCTAGATAAGCAGAAAGAGGGGGGAGAAAACAAGAAAACATTCTCAAGCCATGCATCACCAATCAATTTCCAGTTACCAAACAAAAGTGGTTATACCAATTAATTTGAGATCTGCTTACTCTGACTACCTTTTAGCCTTTTCTTCTTCTAAAAGCTAAACACAAGTAGTACTCGAAAAAGCTAAAGTTTTTGATTAGTTTTGGCGCAGCAAAGGGTACCAGGATTGAAATTGGGGGGCTCGCTCAGGTTTGGCTGCCTGCCTGCATGCATGGTGCATGTGAGGCCAATGCAAGGACATGCATCAAGTCCAAAAGCGGTGGCGAGGAGGGGGGGGGGGGGGGGGGGTTGGTTGAGTTTTGTACTCTAATGACACTACCTAACCAGAGGGCCAGATGCAGTCCTAGGAACCAAGGAGGTGTGGCCCCTGATCAACTCAAGTCAACAACATGTAGTACCTGTTGCTGTGTCCAGTTACTCAGCTTCCTTGCTATCTCAGCCAAAGCAATGCATGCAGCTATGGCTAAGCTAGCCGGGAGCATGCATGCATGCGCCAGGAAAGCTAGTGTTGGGTGTGGGCAAAGGGAGAAAGGCATGCTGGCCAGGCCACCAGCAGCTAGCTGCACAGGGCTTAGCTGCTAGCTTGCTTACTTACAAGTGCAAAATACTAGTACACGACGAAGTTAATGGAGCAATGATGATCAAGCTCCAAGTGATCTTGATCGAGTGATTAAGCTAGCTTCACAGCTCATGCAAATGCAAATGATGGGAGATCACATGCAAAGCTAGCATGCATTTGGCTGACCCTCCCGGCTGCCGGCGTGCCATCAAATGGGCCAGGCACAAGCAGCAGCTCGGTCAAGTATAGTGTAGCTAGCGTGTTAATTAATCAGTGAATTAATCATCCATGTATGCATGCTCTCTTGGCCTCTAGCTAGCTAGCTAGTCTCGATTCGTACGTGTTGGCCGGTGTCAGCGCTTGCTTGCGTGAGACATGTATGAATGCGTTGGAACGTACGCTACAGTGAAGCTTTGGTACGTGAGGGCCGGGCCGGTGCATTGCACATTGCAGCGCACCATCCTTGGTTTGAAATTACGGTTCATGCAGGTACAAAAAAACAAAGGCCGGCGTTGCTGTCCATCGACCAGCAGCTAGCCCAACACGTACGCCAAGAGCCTCAGATGTTATCCATCCATCTCTTGTTATACTCACTCCGTCCAACAAAAAAGTCTCAAGTTTGTTAAAAATTAAGTATATCTAAACATGATTTAATGTATAGATGCATTTAAATTTAGTCAAAGTTTAGATATCCTGCTGCACAATACGTATTTCGGGCGCCCATCTCTCTCTTGGGTCAACACAGAGAGAACTAAGTGTCGCTGGCTCCCGAAAAAGGGACCGGAGGTAGGAGAAGTCGACTACCCGCCGTTTTACCGTCAGATGCAAGCTAAATTAAGGCTACTGACCTTCTTGATTGAATCTCGATTGATCGATCAGTCGGCGTAAATGGAGATGTGCGTACATGTCCACATTAACCGACCAAATCGCTAACTTGTTGTGTCCACATTTCTACACGTGTCCACCGTCCACCGTACGAGGAAGACGATATCTGGCTCCCTTAATTAAGCCCTGTTTGGACTAACACCGGCACACCGGCCACAATATTTACACAGAGCAAACTCACCAGAAGCTGGCGTGTATTTGTGGCTGGTAACAATTACTCCAGGTTATGCTGCTTGCAACGCACTCGATCGATGATATTGCAAGCAAGGAAGGAGGAGACATGGGACATGGAGTGGTGATGAGGCGTGACGGCCGTGTCAGACGCACGGCGAGAGGAGGCCCCGGCCCCGCCATAGCCTTCGTCCGGCCGGCTGCTCCTGTAGCCATATAGCCGTAGTAGCTCGTCGATCGTAGCTGGCGTGAGAAGGAAGCATTCGCTGCTCTGTTTCGACTTTGGACTGGACTGGATTGGATCCCCCACAAGACATCACCCTCAGCTGCTGCTACTATGCACCTCCTCATTTTTTTTCTGTCCTGGATCGAGAGACCCGGCCGGCCTGTGCACCATGAGTGACATGAGTTGGGTCCTAGGGAAGCACATCCGATGAGCTAGTACTAGGTCTGAGGGGGCAACCGGGCATCATCATCATCCGCTTCCCTACTCCTATGCGATTAACCCCTTTGCCAATTGGCATTCTGGCCATTCGATCTGGACACAGTGACACGGTAGAGAAGTTTTTATTTTTATTTTTTAGAATCACGGTTCAGAAGTAAACTCAGATTCTTTCCGATTTTTATTCCTGCCATAACAAATTTGATTTCTACGTTTCAAAAGTGAGCTATGCTTGTGGTCGTTGTGCATTTCGCCCCCGGAGACCGAATGGACTGGGCAGGCTTGAAACAAGGGGGTCATTGATCCCTGCCATGATGTATGGACGGACGGATGGATATGGGTAGGCCATAGGCCAGGGCTTTTCTTGGTTTGCCAGTAACAGGGTACATGTATAGATGGGTACATGCATTGCCAGTAACATGCCGCGATCAATTCCAAGCCCTCATTTCCGGAATCCGGATCCCCCACACGGCCACACCACAAGGGCACAACACAACGGCCCCAGCCACGAAATTTTGCGTAACCCTGCATGTGCGAGCTCCCACACCTGGAGATGGAGGAGTGGAGACCGCGTGCTTCGCCAAAGTGCAGTGACTGAAGTAAAGGCGATCACTGATTGTTTGGAATACGATTTCCAAAGATACTGTTTTGGCAAGCAATCTCGGACAGTTGAGACTGGAAAATTGGGCTGGAGATTGAGGCCAATGCGTTTCGTGTGCACGTGAGATGGCAGGCCTTGCATGTGCGACAACAGGAGCTGTGTCGTCTCCGAGTTGGCTTCCAACCAACTCGGAAAGAGATGGCACACAGTTTTACGCTGACACAACAAACTGCCTCGGTATCACCAGAAAGGCAGGCAGATTCCATGAGTATGAACATGACAAACGTCGTTTACAATTATTAGGTGCATTCCTGCCAAAAGAATGCCATGAAAAAGCAGCACATGCCGCGGGAGCGCAAACATGAGAAATCCGAATATTATGTGAACACCGGAGATTAAGTCATCAAAACATACTAAAGGTTCTTTGCTAATAAGATAAAGGTATAAGGAAGCATCCAGCCGCTTATGTCAATGACAAGACAAATCTTGTCATGCCTGGAATGGAAGACAATCGTCGAAAATTTCACCACCACAACATGGGAACACCATCTTCTCTTCATAACTTGGCTAAGTCCTAACAAGATTTACGTCCGCGGCACTTAACATACGCATGCCATTTGCAGGTTTTAAAAGTTGAACCACATCACATGTGAGGTGGCGGCGGCGGTGGAGGGGCTTGATTTTTGGACATTGCCACCCAACCAACGATGGCAATACCAAGAATAACCCATCCACCAACATCATACCAGAAATCACTTTCCTTCTTCTTTCTCCTTGGTTGCTGCAAGCCACAATATATTAGGCACAGGAACACAACTAGAGTATACAGCATGTATGAAAGACGGCAAAGAATCAAGGTCAAGAGTGTGGATGAGGCCTAACATATTGCAGGCAGAACACACATAAAAAACTAACGTAGCATATCAAATAGTCGATGAATACAAGGAAACCAATGATAAGTCCCAACGACAAAACAATAAAAACGCCTGCTGTTTATTGCAATTAACTATGCTATATTGATATGTAATAGATGGAGATTAGCCCCAATAAATTACAAAAATGAGGTGGGTATAGGACAAGAGTAAAAGGTAACTGATATATCGACTCAAACACTACAAACCTCCTTTTTTTAACACTGCAAAACGAATTGGCAATGCAAGGAGCCTAGAATATCTCAGGAGTTGCATACAGATCTAAAGAGCAGCTAAGAAAAGGCAAGCAGAATAAAGGTAAACAATATACCCTTGCACTTGAAGTCGAGGGGCCTGCCGCTGCTTGAGATGCCATTTGCCTATGAATCTCCAAATGCAGTTCAGGTGCCTGAGGTAAATGGAAGCAGGTGTTACAGAAAGGCAATTAAAATCTCTACACAAGCATGATATAAGTAGCAAAAATCTAGTGAAATAGAAGGTTTAGAGGATTTTTAGGCCGGAGGCCTATAAGGTTCAGAGTTGTTAGGATTCAAATTCCCCTATTGACTTGGATGTTCTTATGTTGTTAGTAACAAATTTGAGTTAACCCAGTTAAAAAGGTTTCTAAGCAAAAGACGGGACTAACTGTGTTCACAGTACCAAACAAAACAAGGGTCCTGGACTTAACTATGTTGACAGCATGAAATAAAACGAGGATTCTCGATCATGATTACAAACTTGCACTTTGGTCACAGGGCATAGCTGGATGGTTGCACCATAACTTGAGAAAGATAACAGAAATAATGCAAAACATAAAATGAGAACAAAGGGCACCTTGGATGACAAATCTAATGACTTCTTATACAGATCATTTGCTGGATCCTACAAGAAAAGGGACAGTATCTTAGTTTCAAGTTAAACAAACGTTGCATATAAACACATACTCCCTCCGTTCCTTAAAGATTGGCATATTAGCTTCATTAAGACAAGGCTTTGACCACAAATTACTATGTTAAAATGTGGTTTATATGACATGAAACCACAAGTATCATGAAGTACTTTTGATAATGAATCTAACAATACTAATTTCATGTCATATAAACCATACATTGACATAGTAATTTATGGTCAAAGTCTTGTCTTAATGAAAGCTAATATGCCAATCTTTAAGGAATGGAGGGAGTATTTGCAAACATCCTTCCAGAGGCTTATGCGTGGAACAGAGTGCATATGGCGCCTCGGTCATATGAGCTTGGGCCTGCAGGTCAGCCTCCACCATGGAATAATGAAAATGTGTTTGTATGCAAGACTCCGCATACCAGATCAACAGCCTTCTCAAAACAACCAGTTGCTTTTTCAAAGCATTCATTAGCCTGGATGGTGTCTGCAGTGAAAAACCCACGAGAGGTCTGGGCATTCCCCAAGCACCAGAGTGCATCAGCCTTGCTGGGATCAATCTTCAGTGCTTCTTCCAGCTTGGACTCCGCATCTGTAACAAATGAAGCTGGATCAGCATACTTCACTTTTGACCCCATTCTGAAGGTTTGTACCAAGAGATTAAAATCTTCCAGGTTACGCCCAGCGAAACTCTCACACATACGGATGAACTATGAAGACAATGCTACTAGCCTACTACATACAAGCTTAACAAATAATTAGTTTTGAAAGGTCATTGGCTTTTGCTAGCATAAGCTTAAAATGGTAGTCCCTCTGTTTCTAAATACTTGTCGCTGTTTTAGTACAAACTTGCACTAAAACAGCGACAAGTATTTAGGAACGGAGGGAGTATTTGCAATGTGGCCAGTTTAGATTTCCATTCAGTAACTGCTATGATATCTGACAGGTAGTGAATTCCTACATTCTTGAAACACACCTATTGCGTAGTTCTCCAGCAAACAATCTCAAACTAGTTCATGAATGTAAGCACTTCTTTCTTAAGCATAAAGAAAAAATTGTCCGCGCAAAGAAACAGTTACAATAATAAGCTTTTCAAACTCCCTACAGAATTTGGACAGACATCTTACTCCCTTAACCCACCTGTTCGTCCAAATAATCGATCACTACCAATAGCAGTAGCTTCTCAAACCTGAATACAAGAATCGCAACAACACTCCATAAACTATCATGGCATGCAAGGAGCAGTCATCTAACCATTTAGGCAGGCCAAACAAGATGGGACACATCCCAAATGCCTACACTAGCAATAACGTTTTTTCTTCTGTGGTTGCTAATATGATACCAACAACGGAAATACCGGAGCATTTTAGCGCCTAAACCATAATGCTTTTCTCTGTTCTCAAAAAGATCAACATAACTTATTTCATATATATACCTTCAAAAACACTACTATAGGTTATAACATCAGGATGTAAGTGGACTCGTTTGCGGTGTTCCCATGTTGGTCACATCAGCCGCAACGCCAGCATGCATAGCTACACGGCGTGATCAGAAACATACGGCATAAACAGGCTTAGCAGGCTATTCGGACATTGCATGGAGTAACCTCTGCAGAGCTGTAGACCATGTACTACGATGGATTCCAGACTGCAAACAATGACAATCAAGTGTATGCAATGTAAGAGTCCTAACACCAGCATACAACTTATGCATACTGTAAATGTCATTTGCCAGTCAGCATGCGTGCGAGTCCGACCCGACAGTGCAACAAGCTCTACTAACAGGCTAAGCGGGACTAGCAGGATATGTGGAATGTGTCCGCTAATCACGAAGTTGATTTATGTGGTGCAGCAGAAGCGCACCCTGACTAAAACAGGGTAGCCTTTATAAGGATGCTAGAAGACACAACATAAGTGCAAGCAATCAGTTGCAACTGCGCCCAGGTAGAGGATCTATTCCAACCAATTTAGGAGAAAGCAACGAAAGCCACCCCAAACTCCACATGGAAGCAATCAATACCGCCGGTATAACCAGGTCCAGGCGCAAAAATCTCAGGGGCATACCTTCGAGGCACTTGAGGCTATCTTCGCCGTTCTGCATCTGCGACAGCTCCAGCAGCGCGCCGCCCCATCGCGTCAGGTTCTGCGACGCATCACGAAACAACATCAGATCAGACGGGATCGCGTCCACTCAGAACGGAACAGGGAGAAAAAGTAGGAGGATGCGTACGTCGGCGTCGAGGGGGTTCTCCTCGTAGGTGGCCTTGGCGGTCTTACAGGCGAGGTCGAAGAAGAAGAGCCTCTCCGGGTCGTTCATGCTTGCCATGTCCATGGGGTCGTCGGCGGCGGCGAGATCCGGTGCGGCGCCGGGGGCTTAGGGTTTTAGGCCTCGCTTCGATTTGGGGGCGAAGTGTTGTTGAGGTGTGGGGGCTCGGAGGAGTTGTTCTTTGTTGTCCTGGGAGCCAGAGAAGGGGACCGCGGCACCGCTTTGCTCCGTCGCTGCCATGTGGACCCCCCGACAGCCATGACTTGCGAAAGGAGTAGTAGCCGCAAAATATCTCCCGGCCCATCCTGGCTCCGCAGTGGAGTCCGTACTGGGCCGCCCGTAGATTCGACCCATCGGAGGCCCATTAACGATCCATCGAGGAATTTCGTTTCCTTTTTACTCCTTCGAACAACAGAGAAGGAATGTCAGAGAGCCCACAAGTGCCGGGCTGCAAGCCACTTGTCATCTCCCCCTTGTGTTTCTGGCGCGCGAAACCTTGGCGGAAGCACACACATCTGCCACGGTTCTCGGCGGGGAGAAGCGACCAAGCAGAGCCTCCAAGGTCGCGCGCGTAGGAGGATTGAGGAAAGCCAAAGGATCATCCATCCCAAGCGAATCCGATGCAGGCTCGTCGGGAGATCCGGACGCGGGAGGAGCGGCGGGACGATGAGCATGGGCCGGTGCCGGAGACGCCGCTGGGGAGCGCGCGGTGGAGCCCGGAGGCGGAGATCGGGATGCGCGTGGAGGACATCTGGGACAGCCTCGAGCAGTCCCCGGAGCAGCAGCAGCTGAGCCGGGGCGACAAGCTCAACAGCTGCTTCGACGCCATCCCCGTCTCCTCCTTCCCGCAGACCTTCGGTTCCCAGCTGGTGGACATCCCCTCGGACGCGACGCTCGCCGAGGCCGTGGACATCCTGTCCCGCAACCGCATCAACGGCGCGCCCGTCCGCAACGTGGACGCCCCCGACGACGCGTCCTGGATCGACCGCTACATCGGCATCGTCGAGTTCGCGGGGATCGCCGTCTGGCTCCTCCACCAGTCCGAGGCCGGCGCCGGCGCCGCGCTCGGCGCCGACGAGCTCGCCGCCAAGCTCGGCACCGTCGCGCTCGAAGGCCCAAAAGCACAGCCACCGGCGGCGGCGTCGATGGAGGCGGAGGCGGCCGTGGCGGAGGCGTTCGGGTCGCTGCCGTCGTCGGAGCTGTTCAAGCGGACCAAGGTGAAGGACATCTCCGGGTCCTTCCGCTGGGCGCCGTTCCTGGCGCTGCAGAGCTCAGACACCTTCCTCACCATGCTGCTGCTGCTGTCCAAGTACCGGATGAAGAGCCTCCCCGTGGTGGACATCGGGGAGGGAACCATCAGCAACATCATCACCCAGGCGGCAGTCGTGCACATGCTCTCCGAGTGCGTCGGGCTCAGCTGGTTCGAGGACTGGGGCACCAAGACGCTCTCCGACCTCGGGCTCCCCATCATGAAGCCCAGCAGGCTCGTCAAGGTAGGTATTCCTCATTAAAATTTCAATGGACCATTTTCGATGCCCAATGCCGACGATGGTTTGCTTGCTGGAGGTTCGGGAGGACGAGTCGGCGCTCAAGGCGTTCCGGCAGATGAGGAAGCGGGGCGTGGGGGGCATCCCGGTGGTGGACGGCGCCGACAAGCCCATGGGCAGCATCATGATCAAGGACGTCAAGCACCTGCTCACGGCATCGGAGGCCAACAGAGACTACAGGTGATGAGCTAGATCAAATCATCATTCATAGATCAGATCACAGCCTGATGATTAATGGAACTTGATCCTTACCGGTTGGATGATAAAGCGCAGGACGCTGACGGCGAAGGAGTTCATCGCGAGCGCGCGGCAGAGCTCGGGGGAGAAGCAGATGAGCATCATAACGTGCACCGGGGACGACACGGTGAAGGACATTATCCTCAGGCTGGACGCGGAGAAGAGGCAGAGGATCTACGTGGTGGACGCGGAAGGCAACCTGGACGGACTCATCACGCTCAGGGACATCATCGCCAAGCTCGTCTACGAGCCGCCGGGCTACTTTGGGGACTTCTTCAACGGCGTCATCCCCATGCCACAGAACAGCAGGGTCTGAAGTTCTGAACAAACTGACAAAGCTTTTTTTTTTTCCTCCTCACTCCTAGGCAAGATCGATCAGGATAATCTCTCTGTTTGTTCTGTTTTGTGTAGGGATACTTGGTACTTTTCCTTCTCATTTCTTTTCTCTAGTGTTCATTAATTGGGCTCCTTAGCAACTTCAGCTAAATTTCTTAAGGTTTTTCTTTGTCACTTCTGCATAGCTAGCTAGCTTATCATAATTGAGGAACACTGGCTCTGTTGATGTTCTTAGCTGACCGAGTTCAATAACACCTGGAATGTAGGTGTAGCCATGCCAGGTTTACTTCTCAACATGTGTTGTTCATTATGTTCCAACGTCAGAGGACCCTATAGGCATTGCTAGATAATATCAGAAACTAGCGATAAAAACTGCTGGAATACCACATTCGCCACTATTCCAGACTCTGCTGAAAGTCTGAAACTGTAGAACACAGCATAAGCACTCAGCACAGGGTAGATAAAACTGTATACTCCATCCGATACATGACAAGTGAGTACAAAGTTATTGTACTAACTCCGAGACACTTGTTGTGAATCGGAGGAAGCATATTGTATCTGTAAATCATCTCTCGTCACATTTTTCTACACTATACAAGATATGAAATCATGAATAGTCACCCTAATACTTTGGCATTCTGCATGTTATCTCCTCGACCATGCAACAACTAACATACGAAAAACAAAGATCCCTGACATATATCAAACAGGGCAATAAAGACAAGGAGCAAACATCTCAGATAAAATATCAGTATAACACAATAATAAATGGAAGAAAACTGCACAAGCTGAAAAGCCCGCTCTGTGAACTGATAAGATTAAGAACACAATAATAAATGGAAGAAAAGTGCACAATCTGAAAACCCTGCTCTATGAACTGACAAGATTAAGAACACAATAATAAATGGAAGAAAACTGCACAGGCTGAAAACCCCGCTCTATGAACGGACAAGATTAAGAACAGTAAAAGCATCAGGAAATTGTTACACCGCCTTATGATCGAAGTTGAAGAACATATGCAAAAGGATTCAGTGCTATCAGTCAACATTTTTAAGTTATCATACTTTCTGCAAGCAACCAACTAAACTGAAGATAACAAAATTTGCACTAAGGTAAAAGTGAACAACTGAACATAACTGCTGGTATAAAATGTACATAAAATGCCAACCACCGACCGGCAACCATTCTTCTGAAGTCCAACAAGTCAACAATCAACAAAAGGTAAACTGTAAGAATAGCAGTTACACAGTTCACCGCAGGGTCCTAAATTCCATGTGGAAGCCCAAGCACAAATGTCAGCACCCACCATGAAACAATCAAGATGTCTGTTTGCTTTGCAATTTACCACATTTACGCCCCTCTAGTCAAAACTGATTTCTCCATCTTCAAACCTCAAAAGAATGTTGGCAGAGCAAGTTCCCTAGTACGGGGACTGAATGAATATTGCTAGGGACTTGTAACCACCAACATTGATATGAACATCCCTGAACATATAAATAAGGTTGTTAAGTTTGTTGATCATGCTCAAGTAAATCCATGACTAAAAAGAACGACAATAACAACAACTCATAATGTTTTGGAGAGTTTCCCTGCTTCATAAACTTTGTGATTTTATTGACTTGCTAATAATTCGTCTAACAAGGACAATATACCATCTGAAAACTAGATCACTGCACCAGAGAAAATGCTACTTATGCAGAATTCATATTACTGGTTCAAATATGCAGTAGTTTTTAGAGCTTTTTCAGGAGAAATTTAGAACAATAAGACCATCTCAAAGTTATAAATTTCAAAGTTTCACTAAGGAGCATAACAAACCATTGTAAGTTGAGAAATAAAAATTTGTCACTACGCTAGATACATACACACTATAAATTACAAAATCACCAGAATAATGTACACTCCAGCTATACTTTTATAATTGGCAGTTGGCAAGGTAATATGGGGATGCAATTTCTGTAATACCACAACAGTTGGTTCCTGAATAATATTTAGCCAAGTATCTCCCCAAACATTCAATTGAAGAGCAAGTACCATTATGATCTTGCAAATTTAACCAACAAATTAGCAAAAAGAAAATCCTGACTGCAAAACCTTCTACCAATGTATATGAACTATCAATGAATACACAATCTAGGAGTTAGCACTCACCTTGAAATGTAGACAGATTGATTAAGCATTCAATCTTTTCCCTTCAAAGAAATCTGAGACCTGGTTCTCCACATCCTCAGGGTTGTACTTTATATACTTCGCAAAATTCCTTCCCCCCTCTAGCTGGCCTCGGAACCTTCCAACAAACGAGCGGTATGCTGGAAGGACCTTCTCTGAGATAGAAATTTTCAACTCCTCTCTTAACTGAGGATCCACAACCCTCCATGCTGTCTGTGTCCTGTATAACTCCTCGTAAGTCAAGTTGAAGTTCTTGAACCTTTCTTTCAGTGCAGCCTTGAGTGCACTCGATGAACCTGTTGCCTGTGGCAACCCATCGTCCCTCAGACAAGCTAATACCCTAGTCCATGAGGATCGGAGGTAACCTGTGGAGTACCTCCTTATCTGACCACGGCGCTTGCGGATCCAGTTATCCCCAAGCAATGTCTTTAGCTCTGAATCCTTCACCTTCTGCACAATGTACCACAGATTGTTCATCAGAAATATGTTCTGCAGTGCCTCATCATCATACAGCTTCGATTTATCCTCAATCTTGTCCAACAGATTTGTGATCAGTATGAGCACACAGTGTCCAAGTGGAGTCATATCCACATTTTCACCCCCAGTTTCCAGCTCAGACTCACAGCCATCAAGCAGATCGTTCAGCCAGCGGCTGTAATCAGCAAGCAGTCGTACATAGTTCATGACGTAGCGCGTGAGCGGGTGGATCTCGCCACCAGGCAGTGGTCTGCGAGAAGTCTCCCCACGTATCGCATTGGCAAACTCAGCAACCGTGCCTCGGACTGCATCCCCTAGCCTCACGAGTATCCCCTCTGCCTCTTCCTTGATGAAATCCCTCGCCTCACCAGAGAACAATGCCTCGAGCTCTGGCAGCAACTCAGCTAACGCCTCATACATGCCAAGAATACGGAACAGCTTCTCAGAGGATCTCTTCCCGATCGCAATGGCATCACCAAAGTTGAGCAGCTGCAGGACACACCCCTTGGCCGCCTCAGTAAAGCACTCCTCCTCGGCATCAGCGTCGGACGCAAGGATCTGGCTACAGATGCGGCGCTCCTCGGCAAGAAGGCCCTGGACAACGACCTTGAGCGCCTGGATCCACTTCTTCATCTTGCCGTCCAGGACGCCCCATTCCACGCGCTGCACCTCCTCCAGGCTCATCTTGTCGACCCCAAGCACGGCAAGGCACTCCATAAGCGTGTCCCGGCGCACCTCGCTGTAGACCTGGCAAAGCTCAGGCGAATACCCAGCGCGCAGCATGACGTCCGCGATGTCCCTGAGGGCGCTGACCGTGTCCGGGGCAATGAGGTAGGGCGAGATCTCGCCGTCCGAGACCGAGCTCCATCTGCCCGCGCCCGCAGATTCGTCCCCCTCTTCACCGTGGCTCGCGAAGGAGGGGCAGTCCAGGTCGCCGGCTGCGGAGTAGAAGGTGGGTACCGTGAGCGAGAGCCGGCGGAGGAGGGAGGCGTGCAGGTCCTCGGCGGCGAGCGACGAGGTCCCGCGGATCAGCAGCTGGCGGAACTCCTCCTCGAGCCGCGCCATGGCGACCTGCAGCGCCGCCTCCACGCGCGGCCCCGCCGCGCCCACGAGGCACGCGGCGGCGCCGAGGTACTCCTCCGCGTCCTCCGACGACTCGAACACCAGCCGGTCCCCCGCCGCGGGGGAATCCCACTGCTCCACCACCCGCACCGCCTCCTCCACCGCCGCGTCCCTCTCGTCGTCCTCGTCGTCGCCGCCGCCGCTAGGGCCAGGGCCCTCCCGCTGGTAGTCGTCCTCCTCCCCGTAGGCCCCGCCCCCGCCCTCGCCCTCATCCTCCGGGACGGAGCCGCATCCGGGACCGGCGTTGGGTGGAGCCGGGAAGAGGTCGGACATGAGGGAGAAGCGGTTGTCGAAGCCCGAGAGGATGCGGATCATGTCGTCCGCGGCGTTCTTGGAGTTGGCGAGCGACTTGACGATGTGCTGCGCCGCCGCGATCACCTTCTCCTGCCCGTCGGCAGGCGGCGCCGCCGCCATCCCCGCCCCCGCCGCGCTTTGCTTGCTTGCTTCGGATCGGAAGACGAGGAGGATGTCGTGGTGCGGAAGGGGATCAGTTCGCGTGCTGTAGGGGGGAGGAAGAGGAAGAGGAAGGGAAGGTGACCACTATTTACCAGCGTCCGGGGCTAATCCGCTGAGCTGGCTGGGTTTGAGCAAGTCGTCGGGTGGTTTAGATGTCTCGATTAAAATTGCTTGGACTAATAATCTCCCTCTCTCTCGGCCTCATCACTTCTTCGCTTTTCATCGTACGGATACGGATGGATCCGATTCGCTCTTCTGCCCGGCGACTTTGCATCATCTGATTACATGTTCTGATCTTCTCCAATCACTCACTCCAGCTGACCGACAAAGTACCCTGCGCTCGTGGCTTGTTTGACTGCCCTCGTTTCGAAATGAATCCAAAATTTTATCAGGATCTTATTCAGTTGAATTTGAATCTGAATTTCAAAATCATGTTTGTTTGTCGCATGAATTTGTAAAATGAGAGATAAAAACCATAGGAAGAGGATGGAGTCTGAGGTGATGTATAAGTGCGATTTCACAAAAACTCAGATCGTGTTCCTGTGCTTTAATTCTATGTTAGCAAAACAAATTGTTTACTGAAATCTAAAATATTTCAGTATTCGAGACCAAAATGAAGATAACGTAAGATGGATTCAGACAGACAAAAGGAAGAACACAAGATATGCGCTGCACACGTTACAACGTCTGGTACGAACAGGCGAGCAGCAGCTTGAAATGAAAAAAGACAAGGAATACGATAAGCAGCAGCAGATACACGCCACCGCATTTCTTTTCAGCTTTGCTTTGCATAGGCCTCGTGTGGGTTTGGCTTTGTTTTCGGCCCTCGCCGTATAGCCTATATGGATCATCGCATTGTTCCCCGGATAAGTGCCAACAACCAGTACTCTCATGTCTAAATTAAGCATTGACAACGAAAGGATTTTCTGTGTTTGGTCGTTCCTGGTCGGTTCTGCTCCCGGAGACGATTGCATCACATCATCACATGCATTTTCGTGGCCTTTTCGTGCGTCCGTCTCCTTGACCGTTCGATATGCCGCACCTTCGGAGCTGGAGCATTTAGTAGAGCCTAGGGGAATAAGGGGATGCTTATGGTTGACTCCTTCGTCCGTTGCCTCAAGAATGATCAATAGTTTTTTTTTTCCCATTTGATACCAAGAAGTGCTTTCGGGTGTTCATTTTTGGTGGTCAATAATGAAGCAATGCAACACAGCAATGGTCAAAAGGTTTGTGTTGGATTATCTCAAGGTCCCCCGTACGACTAGTCAAAGTATGTATACAATTGATTCATCCATAAATAATCCATTGCGTTGCATGCATGTATGGTGAGATGCTTTGGCCTTTTGGAAAGTTTCTTTGGCTACAAAAGAACATGAGACCGGTCAGTCAGGAGGACGTACCTTGTGGTGTGAACAACACAACGTGTCCACGCAGAGCGTCAACAATCCATTGATGCTCTCAAAGGATGTGTATATCGAAAGGGAAACGGCAGGCGTTGCGTTGCTCAGGTCGGCGATACGAACAAAGACTAGCAGAGAAGATTATATTTTTGTGGTGCCATCAGAAGGCCATGACAGCGTTGCCTCTTCTAGCTTACGGATGGCAGATTAGCTTTGCAGAAGAAACATATCACGGAAATTCCAGTTTGACGTAGAACTTAATAATATCAGGCATGTGGTACTCCAGTGGCAAGTCAACGAGATTAAAAAATTGAGATAGACAGGTGAACGATTCATGTGTTCCTGATCGATCGATTTGTCCAGGAAGAAACGTCTCTTTCCTCCGATATTTCTCTTCCCTCCGATATTTTTCTCAGCTGCCCTTTCCGTCTTCTGAAGTTTAAAAAACATAACGTAAAGGTTCAGATTTGACAAGCAAGTCTTGTTTAATCACCAGGTGTTGAGCCGGGCAACAAACAATCACAACCACCCGAAGAAGAGTTTCACACAGGAAGTTCCCATCAGAATAAGATGGCCATGTTACCACGTGATACACACAGATGCAAGAAGTAGCAATCAGAGAGAAGGAACGATATCTACCGGGAATACATTGCAAGTTTGCAACATCCACTCTGTTGTTACAAATGTGTGTATCCTATAACATTACTATGTTTCCTCCACTATATCATAACATCAGGGGCATGGTTATGGTGTTATACAATAGAACAAAAATGGGGTAAGATGTTAGCCCCGTCAGTAAATCGCCTTGGATTCAGACCCAGGGGTGCTTAAGATGGAAGTCCTGGTGCACAAGGAAGCCAGCATGACTTCATCCAAATAATACCGCCATTTTAGCCGTCCATATATGAATATGTACACAATTTCACCAGTGTCACCACCAATCTGGAATTTTTAGTCTCCTATTCCTGTGAATCGCAAGATTAACTGCAGGGATTTTGTGTCTCACCTGCCGCCATATCATGTTCACGGCATCACCCTTCCTAGTGGGATACTGGAACTCATAGTGACTGGAGACATTTTTTAGCTTTGACCACATCTCAACCCACTTTTCTTTAGGCATCTGCCTGAGCTGGTCGAGCAAGTAATCAGGCTTTAGAGCTTCTTCAACTGAGAAGAAGAGAGAGAACTCGCTGTAATCAATCTCATCTTCAAAAGGGAGCTCGATCCGGCTGCTGACAATCACAGGAATACAATGACTGACAATGGCATCAAACAGGCGGCACGAGGAAGGAGTATCCCCGGCAGGATGGAGACAGAACTTTGATGACCGCATACCTTCTGTAGACTGTTGGGATCACCGTTCAAAATGTCACGTTCTCATATCAATAAGCCTCAACAGAAAAGAGAATCACACCAACATACCAAAACTATAAACAAAATCCACCATATACATAGAAGGCACTAGTCCATCTAATTTTAGGTCAGAAAATAAAAAAGGATAAAAATGAAAGAGATGCTTACTGTGTTAATGCCCTCGCCCGTGGCAAGACTATCCTCGAAGCGCACACCATCTTTGTCTTTTAATATCTTTGCGAGTTTTGCACGGATTTTTCCTTCCTGAAAGAAAAAAGGACCCCTAAGATGCATATTCTCAAGATAAAATTCCATTACAAATAAAAGATTAGGATGGGTGTCATCATAAATAAACTCCATACAGCTTTCCTGACTGTTCGTCCCCTGAAGAAAAGCAGCGTAGGACGAGCCTCAAATGGATCAGGTGGATCATCATTAATGAAGGAATCTACAACATGCACATATGGTGCCACAACATCTTTCCTCAAGGAAGCCAATTCCTGTGTGTATCTCCCGAAGTCTGCAACTATAAGAACAGATGCATTGACCATATCTCGCAGAAATCTAAAAGCATTTGGATGATGCATGGGAATCACATGGTCACGGCCCGCAGATCGTTGCCAATATTTAGACTTCCATAGAACGTCAATAAGTTCCACCTACAAGAACAAGATAGAAAAAAAGATCAGTTCAATTTAATTAGTACTTAGTTGAATTATTTTCCTTACAATGTATTTTTCGATAGTTTTTCTTAGTATGTAACTATGACATGATGACAATTTCCTTCCATTTAAAGAATTATAAAGATGCACAGTGACCAACTACTTAGGAGTTGTGCATAAAACAGTCAGTTCCTTTATGCAAAATCTCTCATCATTAACACCTCGCAGATTATAGCTGCTGATTCTCATTTCTCGAACATTCTAGACCTAGCTTAACTAAACACTACATTTGAGCAAGCTAAAGAACCCCATTACTAGTGACAAAAAGGGCACATTGCATTATTTGAGCAAAGGGGACATCATTCTGTCTGGTTAAACATAATTTGAGGAGACCACTACTGCTAAATAGTGTTGTCGACAGTGATGGAACACCAACTGATGAGAGCATTGTTCAAAGCCCAACGGTTTATCATCGAATTATATGAGCTTATTGTGCTTATTGGATAGCTGATTTTTCATTATATTATGCACGTACTGTGTCTGCAGTAACATCTTTTTACCGGGTAATTTTGGCTGGTCCTGCTCCTGCCATCGTCTTTCCGTAACACATAACACAATTTTGCGCAGAGATGTCCCAATCTAGGCCGAGTTAATTAATTATAGAACACAGAACAGAATTATCAGCAAAAATAACGAGATAATAATCAGGTGTATCAGCGGTAACCTGAAGGAGGCGGTCGGCCTCGGTGTCGGGATCGGTCATGTTGCGGCCGTGCACGTTGAAGCTGAGCGAGGAGAAGAAGGGGACGAAGAAGGCTTCCGCGGCCTCCGGATCCGCCACCCTGACGGCCTCCCTGGCCCCGAACTTGCCCTCCCCGCCGCCGCCCTGCAGCGACGCCATCATCCAGTACTCGACGCTGTGCTGGCGCCTGATCCCGCCCGCGGACGGCGGCCACGCGGGGAAACCCTCGCCCCCGGAGCCGTTCGCCGCGGTGGTCATCATGGCGACGTGGAAGCGCGCGGGGAGGTCGTACATGAAGACGCGGAGCGGCGGGGCCGGCGGGCACTTGGCGGGGCGGAGGTTGAGGAGGATGCTGCTGGGGGAGGCGGCGGGGCCGGAGGAGGTGAGATAGATGACGGTGGAGGAGAGCGCGAAGACGAGGAGCAGGAGCAGCGAGCCGCCGATGGCCACCGCGCGGCTGCTCGGCGCGGCCATCATGATGCCCACGGCCGCCGGCGTCCGAGGGCGGAATTTGGGGCACGGGGTCGGGGGTAGTATCGCTTTGGCTTAACTAACCGGTTACCTGACGCGTCGGAGGTGCTGCTAGTGGACCAGTGGTTGTCGACAAGTCAGGAGTGGGAATTTGGTTGAGACTCGAGCAATATGATTCTTGCAATTTTAGACCGAATTTGACCGACTTTTCTTCTTTGTAGGAAGGACGTTGTTGGCAACCGTTTTTGGCTCACAAGTGGACGTCATAAAGATTGCATCAAATGAACAAAAGTTTTGGATCATATCAATCCGAGGCCATATGCGATTGCCAGCGTGGATCAGGTCAATGCCGAAGTACTCCTCGAGCACCTCCACCATGCCGCCGCCCACCATGCCGTCCACACACTGGTCTGCATAGGAACCTCCAAGTCGTGCTATCTCCAGGTCAGTGACCACACGAACCGATGCTCGCTGCGCTCCGGGTCGCCGCTCTGACCTGCACGAGCCGCCGCCGCCACTCTGCCAGCCCGCGCGCGTCACCTCCGCACGCGGCCGCCGCTCTGCAAGTTCGCCGCCGCCTCCGCACGCACACACGTGCGCGGCATGGAGGAGGAGCTCGGGGAGTACATCACGACGACGATGGGCGCACCGTGCACGCCGGCAGGCTGGTCGAGGCCATCGGAATCGACCCACTCCACGCTGGCAAGCCCAAGCTGCCATGTTGGTACTGACAGGTGGGCCGTGGGCCCCACCGGTCAAAAACATCATTAAGACGACGAAACTCAGGTTACGACTTATGTGCAACATATTAGACTGATACTAAGTGTTTTGCAGGAAAAAAAAGACAAATAATGGTTTTTTTGCGCAACATGTCCAATGATGGGTGATTTATGCAATTTCCTCCGGTTGCAGGTGTAGATCAGGCCATGATTGGAACTTCGGAGCCAGATTTTGCCTGCTCTTAGTAAATGGTACTGTGCGCACCGTGTCATTGCTCCTTGACAGATCACAAGCATAATCGGTTGTATCAATTTCTCTACTTTTCTAGATGCTTATACATCTCATGGCATTTCGAAGCCCAGATGTAAGGAGTTATTGTCCAAAGACTGATTGAACCAGCAACGCTATGGCCCAGTCTTCCCACTGTATCTCGGCCAAAACAAGGCTCAACAATGGCCAAGGCCTTCCATTCCAATTGGGATCGATATCTTCTGTGTGGCTGCTTGGCATATACTGTATCTCACCTGTGCAATGATGGGTAGGACTCGGACATGATCAGAACAACAAGTGAAGTCCATCCTGTAAACGACCTTGCACCCTTTCCCTTCCCTTTGTTCTTCTGGTCATAGTTCTCCCAGAAGAACCCAGTTTCATGGTAATTCTGCACGATGTTCCTGCGAATGAGAGATGACAAGAGGCACCAGCAATCTATTAGAGAGGCTGCAATTCAGCTAATTTCATTCAGCTTGCGAGAAAGATGGATATACCGGATCAGGTTTGATCTTAGATCACCATACAATTGCCCTGCCCTGCTCATGTACGGGCCGTCCTCTGCAGTACAGCACAATGTTAGATAACTGTGCATACAGTGAAGTTTGAAAAGGATGAGTCTTCATTTCACAGCATTGATTGAAGAGTTTACCGTGTGCATAGTGATGGAGTGCTGAAAGAATCATGTAGTTCATGTTTATCCAAATAGCACCTCTCCAGTACGGGGCGTCATGCTCCGTATTACGCTTCATATATATTGAACTAGACCATGGATCAGCAATTAATTTAGAATCCAGTAACTAAAAGACTTAATAGTACACCATTAGATGAGTGTAATATTGCTGGCCCCAGTCTTCAACACTGGGCCCTCTAACGAAATTACACCCCTATAGATGCTCTAGAAGTTCTGAAGTGCAAATTTCATGCATTGACCATTGAGCCGTTTCTTTGCAAAAAAAAAAAGTGAAATAGATAGGCCTTCAGGTATTACCTTGTTCTAGAAAGGGACCGAAGGCCATAATCCGTCCATAAGATAGAACTGTTAGATATAAGGTCGAGCTGTTTCTCAAGAACCCATGATTCCTGCAGAGTTAAATGGTGCTTAGGAAGAGGATCATTAAGCTGGGATGAAAAGCATTAAAAGTGAGAAAGAAAGAGATTGAAGCAACGAGCTTACAGGTGGAATAGCCCCCATCATAAATGGGAAAAGGCTTACATAACCAACATGAGGTACTAATTGCATCTGAGGGGGTTGTAATGTCTCTCTCAAGAGTTCACGTCTCATAACACCCTTGTTGTTCACTTCATACCATCTCAATCGAACCTTCAACAATGATCTTACGATCAAAATCAATAATCATGTCTGGCAAGCAGAATAACAAAGCTGAGAGGAAGTGCAACACCAACCTTTTCTGTATGGTTACCATAGTCAAAATAGGCACCGATTTTCTCATCCAAGTGCATCTGTAAAAATAACAACACTTCAAAACTGAATGTAACAAACAATTACGAAATGGACATAGAACTCCACTCCAGTAATTGCTCAAACACTGCTTGTTACATACAGATACTTAATAGTCAATAGAAGTTAATAAAAAGCATCTGTGTCCCTTCGGGGACATCCGATAAAATAAAAGGCATGTAGTAATTAGGTGCTCTTTGAATAAAAAAAATACTGGCATATGGAAAGGCAAACAGAAAGCTCAGCATGTTTTTTAAAAATATTCCAAGGCATTTGCTTACAAGATCCCTAGGATTTGGGCAGGAACTAAAGTCTAAAACCACAATACTTAATCGAATTGTCGATAACATTAGCCACCACCCATTGCACAGTTTTTTTTATCTATGTTAAACAGTCATATGAGAAATTTGTATTAGTCATAATTATCGGCACTGTATCAGCTACAAATGCCTTTATTCATATCCAAAACTTAATACACTAGTTATTTGACTTAAAGATGAAATATCTGATTGATCTTAAAAACAAAAGTAGAAAAATATAGAATCCAGGAATGGGAAGAAATCTCAAAATTTTCAGAGCAAGACCTTGTTGAGTGTCCCAAAATCTGAAAGTTGATCCAACATCTTATTGTAATCCTGTAGAAGTTCAATGAAGATTTATCAAGAAGTGTCACTCAGAGAATGGTCGAGACAAAGCACCTCTTTTGATCTATTCATAGTGTGGTACCTTCTCAAGAGAGCTATCCATTTTAAGAAACTCTGCAATTGAGCTCATACAATTTGTAGCTAGAAGCATCCAACAGCGGAGGTCAACATGGCGTTCTTCATCATTGGGGTGAGATGCACGAGGATAGTCATCCAACCCAGATGTCAAAGTCTGTACACAAGTCAGCAACATTAGGAGTTATCGTGCTAGTTCAATGTTGTGGAGAATGGAAGGGAAGAAACTCTACTCTCAACAACAAATTCTTTCGAACTACACTTTCGAGTCAATTGATCAGAGGGGCAGCAAGCAACTAAAATTGTTCAACAACCTTTGGGTTTAATTCTTTTGTTGTCATGTTGTCTCTTCCATGCCAAAAAAAGGCTCCTTCATATTTCCCTAAAAAAAATTAGGTAAAAAATATTAATGATAAATAGGCCAAAAGTTGGAAATGTTGACATGACAAGCAGAAACATAATGGATAATAATCCACAGATAGTGAAGAGTACATCCAGGGCTGATTGACTCAACAATAAACTTTGACTTTAACTGGATAAATAAATTATACAATATCTTACAGATTAAACCAGTTCACAGAAAGCTTAAATGCACAAAACAATGCCATGAGAAAAAAAAAGTCTTCTAAACGGCACTTAGGCTAGGAGGGCGTTTTAGAGGCAACTACTGCACGGTCACCAACCAATCAGGCTAGGCAGCCATCTAGACAGACTAGACAAGGAAGGCATGCAGGCGGTACCTACTGCCGCCAAAGGCAGTGCGAAGGTTTGCCATCAAAACAAAGGCAACCTTTTAGAACAGTGCAAAGAAATGGAGCCTATCTCTTCCGAGGCCATCAAAACCCAGGCGCTGTAACCTACAACCATGTGCAGTTTCTAGTTTGGACAGGCAGATCCTTACGTGAGGCATATAAGCGTTCCATACTCAGACAACTGGGTTCATTTTTCTTTCTCACTGGAACAGTTGATCAGCTGGGGCCTCTTTTTTGAGTCAGCTTGAGAAGAGAGTACAAAATATAGAAGAATCAGGGAAAATGAAGAGAAACCAGATAGCTTCTGAAAAGTTTATTGCGTTTCTTCTGCATGAGAGAAAAGGGAAGAATATCTAGATAATCAACAGAAGAGACGATTTTTTCAGCTGGGCCAGCTATTTGTACTTCTGACCTAGCTTCGGTAACATTTTCTGGTAATTGTGCTGAGTTGCTATGCTTACTACAGTGAGGATGTGTTTGGATCTCAGATCCTAGCCTAGCTGAGCAGATTGGCGGTTTGTACAAGCAAATAATTTAGCCAATAACTGCAAGTTAATGCTTGGCCCGGTCAGCAAGCCGAAATGACTTGGTCGCAACAGCAAGCGCTTAATTGTGCAGAAAAATATGAGCCATAACAAGTAGCCTAAATGTGTTGCCCTTCTGAACAAGAGAAGCAACCAAACAACAAAACCTTGCTTGTGTCAGCCACTTCCAAGTGAGCTAAGCTAAACTTAGCCTAGCTAGGAAAGGACAGCAAAGGATCCAAACAAATCGTTAGTGAACTAAAGTCTAATGCCCGAGAAGATAACTCACTAAACCAAATATATTCCTTAAAAGTAGTAGCTCCAAGTCAAGGCTTTGGAACCATAAATGTATCTATTCTTCTGGTCATTTGCATCATATACAACACATGTATGGAGTAGCTCCTAATAAGTTCAAGTGAGTATGGTAATCCTCATCTTCAATAATATGTCTATAAATCATACTACATCCGTTCCAAAATACAAGTCATATTTCGTTTCTTTTGACAAAGGCTTTGACCAAGAATTACTCCATTAATGTACAATTTGAGTGACATAAAATGGATATCATTGTATTCATATTAAAACATACTTGCTAATGGTTATGATTTGGATCACATAAGTCACATGTTAATGAAGTAATTCTTGGTCAAAGAGAATGAAATACACCTTATATTTTCTATTTTTTAATGGAGAGAGTATAACAGCTTGCAGGTTCAGCATGATTATGCGTTTTCTGAACACTGTCGTGATTACAGACCTAAAAATAAAGTGAATATCTAGTCCACACATACTTTACCATGCTTGCCAGAACAAAAACAGATTGTTTCCATCTTCACAGCCACCAATGGTTATTCAGTCTTAATAGTAGATACTCCCTCCATTTCACAAAGGTTGGCGTATTTTGTTTCGTTAAGAGAAGGCTTTGACCGATGAAAACTCTATTAATATGTGTTTTTTCATACATGAAATTTATATCAATGGATTCGTCTTTAAAAGTTCTTGCTAATGATCATGGTTTCATATCATATAACTTACATATTAATAGAGTAATTCTTTGTCACAAGCTTGTCTTAACGAAACAAAATACGCCAACCTTTGTGAAAAGGAGGGAGTATATAATAAAAAACATTGGAACAGCAAAGTTCACCTGATTGTGTACTGTTGAACCACTGAAACCAAGAATTCAGCCGTACATAAGCCGTTTTAAGGAAAGTGGATATCTTTTCAGCTTCCTCATCTGAAAACTGGTGTGCATGTATGCCACTCGCCAAGTCTGCAATGAAAAAAATTATATTAAAAACATGATTAAACTGACGTGATTAACTTCATCAGTTTTGTTGCTTGGCCAGATCCACATGTTAAAAACAATGATGCTTGGTAAATGTGATCAATTTTCTCTCATCGCATAATTTTATATACACATGCACCAAAATAATTAACCTACATATTTTTCAAAACTTCATAGTCATGCTTTCTGTTGCATGAGTGTTATTTAATATTTTCTTATGCCTTGAATATGTGAAGTATGAGCGACGGGGGAACAGGCCAGTGGCCTGATGGTAGAAGCTAGGAAAGCTGTTTAACCTCCGCACCCACCATAGGAGGAGGGGGAGCCCATCTGTCCATCTGTCCTTAGTGAATCCCAAACAGCTCCTGGATGATTTTCAGAAGGAGGGCTAGAGACAGGGAACTTTAGTGTGTCACATTATTTTCTGCATAGCGCATATACTTCAACATTTGACATTTTAAAGCATGCAATAGGTGGAAATTAATGCAATAGTTACATCATAAAAATGAAGAGCGAGGAAGAAATTAATGCCCTACCACGTAGCGCAAGAAATAAGGTCGGAGGGTTTCCATTGGAAGGGTACTGCAGAACAAACTCCTCAGGAACCTTACTGCATGAAGCCAAGAACTAGATGATATAAGAAACCGTAGCTATAAGCATAGTTCATCACTCCTAGTGGACACTAACCTTAAAGCTTCAGCTCCTAATATTTGCTCTCGAGGAATCCACCCATCTGCGTTAATTAGATCTAACCAATGACCAATTATATCCATGGATATATGCGCATCCCAACGCCTGTAAATTACCATCAAGAAAGTAACAGTACCAGGACCGAAGTAAAGTTCTTGAAAATGAAATGGGGGTAGCAGAAGCCATACATCGAAATTTGTAAATTGATAGAATGCTTACCAAATGACTAACTGGTGGAAGCCCTCATCCCACAGGAATCCCCTAGGGAAGAAAGAACGACTTGGCACAGCTGTATATAGCGCAGCGGGCCAATATGGAATATATTTATCCCCATTTTTTTGCTGCAACAGGAATTCTTCAAACATTATATTTTTCTTGTGTGATATGCGATAACCAAGAATTTATATCTGCTCTACTACTCAAAAGAAACAGACCTGGCACAGTACAGATAAGAATAAACTACCAGAGGGTAGCAGTCCCTTAGAGTAGAATAGATCACCAGAGTAATGTGGCAAACACCCATGAGGAAAAGGAAACAGACAAGATTATGAGGTGAAGTTCCAAAACTTACTGAAAAACCTTTTGGAAGTGCAATTTTTGACTGCCCATAGAAGTAGCCAATACCTCCAAGAAGACTTGATAAGGCAGATCTACCAACAGATAGTTCTTTGGAAACGATCTGCATCAGAGCAACAATAACATCAAAATAGGTGCATTACACACATTTTAGTCAAGCTTTAACAATCGCCTGGAACAACTACTTGTCTTCCTAGCAAGAAATCAATTAGCTTGAGTGTCCTAGAACTGTAAAGCACACAAACACTAACAAAAATGTACCACACTATCATGTCTACCCCCATAAACAAAAAAATATAAGCCCTATCAAATACATTTTATTTGGGAAATTAAATACACAGGTCCTATCTAACAGTAATACAATGAGAAGAAAACAACACTAGACACTTTTAAGAAAAAGATTGTGGAAACTAGAAAACTCATCCAAGAAGCGCACCTTATTATTTACATTAAAAATTTGATCATATCTCTCTTCAAAATCCTTCCGTTTTGATTCAAGGGAGGTGCTCAGCGTGCGTCCTGAAAATCTGACATCATTAACGATATAACAATTAACAAACAAAATGAATATAATATGCTTTCAAAATTCCAAAAGTTCAGGTTCAAATAAAGGAAAAGATGCAGGCAAACAGGTCTAATATTTAATACAATGAAGCAAAATAAAGTCAAGAGCTCGTGTCACTTCCTTCAAAATGCTTAGTGCATGCATATTATTCTCTTCCTTCAAAATGCTTAGTGCATGCATATTATGGACGATGGAGATGGAATCCCATTATGGATATATACTATCTCTATGCAGTGTGCACTATGCACCAGAATCACCTGTTAGCCTATTAACACGTTCCGCAATCATTGGATCTTTTGAGCCAGTCCCTGACAAGAACACTATGTCTATTTTGGCAGGAAGTTTTATTGAAACCTGTGAAAACAGAGGAAAAACGTAAATCACAGAGCCAAAAAATGTATTACTTAAGTTCTGGGTGTATATTGACTTATTCTAAGCTTGACGCATACATGAGGGAGTACCCGTATGCATTATATTGATGGAATAACATTAGTTCACCTTTAGACTACCTGATATATCATTATATTTGCAGAGTCTTCCGTCATGTCAGGCAGGTTAAGGTTCCCACTTTGCATTGCCTAGAGAAGTCCACAGAAGCAGAAAAATTCAAACACAAGTTCAAAAGGTACAGTTATACACAAGATTGTAAAACTTTTCCACAATAGTAAGGTAAATGAAGAAGAGTTAGACAGTACATTAGTCGCAAGGGTGTGTTGAACTAGGTCACTTAGATTATGCATATTAGTCGACTGGAATCCAGATCTGTGAATTTCCAAATTGTCCTGTGAGAAAACAGAGTTTCGTTTAGGTCAACATAAATGTCAACCATATGGCATTACATCGCCATATACTAGTAACCTAACAAGTTGACAAACCAAGAAAATGATATGTATACCTCAGATCTCAAGTGGACTTCCCAATCACCAACATCTTCATGTGACCCTGATGCCAAAAGAAGAGGACCTCTTGAAGAAGGCTCATGCGAGCCCATAGTGATCGACTTCCCTGCTTCGTCGGCAATATAGAAGAACAGATGTGTGGTGCTTTCTTCAGCTTCGCTTAGACTTGACCTAAATTAATTGCAACTTCGTTGGATGAATTTATTCTGATTTCTTAGATAATGGTGTAGGTAGAAGTAATAATAAGTAACAACAGATGGCATCTTGCTCACGCGGTATTTGCCAATTGACTTACCTTTCATGGTTAGCATCCAGTCGAACTGCCCAGTCTCCACCATAGCCACTGCCCTCTCCTTTCACTTTTAGGAAGCTAGTGGTCAACAGTAAGCCATGGTCAACCAACTCTTGACGTCCATAATCCCTACCATTATGATCTGACCACCCATACGTGCTAAGCTCATCAGAATCTTGGCAAACATGACGAAGAAAATACTGTCCATTTTTCACGCCAATCCACATCAACCCAGCAATGAGAGACATCGGTGTTCTGAAATATTAATCGTGTTAGCATGAAATTTTCACAGGCTTGGAAATACAGAATCATCATCAAATACAAATATAGTTCCCCACTTGTAAAAATAGCAAGCTGCACCAGCAGGGCCACACCCCACAAGGTGCAGCACCAGAATCACTCAAATCGTGTGCCTGTTCCTTCTTATTTAACACAAATGAACAAATCAAATGAGACCAAAAAAGCATTGAATGCCTAATGTTTGACATGAATAAGTTCGCATCATCAAAACTAATGACATCCTGAATAGTTCTCAAAGAGAGCAAATCAATCTGATTAGCATGTTATAGGGGGCAATAGGAAGAGATACAAAATTAAGCACCTAGCACGAATTCCCAGATATAAATTTGGCCTGTAAGTACCCCAGTATAAGCTTTCCTTGTGATCGCCTTGGAACTGCAACCAGTTAAACATGAACTATCAGAATGCTGTTCTGGTTACTATCAGCATATAAATCACCCAGCTTGAGAGTGGAGAGTAAATCACCATAGAAGAGCGATAGATCGTGTATGCATTAGAAACTATGTAGTGCTAACTTCACACCTCTGAACGAGGTTAACAACCTTGGACTAACCAAGGGAAAATTTCACTAGTGCGTAGTGCGCATAAAATTAACTTCATTACAGACTTAATAAAACAGACGTACTTGATCATATTGCTTATCTAACCAAATGTTTAACGAAGTCTCATCATTAACCATTTAACCATGCAACCAGCAATCATCTCTACCCTGAGGATGAAATACAAAACGGTGGTGTCCTCCGTTAGGTGCCTAACAACTCTTACATAATACATGTCCTAAGTTCCACTGTTGCAGCAAAGCAACTGATGCATTGCAATCACCAAGGGGTAGACAGAAAAAAAATCCCACGAATTAAAGGTCCTCACCTGAGGCAGATCCATCATCAGGGGCGCGTCAAGCGGCGTGACGGAGCGCGCCATCCTGCGCAGCGCAGCGGCCTCCTCCGACTCCGAATCCTCCCACCACCCGCCGGTATACGCCACGAAGGCGACGGCGAGGAGGGCCGCGGAAGCAATCCCTAAGAAAAGGAGGGTTCGGACGCTCACGGCCATGAGGCGCAGGGGCCCATGGTCGCCGCGGCCGCTACGCCGCGCTGCGGCGGCGGCGGAGGCGGCAGCCCGAAGATCTGGTTCTGAGGAGGAGGGACTCCCGCGGCTCGTGGAAGCGGCGGCTCGACGCCGGGTGGTGTCTCCGGCCATCTGAGAAATCTCGGTGATCTCCCCGTGGACTTGTCAGTTGTCACTCTGCTATAGACTGCAGAGACAGGAGCGGCGGTTTGGGTTTGTCTGATCTTTCCGCCTTCCCCCGGCGTTAACGTAACACCAATTTACGCTTTGCCTTACTTGTTCAGACCTGAACGATGTTTACTTGTCCTGCTGGCCTTTTCCACTCTGGCCCATGTACACATGCCACGTCCCCAGTTTTTCTGGGATCATGCCCACAAAGGAAGCATGTTCATCCCTGAATATATTTTTTATTTTTTCAGGAAAACATATCTGATATATCAAAACAACACAAAATGATCCGTCACAAATAAACATGGTTGTGCTGGCCGTCGTCCTCAAAACGACCAAGATCCAGCCGAAAAAAGAAGATGAACATCGAGTCCAGTAAATTCAAGAACTTATGATCATGCAAAAATCTGAATAGCCTTCAGTAAGCTCTGATCACAACGTCTAAAACCCGACTACAAACAATGGCGGGATAAAGGCTTCAATTTTCCCATATCGGCTAGTAGCTAGCTAGCGACCCGTCCTGAACCTGGCAAAGATAAGATTCGACATCGCTGGAGGCAGATGTTTCCTCTCAAGAAGGCACACTTCACACTTCACATTACCTGCCTAGCTTGGTCAGTCACAGGAAAGATTAAACCCCTCCCAGTCCAACGTAGTTAGGCAATCGTAGACCCGCAGTACTACTTGTTTGACCTACTGTTGGCTGTCCTCGATCAATTGCGAGCTAAGCACATATACTAGTACAAACCACATCATATAATTCACTGGGCTACAGAAACATGAAGAGGCTGACTCGACCGAGCTACCAAGAACCGATCGGCCAGCTTCAACTCAACTCCCCGGCGATCCATCTTCGCTCAATGTATGCACTTCCCACCCTGGAACGTCCACCCGACCAACCCAGCCCGGCGCTCCCAGACCGGCCTAGCCAAATACCTCTTCCAATCCACCACAACCCGCTTAAGATCATGCAGCTTGTTCTCCAACCCGATACAACAGGTAGTGTGCACGGTGGCGACCCGGTTCATGTCGCGCCCGAGCTGGCAGAACCCGCTGACATCCTTACTATCAATGAACCTGATCCGGACCCCGATCCCGGGCGCCGCCAGCTCCCGCTTGATCTCGTTGAACACGAACTGGTCGTGCTCCCGCGGGAACCGGCTTCTGGCCGCGTGCCAGTGCGCCATGGCCCGGCCGTTCCGCGCCGTGGCCTTGAAGTAGATGAACCCCGTGTTCGGGTAGTTCCCCAGGTCGTCCGGGTCCCCGAAGTAGAAGTCGCTCGACGTCGTGATGTCCGCCGCCAAGGTGATGTGCACCCTCGGGTCCCTGAACCACGCCACGTCCACGTCCGTGAAGAGGAGGTTGTGGCCGAGGTCCAGCACGCGCTGCTGGAGCCGGAGCTTGGACCAGACGAGGGAGAGGTAGTCCTTGGTCATGTAGCTCTTGGCGCCGGAGAGGTCCGGGCTTGTCCCGTTGGGGGAGTTGTTTTCCGGGTCCGGGAGGAGGAGATGGCAGTGCGGGTGTTTGAGGGCGTGGCAACGAAGGAGAGCGCCTTCGTCCATGGCCACGACGATGATGTGTTCGACGAAATGCGAGATGTTCTCCCCGACGCGGAAGCTCTCGAGGAACGTGTCCAGGAGCGACCCCGGCGCCGCCCACGCCTCGTTCACCGACGTCATGATCACCGTCCCGTCCTCCATCGCCGCGCGCCGCACCATCCGCGCGAACTCGTCGTCCTCCACGCCCCTGCTGCCTCTCTGGAATATCAAATCAGGGCGCTTATTTGCTCTGTTATTGGCGGCCGGCAGATAAGAATGAAGCAGAGAGAGGACAAGGACGACGTACCGCATTAGTAGGAGGAGAAACCTTTGGGGCTCTTGCTCTAGGTTTTCTCTGCCTCGCTGATGCGGCTGTCCTGTTCGGCGCCGGTGTGGTGCTGCAGGGCTGATGCAGAGAACCGGAACCAGCTGCCACCGTCTGCCTGATCCCCTGGGAGGCCATCGTGGGCCACGCGGGATTCGCGGTCGAGGTGAAGAGGAAGACGAGGAGCACGGTGGCCGAGCCGGCCCCGAGGAGGAAGACGACCACCGGGGACGGCGAGATGCTGTTCTTGGAGCTCGCCATGCCTGCCTGAGCAGAGAGCTAGGCAGGGGAAACAGAGGAGAAGAACCTGGGACGTACGTCGTGGTAATACTAGCTCGTATAAGCATGTACCAGTAGCGAGATTGACTTTTCTTGGATACTGATTGGCCTTTCTTGGGAGGCGAGTTCAATGTGTGCCAGTTCGTGGCCCCCGACTCTCCGGTTGCGCTGTAGCACGGAGTACTATTTTCCTTGCTTGTTTAGCTTTGGGATGGCCGTCGATCGAGTGATTAACGGGTCCGTGTCAACGTGAGGTCCGAGGTTCAAACGTGAGTACCACACTGCCACCGGCACGTTGCAGACGAATCGGCTTGAGCAAAATGGAGTAAACCGGCTTAGCTCCACGGACGACCTTAATCCAAGTCAAATCAAGTGGAGGTCGAGACAGAGTGAGTGGACTCCTGCTAAGATCTCAAATCTATCTCCAGGGTTTGTTGGAAAGAAAGAAAAAAAAAACTTCCTAATTTTCGGTCTTAACAAATTCTGGGGGTTTCGTATCCATGATGCAGAGGCTAGGAGCAAATGAAATCTTTCATTGTCTGAAAAAAAAATGCAGGGTTGTGGGAAATACTGTCATGCCAAAAGAAACATAGAGAAGGGTTAGACAAGTGTTTCAGTAACACCGTGCTGGTACCGCTACCGATTTCTGCTACTGCTAGAGCAACGTGCAGCGTTGGTCGTCGTGCTCATCAGCTCATGTACGTAACTCTGCAATGAGATCGAGAGTCCTGTCTCTCTCCATGGTTAATAATAAGCAGCTAAATTAGTTCCGATGCCGCCTTCCATGCGACAGTATACGTACGTACGTCTATTGAATTTGTAAACAGTTCCGGTGCGCACATGCCGCAACGAATCTAATACGTGCTAGCTACATTGACCACTTGTGTTAGAACAGGTCATATCTGTAATGTGACCAGTTTGATGGGCCGTGAAGAAACTCAGGGTAACTGCAATTCAGGTCTGGGCGTATATACAGCTGAACCATTCTGTTCCATTTCCCGTCTGTGCATTCATGGATCTGACAAAGAAAGGTCAATTGAGCTCAATGACAAGCTTGCTTGACAGGTGCTTCTCAACCCATTCCCCGGACAGTCGCATCCATTCAGAATCAAGATTCAAGACGCAATAACAGGTTTCCGAAAGCAACTACTCCCTCTGAAACTGCACAGTTACCTGCTGTCTCCGTCATCTGATCAAGCAATTAACAGCACCTCTAGAACTCTTCACATTCACAGCTACGGCATGCTAGCTGTTTCCGTTTTTCTTCGTCGATCTTAGCAACAATATATCCAGGGCCAAATGTCGGCATGTGCGTGGTTGTGATACATATATTATATATATACGGATGCAAGTCGTATCACAGTACATTAACAAGCGTACGTGTCAAATTTTCAAGAACTGAACCGCGTCGGTGTGCATTCATGCTTTGCTCAAGAACAGGTTTACAGTTAGTTACACACGCCATGGGCTTCAAATTCTGGCCGTCAGGGACGTGCAGCCCTTTCTCTAGTAGCTAGTGCCACCCCATGGACTTATAGCATCGGGCTGGGACGGTCCATTTGAGCTTCCCACCCATCTTCTTCCTCTCCTCCGGCGCAAGGCTTGTGTAATTCTTCCAAACAGCGGCCATGTCCATGAGGTCATGCACCTTGTTGTCAAGACCTTTGCAGCAGGCAGCGTGCATGGTGCAGGCGCTGCCCAGGTCGTTGTGGTACTCGCAGAAATTGCTGAAGTAGACCGTATCAAGGGGCTCGATCCGGACCTTGAGCTTCTCGACTAGCTCGTGCTTGATGTTGTAGAAGACGCCCTGGTCGTGGTCGCCCGGGAACCTAGTCCTCGCCGCCTGCCAGTACCGGAGAAGCTCCATGCTCCGGTTCGTCGCCTTCATGTAGTAGAACCCAGTGTTGACCCGGTTGTCCAGGGGAGCACGCGTTGCGGAGAAGCTATCGCAGGAGACACTCATGTCTGCATGCACAGTGATGTGCCGGAACGGATTGCGCAACACTATCATATCTGTATCCTATAAGTCATTTTAGACGGTGTCAATTTGAACTTAATTTCCGGAGTTCACAATGCTAGATTTGCTTTTTTTCTTATATTGATTATAAAGAGTGTGATTGTTCTTACGGTGAAGAGGAAGTTGTAGCCGAGTTCAAGGACGCGCCGCTGGAGAGAGAGCTTGGTCCAGACGAGATCGAGATACTCTTTGGACATGAACTGTGCAGCCGAGGTGAAATTATCGTTGGTCGCCCCAAGGAGATAGCAGTGGGGGTGCACAATATTGCAATGGCGGAAGCCGGCAGGGTCGAGGGCGACAACGAGGACGTGGTTGAGGAGGTGTTCCGTGTCCTCACCGTTCTTGAAGCTCTGACGGTAGAGATCCAACAGGGAGCCGTTCCGTGCCCAAGCCTCGTTCACCGACGTGATTATCACTGTCCGATCCTCCATGGCCACCCTCGCTAGTAGCCGGGCTAAGCCCGGAAACATTTCCTGTGTGCATAGTGGATTTTTAGAAACCCCTTCGATGTAAATGGGCCTCTAGTGGACTACCTTATGTTCACCTGCAACGATGGTAACTACTCCCTCCATCCCAAAATAATTGACGTGGATTTGTATAAGAATCTATATAAATTCATGTCAGTTATTTTGGGACGGAGAGAGTACAAAAAGTTGGAATATTCGCTCAAAAAAAGATTGGAATAAAATGGAAACAATTTTTGATTCATCTTGTTCTCATAAAGGACAACAAGCATAGAGGGACCATGCCTTGGCCCTAACGCACAAGATACAAACACCCAAGCAATCGAATGTTCTAACTTTTTCTTTATAAAAGGGAGGCAACTAGTATGAAATATGTTGACGTTCAAAAAGTCGTGAAAAAAAACAGAATATATTTCAACTACACACCCTACTCATATGTTATGTCACAGAAATTCAAATCTTGTTTTGATTTGTGCATCTAGAAACCGGAAAAAAAAAGACACAACATAAAACTATAGAGACCTCTTAGAATCTAAGATTGCATTTGGTATTGTGATGAGTTCTCACAATCTAGTCAGGGGAGGACCCAACCGGATGACTGGGTGCGAAGGGCCCACCCAGTAAATCTCTACTACTTATAAAGGCACCAACATATTCATCCCAACGTCCACCCCACTAAACGTACACGAAATACTAATAGTCCCACAATCAGACTCACTAAACACAGATTACTTGCTAAGTGTGTGCGCTTAGTGATTACCTGTTGAGGCTGAAATTCAACCCCGCAGGAAAATCTTTCAGCCCCCCACCCGAACCATTTTTTCTTCCTTCTCTCCTCACCCCAGCCATCCTCCAACGCGGCCTCCTCCTCCTCCCTCCCCTTGCGGCTGCCGACTCCTCCACACCCCCGCCTCCTCCTCCTCCTTCCTTCCCCTGCGGCCGGCCTCCTCCTTCTCCTCCCTTCCCCTGCCGCCGCCTCCACCCCCACGGCCCGCCTCTGACCCCGCCATACAGCCCGCCCCCACACCTCCTCCTCCTTCCCTTCCCCTGAAGCCGTCGCTGCCTCCTTCCTTTCCCCTGCGCCCGCCGCGGCCTCCTACCCCCGCGGCCCGCCTCTGCCCAGCCCCCCTCGTGCACGCCCCCTCCGCACCAAGCACCAGGGTCCAGGTATAATTCCGTCCCTGCACACTATGTGCTCATTGAAATGTATGTGTAAATTTTCTTACTGTCTCTACATGAGACGTGACTAATTATGTAAGTAGCTGATGTTGTCCTCCCAGAATCGTGCCGCCGCCGATTGCCAAACAAGATGAGGTGAAGCAGGGATAAGGAGAGACAAGCATGAACATAAGGACACACAATCCTAGGGGTACTCTTTGGAGAATTTCTGCTGAATGCTTCAATCGTGTTGTGACAGATGAGGTGAAGCAGGAAATGGCTAAATGTAAAAGTGACATGAATTCATATAGACTTTCTAGAGCTCGTTTCTGGAAGGAGGTTGAGGATTTGTACGAAACATTCCTTGTTGGATCTTGTGGCCGTGTGTTGTCATCAGATGTTCCTTCAGCTTGACTCTGTTACAGCAGATGAGAGCCTCGAGATGACTATCCTCACTGTTTGTGGAGACAGTGTTCTGGAACTGCAGAAGGATGCTTGTGTTGAGGTTCGCTCATAAAAAAGATGTATTTGCTTAGCTTTTGGTTGGCTTGGATGAGTTTTAAAAGAAAAACATGTCCTTTTAAATGCACAACTGTATTCATCTCACAGGTAGTCAAAATGTTTGTTCTCTTTCAGATATTGCAAAGACTTGTGAACTGTCTTGATCGATGTGCATTACGGACAGGATCCCTTCCTATTCAAACTGTTGGTCTTCTATCATTGCACTGCAGCAGATTTTCACTGGGCTGTTTGCAGATGATGTTTTCTCTATGCAGGGACACAACAATTTATCTTATTCATTCACTTGCATGCATTGTTTGCAATTGTGCTCCACAGTCCTTGCTTACGCCAGTTACCAAAGTGATTGTACATATAGAACGATATTGAGGGACTGCCCTGCTTCGAGGACTGCTACTCTACTTACATGGTTGAACAATATCATATTTGTAGATTATCATTTGCAGCTTTACTTTACACCACAGTGCTTCAATTAAGGTTGTGCTTGAGTGACAGTTGCTCTAGATAGGTGCTATACTGCTATTTCAATGTTCAACATAGGCCTTCTAATTCTATGCATCATGGAGCTCATGCCCGAGGACCTGGCCCCGCTGCTCGACCTCCACGATCACGACTTGAGAACAAAGATGGACCAGGTGGCCACATATTTTTGGGAGTGCTGTCAGCACGGAGAAAAGGTGTATGTAACTCACGTAAGTTTGCTACTGAAGAATCAATATAGATCTAAGCTCTGACTATATGCAGCCTTAAATCACCATTAGAAATGCTTTAGGATTTCTAAAAAAACCCGGGTGGAACCAATTAATATTATGAATGGGGTATGCTACGAAATCATACAATGAAACTCTACCAGCACTTGTATTAAAATAGCATATAAAGGAGAAAATGGTTTGTTTCATTTCTTCTCCTCTGTCTGTGATTCACTTATTCTTATTTTGGGACAAAATTATTTTATTTGTTTTGATGGTGGTTTCATATTGATAATTATGCAACTATAAGACAAGAATGACAACTATAAAACAACAAGCACATCACTCTAGATCGCTGAAAAAGATGAATTACATATAGGTAACTACAATATATATTGCCATATTGGAATGCACTTGGAGTTGAATTCCTTGTCATTTCAGTTACTTGATTGTTGACACTTTGCTGACAGAAAGTTATGCATGCCAGCTATACATGCAAGACTGTTTTTAAACTACCTAATTCCACAGTTGCTTTGTTCACTCAAAATGTTATTCTGTGTCATCTCAATTGATCCTCTTATTCTTCACCATCAGGTCACTCATTTTGGAAGCAGAGAAAGCTACAGATGCTCTTGAGACTGTTGCTGCAACAAACCCTTTTGCTCAAGCATCACTTATCGAAGCTAGAAAGCTTGTTACACAAGCAAGAATGTCGCTCTAGCGTGTTGGTGATGAACGGCCACCAGAAAATTGTGGTGAGCATACATCAGAGGACTCAGCTGTATCAGAACCGCACAACTATGACTCTGGGTTGTTTTGTGCCACAGAAATTCAATTAGCTCGGCCGTAGCATTGTGAAATCATGTGTTGATTTTGCTATGTATCTGCCGCAGAATTATTATTTTTAGTTTTGCTGGATGAGGCGATAGCTGACCAGTATGGTTGTTTTTTTTATCCTGGAAATCAATCCATACAAAATGTTTTTGGAACTCATGCTATTAAGTACACTTTTGGTGTTTAGAGTTGGTGTAAAATGTTTCTGGCTCACATTGGCATATTTCTTTGCAGGAATATGGATGGGTTAAACAAGAGATGACATAGGTGTTTGTTTCTGGTACTGATATAAATGGTTAGGAGATTTAGACATCTAATAACTGAAAATATCGTTGTACTAGGATATGTTATTGGCAATGGTGGGTTGGGAATTTGAAATGCTTGTCATTGTTTCCCATCCTGAGTCAAGCAGGACAGACTACTTACTTTTAAAATGTGGTCCTACTGGAGTACAATCGTAGTTTGAGCGGAGCGTAATTCAGGGTTTGGGTTCAGGTTATGCAACTTCTTGAAAATTCGGCTGTAAACCTTAACCATGTATCCTTGTTGGTTCAGATTTGATGATTTTGAATATTGTTTATGTTCGAATGTGATTGATTCGACTCAATGTGTTAGGGTGTATGTTAGTCATGATGGTTCAGATTTGATGATATTATCAAGAAAATGTGGGCAATTTTGGAGGCCCAACTTTAGCATCTTGACTTAAAAATAAGATCGACAAATTTTTTTGTAGAAAGACAAGCCATCATATAAAAAAAAAGGTACTCCCTCCGATCCATATGTGTTGTAGATTTTATACTAACTTAAGCAAAAAATTGTACTAAATCTGAGATACTTTGAATCGGAGGGAGTAGAAATCAAGTTGTCACGTATTGTGCAGACGTGCGTTGCATGTGCAAACTCACTAGTTTTAAAAATTCTTGTAACAAGTAAAGATTAAAAAAAATAAAAAAAAATAGTCGCAATGCATTTGTCCCACCAAATATTGAAAATACAATGATTCGTCTCATCCAATATTGAAAATCTTTGTCCGCCACCGAGTCTAGTTTACTCCACTGATTCTCAGCAACCTCAAACTATTTTACTGTTTGGCTAACTACTTCTTCTTATTTCGTGTCTATGTTCGACAATATATTATAATATAGGAATTGTCTATTTATCCGTCGTCTAAGAAAGAGTTATTTCTCAGTAAACAATCATAGCCATCCAATCGAAAATGATAAAACTAACGAATTTCCCAAGCCTGGGTTGTGCTAGGCATATAATTGGAGCAAGAGTGAAGTAAAAAAATGAGCACGTAGGTAGCATGCATGCATGCCTGCCTTCTTTGTAACTGCTCATACGGCCGGAGAAGTACTTACCTCTTTGTCTTGTGCAGGAGGGGCCTCCTTGGGGTGAGACGGCCGCGGCAGATCACCGTTATGGTTCCCCCAGCTGGAGACGATGGACAGCTGCTCGCCCACACGGTCGGACGCCAGGAAGAACAAGAGCATCGTGGGCAGAGCTGCCCCCATGAGGAACCATGCGGCGTTGTAGCGGCAATTCGGCTCCTTCAGGAACCCCATCTCCGACTCCGAACAGAGCAAGACGAAGGCAGTACTGACGCGTACTGTCGATCGGCCGTTGCATGTAGATATATATCGAGAACGAAAGCTCCATCCATTGGCCAATTAATTCAACCCTTGTAGCGTGATTCGAATGCGTGATCACTGTTAAACAAACTCTCATGCATGCATGCTAGCCTACGCCACGGTTTGACGCAGAGTAATTAATTTTTCCGCCGCGGTGACCAAGTTACAAAAACAAGCAACTAGCTCAGCTTCCTTGCCAGCTTTGAGTGTTGATACGGGGTTGTGATCCTACTGTATATAATTTGAGTATTGGCAAGTGGACTGATGGAAAGACATTTTCGGTAAAACCATCGGCATGTGATCCCTCTGTCTGGAAATAAGTGAATTAAATTTGTATAGCATCGGAAAGTGTTAATGAGCTACTCTAGGGGATTATCTTGTCACATATCGCAAGAAACTTGTATCCGCTCTCTGTCGGATGTGTATGCTTTACCGATTGTTTCTCCCCTAAATAACCCTTGGTTCGCAATGTGGCGCAAGCTCATTTTACTATACCTTGTCGACGTAGTTAGACAAATCATAGAGCAACCCTTTTTTGGGTGTCTATTTCTCAGTCGTCTAAAAAATAGTTATTTCTTAATCGACAATTACATCCATCCAATGAAGATTTTCTTATCCATCGAGACCACATTAATCTTACACTGATCTCGACGATTGAATCAAAAGGTTGTTATCATCAACTAGAAAATATTTATTTCTCAGTCGCCTAAGAAATAGCAAAACCGTTTTTTTTTCCGTCCATGCATCTTAACAACCTTAACAACAATTTCTGGAGAGCTCCGGATTTCATGCATGCCTGTGTAGATTAAGTTCATGGGAATTGCTAAGTTCATACACCTCAGATGGCGTGCACTCCTAATTATAGTGCCTCTTTCCGAAGTTGCAAGTTTGGAACGCCTCGATCGACAATCCATTGCGTGATTCGGCAAAAAGGTAGGACTGGACAAAACCTCTGGTAGCCTGTGCTACGGGTTGACGGGGAACGTACGTCGGCGTGTGCACAGACTTTAGCCGAGCTTGCCTTTGGGTGAGTTGAAATTGATACCGGAGTGTGCGGTCTTACATTCTTGCTCCCTCTTTTTTTTTCTTTTTCGAGAGCCTTCCTGTTTAGATATTTATGGAAGATACTGTCCCCGTTGCATGCATGCATGTGCACCGGTTGAAATTAAGTACACCTGTCCTGAAACGATTAGCCAACGCTTAATTGCGTAATTAGCCCAAAGCTACGGTTAACTCCTGCTAGCTTACTCCACGGTTCGACGCGTTGCACTATAGTCGACACCAATTACTCATTTACTCCTCCAAATAATAAAATTTTCTCCTGGGGTGACATCCGAACCTGTGATGACTTAATGTGAAGTTACAGACCAGACACACCTCCGCAACATATGACTCCGACGTGACGCAATTACATGATGTGTATAGAAGAAACAAATCACAACACTGATGGGGATAACACCTTCCAAACCACCCGCTCCACATGCCCACACGCCGTCAAAATCACATCTTTGCCCGCAGGTCGCAGTAACATGCTCATCATGGTACAGGAGTACATAACCTACGGCAGAGATGATAATTTCTTTTCTGTATTTTTTTTGAGAATCATTTCTTTTCTGTTATATAATCCGATCAATTGGTTTCTATCAATCAACAGCTGGAAAAAAAAAGGTTAATCAATTGATTGGTACGTATGGGCCGTAGCTTGCCTATGTTGGCCTTTCTGAAACTACACCAGAGTTGTGAGCAAAAGAGTAAGAGGCTCGTCATGGGCCCATGGACCATAGCCCGTCTGCAGAGTCCGGCGCCTGCCAAGCTTCGATGGATTGGACTCGGAGGTTCAATTAATTGGCAAGTGTTTGCAATGCATACGAGTAACCGGTTGTAATCAGGCTGGAATTAATTGCTTTCCTAGTTAATGTGTTCAGTCCTTGATGCATACGAGTTGGTTTCAGTGGTCTACTCTGACTCCAAGTAGGTTTAGTTGCCTAAGCGATAAATAAATAAAGAAACAAGACACGCACTGTTTTTTACGCCAGGCTTATCATGTGGGGCCCGTTGTACTTTTGACAGTTTTTTTTACATGTAGTCCGTTGTAAGTATTTTTTTTAATCAAAGAAAAACCATACGGTCGGAAAAAAAGTTTGAAAGTCTGTCCGGGTTAACGGGTCGGGTCGGTTTGCGTCTGACGTGGCAACTTACGGCGGCCCCCACATGCAATTAAAACGGTCAAAACAGCTTAACAGTAAATTTCAGAAAACCACGTGTTTTGAGGCTAGGTTTTCGCGGAGACACAAGTTTTGCGGTTTGCAACAGAAAACCACATGTTTTGTGGCTGATTTTTTCACAAACCCAAATGAGCTGGATTACGCACTTTGACAGCAAAACTGACAGATATGGCCCACAAGTAAGTCGCCACGTCAGAAGATCTCTCTTTTTCCCAACCCCTCGTCTTAGTTTGTATTTGCACCCAACTCCAAATCACATCTCAAAAAACAAAAAAAAACAAAAAAAAGTTACCCAAGAACCCGATGGCAGCATCGGGGCAGAGGGTCGGGTCGCCGGCGGCGGGATGGGGCAGCCGGATGCGGTGTGGGGCTGGCCGGTCGTCGGCGATGGGCGGGGGCAGGCGGAGGCGGCCCGGGGCTGGGGCGAGTCGCCGCCGGAGGGCGGGGGCGGGGCGCCGGCGGCGGGCTGGGACGACAAGCGGGGGCGGAGCAAGGCAGGGGTGCGGGCAGGCGGAGGCGGCGCCGGTCGCGGGGCAGGGGCGCGGGGCGTGGGCAGGCGAGGGCGGCACCGGCCACGGGGCAGGAGCACTGGGTGGGGGTGCGGGGCGGAGGCGGCGCCGGGCAGGTCGCCGGCTGCGGGCAAGGTAGAGAGTGCTGGTGGGGAGAAGGAGGAGGAGGGAGAAGTTCGTGAATACAGCGAAGGCAAGGGGGCTGTGTGAAGAAATGAGATGGACAAAATTGCCAACCTGGCGACTTACATGTGGGCCATATCTGTCGGTTTTGCTGTCAAAGTGCCTAATCCGGGTCATTTGAATTTTCTAAAAGAAATTAGTCCCAAAACCTGTGGTTTTCTCTTGCAAACCACAAAACCTGTGTATCCGTGAAATCCTAACATCAAAAGGTGTGGTTTTCTGAAATTAACTCACAGTTTAAACATCAGTTTTTGATAAGTTGAAACAATTAATCCCAACATGCGTGGTTTTGCGAGCAAATTAAAAAAAAATGGGTTTCGTGAGAAGCCGGCCACAAGAACTGTGGTTAATTGAAATTCACTAAAAAAAAAAAGTCCGGAGATGGAGAAGCTTGGAACTATTCGTTTGTAACATTGTAATCAGGTTAGGATTGGATATTTTTCCTAATTCGTAAGTCGTAACATGTTAGGTCTCTCAAATCTCAATGTAGTACGTCCTCTAATGTGCCTCTCCGGTCGAGTAGGAGAAGAGATAAAATAAACAAGGGTTAAACAAGGCAACAAGGCATATACACGAGTGCTTTTTTACCCAAGTTTTGTGACCGTGCTAGCTTCTAGCTAAGTTATCACGCCTGCGTATTTCGAAGCCTGATCCATCTAGGAGAAACCCAGCAGATCACGCCATGGGCGACGCCATCCGTGCCCAACCAAGCAGCGTGTTCTGGGCCGGCTTGGGGCGCGACGGCCAGCAGACCTCGTCGGCAGGGGCTGACATGGACAACATCTCGCTCGACAAGAACCCCGTGGTCGACGAAGCGCTACGAGACATCCTCAAGGACCTCGACGCCTCACCCGTGCGCATCTACGGCAAGAAGCTGTGGGTAACGGACAGAGACCTCTGCCAGCACCGGCTGCTCATCTCATGCAGGAGCTGGCAAGCCAAACACGGCCTGCCGTGCCTGTTGGACGAGATCCTGACCGAGGAAGAGAAATCTCGAATGCCAACGAAAGACGGCTTCCAAATACGGGCATACGACCGCCACGGCAAGCCCTACAATCTCCGCTGCAAGAAGTTTGGCCGGGCCACCTACCGGCTCTTCGCCGGCTGGGGCTCATTCCTCAAGGACAACGGCCTTGGAGCGACGAAAGGCGACGCGGCTGGCGGGGAACACGTCATGGTCGAGTTGTGGGCGTTCCGTTCGCCCAGGCTTGATTTGGGCGTCGAGAACCAGCCGTGCGGCCAGCTTGGGCTGGTGATGGTGCACTACCGCCAAGGCGACGCTCCACATGCCGACGCTGTCATTGCCGAGATTTTGGCGGAGGAGAACGGAGCACCGGCTGAGATTTTGGCGGGGGAGAACGGAGCTGTACCGGCGGCCGTTGCCGAGATTTTGGCAGAGGAGAGCGGAGCACTGGCAGTAATGCCGGCGCCGGCGGCCACGGAGGATGCCAATGTCTATAATGAGGACGCTGTGCCCGTCTTGGAGAATGCCGTTGTCGATGCTCGTGAGAACCCGGCCTTGGCCGTAATGGTGAGAGATGGTGCTGACCCGGTCGTGCTATGGGCTGCAGGAGTGCTGGTAATGATGCGTCATGATAAGAACGTGATAAGCCCTACAACCTCTGCGTCAAGTGGCAACGAGGAGAAGGAGGAAGAAGAGAAGTGATACAAAAGAGATAGTGTTGTCCCTTCTTTCATCTAAATCGTTGGATACTATTGGTGAAGGACCGTAGAAATTTGTGAATGCATAATGAGCTTTATTATAATTCTGTCGATTCGGTTGCCGCCGAAATTGGTTTCTCCATACTACATATCTACACCGTCCATTGCTTGGAGATTCATGTTATACTTTTATAATATGCATCTTCATTTTTTTCTCCACTTTCTCGTATTGCAGTCCCAGAATTCCTGCATACTACACACTCAGAATCTCTTTGCCAATTTGGTTCTTCAACGCTCTCTTCTTTTCTGAACATATGAAGTTTCTTACGATTGGAATTTATACATCCAAGATCCTATAAAGTCATACATTTCAGATGATATGCTATAAAATAAGCGTTTCAGAATATTAGGAACGGAATTTTAGCTGTGTTCAAGTGAAAAGCAAATTGTCAACAACTAAGTAGAGTTAGCATGTCCTTCCGCGGATCTTAACAACTACTACTTGTTTATTTATTTGGAAGTGTAACAGAGTAACAATTTATTCTAAGCCGATACACGGTATATGCATGCCTATGTGTGTTAAGTTCATGAAAATTTCTTAGTGCATACCTCACGTGGACACACGGTGGGTCGATCATATACATTACAAGCATACGCTGCTGTCAAATTGTCAACAAAACCGACATATGCCATTGCTTAATTTGCTTAGATCTCTTTGGGGCATCAAGGGTGAACAGGTTTACGCCAGTTGATCGACTTCCTGCAGCGCACGGGGACTGTCCACGTGAGGTTCCCACTCATCTTCTTCCGCTCGTCCAGCGTCATGCTCATGTACCTCTTCCAGTCGGCTGCCACGTCCATGAGATCGTGCACCTTGTTGTCCACGCCGATACAGCAGTCGGCGTGCATGGTGCTGATCTTCTCAAAGTCATCGTGGTACTCACAAAACCCGCCGAAGTAGGACGTGTCGAGGGGCTCGATCCGGACCTTGAGCTTCTCCACGAGCTCGTGCTTGATATTGCCAAAGACGGTCTGGTCGTGGGCGCCCGGGGTCCTTGACCTTGCCGCCTGCCAGTACCGGAGCATCTCCACGGTCCGGTTCGTCGACTTCACGTAGTAGAGCCCCGTGTTGATTGGGTTGTCCAGCGGAGCGCGCGCGATGGAGAAATCGTCGGAGGAGACGCTCATGTCCGCGTGCAACGTGATGCGCCGGAACGGGTTCCGAAACAGTAGCATATCGGCATCCTACAAGCGATTCGTTAACTTTCTTGGAGTGTTGGAATATCCATTGTTAGCAACTAGGAGTAATTTGTGGGCTGGTTCTTACGGTGAATAGGAAGTTGTAGCCGAGCTCCAGGATGCGCTGCTGGAGGGAAAGCTTGGTCCAGACGATCTCAAGATACTCTTTAGACATGAACCTTGTGGCCGAGGTGAGGTTCACAGTCTTCACTTCGAGGAGGTAGCAGTGGGGGTGGACGACGTTGCAACGGTGGAAGCCCGCGGGGTCAAGGGCGATCACGAGGACATGTGCGAGGAGGTGCTCCGTGTCCTCGCCGTTCTTAAAGCTCTCACGGTAGAGGTCTAGCAGGGAGCCGGGCTGCGTCCACGCCTCGTTGACCGATGTGATGATCACTGTGCGGTCGTCCATGGCCACCCTCGGTAGCAGCTGAGTTAGGCCTGGAAATTTCTCCTGCGGACGGAATGGGATTAGTTACAAATCCTTGAATGGAGGTGGAATAATCAACTTTTCTTTAAAAAAATATCATGGAGTAAAGTGTTTTTTTATTGAATAATCTAGTGTTTTGAGTATTTACCGTGGGCTTTGTGAAGCCTGGTAAAGTACAAGGATGTCAAAGTACAATAGAACGGGCACATCAACCTCGAAACCTTAGATTCTTTTTTTTAGCGAAACCTGGAAACCTTAGATGATGAGTTCATCTTGTTGTCATAAAGGCCCATCTGAGTGTATATAACGGCCTTTCAAAAGAATTAATGTGCCTTTCAAAAGAGCTCAGCATTAAGCAAAGTCTTCTCCTGTCCAGTCTGGGTTTAATCCTCCTCCCACTAGTACATTTTTGGTTAATGATGTAACTGTGATTGTGAGTTATTAAAAATTATTTCTCTGTCAAAGTAAAAAAAAATGAAGGAAAAGAAGACAATTAATGGCTAGTCAACGCCGTCACCGATCGGTTGAGACGACTTCAAAGTTCGTAGGCTAGCTAGCTAGTTCTTCTCTCAGCATATACACGAACGAACTATACAACCTGAAAATTCTCAGTCGCCAACTCACAACGATCGAGTAAACAAAACTGGATATGTGCTAAATGAGCGCGTACTACGTACGTATCGCCTGAACATAGCATGCACACGCATATTCAGACATTCTTTATTACGGAGTACCTCTTGTTCTTGCGCATAGGCGGCGTCCGGAGACAGCGGCGGCAGATCCCCGCCGGCGCCGTTACCGTACTTCCCCCAGCTGCCGGAGACGATGGACAGCTGCTCGCCCACACGGTCGGAAGCCAGGACGAAGAGCAGGACCGTGGGGAGAGCTGCCCCCAGCAAGAACCACACCACGCTGTGGTTGCTGATCGGCTTCAGGCTGATCCCCTCCTTCCCCAACCCGGCCATCGAGCAAGAAACGCAGGCAGGAAGACAGACAAACTAGTACTGTATGCTTGAACTGTTGGATCCGTTGAAACACGGGCCTATGTATGTAAGTTTTCTGCTCGCCAATAAGACGACCCCTGCTAGCTTACGCTACTCGCGGTTTGACGCGGCAGCCTAGCTACGTACGCACGTCTGCCATACGTGGCACGGGTTTATTACTCCGAGGTCCTAGGTTGCATGCCTTTGAGTGCTGATACGGGTACGTACACGGTCATACACTGCCCCCCGAGATGCCGGCAGCTTTGACCAGCGTGCGCGTATCCAGGAAAATCAATTTTTATAGCAAAAAAAGAAAGAGATGCCACTTTGTTACCGTACTTTGTGGTGGGTATTTAGATCGATGCACAAGAGAAAATGGGATCGAAATGAGAATTTGAGATGCACAAATTAAATGGCAAGAGACTTTTTTGCTTACTGTAACATGTAGTCAAGTACTACTTGTCAAGATGTATACACCCATGTTATGATAGTGTGTACTAGTTTTGAATTTTCAGATGCTTAATTAGTTCTAAAAAAATAGGCTTTTTTTTGCTTAATTAGTTGTATCAACGCGGTCAAAAGTTTCCAGCCTGGACACTTGCAATCAGGGTCACCTGCAGGATAATACACAAGAGCAGAAATATTGATCAGGGAGAAGAGCACGCACGGCACGCACATTAATCAGAGACTTTTGGGATGACAAGGAGATCGAGTTCGGAGTGAAAAAGACATCATATAGTGCGAGAAGCTTCCAGTCTCGACTTGCATCGCCACGTGGTTGAAACGAGACGAGAGTAGGATTGTCTCGAGTGAAAAGGACTCAGTTGACCTTCCGGAGTACTCCTAGTTATAGTTGACTATTTTACTGCCTAGCTAAATACAGGTCTCTGATTATTGAATAAAATCCAATATTGACCAAAAACTAGTAGCCCAAGCTCATAGCTCATACACTACAGACTAGCGCACGTACGTGTCAAATTGTCAACAATCAAATTGGTTACACTTAGACGCGGTCTCTCTGCACGTCAATGGCGGCGAACAGGTTTACGCCGATGGATCGACTTCCTGCACCGGACAGGGACCGTCCATGTGAGCTTCACGTTCATATTCCTCTTCTTCTTCCGTGTCAGGCTCCGGTACCTCTTCCAGTCAGCGGCCACGTCCATGAGGTCGTGCACCTTATTGTCCACGCCGATGCAGCAATCAGCGTGCATGATGCTGATCTTGTCAAAATCGTCATGGTATTGGCAGAACCCGCCGAAGTAGATTGTGCGAAGAGGCTCGATCCGGACCTGGAGCTTCTCGACGAGTTCGTGCTTGATCCTCGCGAACACGGGCTGGTCGTTCAGGCGTGGGAACCTTGGCCTTGCCTCCTGCCAGTACCGGAGCATCGAGATGCTCCGGTTTGTCGCCTTCATGTAGTAGAGCCCCGTATTGAGCGGGTTGGTCAACGGAACGCGTGCGTCTAAGAAGTTGTCGGTGGAGACGCTCATGTCCGCGTACACCGGGATGTGTCGTAATGGATTCCGCATCATTATCATATCAGTATCCTACAAATGATTCACACCGTTAGTTTTAATTCTTCGGTGTTTTCGATCATGGATGTGTTCTTGTTGTTCTTACGGTGTAGAGGAAGTTGTAGCCGAGCTCAAGGACACGCTGCTGGAAAGAGAGCTTGCTCCAGACGAGCTCGAGGTACTCTTTGGACATGAAGCGGGTAGCTGAGGTGAGGTTTGCGGTCTTCACCTCGAGGAGGTAGCAGTAGGGGTGCACGACATTGCAGCGGCCAAAGCCGGTAGGGTCAAGGGCCACGATGAGTACATGGTTGAGAAGGTGCTCCGTATCCTCGCCGTTCTTGAAGCTCTCACGGTAGATGTCCAACAGGGAGCCGGGTCGCGCCCACGCCTCATTCACTGATGTGATGATCACTGTCCTGTCCTCCATTGCCACCCTCGGCAACAGTTGGGCTAGGCCTGGGAATTTGTCCTGCATGTGGATTGGGATTAGTGAAAATCCTTCAATGCAAATGAAATAATATACGGTGTATTTTTTTTGGAAATGGAATAATCGGGTGTGTTCTTCAGTATATATTTACAATTCGATCATTTAAACATTTTCATGGAAAGGGTACATGAGGAAATTTCCAAACCGTTGGTGTGTGGATGCCCAAGATCAAGCTGTGCCTTTCTTTCTGAAAAGTTAAGTGAATGTGCCTTTCAGATGGGACCGGCATTAATTACGGAAAACGAAGACACGGGTTTTATAGCCAACAACGATAGATTGCGACTGCAAGTTCGTAGGCAGTCCCCTTGCCTCAGCATACCGGAACGAACTATGCAACGCCACAGCGTGTGAAATTTCCAGGAATTCAAGTCCGCAACTCACAACGATCGAGCTAAACTACCAGGTTGTGTGCTGGGCACATGCATATATATACAAGGGCGGAATTAAGAGTGATTCAAAACAAAACTTAAAAGGATTCTAAACGAGCACGTACATACATACCTCTTGTTCTTGTTCTTGTTGTTCTTGCGCATGGTGAGCGGCCTCCGGAGGCAGCGGCAGAGACCCGTTGCTGCTTTTCCCCCAGATGGAGACGCCGGGCAGCCGATCTCCCACCCGATCGGACGCCAGGAAGAACAAGAGGATCGTGGGCAGAGCTGCCCCCAGCAGGAACCACACGGCGTTGTGGTGGTTCGGCTTCAGGCTCCCCTCCTTCACCAGTCCCATCTCCGGGAACGGGTTCCGAACTGCAGATTGAAGATCAACAAGAAAGGAGCAAGGAAGGAAGACGGCCGGGGAGGGGAAGTGATGTCCGGAAGACAGGAAACCGTTCAGCAGTTAACTGTTCCGTATATTTCGTATGCTTGGAAGCTGAAAGGAAGTACCTTTCGATCGACCTGCTAGCCTGTGGGGTTTTGGGCTCGATTATAGGAGTAGGACGACGACGGCTTCTGCTATCGTAGGCTACGTGTGGCGTTTTTACGCGGCAGGGCGCGCGCCTACGTAGGTCTGCCATGTGTGTCGACAGATTTTTCTCCTGTTTTTAACAAATTATATTACTTCATTGATCAATTAACCAGAGTAGCGAAGATTTTTTTATGGAACACAGAATTTACATTTAAGACCTTCATTCTTTGTGTCTTGACACATTTCTTAAACTCTGATGAAAATATGCAGACCTGCACAAGCTAGATAGCCTCGAAGGTTTTGAAAAACCGTCGCTCGCCCCAATAAGTGAGAAGTTTAGATCATTGGACTGGAGATACATCGGTGCGAGTGGACCCACCAATAGGCGGTCGAGGTGTCAAATTGTCAACAACCAAATTGCTTTTTTGTGGTTTCTCCACAGGTCACGGATGAACAGGTTTGTGCCAGTTGGTAGACTTCCTACACAGTAGGGGGACCGTCCACGTGAGGTTCGCACTCGTATTCTTTCTCTCCTCTAGTGTCATGCTCCTGTACCTTCTCCAGTCAGCGACCACATCCATGAGGTCATGGACCTTGTTGTCCACGCCGATGCAACAGTCAGCGTGCATGGTACATATCTTGTCAAAGTCGTCGTGGTACTCGCAAAACCCACCAAAGTAGACTGTGTCAAGGGGCTCGATCCGGACCTGGAGCTTCTCGATGAGCTCGGTCTTGATCTTAACAAAGACGGGCTGGTCATTGACGCCCGGGAACCTCGGCCTTGCCGCCTGCCAGTACCGAAGCATCTCGATGCTCCGGTTCGTTGCCTTCATGTAGTAGAGCCCCGTGTTGGGCGGGTTGTCCAGCGGAGCACGTGCGCTCGAGAAGTCATCTGAGGACACGCTCATGTCCGCATACACCGGGATGCGCCGGAACGGATCCCGCAATAGTATCATATCAGTATCCTGCAAGTGTTACACACCGATAATTTTAGTTCTTTGGAGTTTTCACGGTCAAGTTTTTGTTCTTACGGTGCAGAGGAAATTGTAGCCGAGCTCGAGTATGCATTGTTGGAGGTAGAGCTTGGTCCAGACGAGCTCGAGGTACTCCTTGGACATGAACGGCGTGGCTGAGGTCAGGTTCGCGATCTTCACCTCGAGCAGGTGGCAGTGAGGGTGCACAACTGTGCAACGCCGAAAGCCGGCAGGGTCGAGGGCGACAATGAGGACATGGGCTAGGAGGTGCTCTGTGTCCTCGCCGTTCTTGAAGCTCTCGAGGTAGATGTCCAGCAGGGAGCCAGGCCGGGCCCACGCCTCATTCACCGTGGTGATGATCACTGTCTTGTCCTCCATGGCCACCTTCGGTAGCAGCTGGGCTAGGCCTGGGATTTTTTCATGAATGCCAAAATCCCTCTCAATCCACGCAGGAATTGTTGTAACCGAACAAGACCTAATATGTATGACTAGCCCAGTGTCGGCTAATCTCGTGGAAATGTGACTGTTTGACTAACTAACCCGATTACTTGTTCTAAACAAAACCAGCAGATCACAGGAGAAATCAATACTGAAACAAAAAAGAAAAAGATGGTACATGATGCATGCCCTGTTTCTCAATTGAGCTACCTCTTGTTGTTGTTGCGCAGGAGCGGGCTCCTTGTCCTTGGGGTGAGACGGCGGCAGATATCCATTGCTGCTCCCCCGGCTGGAGACGCTGGACAGCTGCTCGCCCACACGATCCGACGCCAAGATGAACAAGAGGGCCGTGGGCAGAGCTGCACCCAGGAGGAACCACATAGCGCTGTAGTTGTTCGGCTTCAGCTGGATCATCCCCTCATTCTGCGACGCCATCTCTCGGAGCAAAAATGGGCGCCGGAAGGGGATAGTGGCAGCTAATTAACCAGCGGGCCGGGATGGAGAAGCTTATTTGTACTGTCCCCGCCCGGCCCGTGCATGTGGCATGACTTGAAACGTACACCTGCTAGCTAGCCATTAGACAACCCTGTTGCGTGATTAGCAAAAAGCTATGGAGATCATGCTAGGCTACGCCACGGTTTGACCACCAGGCCATGTCCCACGTGTGTTAGATTTGATCCGGCGATAAAAACGAACGGCTAGCTTGCCTTTGAGCACTCATCATGACATGTTGTTAGAGATTTTGGGATGATACAAATAGTTTGGAGTGAAAAACAAAAGGATATAAACCGCGTCGTCCCGACTCCCAATCGACTACGTCAGATTATCCTCGATCGATCTTTTTTTTTTGCGGGGAATATCTTCGATCGATCTTAACATGATCAATAAATACTTTGCATATTCCAGCGCAAAAAATAAAAATAAATACTTTGCATATACATGTACACAGCGAGAAGCTTCCCGTCTCAAGTCAACTCGTCACGGTTGAACCGAGAGAGGATTACGTACGTACGTACGGAGCAAGTGGCAGCTGTTGCACATTTCTATAGTAGAAGCCCGTGTTGGGTGCGTTGTGCAATTATAATTCTTGCATGTGCAATGATACTCCTTCGTAATCAGCCTGTAAAAAAAAGGGATTTTTTTAGGTCTATCTAGGGCCTAATTAATTAGTTGGAGGGTCAAAATAGAAAAAGGAAATATGGCAGCACACTACTGACTAGATAGCTAATTGCATGCGTGGATTAAATTACGAGCTAGCTGTAGTGGTTGGTCGGCATAGAAAAAAATATTTCTCAGTCGACCGACACCAAACAAGAAAAACAAAAATAATTGCATTGAGAATTTTACATGCCCAAAATGCTGAGCTCTATATGCACATGCATGCGTATAATAGTGTGTTCTGAACTTTCAGACTTTTTAACACGCTTAGAGCATCTTCTGCAGTAGCCCCTAAAACAGGTCCCTTAATCCTCTTTAGGGGCTTCCTCCTAAAATTTGTACCCCTATTTCTGATTGAGCTTCAATGACGTATGTGACCTATTTGTCAGTGGGACATTTTCTTTCTCTTGTCTTCTTCTTCTTCGATGGCACGGTCGCGGGCACGACCAAGGTCATCGGCGGTCGTGCAGGGCGGCTGCACGGAGGCAAAGCGGGGCCCGGCGGGCGCGATCTTGCGGGCCGGCTGCGTGGGGCGGTCAGTGGCCTCAAGGGCAACGGGAGGGGGCCGGGCGGTCTCGAGAGCGGTGGGAGTGCGGACTGGCGACGGGGCCGAGGCGGCAGCAGAGGAGACGGCCAGCGTAGATGCGGCCGGTGGCGGCAGCCCGCGAGCGACGGATGGTGGCGATGCTGTGGGGATGAGCAGATGCGCGTGGGGAAGAAAGAACAGGCACGAGGGGTGAGGAAAGAGAAGAAGAAAAGTGGATTAGGGCTCCCCTCCGGGTCCCTAGGAATGGGGGTGTGATCTAGTGGGGCCTGCTGAGGTGTGATCTAGGGGCTTTCCTAGTTTAGGGACCTGAGCGGGGGGTCTATTGAAGACAATTTCTTTACTCTATCCCCTAAAATCCGGATATGGACCTGTTTAATTAGGGGCCCTGCTGCTCTTAGATGTATGAGCGTGGCTAGAAGTTTCCAACCTGGATCCACTTGAACTCCACTAAGGTCACCTGCAGAATACAATCTCAGTATTGCCCAAAGAGGAGTAGAATACCAAACTTACAATTATTGGTCACGGGGGGTACGCACGGCACTCTCTCACATGTATCAGACAGAGAGTGTTTAGGTTATGAAACGAAGAGTTTGGAGTGAAAACACACACTAAACCCGTCGTCCCAACTCGCTCCCAGGCGACCACGTGAGATCGATTGTCACCATGGACTGAGCGACGTTCAGACTCCAGACTGAGGAAGATTGGAAAGAAGAGTGCGCAGAGTTTAGGATTTGTAATAGACACCACACGAAGCTTCCCGTTTCAACTTGAATCATCAGTGGTCACAGGCTCACAGCTGAACCAAGGGGATCACGTAATTGACAAAGTGACAGGTTTTGTAAAGTTCCAAATAAACCTTGTAAAAAAACCTGTCGCTTTGTGGTCACAAAAAAATTCAGGTTTAATTTCGATTTTTTTTTACGGAACCTCGTCAAGAGGGCAGGATGCTCCTGCAATTCATTAAGAATAATAGAGTGACTCCATTTATGAGGAAAACCGAGCCGAAAACCGTACAAACACACAACACACAGCGACAAACGGAAAGGCTCATCACCCCGTGACAAGAGACCGAAGCCGCAACACAACACATCAAGGTCCGGGACCGCCGTCCCGACATCCACCGCTCGCACGCGAGCCTCAACGCCGCACGACCCGGAAATCTTGCAGCCCTAGCTACACAAGAAGACCGCTCGTAGACCACAGCCGTTGTGCCAAGATCCGGGGCCGCCGCCCCGACATGCAAGCTAGACCAAACCCAGAGGGGTCGTGTCAGCCAGGCCGACGAAACTCACTACCCATGTAGCGCAACGCCGCCACCCCAACCATGCTAAATGATGGCCTCACCACCTAAGGCCGCCACCGCAAAGTTTTTCGAGGCCGCCGCCTCGACTTCCAAAGGTCAATCCGGGGCCGCTGCCCTGACATCCACATGCCCCGACGGCGAAGACCCGATCCACATCATCAAGCACCTGCCAAGCACAAGGGAGAGTTCTTCAAAGATGATGCCTCCAAGAAGGACCACGACACATCTGCGCCATCATCACCTGCTCCAACTGGAGCTTGGGTTTTCACCCGGAGAACAGAAGAACCTTGAGAGGAGGAAGAGAGCTCCACGACGATGCCTTCAACAAAGAAAAATGACGCCCGAGGGCGACATCACCGCCGGCACCGAACAAGGCCGGTGCAAGAATTTCTCCCAGAGCTCTCTTCGACCACGCCTCAAAGGGATCTCAAGACATTGCTCAAGAAGCTGCCCCACGCGCATCCGTCGTCGACCGCCAAACACCACTGTGTGGCACGCACACCGCAACACCTTTTCCACGATGAACGTCACCGCGCCCATCCAAGTGCAGGTCCGCGCGAGCAGAACCCATCCCCGACCATCGCTCACCTCCCGAGGCCGCCGCCCCGGCCTCCTCGTCGCCGACGTGGTGTCCTCACGCCATCCCCGCTGACCAGCGCCTCCTGCGCGGCTCACACGCGGCCACCGAGCAGCCAGCCCGCTGGTCGCCCTCCTCGAACGAGCCACCCCGCACCCTCAAGCACCGAGGAGCCTCGCAGGCTGCCATCCTCAGATCTGGGCATGAGGCCCCAGATCCCCGCGCCCTCCCCCACTCCGCAGCGCCCCAACCAGCCCCAATGTAAGGAGCCGACGAGGAGGGAGGCAGCTGCAGCGCCCGAAGCCGCCGCTCTGGCTTCCCACGCCGGAGATCCAGTCGCCGCCGAGATCGACGCCGACCCGCACCGCGCGCCAGGAGAGAAACCCCCGCACTACCTTTGGCAGTGGGGCCCGCCACCGCCGTGGCAAAGCGGGCGACGACGGCGGCAAGGGGAGGTCAGGTGGGGAGGAGGTTGGACGCCGGCTGGATTCCGCCCTCGGTGTCGCCTGGGTGCGACACGGGAGGCTCGAGGGTGGGGTTCTTCAATTTTGAATTTACAAACCAACAAAAGGAAACGACATTCTTTGACCTACTCCTGTATAGTCGTAGAGTTTTTTTACGGTACCCCGGTACTCCAAAACCATACCTCGGAGTACCAGATGTATCTAACCGTTGATAGCAAAAGGTTAATTTGGTCTTTTCCCCTCTAATCTAATAGGTGCGTCCGCGTCCATCGAATTTTGATTCGCTGCCCCCAGCCCGTCTCCAGCATCGCCTCAGCCCGCGCATTCCAATTGAGCAGCCGCGCCCACCCTCGGCGCCTCTGCCGCCGTTCGTCGCGGCCGTCCGCTCGCCATGTTAGACACCATTTGTCTGGTGCGATGACACTGGACGAAGTGACACTCTGGATGAAGCGATGAGATCTCCATGTCTGCCTGGTGCGAATTAGTACAAATAGCAGAAACAAGAAAATCTGACTTCGCCTGAGGTTTCTTCACTTGTCCAATCCTTATGTATCGTTGAATTACTTGTATGCAGCTAATTAGTACTAAGTACTACTTCGTATGAAGTTTGTGCGTAAAATAGGGCTAGTGATCGCTGCAAGGAAACGACGCGGGTAGGGGCCTCGTCTGCTCCGCCGGCGCACCGGCCATTGAGGCATCAGCGGCCCAATCGAGTGGCTCGGCCGCTTCGTCTACCCCAGACGCAGTGCCCTCATCCCTCCGCCGGCGCGGCCGCCTCGCCATGCAGCGGCCCTTAAGGCAGCGGCCGCACAATAGAGCGGCGCCGGCCGCCTCGTCCCCTCAGTCGGCGTAGCGAAGACCCAATCAAGCGCCCGCGCCGCTGTGTGGATGGCGGCGACTTGATTAGGTCACGAACAGAACACATTAGTTTTTTTAATTGCATAACAAAATCCAGTGACCAAGAGAAAATCCAAATGCCTTCACGTAATTACAAGTTTGTCTTTCCACTCATGGTACTCCGGTCGTTTTTGACTTAGTACTCCGTGGGATTGATAATGGAGTACCACTTAATATTAACCATTAGATCAGGACAAATAAACGGTTCGTATTAAATCCGGGGTACCGTAAAAGAGGTACTTGGGCAGGACTGACTTAATCAGCCATCGTTATCACTGTCCCATGGACGTCCGGCACTTAGATGGCACCGTCCACCGGCATTCCCCGCTCTTCTTCTCCGGCGCCGCCAACCCCGCGCAGTTCTTCCAGTCAGCCGCCATGTTCCTCAAGTCATGCACTTTGTTCTCCAACCCGATGCAGCAATTAGCATGCATGGCGCAAACCCTGCCGTCAATCTCGTCGCGGAACTGGCAGAATCCGCCGAAGAGCGCCGTGTCGAGGAACACGAACCTGAGCCGCAGCTCGCCGTGGGCGAGGTCGGCCTTGATCTCGTCGAAGACGGCTTGGTCGTGCGCCCCCGTGAACCGATGCCTCGCATCCCGCCACCGTTGAACCATCTCCACGGTCCGGTTCGTCGACTTGACGTAGTAGAAGCCCGTGTTGGGCGCGTTGTTCAGGGCTTCGGCGTCGCCGTTGAACCGGTCCGTCGAGACCGCCATGTCCGCGTACAGACTAATGTGCCTGAACGGGTCCCTCAACCACATGATATCCACATCCTGACAATATCGATCGACACGATCACGTTAAACCGTAATCCTAGTAAGAAAAGTGAGATGTGATTTAGAGGCTTATAATTAGTTAAGTACGGTGAAGAGGTAGTTGTAGCCGAGCTGGAGGACGCGGTGCTGGAGCTGGAGCTTGGCCCAGACGAGCTCGAGGTAGCCCTTGGACATGAAGCGGTTGGCGGAGCTGATATTTGCAGACTTGACCTCGAGGAGGTAGCAATGGCCAGGGTGCACCGCCTCACAGTGGGCCAGGGCGCCCGTGTCGACGGCGACGACGAGGACATGGTCGAGGAGGTGCGCGATGCCCTCGCCGTTGAGGAATCCCTCGCGGAAGATGTCGAGGAGCGAGCCGGGGCGCGACCATGCCTCGTTCACCGACGTGATGATCACCGTCCGGTCGTCCGTGGCCACCTTGGATAGAAGCTCCGCCAGCCCCGGGAACAACAATGCCTCTTCCTGCGTGAACTGCACATGCAACTCGATTTTTTTCAGAGAGACCAACGACACGCTGAAAACTGCACGTTAATTGTATAACGCACTGTACATTAGGCTGTGAGCTAATTAAGCCTGACCTTTCCGCCGTGGCTCGAGAGGTTAGCTGCTGATCCATTTCTGAAGCTCGAGATGATGGCCAGCTGCTCGCCGACCCGGTCGGAAGCGAGGAAGAAGAGGAGCACGGTGGGGAGGAGCGCCCCGAGGAGGAACGAACTGCCCCTGCCGCTGACGCCGTGCTGCTTGCTCAGGCAGCCCGCTATGTCCATTCCTCCACGAGTTAACAGGACCGTGTGTTGTGGTAGAGAGACACAGATGAACGGACTTCGCAAAATTGGTAACTTGTGTGTTCCTCCAAGTGGACAGGTACTTAAAAACGCTTCTGCGTGAGAGGTGTGTTGATCTATTCAAATTAAGGACGACGACCGAATATCTATGGGCGGAGTAGGAAAAGATGTGCGTACTCTGATGTGCGCGTGCCCGTTGATTAGTTTTCCTACTTGGACTTGAAATTTGCGTTGTGACGTAGTACGTGCATATTTTCTTCAGGTGCGCCTGCCTCTTGTATTCGACCTTCGCGAGTGTGTGTGGTTCGGCAAAGCAACGACATTCACACGGTTACTCCGTACTTTTCAACAAAGAAGAAGAGTACGCAGTTACATACTTTGATATCTCTTTGACTCTTTTCTCCCCGGAAGAGTTCAACCAGCCTAGTCAATTACCGTCTCCCCGGCCATCGGTTGCTTACCGTCTTACCGACCTCCTTGTCAATATGCAAGTTGGAAGCTGGGACTGTGCCAGAGTACCTGAAAACAAAACGGAAAACAAAAGTCGTCGTCCCAAATTACATGGTACTGAGATTCGGCCTCTTTTCCGGAGCCTTGAGTTAGAAGGCTTTGAAGCACGGAAGCATGTACGTGAGACGGCTAGTACAACTCCAGTCAACTTATAAAGTACAGTAGTACAATGTAAATGCATCAGCATTTTCCACTCTGCCAATTGCAGATAAACACACCGGGACGAACAACCATCTAGCTCGGTGGAAGGGGGTTCATTCCCAACTTCTAAAATTTTCGTATAAGTTAAACCATCTCCAAAAATTGTGAAAGTCATGAGAGAAGTGATTGCAAGCTAGATGCCTTAGGATATTTTAATTTAATTTGTTTGTCCAAAACAACACAATGGCATACTTTGTGTACCCACTAAGGGCCCGTTCGGTTGCCTTGTTCCCGACGAGGATTGGGGGGGGGGGGGGTTCGGAGGGGATTTGTGGAAACGAACGTGGCCTAAAGATGACCAAGAGCATGGTAATATCATTATTCATTTATTTATTTTGCACTAGATTGGTGATATCATTATGGTAGGCACACACCAATTTCAATTTTGATCATGCTTCTCAAGATTATACAGCATAAAAAATCAAGCTATGCACATCTCAATTCTCAAACCGAGAACCGAACAACGTCGATCACCAAGTCAGTCAGTCAGTGGATGCAAATACCAGGGACCTTCCACCGCACGGGGCCCCGGCGCTTGTGCTCATCATCCATGGCCCTATAAGATTGCCACTCCCGCATCAGATTCTTGAGGTCATGGAGCTTGGCCTCAAGCCCGACGCAACAATTGGCGTGCATGGTGTACAACGTGTTGAAGTCCCTGGTGTTGTTGCAGAACCCACCGTTGTGTGCCGTGTCAAGGAACTGCAGCCGGAGCCCGCGCTTGGAGACAAGGTCGAACTTGATCTCGTTCAGCACCTGCTGCTCATGTTTCCCCGGGAAGGACTCCCTCGCGTGGAGCCATGCCTCGAAGACCCCCACCGTGCGCCGGCTCGACTTGACGTACAGAAATCCTGTGTTGGGCGCGTTTATGGGGCTATACGGATCGCCGAAATAGAAGTCTGATGAGGTCACCATGTGCGCCGCCACTGACATCCGCTCGAACGGGTCACGGAACCACATGATGTCCACGTCCTGCAACATAACATAGGTTATGGCTTAGGATTATTAGGATTTCAAAATGCTGAAATGCTACAGAATTTTAAGAAAATGCGTGAAAATCGACTATATATAGAAGTTTCAGTGCTCATGTGCTGCATTATTTTTTTGACCTGACACGCCCCCGCATTAGAAAAAGATACCAGCTGCTAGTTGCTTGTACCACACCTCAAAAATTCGCGCATTGACCAACTGACAGTGGCTCAAGGGATGTTTCTCTTTTGCCTCGGTTTGGAAAGAAAAAAGAGAGGATGTCTGTGTCAATGCCCACATCGGACCGTTTCTGAAACCATTTTATTTCCCCTTCCTCTCGTGTAGTCCCTGTCTAGACCAACTGTTCCAACTTCCAACAGCCACGACGACCAACGAAGCAAAGAAGCAACGTACCGTGAACAAGAAGTTATACCCAAGCTCCAGAATCCGCTGCTGCAGCCTGACCTTGCTCCACACCAGATCGATGTAGTCCTTGCTCATGAACACCTTCTCCTCGGACAGGTTACCGCCGGGGGCGCCGCCCCCTGCCACGGGCGGCGCCGGCGCCAGGAGGTAGCAGTGCTTGTGCAGCGCCTTGCACCGCTCGAAGGCCCCGCCGTCGAGGGCCACGATGAGCAGATGGTCCACGAAGCGCGCGATCCGCTCCCCGGCCCGGAAGCTCTCGAGGAACAGGCCCAGCAGCGAGCCCTCCGCGGCCCACGCCTCGTTCACCGACGTCATGATCACCGTCCTGTCCTCGTCCGCCGCCGCCCTCAGCAGCTTCTCCAGCCCCTGTAATTCATGATCATCAGACGCAAGAGAAGGAAAAGGAAGTGAAGATATAAAGTTACCCATAAAGTTACAGGAGGCGAGAATTGCGGTTTTGTGATGTGAGTTTCTGGAAACCTGCAGGCTGGGGGTAGTCTGGTTGGTCTCGTGGGACGCAACCTTGCTGCCGGTATGGTTGGCATGGTTGGCTTCCTGGGATGGAGTGGGTATCGCCATGGTTCCATTGGCAAAGCTTGATATGCCGGCCGACCGCGCGCCGGTACCGGCAGAGGAGAGGAAGAAGACGAACACCCCGGCGACGGACGCCCCGAGGAGAAGCGACACCAGCTGGTTAAGCACATTCTGCTTAACCCCCATCATGTGTGTGTCTGTGTCTTCCGGCCGCGAGCGGCGAGAACACGTACAGAAAGGGATTAAGGAGAAGCTGGCTAGCTAGCTAGCTAGAGAAGTGCCGTGGAGGGGAAACCGGTGTGTGTCATATACTATACTCTGAATCTGGTTTCTGGGTGTTGATCTTTTCAAACATATACTTAATCAGACCGATTCCAATTTTGTTACAGTACTGCGTGCATGGTGCAGCAGCCCACGATTTGATCACTCTCTTGCCCCTCTTGCAATCTGCAACGTGCGATTGTCATGTGGGAAGTCAGACCCTCTTGATGTCGATGTGGAGATGTTGAATGTGCTGGAAATGTGCTAGCCGCCCGAGTAGCCGTGCTCTTCAGCAGTACTTGGGGGTTGGGAACTGTTATCCACATTGCCGTCAGAAACTCTCTGCTGGAGCCTGGAGGGAATAATGTTTTTTCTAAAAAAATATTGTATTTGCAGACGTGCATTTCTTCCATTCACTTGTGGCAATTATGCATTCGTGGGTTCAGAACTTCAGATGATTCTCTCTATGTATGGGACCTGCAATAAACGGTTGCTTTCTAGAGAAAACTTTGCCACGTAGGCACTTCTCCTGCCCCGATTGAATTGAAATATAAAAAAGAGAGATAAAATTTGCAGCAAAGCGTGCAATAATGCTGTGCCATTGGTAATTTAGTATTTGCAGTTGCTTTCCCAACTACTCCCTGAATCATATAAATCTCACATTGTGGACTTGCTCATGGAAGCGCAGCGCAGGTATATTATTGCAAAACAGGTTACTTGGACAGTTTGGCTATCTACGACGGGTTCTCACCAGTGTCAGGCCCACGGGGAGGAGCCGTCTCGAACCAGTCCTACTTGGGCCCAGTAGCGCCCAAATTTAGTCTCGACTTTGAGCCCATATCGATTTCTAACATTTTCGCGGTCAGACCGGCAAATTTCTGATTCTCAAAAAAAAGAAAAGACCGGCAAATTTCCAGTGCAACTGTTGCTGAGAGCGAGAGTTGATGCCTGCTACTCCCAGGCCACTAGTTTTCGAATAACCGGTCGTCGTCTCAATGAAGCTGGGCCCAAGTCCGACGTCCACATCAGCTGACAGCTGGGGGTGGGTCCCATGAAGTCAATGGCTGTACTATCATCGTCGTCCGTCGCACACCCGGGGGCCAGGGGCACGGCGTTTTGGTGGACCGTCCATCTCACCGCCGCTTTTCCCTGGACGACCACGATGGCGCATGTACCTCGCTGGCTACTGCTCCTCGTGCGGCGCGAGGACGTGGCAGGCTAGCTGGGGGGTCAGTCTGGTCTCCCCGGCGAGACCCGTTCTGCAAGAAATGACCAATTCCTCTGCTCTGCTGATGTGGACAAATCCTTCAGGCAACACAACATCGTTGCATGCTTGATTAAATACGACAACCCAGCTCCAACCGTGTACGTGTACAGTCCATCGAACTCACGATGGCACATCCTTCTTGCATGTTACAGTAGGCTATAATATCTCTCCAATATGGAAGCTCGGTGATCTAATACATCTGACAAGATGATCACCGGTACTTCAGACTAAAATTACACTGTAAAATATCATAAAAATGCATCAGCGCAGCACAGACTAGTTTTTTTTACAGCAGCGTAGACGCGTAGTTTGAGAAGATCACTGGGTTTATCCGTACTCGTCAATTAAAATGTGTAAAACGACCGCTCAGGTGAACGGTAAAACCCAGTGGATTATCGGATCATGCCTGAAAAAAAGAGACCACGTTCTTCTTGTTCCCTAAGCCAAGAAGATGAGGGCTATAAAAGTAAAATCCCCCGCGGTCTCTCCTTCCCGACTTCCCGAGCACGCACACGCACGCACTCGTCGAATACGGGATACGGGGTACCCCCTCGGCACCTCTCAATTCAAATCCCCACCCAGAAAATTGCGGAAAATAAGCTCTCGATCTAGGGATTCCTCTTGCTTCCCCTCCTCCTCCTCCTGCCCCCAAAACCCTAGAAGCAGAGGCGGAGCTCTCGCGCCGCCGCACGGGAACCCCATGGCCGACGACCACTACTCCTCCGCGCAGTCCCCGGCGGCGTCGGCGGCCGCGGCTGCCGCGGTGGTGGGCTCGTCGGTGATTCCGATCGTGAACAAGCTGCAGGACATCTTCTCGCAGCTGGGGAGCAGCTCCACGATCGACCTGCCGCAGGTCGCGGTCGTGGGCAGCCAGAGCAGCGGCAAGTCCAGCGTCCTCGAGGCGCTCGTCGGCCGCGACTTCCTCCCCCGCGGCTCCGACATCTGCACGCGCCGCCCCCTCGTCCTCCAGCTCGTGCACCAGCCGCGCCGCCCGGCCGACGCCGAGGCTGACGAGTGGGGCGAGTTCCTGCACCTGCCCGGACGCCGCTACTTCGACTTCCGTGAAATCCGCCGCGAGATCCAGGTATCCGTCGCCTACTAACAGTCTGCATCTCCGTAGGTAGCTCTGGAATGGAGAACTGGTGATAGCTAGATTAATTCGGTCATGTTGTTGGTGTGTTTGAGAGTTTGGTAGCTATACAATTGCATTGTGGTCCTTTACGAGAATCACGGATGATTGCTTAGTTGTGGGTTTGGTCGTTGTTTGGGCGAACTGTAAAAAACTGGGGTGGGTTTTGTAGGTACATAGGTAGCACAGCTGGTACTGTCTTTCCCCTTTTTTTTGGATTGGCAGATGATGCTTTTGGACTGCCATCATGGTAATTCTTGGTTATTTGGCACCATATTCATATTCAGTTGGTGCTGGTGATACTTTCTCTGTTGGTGTTTTCTGGGGCAATTTCAGTATGTTCCCCTTGGTGATGTACTTATTTCCAGTGGTTGTTTACTGGCTTAGGTTTATGTTGTAGCGCCCTAGAGATGTTGGTACATTGTTTGCTTGAACTCTGAACGTGTCTGATTTTGCTTACGTTTGCTGTTTTTGATTTTGCTGTGTAGATTTACTAAGGTTGATCCAGCTGCTGATACTGTGCAATTGCTTCTTACTGTGTCCAAAACAACCGTTGAAGAGTTCAATGATTATTTTAATTTGGTTTGCTTGAGTGATATATTGCTTGGGTTTTAGTTGGTTTTGCTGAAACATTGCAATTGCTTTTGTGTTTGTTTGAATAAACTGTTGGAGAGTTCAGGAGTGAATTTAAATTTGTTGGTGGAGAAGCATGTAATGAACCACGGACTTTGTTTTAACTATAAGAATGAAATTATAGTACATATGTCAATGATAATCTCCTGATCAATGCAGGCAGAAACAGATAGGGAGGCTGGTGGTAACAAGGGTGTGTCAGATAGGCAGATACGTTTGAAGATCCATTCACCAAATGTGCTTAATATCACTCTGGTCGATTTGCCTGGAATCACTAAGGTGCCGGTAGGCGACCAACCAACTGACATTGAGGCCAGAATAAGAACTATGATATTGTCATATATCAAGCACAAGACATGTATCATCTTGGCTGTTTCGCCAGCAAATGCAGATTTAGCAAATTCTGATGCTCTGCAAATGGCTCGGACCGCTGATCCTGATGGTATGTATGCCCTTGAAAGTTCATGTGTTGTTCAGTAGAACATTTCAATCAAGTTGTTTGTATCTTGCTGGACTGATTTATTGTTCTTGTAGGTTCTCGAACAATTGGTGTTATCACAAAGGTTTGCTCCTGAACCATAATTTTTTCGTTATTGGATTGAAAAAGTAAACCCCCCTTCAATGTCATGCCACTTCTAATTTTGTGCTGTTTCCTTGCAGTTGGATATAATGGACAGGGGCACGGATGCCCGTAACTTTTTGCTGGGAAATGTCATCCCATTACGACTTGGTTATGTCGGCGTTGTAAACCGCTCCCAGCAGGTACATTAAATTGCTGCATGTTTGCTTAGTTTAAGGGTGAAGATGTGTTTGTAACGAAATATTCCTACTGTGTAACTTTCTGTCACAGTTCGATAGTGACCTAACTTTGTAGTTAGTGATCTCGTACTGTATAATAATGATAAGTTAAAGATGAGGAAATTGTCTGGCATTATGGACTGTTTCCTGTTAATAAATGCAGTGTTAAGCGTATTCTTTGATAGCACAAATGGTTTTCTTTTTACCTGTCTAAAGTATTCTTTTTCATGTAGGATATCAACTCGGACCTCAGTATCAGGGATGCTCTGGGACGAGAAGAAAAATTCTTTCGTTCCCAACCGGTATGCTGCAGTGAAGCTCACTGTTTCTTTAGGTTTTGTATTCTACTATTCTTATTTTCCCACTGTTCTGAAATATGTTCTCCTTTCAGGCATACAATGGTCTTGCTCAGTACTGCGGGATTCCACAGTTAGCAAAGAAGCTAAACCAGGTACTTTTGTAAGTAGGACATCTGTTGTAGTCCATGACTTTCAGGTGTATGCTGTGATTTCAACTGAAAATTCAACTACGTTGTTTCAGATCCTGGTCCAACATATAAGGACTATTCTGCCAGGACTGAAGTCGCGCATAAGTTCCCAATTGTCAGCTGTTGCTAAGGAGCATGCTTTTTATGGTGATCCAGTCGAGTCCAAGGTTTGGGTTTATTTGGTCAAAGTGATAAGAAGCATACACCTCATTTGTGAAACCATCTGTAGCAAGTATTGTTGTGTCTTACCTGGTTTATTTAGCGTCTAGTAAAATCTGGCCGCTTTAGCTGTCTTTTCTTTCTTTTGGTCTTTTCGTTGATTATCTATTTCTTTGTTTCATGATTGCAGCCTGGCCAAGGTGCTAAACTTTTGAACATTCTGGCTAAATACTGTGATGGTAATAAATGCACTTGACTACTTCTCTTGTTCCTTCTTTAAGTCACCGTGTCATTGTTTGTATATGTAAACAGCATGTGTGTGTTGTAGCTTTCTCCTCGATGGTAGAAGGGAAAAATGAAGATATATCAACAATCGAGCTTTCTGGTGGAGCGAGAATTCATTATATTTTTCAATCTATCTTTGTCAAAAGCTTAGAGGTTTGTAATTTAATTGCACTGGCTTAACTATATCTTCCATTGTGCTGCATTGTAGCACTTGGCCATTCGTAGTATCCATGTTACTATGAGGATATATTGTTTTTCTTTTGTAGGGTGTTGACCCTTGTGAGGATGTCTCTGACGAAGATATCCGCATGGCGATTCAAAATGCAACTGGCCCCAGAAGTGCTTTGTTCGTACCCGAGGTATGACACAGTTGTGCCAGAAACTGTTTTATTTTCTGCACAATTGGAGCTGAAAACTCTTACTTTTGCTAACAATTTGTCAGGTGCCATTTGAAGTCCTTGTACGTAGGCAGATCAGCAGATTGCTTGATCCAAGTCTTCAGTGTGCAGATTTCATATATGAGGAACTAGTCAAGGTATGGATTTGACTGTTAATGCAGCCAAGACCTGTATGGCAGCTTGTCTGATTTTCGTGTACCTCAGTGTTTCAGTGCCTAGTGTCCCACAAGAGTCACAGTTTATCTCCAGTTGTAAAATCTTGGAAATTTGAATGCAAGCATATATTTGGCTAACTTCACATAGCGTTAACTAACGTTTAACTTGCTGGTATAATGTTTCTATTTGTTACTTGTCTTGATAACTTCTGTTTTGCTGTAGATGAGCCACCGTTGTCTTTGCAATGAGCTGCAGCAGTTTCCTATACTTAGAAGGAGCATGGATGAAGTAATTGGGAAGTTTTTACGTGATGGGCTTAAGCCAGCACAAGATATGATAGCACACATTATTGAGATGGAGGTAAACAAGTTCTTACTCTGTGGATGTCAATTGATTATTTACAGTTTCTTTTGGAGTTTAGAAGCATGGCTTGCCCATACCTGATCCGAACTTCTATATATGGTGCTGACTACACCTTAACAATTTGTGTCTTAATATCGTTATAGAACAGATTATTTTATTATCGTCTATATGGTCCATTGTTGTTATTTTATCCTGAGATGATATTTGCCGTGCAGGCTGATTACATAAACACATCTCACCCCAGTTTCATAGGTGGCAGCAAGGCTGTAGAGCAGGCACAGCAGCAAGTTAAGGCCGCTAGATTGCCTGCAACTGTGGTTAAAAGAGTATGTATATGTTATATTGAAAATTATAGATACTTCCATTCTGATTCTGACAGAAACTATTTTCTTCTGTTCTTATTCTGTGAAGAACTTTAAGTGTAGGATCAGTACGAGCTATAAATATGTACATGCTGGGAAAAGCACCACTCAACAAGTGCCCTGTGAATGAGCTCTTTATTCATGCTCCATCCAGTTTTTTGAAAACATGATGTTTTAGAGTTTGGGCATGGTTGCAGTCAAACTTTTATAACTTTAAATGCCAATATCTTTTTAAAATATTTAGGTTGGATGCCTAAAAATTAATTGTGCAAATTTGTCTCTAAAAGTGGTCAAAACGTCATGTTTTTGTGAATTGGAGGGAGTAAGCACCCACCACTTCTATTTCTTAATAATGACTTCTCTGACAGTCACAGAACTCAGAATTATATGGATATGTAATTTAGTGACACTTTTGCAGAATGTTGTTTGATGGGGAACTTCTGTTTGCACATATATCACTGTAGCAGGATAGCTATATATGTATATATCTAGCAATTGTTAATAGTATGTTAGGCTTTTTCTTGGAGTGTTCTCAATGCAACTCACGATCATCTTCTTGTTATGCTCCAAACCATAATGGATATCAGTACATCAATATGTCATTGGTATCAAACCATTTTGTATCTTTGGGAAAAAGAGGTGGATAGTTGTTGACATATAAACACTACTGTATATTTTGGGTACACTTTTAGAAAATTGAATAGTGGTGCAGATGAATTTATCCTCTTACTAAGTTATGCACCTGCCACTGATATCCTTCACTATTCAATCCAGTCCACACGACATCTTAGTATTTAACAGTATACTGCACTGCAGGATGTAGAGGCTGATAAGCCACAGGCTGCTGAGAGAAGCCAAAGATCACGTGCGTTATTGGGTAGAACTACTGGTGTAAATGGAATTGTCACCGACCACATCCAGGTATTTTGCATCATCATTTTGTTTATCAGGCTGATGACTATGCAGTCAGAGTGTTTCTTAGATTTATGCTCGTTTGTTGTTGTGCTCATTATTAACAGGGGGTACGACCTGCTGCTGAGGCTGAGAGACCAGGATCTTCAGGTAAAGAATCTGGTAAATTATACGGAGTATATCCTTTCATTATGTATACATATATCCCTTTATTTATCTGGTTTTCAGGTAGTGGAAGCACATCTTTTTGGGGCTCAATATTTACCTCAAATGATGACCGTGCACATGCTTCTGCAAGAGATAGTTCAGTGAGCAGATCTTATGCTTCACCTAGTCCCAGCCTGGAAAATTCAATCTCTTCGATACAGTTAAAAGAGGTGAAATATCCTATTAATTTTCCACTAGTTTTATTTGAATTTCTTTCAAGTGATTGATGGATACCATTGTGAAACAGCCACCACTGGTCCTGAAGCCTTCAGAAAATCAGTCTGAGCAGGAGGCCCTTGAGATAGCAATTACAAAATTGCTGCTGCAGTCATACTACAATATAGTCAGGAAAAATGTTGAGGATTTCGTACCAAAAGCAATTATGCATTTTCTGGTATGATTCTTGCAACTCTTCTATAATTTCTTAACAATACATGACAGTGCACGTCATATCTATTCTAATGGCCTTTGTTTATTTGGATTTGTAGACTGTTCATGTTCTATTTTCTTAGCTGCATAGATGAGGGAGAGTATTCAAATATTAAAGATAAATTAGCCTTCTTTTAGGCATTTGTTTTACTGGGTAGATTTGATTAAACTTGCCTCAGGTTGCTCTAAGACTAAAACACATCCTTTCTTCCAAAAGGAAGAGGTGGATTTGATCAAATCTCTTCCCTCCTTTTCCTTTCGTCTTGATTCAGCTCTTTATAACCTAGTAATGAATATTTTGTGTTCTTCAGTTCTGTTCTCTTAAGGAAATGATTCACTTGCAGGTTAATCACACAAAAAGGGAGCTGCATAATTTCCTCATAACTACCCTTTATAGGTGAGGAAAGCAGTTTCTACTCTTGTCTGAATGAAGTCCCATAAAGATAGAAAACTTTGTTGCTATCTGCTTTTAATTACATTATAATTCTTGATGTTTCTGATGGATCAACACAGGGAGGAGCTCTTTGGGGAAATTCTCAGAGAACCTGATGAAATAACTACAAAGAGGAAGCAGATACGTGATACCCTCAAGGTCCTTCAGCAAGCATACAAAGTATGTTTTGGCAACCTCTTGAAGTTCTCCGTCCAATTATTGTAATATATATACACCAGATCCAACCATTATTTGTTTTTGCTCCTTATGTTTTCTTTGGCAATTATGCAGACATTGGATGAGATACCACTTGAAGCGGAGACAGTTGAGAGAGGCTATTCCCTGGATTCTGATGCGACTGGTCTACCACGGGTACATGGGGTTTCTTCATCCTTCCACGGAACCAATGATGGAAGCTCACCATATTCGACCCCAAAGCAAACAAGGTCTAGGAAATCAAGCCATTCTGGGGAGCAGCCACCTTTCAATCCGAGCGCGAGTGGCAATGGATTTTGATATTGCCTTTCACGACCGCCATCTGGATTAGTGATTGAACCAGCATACGTGTGCTGCTTGTCCACACTACCCCGCATTCAGTTTGCCGGTACTCATAGATATATGTTTTTTTCTAGCCATTGTTATTCTTTTTAGCCCGAGTCCAATGAAGAATGGCATGGTGCCAAATTTTTGCCCTTTGCCCCCCCTTGTACAGTATATCACTGCCCAATCATTTCGTCTTAAAATGATACCGGTGATGGGGTATAGTTTGGTTGAAACTTGAAACCCATGGAAGAAGCTATGGGAACCTGCTAGTTTTTGTTCCAAGTGCGAGCATCTGTATCTGAATTCTGAACACCTCTGGTTTCGCTGTCATAAAATCTGACATCGCTTGTGTGAAGATGTGAAAACGTTGTATATTATGAATGATTAGTAGATGTGATTTTGCAAACTGCCGAACTCGTTGGAAATCCTTTACTCGTTCAAATTGTGTGGTTTTCGCAGTCCCTTAAATATACCAATGCCAACATAGCAATTTGCACGTAGACCACGTAAATGTATTGAGAGAAAACTCTGGGGGTGATGTCCTCGTTATTATGTATCGAGTATAAACTATAAAACTTACTTTTGTGAGGCCAAATTAAACTCAGACTCACCGCAGTAGATACAAGCTGATGGAGCAAATCGAAAACTAAGATACAACTGCACTACTATTGCACTGGATATCAATCATAGTTGAACGCGCTCTCTCCTCCCTGGTTTTACAAGTTTAGATGCAAACCACTGTATAATCTGACGTTTTTGAGCAAAAGGTAGAAGGCGCGGCCAAAATCTGACAAAACAGCCGACGAGATTGAAGTTTCCATCTTAAAGCTAACCTGCCCACTGCCCACACAATTGCAATGCTGGTATACACAACAGGAAGCCCTTTAGGAGCCACTAAAGTAGATCCCATGAAGCATACAATTGCACCTATCTTTTTCTTTCCCACAGAATGGGAGTCCCTGAATAACCTATTTTGAGATCCTTGAGTCTGATGCTTGGTTAGGACGGTGTACTCACATCAAGCCATAACTTCCTGGATTAGCATGGAGAAGGACAAAATATGTGGACCTCCAGCAGATTAGCTCCTTTAACTGGTGCCACTTCCAGCCTTCCAGGTATGACCAAATGGTTTCTTTCCGGTTGTCTACTTGGCTTTCTTCTTTTTCGTTTTGATTTTCTTCTTTTTCTTTTCAGCAGTTCCAGATTCCCGTCTGAAGATCGCCAGGACTTCAATGCTGCATTAGTAATTTCATCAACTAACGCGGTTCAAGACTAGACTAAGTATCCAGCATAGACATGATAAACCACACTTACATAAACAAGTAAACAACTAGGGTGCAAAATCAAGAGTTGGGTTGCATAGGCAGAGACGGAGAACAAAAGTAGAGATATTTAAATAGGTCATCAAAGCAAAGATTTAGCTTTTGACAGGTTAGTTAACCAAAAATATTGAGACAGCATCCCCAAAGTTAATTATTTTGATCCCAGCCAGGTATGTAAAGAGCACCCTAAACCATCAAGCCATGTGCAAAGTCCACGACTATTCAACCAAGACAGTTAACATCGAAACACACATGAGAGACCATTCCGGAACTATCTTCAAACTACAGTGGTGTTCCATGCCCCTAAGAAGTACGGAAAACTTAACTAGCCTTAGAAGATTCAAGTCTAGATAGGACAGCGACCCAAGCCAGGTGGCAATAACGGTTTGCCAGAGCAACTAGGAAGAGTTAATTTTGTTTGTGTAGCACTTAAAAGTTCTCCAAGATTTCCCAGAACAATTTTTGCAGTAAAACATAGGGGCAATTTCCAGTCAAGAAGTTGAAACCAGTACCTATCAGTGCCAGGGAAGAAGTTAAAAGCATGAGCATTCTCCAAATGCCAGGCCTCGTTGGATATCAAGCTTTTGCAGTCCTGCAGTGAAATATTTATTAAATAACAGAACTGCATATCGGGGATGCTCACAACTCATAAGGTGCCATTGCATAAAACAAGTAAATAAAGTTACATAAGTCACCTTCTTAAAGCTTTCCCAGCCACAGCTGATGTATATGAGGGTTTCTGGCCATGTTCCACTACTTTCTTCCATGTCTGTATTATCAACATGAACAGCTGCCTCCCTTGCTCGTAGGATCCATGGTCTCTTCTCATCTTTGACCTTTGTAAGTGAACTGTTCAAGAAATGAATGTCAGTATGGATGAAGTTACCAAAATGGGCAAGAATATCACAACTTAAGAGAACTCAATGGGTGTAGTTGTCAAATACTAACTGAAAATAAAAGCATGAAAGCAGACAGACTGTTTTCCACAAATGATACTTCTTATTTCTACCTTTTAGCCTTATATGCCTTGCGTTCAGACAAGGCAACTCTCTGTAGAGCATTGATAACAGAAGGGTGCAACCCTTTCCTGGGAGGATCCACGATAGCAACACTTGACCCTTCAAGCCAATGAACAGGTTCCTGGTACCATGAAGCAGTTTCCAAATGAATATATATAATATCAAATGGAACCATGAGAGAGAAAATAAAAAGAAAATGCAAGTTTGGTTGCATACAACTGAAGCATCGGTGTTGTGCCAAGTTATGGTGCACCCCAAGTTTGTTGGAAGTCGGCTTGCTGACTTCTCAAAAGACAACTTCGACATTTTGTTGATCTCAACACATTTCACAGACCTGCAAGCATAAAAACTTCTCATGAAATATTTCAATAAGAGTTTCTCGAAAAAATATTTTAATAAGAGAAGCAAGGGCCCTACGAAAGGTATGCTAGTTGTGTTTGGTTGGGAGGACCAATTAGAATGGAATGGAATGGTTCTAGATCTATTGAATGAGATGGAACGGAATGGTTCCATCATGGTGTCTGGACAAAGCTGCGGTAAGTAATATGGATCAGAGGGAATACAATATTTGCTAGTTAGGCATGCATTTTTGCTAGTCACCTACATTTCCAAGTGGCAGAAATAGATAGTTTAACATGCAATTTTGTACTCACCTGCATTTCCTAGAAGCCGCAATGGATAGCCCAATAACGCCAGCACCCGAGTACAAATCAACCACTGTTGAGCCACGTGGTACATATTTCAGTAACTTATGCAGTAGTGAGTTAAAAGACTGCAAGGCAAAATACAGCCATGTGTAAGAAAAATATGGTATTACAACCCAAGGTAAAAAAAATCGAACTTCAGCTCTAACTATAACCAAGATCCATATGCAAGAGAAAATATATGGTGTATGGAATGGCTCTATCCTTAATCACCAGCATGGCAGCACCTAGCAAGTAGAACTGCCTAGACTTTTTCTGTTTTGTCGCGAGCCTTGGTTCACAATGAAACAACTACGGTGCAGAAGATTTTTGATGATATGGAGACTAGGGCATTGAAAGGTGCAGATGCGATAGAAATATATTTTTCTTGCTTCCTCTCATATACATTAAAAATGAAAATAGATTTTATAGGCCTGACTTGATATATCCACTAAGCTAATTCTATCTCTTACAATGCAATAAAGCTTGAAGGTTATCTCTAGCAATCCAATCTACTTCAGGATCTATTTCTAGGAAAACCTATCTCTAATACATATCTATAACAAACTAACAAGGAAACAAAGTACTATTATCTAATTTTAAACTAATAGCATGCCAGCAGGTCTGCGCAACCACTGCACTGGTGCTACAGTACTATGTGAACAGCGCTTCGATTTTACAGTACCTATTTCACAACACTTTTTGGTACAAAAATTAATACTCTGTGTACATGGATAAGTTTTATATGTATATATATAATTTTAATCACACATACCAGAGTATTGGCCTGCCCAAAGCTGTAAGGATCAAGAGAAATATCAACTCCTCCGAAACGCTCCCACAAATCTGCCTCCCCGACGAGATGTCTCCATTTATGCCCAAAAATTATCTGCAGATGTAAGGACATTATTATTGGGAAAAAAGGAGCATAGGTGCTGAACGTAAGTGGCTGGCTGGCTAACAGGTCATAAGGGAGCTATTTTTTTATCAAAGCATATATATGTACCTTGTAAGTTGTAACTTGTAAGTAATCAATTTAGACTTTAGTGAGAACAAAAAGGCACATGAAGAGAGCCTGAAATTTTTGTCCTATAGGATTTGCTCATGGCGTTAACCTTATGTATGCATCCTTTCAGCTTGCAGAAATGTTGGTTTCATAGCATGTTTTTTCATAGGAATATGAATAGTTTTGAACAGTTGAATCTAACTCGATCACTCGGCATACCTCTCCAGCTGATCAGATGAGAGACACTATTTCATATGTAAGCTTCTTTTAACTGGGGCACTCATAACCTGAACTGCTTGACCTAGAAAGTTCTTTACCGCTATGGTATATTCCTTGATCCATACTAATACAAATCATAGATCAATACTTGGTACTGAACTCTTCTTTCTATAAATCGAAACACAAGTCTTCTGCGTTTTCTCGAACTAATATTTGGATCTGAAGAAATCAGAACTGGGTATAATGGAACCATGCGAATCATCCACTCCATGGTCCACCTTCAACCTTATCAATAGTATTTATCAACTTCACCAGAAGTTCTAGGAGTAGATTGGAGTGTCACTATCCCAACTTCACATAAGCCGAAACTATTGCACTATCCATACTGAAAATAGCAAAAGCAGTGTGTGCAATAATTACACAGCAAAATTAGAACAGGCGTATTACACCCACCAAAATTCACAAGCATATCTTACATTGCTGGTTGATGTCTGAAAATTGGCCCATATAGAGTGAATCACATGCATATTACTTCTTGGTCCACCAGTTCTCCATAAGAACTGTCAAGACAATCAAATATTGAGGAGAGAGTAGACAAAAGTGAAGAAAATATCTTGGTAGATACTTCCATGGAAGAAATACGAAAGCTGACGAGCAGCTATATGGGTTGAACACCAGTTTGAACTTACTTCTTGCAACAAACTTAACTTCTCAGAATTTTTGGAGCGCTCGTCTCTCGAATTCCAAACCAATGAAACTTGAACTCTCGCTAGGTAGAAAATAACATAATTGAATCACTTTGGCCTGTAGTATCGACACTGCAGTTTAGAAGACATGGAGAAACAAGCTAACCTTGCCCGTATCTTTTTGCAACTGGAATAGATGTGTTATATGTTGTCACGGTCATCTAGAAAATATGATAAGGAAATAAAATGTGTCAGGGTTATTGGCATAATGACATGCAGGAGTTGCTGAAGGAAGCACCATGTTGATAATGCATACTGTTTCATGATTTGTAGCAAGGAAAACCACTAGATTCTACTCCTACATTACATTTGTATTAGAAGTTTCATACTATCAAATAGAATATATAAGGTACATATGTTCTTAGAGCAGAAAAAATAGACTGCTTCATTCACATACATACTTTTTGTACATGCTACTCCGGTATTAAGCAAAATAATGACTACCTGCACGTATCTCAGTTCACCAGTACCAGCATCTTCATCAAAAGGCTGCACATTCAGCTCGGATATACCTACAACACCAGAGTTCTAATATATATTAGGCTTCACTTTGCAAACTGAAGAAACTATTATTTTCCAAATCCATATAAAGCAAGCAATGACATGAACATACCTTGCTTCAGAAGCTTAATTGCAGCATTGATGCTTGGATGATGGGCTGGAAAAATGTGAAAAATGACACGATTCATAAAATGTTGGAAATAAAAATAACATGTAGCCAAACAAAATTCAAGTGGATAGCTGGATACTGTGCAACTCCTATGATTGAATATATCTCGATATCAAACCTCTGCACTCTGGAATATCTTGAACATTATGTGTCCCTTCCTGATATAAGCCAATCAACGGTCTCTCTGGTGTTCCACGTACCGCTAACTTTGCCCGGCAGCGCCATTCCGACTAAAAAACACTGTTCCCACATTTAGGCTTAACGGCAAAGCAATCCACTAGCTGATCACATTAATTGCTTAGGTAAACTTAACATTTACTGGAAAGTGCAAACCAACTAAGCTTGAGATAAAATAAACATGCTGTTTGATGCATTCCGCGCTAGAGTTTTATGGTTTAAACATTAGTTGAGTAGCCTCAACAGAACGAGAGCTTCTGTGCATCAAACCATCTTCACAATGAGCAATGGCCATGCACGGTTACAGATTACTTCACGAAAGCTAAGCTATGTACTACTCCCTCCGTTCCTAAATACTTGTCGTGGTTTTAGTGCACATTTGCACTAAAACCACAACAAGTATTTAGGAATGGAGGGAGTACCTTCTTATCCAAAAAAAAACACCAAATGAGAGAATCTCATTTCATCCACAAACTAATTTTGACACCAAGTTATCTAACCACGAACAGGCGCGTACACCAGCAGGGGCAGGCTGGCCGACGGAACAGGGCCTCCAAATTTTAGGGCCCCCCAAAAATTACTTAAGTACTAGTACTACTAATAGTTACCTTAATTAATTTCTCTGGATGATAAGAGTCTGTTATCTTCTTCTGTTAAACTGGAGGCTACACTTAGGAGTGGAGAACATTCAGATATTGATGAAAAAGAATTGTATGTGGAGTTGAAGCTGATCCAGGATTTCATCCCTAAGGAATATATGGGCCCTCTTGATACTCTCAAGTATTTGAAATGGCGAGGTTGTTTCCCTAACGCGGTTATCACATACAGAATTTTGCTAACCATTCCAGTGACCGTTGCATCTGCCGAAAGGAGTTTTTCCAAACTCAAGTTGTTGAAGTCCTATTTGCGTTCTACTGTTCACTTTCCCACTGGTAATAATGCTAAAGATCCAGTCATTCCATTTGTTGGAAAAACCTTTCTTCAGTAGCACATTATATAGGAAGGACCAATTGATGTTGTCATATGCCTTCTCAAAGTCAACTTTGAAAAGGATCCCAGCCAACTTCTTCTTTTTAACTTCATGCAGCACCTCATGCATAATGAGTATCCCTTCCATTATGAATCTGTTTTTCATAAACGCAGTTTGAGTTTTATCAATTATCTCTTCAGCCACTTCAGACAACCTAAAGTACACTCCTTTAGTTAACACTTTCAGGCTGTCATTCATCAAACAAATAGGTCTAACACGTTGTATTCTATCAGCATCCTCACCTTTTGGAAGGAGGGTGATAGTTCCAAAGTTTAACCTGCCCAGATCCAACCTTCCAGTTGCAAAATCATCAAATAATCTTTTCAAAGAGAATTTGATGGTATCCCAGAAGAATTGGTAGAATTCTCCAGGAAAGCCATCAGGCCCTGGAGCTTTATTGTGTCCCAAAGAGAAAACTATATGCTTGATTTCATCCATGGAGAAATCCCTGGTCAAGGATATATTATCCTCCTCTGAGAGGATGAAAGGGAAAGTGAAATCAGCTCCAATCTGTGTTCTATTGGATGGGCCAAAGAGCACTTTATAATAATTCGTTGCATGAGCTAACAAATTGTTATCTCCTGTGATTGCCCCTTCCTCACCAATAAGCTGAAAAATCTTATTCTTCCTTCTCCTCCCACTGGCCTTATTCATGAAGTATCTAGTGTTATTGTCCCCTAGCTTAAGATCTTTGCTCTCAGCTCTCTGGAACCATTTAATATCATCTTCATTGGCAAAGATGTTATATTGTTGTTTCAGCTCCAATTGTATTTGTCTAGCTTCTACAGACAAACCACCCTCTTCTGCCTGCTTATCCAAAAGATCCAGGTTACTAATCAACTGAGCTTTGATTTTCCTGGCTTCTCCATCAATGTTTCTACACCATCCCCTCAGTTTTTTCCTGAGGTATGCCAACCTCCAATTCCATTCATCAATTGCACTTCTATTTCCAGCAGGCATAGCCCAAATTTCAGCCACAATACTGGCCAGTTCAGCTCTAAGCAGCCACCACAGTTCAAAACGAAAGGTGGTGGATTTGGGGCAGTCCCCACCCATATCAATGATGAGAGGTGTATGGTCAGATTTCTCTCTAGGTAGAGCCTTAAGCTGAACCAAGGGAAACATTTCCAACCACTCGGTTGATACCAAAACTCTGTCTAGTTTGGCATAAATGGGGCATTCATGATCATTACACCAGGTAAACTTCCTATTAACTAGGGGCAGGTCCACTAAGTTATAGGTCTCAATAATAGCATTAAAGAGAAAACTCCATTTAGTGCAGGTGCTTTCTGGAGTTTTCTCATCAGATCTTCTAATTAAATTAAAATCGCCAGCAATACATGTAGGGGTTTTAATTAATGACAGTTTTGGACCTTATTTTAACACTCAAAGGGGGGTCAGGCAAGGGGACCCGCTTTCCCCCCTGCTTTTTAATATTGCTGTGGATGCTCTGAGTGTGCTGATTAAGGAAGCTCAGAGGATAGGTCTCATTAAAGGGATAACACCACATCTGCAGGAACATGGCATAGCCATACTCCAATATGCAGATGACACCATCTTTCTTTTGGAAGAAGGGGATGAAAATGCAAGAAATTTAAAATTCATCCTCTGCCTGTTTGAACAGCTGTCAGGTTTGAAAATTAATTTCTTGAAGAGTGAAGTTTTTTGCTTAGGAAAAGCTGTTGAACAAAGTGACATGTATAGTGAAATATTTACATGTCAGCTGGGTGTGCTGCCAATGAAATATCTGGGGATTCCTATTGACCAAACTAGTTTACAGAACAAACATTGGAAATTCTTGGAGGACAAGATTGAGAAGAAAATGAGTGGATGGCAGGGCAAAGTTCTTTCCATTGGTGGAAGAACTGTTTTGCTCAATGCCTGCCTCTCTTCTGTTCCATTCTACATGTTGTCTTTCTACAGACTTCCCAAAGGTGTCTGTAAGAGGCTGGATTATTTCAGATCTAGATTGCTGTGGCAAGAAGACCAAGGTACTAGAAAGTACCATTTGGTTAATTGGCAGGCTGTCTGTACTCCTAAGGAGTTGGGTGGTTTGGGGGTGCTAGACTTAGACATGATGAATGTGAGTCTACTGTGTAAGTGGTTATGGAAACTTGAGAATACTGATGGTGCTTGGCAGAGGATTTTGAGGAAAAAATATCTTCAAAAACAAACTCTGTCTCAGGCTGAGAGCTCCAGAGGGACCTCTCAATTTTGGTCTGGCTTGATGAAAGTCAAGGACCTTTTTTACAACCATTGTACTAGGATCTTAGGATCTGGTAAACAAACCAGATTTTGGGAGGATGTCTGGTACAAGGAGGATACTTTGGATAGTAAATTCTCCAGATTATACAATCTGTGTTTTAATAAGAATGTTACTGTACATGAAGTGATCTCTTCCGGGGGTAACTGTTTGAGATTTAGGAGATGTCTGTGGGGGAACTTGCAGAAAGTTGGGAAACATTGTTAACTCTCATTAACAGTGTCCAACTTTCTGTGTCCAATGATGCTGTAGCATGGAAGATAGGTAATAAAGGATTTACTGTGAAGTTTTTATACAATTCCATGCAAACTGAAAAACCACAGAAAATTTATAAAGTTCTGTGGAAGATGAAGCTGCCCGCTAAGATTAAAATCTTTCTGTGGCTGCTGCTTTGGAAAAGAATTCTTACTAAAGACAATCTGAAGAAAAGAGGATGGCTGGGAGATCACTCCTGTATGTTTTGTGCAGGGGATGAATCCATTGATCATCTGTTCTTTGGGTGTTCTCTTGCGAGATTTGTTTGGGGTGTGTTTCAAATTGCATTTGATTTTGTGAACATACCTACATCCTTAGTTGATCTAACAATTGCCAAAATTTTATTGGCTGCAATTTTCTGGACGCTCTGGAAGACCAGAAACAGAGCGTGTTTTGATCATATACTTCCTTATGACCCCGTTGGGGTGGTGTTTCACATTTGTCACTGGATTGACTTTTGGGGTGACTTGCAGATGGAAAGGGAACGAAGAATGCTGCTTCAAGGTGCTAGGTTGCTGAGGAGAGTTGCTGGAGAGATATTCAATCGGGCAAAAGGATGGACGACAGTGGGAAGAAGAATTGAAGCTGGTGGAACAGTGGATAATCCCTCCCTCTGCTGATGTCTGGTGTCGGTGATTGAGTGTGTCTTGTTACAGGAAGCCTGAGATGTAGTGCTCCCTGTAGACTTCTTATGGGTCCTGAATTTGCAATGTGCCGTCTGTGTAAAGATGGTGCCCTTTTTTCTTTCACCTTTTTGTTGCGTTTTGCAACAGACCTGAATATTTGTAGATCCTATCTATGGCTTTATTAACAAAGCTGGGGGAGTTCCCCTTTGATCAAAAAAAAAATTGCGTTCTACTATGACACAAGAAAGACTCAATGGATTGGCAACAATATCACTAGAAAATGATGTTCTGGAGAAGATTAATTATGAAGATATAATCGAGGATTTCGTTTCAAGAAATACCAGACTGATGATGCTTTTCACTAGAAGTTGAGGTTAGTTTGCTCTTTGAATATTGCATTTACTCTGTCGACATGAATATATAGTTTGGTACTAACTGTCGCAATAAGTTGTAGCATATCTAGAAGTCGTATAATTAAATGAAAAATCATATTCTTGTTATCAGCAAAAAAATATTTTAGGCCTCATTTTAGATTTCGCACATGGGCCTCAAATTTCTGGGTACGGCCCTGACCACGAAAATAGCAGGACATTACGTGGCGGCACAACCGAAATTTCTAGGAGCTGCTACACGTACCAGCCTGCCCCTGCTGAAGGTGAAGTCCTCGACTCCGTGACCCTTGAAAAAATCCGCCACCTCCTGCAGCACCGGCGGTTTATCCAGGTCGAACTCATGCGTGCACCCTGAACACCTACCAAGTGCGCAGAAGAAGAGTTAGCTGACACATGCCCCAAACCAGCACTCGCGCATGGGGGCGAAGAGAGGGAGACCCTACGAGCCGAAGTGGACGCATCCGAGGCATGTGGAGGCAGGGTCGGTGGTGGAGACAATGGTGGGAGGCAGGGGGAGGGAGGTGGCCGGTTTCGGCGCGGTGGGCTTGAGACGAGGTGGCGGAGGCGCTGACCGGGCAGGAGGAGGGGGAAGAGGAGGAGGGCGAACGCGAGGTGGGGGCCGCGGTCGGGTCGTGGTGGCCGGACGCGGCAACGGGGCTGTCGGCGACGGCCAGGGGAGCAGCCCCGCCGGGGGAGGCATCGCCGGCGGTTGGGGTGGGATTGGGAACCGGAGGAGAGGCGGGAAGAGGAAATGCGGAGGGATAAAGGAAGCCGACGATGCGCTTGGATATTGTGGGGTAGATATTTTTGAAGCGACGTTTAATCTATCTATCTACCCAAACAATGAAGTGAGGAAAGCTTCCTTCGTCCTTCTCCATGCGAATTTTGAAATTTGTCCCTCCAAGTTTTTGTTAATTCAACCCGCCGTCCAAATGAAGGACGGAATTGGGTTTGTTTTCCTAGGTTTCGGCTAAACTGCAATTTTACGTTTCCTTCCACGCATCTCTCTCCGACTCATCCCGACCCGCATCTCGCCCTGCCTCTTGCTGGGTTGGGACCCAAGGTGTTGTCCCGCCGTGCCACGGATCTGGGTTTTTCTGCCGGCCCAGTAGCTGCGGCGGCGCTCTGGTTGCCACGATGCTGCTCCACCTACTACGGCCGGGCGCTTGCCTCCGCCCCAACGCCGCGCAACCGTCCGTCCCCTCATCCACACCGACCTCCTGCGCTTGCCGCCGTTCAACCACTGCCCACCTGAATCTAGAGCGCCACCCATGGCCTCCTCCACCTCCGTCTCACCTGCTGCTGTCGCCTTCTCCGGCAACCACCGCTGCCTCCTCCTCCCATGTTCCCTGCGTCGCCTCCCTCGCAACCGCTCGTGCCCGTGCTCAAGCTCCCGCATCCGCTTCGCCGCCTGCCACGCCAATACCCTCCTCTCATCACCTGGGGCCAGGTGCTGTCCGCTGCCGCGGTGTGCTCGTCCGCCTCCTCCGCTAGCAGGTTCTCTGTATGGCTGCTCACGCACGCGCTGACACTGGGCAAGGTGGCCATCCTGGAGCGCCCAGTGCCTATTGCCGGTGGGGGCAAGGACCAGCCTCTGCACCCTTTGGACAAGGTGGCCATCCTGCAGCGTCCCGTGCCTAGCTCCGGTGGGGGGGGCAAGGACCGGCCTTTGCACCGTTTGAAGAAATCAACGATAAGTCGGTAATATACTCAGTGACTCAGAATTCTCACGTTCAGAAATATGACAATTATGGATTCCATGAAAAGGAATTGTTTGAATGAACGTGAATTTTGCGTGCATATGTTTAAGAGACCGTGTCAACGCACGGGCACTTACTAGTGACGACAAAAGTTGAAGAAGTGAAGAGCTTCCTCCACTGTGTATTCAAATCTTCTGTAATTTGTCTATTCAAAATCTAGAACTAAACTAGCAAAAGAACCCGTGCGATGCTACGGAACAACGGAAAGTGTACCAAGCACGAGCCGGTGGAGGCGAAGTCTGGACATTGATTTTTTGATTGGATTGATTTCCATACTAAGATTGATACCGAGATTTTTTGTTTGGGTTCGGATTGATTTCCATACTGAGATGGATACGAAGAACTTTGAATTTCATGCTAAGGAGATTGATTTATTTTAGGACTGTTCGTATTATGTGTGACAAATTTGGACCGTACGATAACTTTCGGTAAATCTAAACCGTAGAATTTCTGCTACTGAAATCGTGAATAAGGCGGGAGGGAAAGAAAATAAGGGACGGTGACATATTGATTGTAATTTTAGCGAAGTTGACCGACCAACACCGACCAATGGCGCCCACCCATCACCACCGATTTCAATTTAATATATTGTAATAGATATACAGCAAAATACACCTTGTAATATATATAAGTAGTTGTTTTAGATTGCAGCACAAAAGGACCAGCCCAACAACCTATAAGCTTCTGTACAGGCCCAACCCTTTCTATTGCAAGCGAAATAGCGCGGCCCAGAGGACCAGCCCAGCAACCGCTTCTGTGCAGGCCCAACCCTTTCTATTGCAAGAAACGGCCCAGTAAGTCGGCTCCGACCGGAACAGAGCAAAGCGTAGCTGCTACACGAAAGCAGAAGATAAAAAAAGAACAAAACGCCAGAGAAGAAGACGAGACCACGAAACGAAGAGAGAGAGAGAGAGAGAGAGAGAGAGAGAGGGGAGTGCCAGTTCCAATCCAAGCATGTAAGCAAGCTAATCCATTCTCTGCTGTTCGTACGCGCATCACGCGGTTAATCCCCAAGTCGTTGAAGCGATCAACCAATTTGGGGCTATGAATTTTTCTCCGGAATTTGCAGTTTCTCGGTCCGATTTTGATGCGACGGGGCGATGCTTTTTATTTTATTTTCTGGCAGGAGGGCGTCGATTAACCGGCCGCCGACGCCGAACCAGGAGGAGGAGGATAAGGAAGGGAAGGAGGCTTCTCTCAGAGAAATCATCAACCTCAAGGTACTGCTTGTTCGCATCTGCTCGAGGAAATCGGGCATGTAATTTGTCGGTCGCGGCTGTCCTTTCCCTCAGAATTAGGGTTACCGGAGTATTGTAAGCATGTGGCAGGCTGCTAGTGCAGCTGCTAGTGTCATCCGAGTGGTTGCTCTTGACTTGATTTTGTTAGGGTTTGGTAGGAAGAGGGGAGAGCGGTCTTAGAAGGAACAATGGATGGTTTTAGGGTTCTTTTGTTTGGTTCTGCTGTCATTGAGTGTGGTAACAGTGAGTTGAGTTTTGGTTCCTGAAGCTGGTAGAGAGTGGCGAGAAGGAGAGGCTGATGGAGCTTCTCCGGGAGCGGCTCATCGAGTGCGGCTGGAGGGATGACATGAAGGCTCTTTGCAGGTTTGGCTCCCCATCCATCAAAGTCCAATATATGCCTAACAATTACTTCTTTTTGTTGTCGACAAATCATGGTCAACGATTACTATGTGTAACAACTGTGAAGAATGGCATATTGCATAGCAATCAGTGCATAGCAATCAGTTAAGATTGCTTGGATTTGATCTGTGCCTGGTAGAATAGAAACTTATGCCTCTTCAAGAGTTAATCGTGTTGTTTGATTTTCACCCAAAGCACAGAGATTTCTCTTTATTTCTCATAAAGCAAACTGCAGGCTTATCAATTTCTGATCAATGAGTTAATGGCTTTAGTAGATAGTTACTGCAGTTTATACCAGTACCAGTCTCTATAACATTGTTTCTTAAGCTTTCTAATGCAAAGTTTTCAGAGGTACAAGTAACAAAAGAAGCATGTGTGCTTTAAGACATCCTTTTGCACAATCATTAAGTATTATGCAGTGTTATGAACTCTTTGTTGCACATAAGTACTAGTTTCAGTAGTTGTTTTAGTCAGGTTCCGTCAGCATTGAGCCTTGGCCATTTCATCATGAACCTGTATGCTACCTCAAGTTGCCACATTAGAGCACTTGTGTTCTGTTGCACACTCCGGTTGTCTCCAATTAGGATGCTATGGTTTTCCCTAGAGAATCGAAGGAATCATTCCTCATCCTTATTATTAACCACTAATGATCTCATTTTGTTTCATTAGGGCCTATGCAAGGAAGAAAGGAAGAAACAATGTAACAGTAGATGATCTTATTCATGTTATTACTCCGAAAGGGAGAGGTCAGTGATTCTAATCTTTTACCAGTGATTTTATTTCTGGTTGAAAAAGGAACATTACTGGATTCCACTGCACGATGGATACGATTTATAAGGACCATTATAAAGTAATAGTCTTGGCATGCATATGTCCATCTTTTCAACATAAGTTGATTGCTTGCTATCTGTAAGACTCTTAACAGGATTTAAGACCAAAAAATGGAGAATGTGCTAAAATTTTGCCCTTGCATGTCTCTAGACTTGTGCATTGATAGGCAGCTTTATACTGCTAAGCGCTTATTTCGTTTGGTCTGGTTCTTGTTGCATGATTATCATTTTCTTCTCATGTTTCTGAAACAGCCTCAGTGCCTGATCCGGTGAAGGCAGAGCTGCTTCAACGCATCCGATCCTTTCTCATGTCTTCCTCGCTTTGGTAGTCCATCCATGATACTGATCAGAAGTTACATGTATGAAATTAAAACATTGATCCTTGCGAGGGGCAAAGCTGCAAGAAAACAACACATCCAGGAATATCAACATAAAATGGATGGGCTGATCTCTCTGATGCTATTTCTAGGTCAGGCAGGCTTGCCTGTTCTCCGGCCGTACCCTTACCATACTGTATTCTCAATGCCAACCTAACGGCTTGTAATGCTACATTGTGCTGTCGCTTCGGCCCCGCTTGGTGATCCTAATTAGAGGACTCGATTATCAATACATCTGTAGTACTTATGTCGAACCTGATCAGAGATATGGTGATCCTCAATGGGTCCCATCGGGAACAGTCACTGCTTTGTCAATTTGGTGTGGAGGCCACGTAATATTTTCTGTACTCCTTTGATCGTATCTTTGTGTGTCCCAAAATCGATCCTACTTGCTGGCGTTTCCAGTGTTTTGGTTCATTTTGAACCCCTTGATAAATATTTCTGCATTGTTGTGAAAGAAAATGTTGTAATGTTTTTGCCGTGCTGCTTGGTTTGTTTGATTTTAGTTTTGTGTTGCTTTCTTGTCAGACTTACATAAAAAACAAATATTAATCCATAAATCACTAAAGCAGTGGTGTATAATCACCCACATACTAGACAGTTGGCATGTCATTTTCGTGAGTTCATCTCACAGGACTGCACCAGGGCGTTGATGCCATCAGGCAAATGCCCAGTCTATTCCGTGATCCACGCAGAGTTGCCTTTGGCCCCTGGACGATTGGCTTCTGCATAGAGAAGAAATCCACTTGTCCAGCATCAATCTAGTTGGCACAAAAAGCTTGTAAAAGGTTCACCAATCAATCAATCGATCACATTTTGAAATCCTGAAGAACATGGCATGGTAGGTAGGTAATCAGTTCCCACACATGCCACATGCAATTTCTGACCAATTGCTGGCAGCTGAAAAACATATCCATGGAGATCAGAGATTCAGAGACAAATAGGATGATGCACAAACCGAAGCATTTTCTCGAGCTAAGATTCCAGATACAGCACATGAACTCCCGGAGTGACTATTCACTTGATTATTACAAGGATATAGTACTCTCAGCACTTGCCTTCTTTTTACAGTAACTTGATTCAGGTCTGGATCAGGTGGTACCGTAGTAGATACAGCTCGGAGAATGGCACACCGGAGGCAGCAGCGGTGGCGTCAAACAGCGCAAGGCCCAGGGCTCGCCTTCTGCCTCCTCTCGTCCTCTAAAGTTAGGCTATGGACAAAGGTTGGCAGGCAGCAGCGTCCGGTGTACCATGCCCTCTCTTTCCGGCTCTTCACTTCCCTGATCGGTGTTGGTTCCATGCTGCAACCGGAGCTGGACTCGGACACTGGCTTCCCAGCCCCAGCAACAGATTGTGGCTGCTGCTGCCCATTGTTGCTGCTACCTGGTTCTCTGGTGGTGGTATCAGTGTTCTCCCCAGGCCCGTTTTGCGATGCCTCTTGCAGGAGGTCGGCTAGTTTCCTTCGACCAGTTGGAGAAGGTTCAGATGATTTAGGGTTATGTATGTTGTCAGGTAGAAAGACGTTGCTCATCACAGTCTGCGTTCTGGGTTGATAGTTAGGGGTGCTGCCACGGGATGGAGTGAAATCTGCATGTTACAAAGAGCATATCTTATGGTTATAAGTGTTGCAGCAATTGGCCATATCATACAATATGGTACAGGATCTTGTTATCCACTATTAAACATGTGATGACCTCACAAAAGGCAGGCATGAGCGTCATATATTCTCAAGATTTGGCATGGGTTATATAAAATTGAGGACCACATGGGATAGGTAAGTGGAACTAAAGGTGGGGGTCCAACAGTTCAGTGCAGCTCATAACTGTTAAGATGACAAGAAGCATGATAACGCCAATAGACAAATCAAAGGTCTCGATCTTTTGTGAACAAGCAGCCAATGGGTAAATAAGCCCCTAGGATTCTAGAGAAACAAACAATGAATCATCGGTTCAACATGATACCAATCAGAGAACATGCAATTTGGCCTTAACAAGTGGAGCAAACAAACCGCATGTAGCATGCTACTGATAATATAATAAATAGAACAGCCTCAAAAGAGGAACAGAAAATTGCACAGGAATATAACTCAAGCATTAGAGTAAAATAACCCTGGATAGTTAATAAAAATGTCAAGCTATGTGATTACCTCCATTTACACTGACAAAGTCATCCTCGCAGTCAGAATCTAACCATGCTTGAGACTCGAAAAAAAATTCATCCTTGCTACCTGCAGGTCAGTTTAGTTAGTTCCGCGCCTCATACAAGAATTATCGGGTTTAGTTAGGAGAAATGTGTTTAATAAAAGGCAGAAATTTGACTGGCTTGTCCTAGCTAACAGAACTGAATCCGATTAAAAAAATGTCAAATTAAGTTATGTTGTAAGATATCACATTACTGAAAAAAAACATATCAACAAGACAGAAAATTCAGCTAGTTTATAACTGATAAAAGTGTATCATAATACACAAAGCTACCAGTTTGTGTGCTTGTCGAAAGATTAGTGACTCAATAGCTATGGACAAAACAATATTAGAGGCAAGCCCAGAGCACCCAGGGTATTCAAATGGCTATAAAAGCAAGCTCCTGATTTGGAGCAACAGCGCAGGGAATACTAGACAAAAACTTTGCATGGGGAATTTCAGGACTCGGTCAGCAACTTAGGTACAGTCTTTCCATAGTTCCATTAATATGGCATCCTGATTTGGGCAAGTGTCTGATAAACTGTAAAAAGCCTCTCTTTTTTCTAAGAGTTGGAACTAGAGATGGAAATACAAGAACTTCATATAACCACTGAATCCAGAAGCAGTCGGCGTTGACAGAAATTGTTTTCTGTTAAGATCATCAGTAGTTCAGTACTAACTGAATCAAGCAGCGTGTATGATCTTGATCTTCCAAACAGATTATTAATACTGTAGAATTAACGTCCTGCGCTTTGAAATCCCCGAATCAATAAAGAAACCCCTTAAAGGCCCCTTTCCACATAAAGAACAGGCCGGCCATCTGATTCTTTTCACCTTGAAAAGATTAATTAATAACTTGACTGGTAACTGCAAACCGATCAAGCAAACAAAAATCTGAAGTCCGTTTCAGAAAAAGACCGGAGAAAGGGGAGATCAACCGTCGTACCCGAATCAGGGCTCTTGGAGCCGCCGAACCCTGCCTGCCCCTCAATCTTGCGCTTGAGGTCAACGAGGACGTCGCCGACCGCGCCGCCGCCACCCTTCCCGTTCATGGCCTTCTCCTTGAGCGGCGGCGACGACGGGAACCCAAGGTCCTTGTGAACCGAAGCGCAAGAACCCATCTCCTGCTGGCGCTCCGCTCCTCTTCTTCTCGGCTCTTCAAAGTTCAAACCCCCGCAAGAACAAGAAGCATCCCGTGCAAGCGCCGCCGGTTTACGGAAAACAAGTTAGCAAACAGAAAGATCCTGACGCCAAGAAAGAATCAAGAAAGTGAAGGAGGACTAGAATGGCGAGGGAGATAGGCACGAGTTCTTGTTCCGAATTCTAGGGGGAAGGGGAGGGGGGGAGGGGAGAGTGGGAGTGGGCTTTCTTTACTGGAAATAGTGCGGTGGTATCGGAGCAGCGCGGCAGCCGTGCTTGCGTTTCGGGATGTGGACGGTGAGAGACTAGAGAGGGCGGCCTGAATTGTGGCGTGCCGTGACACCGGTATATGTTTGCGCAATAATGTACTGCCACGAGAGAGAAATACTAGGAAATATTTTCAAGAAATTATCGCCGACAGAAAGAAAAATAAATCATGCAACGTGAGCTTTTGATATTGCAGGGATGGGAAAAGTTCCTGCCTGACTGAAGGGACGTTTAATGGGCAAAAGCTGGAAATAAGTGACGTGGATTTTTATAAGAATTTATACAAATTTAAGTCATTTGTTTCCGAACGGAGAAAGTATTATTCCGTCCGTTTTATCTAAGTCAAAATTCTGAAAATTTGGTCAAATTTAAAAAACATATCAACATATTCAATCTTAAATTAATTTTAGTAAATCGGCCATAACATATATACTTGGAAATATACTTATTCAATATTTAGATGCCGGTAGATTTTTCACTAACTTAGTCAAATAGTATTAATTTTAAATTCCAGATAAAGCTGGAACATATTATATTTTGGAATGGATTAATACCTAACATCGGGCACACAGGTGACATCGATTGACACTAACGCGACGTGATTGATAAAATAAAAAGAATTCTGGGGAGCAATTAGGTGAGGCACGAGATAGACACATATATATACCGAGAGAAGTCTGTTAGTACTATGTTTTTATTTTTCGGATTATTTGTCATTTTTCCCAGCTCGGCTGGTGTGGACCTCTCCCTTTTCGTACGAAGCACTGAAGCAGAACGACGACCTTGACATTTTGGAACACTTTGGGAGAGCGTAGGCAAGAGCAATTTGTCCACGGTGTCCACCTATACGTACTTGGGTCAATTCCCGAACAGTAAACAGCCTGCGGTTTTGGGCGTGGGCCCGTGGAGTACTTGGCGAGCTACGCTGCGTGCGATGACTCTTTTTCTTTTTGAAATAAGGGCCACGAAGTTTCTCCCTCCGGGTCAGTTCAAACTCCAGCGGCTAGCGACCGGTCTTTGGTATCTTCTCGCGATCGAACTGACATTTCTCCTGCGAAATTACCCATCTCGATGCATACGTACGGATTATAAGGGGGCGTATAATGAGGTGCCGTCGGCCTTTTCTTATCCATGTCACATAGAATAAAATCTGACGTGGAAAAGAGAGAATTAAAAAAGTCACAAACCTTTTCTTAATTAAGAGATGATCTCTTCACAAGAAGTATAAGGCAAAAAAAAATCATTTGTACTAGATTTTATCTTTTCTTAGCATTTATTTATTTTATTTTATTCATCTAACCATTAATTGTAAAATAAGGCAATAAGAGATGACCTATTGTACAATATGTTTTCTTATCTTATCTAAATGACGTGGAACACATAAAAAAAGACTGATTTATCATGCCCTGATAAACCCGGAACCGATACGAAAATCGTGGTGGTTAGACCAAGACAGGAAACACATTCATTTGGTACTCTACTAAAAATTCTTTTGATACTACGGTATAGTCACAGGATGTACGTATGCTGGTGTCTCGATCATACAAGCCTGTTGTACGTGTACCCGTCGATCTCTTCAGCAACCACAGTGCTAGTCTGTTCTAAGAGTCGATAATATCCTACCATGTGTGACAACTCCGGCGCTTCCCTTTGGCTGTCGACGGAATACAATATCGTGTCCTGACGGGTACCTTTTGTGATTTTGTCTCCACATGAGAAACGTCAAAAAAGGAGAGCGGAAAGGAACCGACAGAAAACAAGGAGAAGATTAATTAAAACGGAGACGATACTGAAGACGGGAAAAGGTCATGAACTTTATCTTTCCCCATTTTTCTTTGGGGGCGAGGCATGCATATATAGCTACCTTGAGTAGTTTGTAATTATTTATCTACGGACTAGCTAGGGGAGTGTTTTATTTTCCAGCAAACGCGTAAATAAAACGAGTGTCGGTTAAACTGCCATCTAATCGAGTAGCATCACGATCGAAGGCACGTCGATGTACTTACTCCCCGTATATAATGCACAGTGAATTCTGGACACGACGGAACGTACGTGGGTGGCCCGTGACAGCAAGTCGGCAATGAAAAGGATGCCAGTGGCTCAACGAGGCTGATATGCACGCACGTACCAGCTCAACTAGGCGTGAATGGCGCCATACTGCGTGCATGCCACCTGTGTGTTGGAGAGCCCGGCCGTCTCAGATTGGAAGATACGGTGGATCAACACGGTGGAAATCGACCTCCATATACAATGCTTTCTCTCTGATCCATATTACTTGTGTCAAATTTGTCTAAATATTGATGTATCTATGTTTAAAAAACGTTTAGATACATGTAATGTTTCGACAAATAATATGGATCAAAGGGAATAATGTAGTCCGTATTCACTAAAAAAATATAGTACTCCGTAAGATTCTTCTGCCGTGATTTTTTTTTACGGGAATACAAGTGAATAATCAGGATGCGTAAGATATTACAAATTTCGAATAACCATGAAGGTAAAAGAGTTTGTAATACGAGGCTATACAAATTAACGAGAAGTCACTGGCTCATGAATGCAGAGAATTTTGTATAGGCTGCACGTCAGGAAGACGACGAGAGGGCTCCTATATAGTCAAAACAATCACAAACACGCCACACGTACGTACACGCTTGACCGTTCTCCAGAGTAAAGGGAAATATCTCAATCCATCTCATTATCGACCTGACGATCATGAGATTTGAAGCCTTATGTTTATCCTTTTTTTTTAGAAACAGCACTGAGGTTTTACTGATTCAACGAAGTTAGCACGGTAGATCGACCAAACAGAAACAAACATGCACCAACGACAGAGATTCTCCACAAAATTAAAAATCACACCAAAGATCTTTGAGATCAACATCTCTACGATGCCAATATCAGTTAGGCTGCAAATGCCGAAACACGAAGGCTCAACGATATGCTATACCAGTAGTACTACGTATATAATCAAACAGTGGATTATGGACACGACGGAACAAGCTTAGGTGGTGGCGAGTGGTAAGACAACAAGTCGGCAACGAAAAGGATTGCCAAGGAGCTAGCGCACGAGCCAGACTAAACTACGCGTGAATGGCGCGGCAAACGGCGACATCCCCATGCTCCATGCATATGCCACTTGTACCGGAAAAACCCATGTCAGGTTGGAAGATACGATGGGTCAGCTTGACGATGGAAAACGACATAGGCCCTGGGACTCTTCTTTCATGCATTAACGAACAACCAAAGACGCATTACGTACATTGAACATTTAAAACTGAATTACTACGGAGATGAAAGAAAGAAAAATCTGTAGTCCAAAGCTGCAAACCTCGTGGATGCAGGTCGCCCACGGCTTACACGGCAGGGGAGACGACAAATAGACGAGACGCTGTAGTCGAAACAGACAGACAGTCGCACACGCACACGCTGTCTTTAAAAGGGACGATTTTGTTTTTAGAGGTTAAGGACACGTAGAATAGAATGATTGATAAGACTGACTTTTTTTAGTTGTTCCACGTCGTTTAGATAAGACAACAAAACATTTTGTATAATAAATCATAACTTAGTGTCATATCTTACAATTAAAGTCTAGATGAATAAAATTAAATAAATAAATTCTAAGAAAAGGCAAAAATAGTACAATGGAGAATTTGACTTTTCTTTGACTTATTCTTCTTGTGAAGAGATCATCTCTTAGCTAATAGAAATCTAATGTCTTTCTTCATTCAACTCTCTTCCACGTCAGCCATTATCCTGACACATCACCCCACTGTACACGCGGGACGATTTCTGTATAAACGCCACCATTCTAGGCAAAGCCCACCAGGTTAGTCGGGTTACAAATTGATACGGAGGCCCGCGAGCCGCAGCACGACTTGGAGGCCAAGATGGGATGAAACGGGCGGACTGGATTGTATTGGGCCGCGACAGCAGCTGAGTCGCACCGGCCTGACCCAATAGTCCGTAGCGGGCCCAGACACGAGCCCACGCACGAACTTCGCACTAACTCTCCGTCCGTTGAGAGAGAGAGTGCATTGGAAAAAGGGGTTAAGACTTTCAGAAATGCACAACCCCGAGACAGCTCCTGTTGACTGCTGTCAAAAGATAAATGGTTCCTGTAGACAGATGCACGATCCCCAAGAACGGAATTATCAGAAATCATCTTTTCTTTTTTTGAAAGAGGAGGTTCCCCCGATTTGTATTAAAGAAACCCATATTGTGCTACAAAACGTAAGATCTTTGTGACAGCCCGTGACAGAAAAAAAACAGCTACAGGAGTCCACTACAACGACCAGATCACAGCAAACAGAGACTCAACAAGGGAAGCAGGACTTCGGGTGTGTTTGGTTTGAGCTCCAACTAGCCCTATCAATTTTTTAGCAAATTTTTGCATGAACAAAACAAGGGCATGACCAATATTTTGGTAACTAGATGTTGTTTGGATTACACCCATTGTATGGCTACTTTTTGGGCAAAGTTTGTAGACGTAAATTTGGTTTGCAACCAACTTACTCAAACCGTGATTTGCTCTGACTGAATGCATTGTAGGCTGTGTTTGTTTAACGTGAAAGAAATTGAATTAGTCATAAAGGAAAAGAAACAGTGTGGGACCCACCGTGATTAGAGAGCCAGCGCCGTGGCCAATTTTTTGGCGGAGCTTTTCTCCGCCCTCGGCTCGCCAAATCTTTCGCTAGGAAAGCACGGGCGCGCCCGAGATTGAATTGACCAACCAAATTTTCGGCCCCCATCCAAACAACTGCCAAATTATTGCGGGCTGACAATTTTTTGGTAGGGATTTGTTATTTCTCAGTTGTTTTTACTACCCGTCGGATATGTGTTAAGATTCGTGTTGTTTTTATTCTCCCAGTTCCTGTCCACGTTGTCCATGTAGCAGGCCAATAGAGGATGGTGGTCTTGGGCCAGGGCCTAGCTGGGAGTTTAATGGCCGTAGGTCTTTGTTCGTGTGTTGGCCTTCTAGCTGCAGCGCGCTCTCTCTGTATCTCTGAGTTAGTTCCGTTGCTTCGCTAAAAAAAGTTAGTTCCGTTGTTGCACATGCATATATACTATTTAGACTATTTATTACTTTTTGTTTTTTCTGATTTTTGCTTGTTATGTCTGTATTTGTGCATACTCTTTGTGTCCTTGCATACCTGCGTCAGGTGAAGGAACTAATTCGCTTAGCTAGTTTGTTGAACCAAGTCTCGTATGTTTTTTTTTTGTAAGCAGCCGACCAGCCGTGTTTCCTTTTGGAACAATTCTCATTTTCTCCATAGAAAAAATAGTTTTTTTTTATTTTCTATGCTTTTAATGAATTGGTTAAACATTTCAAAGACCATGTGGTTGCACAAATATAAGTATAACTTCATTTTTAGGAGCGTGAAACTTGGGTAATTTGGACATGACAAATAATGTATAATATTTTTGTTGTCGTTTTGGTCCACATAGATTTGTACCTTTTTGTTGTTGTTTCTCATGTGATTCATATGAGATTTTTGTAAACATAAAAAATGCACATTCATGATTATTGATGTGGGAAAATTTGTGAGGAAATTTTGAAGTTTCAACATGAGCCCTTTTATATTGACTAGTTTCCACGTTTTGAAGACCATAGTTGCACAAAGACGCTCAAAATGTGCAAGTAGGGTAAGTTGCACATTCCTGATAATAATTTTGCATGTTCCAGGCATTAATGCACTTTTTTGCCTTCATTTAGATTTGCCATCATGGTTTATGTGGATTTGTTTGTAGAAAAAAAACTCAAATTAATTATAGCATTAAAAAAAATTGATTTCTCATATTTTGACGCCTCATATTGATGTGCAATTAAGTTTTTTTAAGTTAGTTTCACATCGCCACTCTTAATGTGCAACCGATTTTTTGGGGGTTCAGCATGCTCATGGCAGCTCTCACTGTGCAAAAAAAAAGTAGCTAAGTTGCACATTTAGAATCTTGACGTCCAATTGAGTTTTTCGGCCGGTTGCACACGACCACTCTTCGTGTGTAATTAAGTTTCAGTTGAGCATGTCTCATATTGATGTGCAATTGTGGTTTTTTGTGTGTGAGTTGCACATGACTGAGACTTAAGAGTATTTTTAAGTGAATTGCACATCATATCTCCTAATGTGCAATTTTAATTTTTTGGTTGAGTTGCACATTAAGTATATCGACGTGCAATTGGGTTTTTTATGTGTGATTTGTGCATGACTAAGATTTAAACATAATTCTTCGTGACTGAGACTTTTGGGGTGAAGTTAATTGTGTGTGTTCTCGGGGTTGCTCTAGTTGATGCGAGCATTTTTAAAACGACAAGAATCTCAAAAGTAATCTTGGCAGCATGTTGGAAATCTGATTTATTTATTTTTCTTTCTTGCAAAGGGACTGAAAGCACCGATCTAGGCTTGTACTGGTGGGCTAATTGTTTCTGTGGACTTTTACATGTTTTGTTTAGACAAGTTATGCTCAAGTCCCACCAGCACGTGGTGGTATTTGATCTTAAAAAGAAAAGAAAAAGGATTAGTAGTCATAACATGCATAGAGTAGACTAGACGGTCGCCTGAGCATTAGTGGCTCCCTTTTTGTATGGTATGGTTTTGGTTGTAAACCAAACAGCCCCCCCCCCCCCCCCAAGTCTTCTATCAGAAATCATCTAGATTACCGGGTTGCTTTGGTTCGAGATCGACTCGAGGCCATGACGAGGAATGCGCGCGAACAACTCTGAAAACAAACATACATTCGTTCATTTCAGGTAGGAGTACGCAACGGACTATAGTGTTTACCTACCTCTTGACTCTAGCTCACATGCTGCCAGACATTACATTCTGTCATTCATCTCTGAGCTCGTCTCGAGATCATCAAAGCCCAGGCAGTAGTCCTACACTCCTACGTTTGGTGGCATACATAACTGCATTCTTGTACCACCGTTCCATTTTCTAGTCTGGACGAAAAAAAGGTAGAGGCAGAGATACCCACGAGTACGACGAGTCAGCATTCAAAACCCCAAAAAGGCGCTCTTTCGGAGCTCCCTGAGTCAGCCTTCTGGCGACATGTGTGGTCTCTCTCGTCGCATGATTGCTTGGACGATAAGAACGAGCTTATCACCTGAGTGATCTGCCATTTGTGACGATGTAAAATTAGCTAAGATAGTGGTTGTGCTCCCTGTCAAAAAAAAAGAAAAGAAAATCTCTTCATGGACCCCAAATCCATTCATGCCAATAGGCAATAGCGATCTCAAACCCAGGCAATGATGTGCACCAATCAATTTTATTAACTTGGACGCTGCTACAGGGTGCCCGAGCACTATTGAAGTGTCCAGAGTGCACACCCAAAAAAGGTAAGGATTGGTCTCCGTTTCTTGAAACGGAAAGTTTCGGTACCCTACACCACATCACGGGTCCACCCGCAAAACATTCCTCCGGCCGAGTGGTTTTGCCTCGTTGGGCTCCCAGCTGCCGCGCGCAGGCCGAGCTAGGTAATAGTTGCTCCTTGGACAAGCAAAAAAGTGAAGAACGAGCCAATAAAAAAGCAAGTATCCAAAATTCTTTCTTCTATCTCTCCTCTGACGCGGGAGCCCAACTCCAGCGCTGGCAGGGTGTAAAAGGTAGCAAAGCAAAAGTTGCCTCCTACTTCCTCCGTGCAGATTCAATCTACTTTATCTCCCCTGCTTGCGTCTACCTTCTCAAATTGCATAGACCATATACCCCCTAAAAATTGCTTGTATAGGCAAAAAGAAAATCCTGAAACCCCCCGATTGAAATATGGGTCAGAAATAGATCCATATGCACCTGCATAGATCCATGTTTCCTAACCCTCAGGGGAAGAAGGGCATGCTTCCGGTTGTTTAAAAAAATAGGATGCTCCTTTGAACTGTTAACTACAAAAGGCAGAAGAAGCAACTTTGGTATCCTCATTCCTCTTCACAAGCAACATTAGCCTGCTTCAGGAAAAAAAATCAGGGATTCAACATTCAAAGTAGTGTTGTGTTTGCAAAAAGAGTTGCTGGACAGACACACAAAAGCACAAGCTATGTTGCACAGAAAAAACATGCACATTGTAGCAACATGCTGCCTTAGCTGAGTGTTTTAGCCGCCCCGTTGCCATGTTATTGGCAAAAAAGAACACCTCTAAAAACACAACACCTTTTCATTAATACGAACATTTTGATCATTTCGTAGTCATATCATCATCTTGCTTGTTCTTCTGATCTGTACACCTCCATGGCGAAAGAGAAAAGCACCTAATCAAATAAAAAAAAAGAGATTGTGGACTTTACCTTGTCAAAGCATTACTATAAAAAACAGGGAGCCCCTAAAAGTTGCATTTGCCTAGAGTTCAAAAATATGTAAAAAAAAATCAATTTTAAAAGAGATGCTTAGCTGTGACTCTGAGAACTTTTAACAGTTTTTGTGTTGTACCGTTTCTGTTTTGACATAGATGGATGGTTTAGACCTAAACGAGTTGCCGATCGATCTCAATTATGAGTCTGACATTGAAAAATAGGCAACAAGGAACTAATGTAAACAACAAGCAGAGACCAAACCATAAATTTTACCTCTTTTCCTGCACGTCAAGGTTGTCTTTACTTAGGTACAACCACCTCTTGTGCAACCTGTAAAAATAATGCAGCATGTTGGACAAGCCAAAATAATTAGTGAAGTTAAACAATCAAACTAAAAGAAGGGATGATTTTATAACACATCGGATCAGAGTTTGAACCTGCAGCAGCGTTGTCAACAACAGTTGTTGTCCCTTCCTCTGGTTCTGCGATTGAAAGTTGTCCATCATGTGCACTGCACCTCCTGCGACGAGGCACGAAATCCCCAATTTCAACATCTTCGGCTACTCCCGCTTCTTCTTCTTCCTCAATATTGTTCATTTGATGCCTATTGTAAAAGAAAAGGCTGGTTAGTCTCTAATACATTATTCAGTTAACCTTCCCAAAGAACTAAGCAATGCAAATTTTTACTCAAATACTCGCCTATTTTGAAAAAAAGAAATTATCACAGGGAAAAATGAGAAAAGCAAAAGCTGAATGCTCAATAATGCGGAATTTTTTTCAATTTTTGAGTCTCTAAAAATACATTTTTTTGCAGCCAATGGTTGATGATAAAAGCAAAGTAAGTTTAACTACTATAGCAACTTCTAATTCAAATTTTTGATATAGATGCAACTTTTACTCAAAAAATAGTTGAGTGGTTGAGAAAAGCAAGTGGTTCAGAAAAGCCAGTAATTATCACAGAAAATAATGAGAGAAGCAAAAAACTGAATGCACAATGATGTGAAATTGCTTCAGATTTTTACTCTTTGGTTCATTTTGTAACCATGGTTGACGGGTCAGAAAGCAACTATATGATAAAGCAAAAAGGTTTACCTATTGCAACAACTTCTAATTCAAATTTTTGATGGATATACAACTTTTACTCAAAAAATAGTTGAGTGGTTGAAAAAGCAACTAATTACAACAGAAAAAATGAAAAAGCAAAAATTGAATGCTCAATGATGCAGAAATTGCTTCAAAATATTGACTATAATACAATTTCTAGTCCATGGTTGACAGGTCGAAAAAGCAACTATATGATAAAGCAAAAGGTGTTACTAGTGTAGCAACTTCTAAATCAAAATCTTACTAGGAGATGCAAAAAGTGTAACAATATTGCTTGATGCCACCTATATTAAAACGAAGCAACTATAAGGCGTTGCGTGAGCACTAAATAATTAAAGGATAATTAAAAGCACCTACAATACCTAAGTTAAAAGGCAACTTCAGGGTGTGTGTATATTGAGAAGGAAAAAGCGACAAAGATAAAGCTAAACATATGTATAAACAACTACTCCCTCCGATCCTAAATTGTTGTCGAAATATTACATGTATCTAGACGCCTTTTAAGAGTAGATATATCCATATTTGGGCAAATTTGAGACAAGAATTTAGAATCGGAGGGAGTATTTAAGAAAACGTCTTAAGAAGTTACCTAAAAGGCTAAAACACAAAGTTGTATTAAAAAAAGTAACTGTATTTGCTGAGGCATGCACCTATATTTGCTCACTGCCGCATATATGAAAACAAAGGAAGAAACTGTAAGACGGTGTGTGAGCGATTAATAATCAAAAGCGAACTACATTAGCTAAGTTAAAAAGCAACTTCAGGCCCAGACATGTTCAAGTATATTGTTAAGAAAAAGGGACTAAATAGGTAGATCTAAACATATAAATAAGCAACTACACTAAAATGAGGCAACTATACAAAGCTAGTCCAGCAACTATACTAAAACAAGGCACCTATACGAAGCAACTAAATAGGTAGTATTCAGTTCAAAATTTGGATACTAAGCAACTTTTATTTAAAAAAAAATGCGAGTACCCCATGGAAGCAACTAATTATTACAAAAGCATAAAACGTCAGAACTGAATACTCAATGAAGCAAAAATTGTTTCAACTAATTATCAACTAGTGAGAAATTTGGCTATATAATGCAATTTCTAGTCAATGTCAAAAAGCACAAAAGCAAAAAACAATAGCTAGTCCAGCAACTAGAGTTCAAAATTGGATAGTAAGCATCAGCGGTACTGTGCAGATCGCGCACAAGGATAGAACCATGACAATCTTGGCTTTGCTACATTCTTTTACCTTCTTCGATGAGTCATGTCTACCCAGAAATACATGTAGCTTAAACACTTGACTAATGCGGTGGGTTTTCTTTCTTCCTGTACTGGCACTAATTTAATCATCATATTTGATGTAAAATCGAGAGGAGGGCATTAGTGTCTGTTTGTGTGCGCACGATTTCTAGAAATCTACTGTAACTAATAACAAGTGCGCACAGATCTCCGGCCCTTCTCTTCGGTGTGTTTTCACACCTCTAAACTAGTTGGACAGTACCATATATGAATCCCAACATCTCCTGCATCTAAATGTGCAATGAATTTCCCAAAAATATCTGAACCATTAGCATTGAGTTGGGCGAGTTATAGGTAACACTAGCAGACACATCCCCATGAAACCACATGCAGAATACAAAAGTGAGCAAACAATTCACAAAAACTACTGGGAAACTACTGAAAGCATTAGCATCGAGTTGGGCAATTTTATGGGTGACATTAGCAGTCACATTAGCACAGCCCTCAATCTCGAATGAAAAGTGAACTAAGCACCTTACCTGCCAATGCAGGATGACGCCTATGCGGTTCCCGTGCATGGCTATGTGCTCGTCGTCTTGTGAGTCGATGTAGACGCTGTGACCTTCGATTAGGAAGTCATCAAAGGAGAGGTGGTCGACGAAGACGACGAGGACACCAATCACACCCGCAGCCAGTCCCCACGCCGTAGAACAGAGCACCTCAACCCCCTCGCCGTGGGGATTAGTGAAGCACAGCAAACCCGCCGCCCACCTCGCCATGGGTCTCAGCAGCACCTCCGACCCAGCTCGTCGTCAAACTCGCCGCAGACGGCCCCTCCGCCCCACCTCCCGTGGCAGCTCTCCGTCTCCCCGCGTAGTTCCTCGCCTCCCCACCTCCCCGCCTACCCGCGGAAGCTACGCCTCGCCGCCGTGGCTCGATTCAAAGCAGCCGCGGCAGCCACAGTAGAACCCAGTTCCATCAACTCCCACCACTGCGCCGCGCGACTTGCAGATGCCCCGCAACCGCCGACTGACCGCGACCCCCGTCCTGACTCGCCAGTGGATGTGTGAAGCCGCGGCGAGAAATCGATGGTGAGCTCGACCTCCCCACCCCCGTCGACCACGCCCCCTTCGTCACGCTTCTCTTCTCCGTCGACCCACACGGCCGCACCGCCGAGAATCACAACGCCAAAGAAAAATCGCTAGCAAGGGAGAGGAGAAAGGCATACAGTTTGGGGGAGAAATGACCAGGGGATAGAAATGGCTGCAGCCTTGCGGGTTGTTTCGGAACGAAAGGATGTGTGGAACCCATCTCAGGAGACGTGGGCCGTGGGTAAAACACGAGGCTGGCTGTCCTAGAAGCATCGGACGGGTTTCCTGTCCAAGGGATGAACAGACGGTGATGAAACCAGTGCGCCCGTCCGGTCCAGAAAGTGCATAAGCACTTTTCAGCATTTAGTATTAACTTTTACATATGTCATGCATTTTTCGACGTCTCCACTGAAAAACAATAATCTAGACGAGACCATTTCAGAAAAAGAGAATGTGAAGTCGACGGGAGCTAAGCTTATCCTAAGCACCCGGCAGCCTATGGTGCCCGTAGCCTCGTGTAGTAGTTTCCAGTTTCCACTGCAATATCGCCAGTGCTCGGTGTTCCCTTCACTGGCGGCCTCTTGGCCGCATACACACACATGGCACTGACAGGAAGAATGCAATCAGAAGTTCGCATCTGGATTCCGGGGAGCAGCAGTACATGCCAAAGATGCGATGTATCACCAGACAACAACCCCTACCAGGGATGCATTTGCCGTACGAAATTTGCCCGGCCGATGACCGATCGATCAGGACGTGTGAGTGGCAAGAAACAAAGCAAGCAGATCCGGTCTCGAGAAATCAAATTGCGAAAGAAATTATGAGTTCGATCAGAGATGTTTAGCTGCGTTTATTGGATTGGAATTCGTGCAACTGTACGTACGGACAAGCGTGCAGCCTCGTGGAGTAAAGAAGGAGCTGGGACAAAAATAGAATCCACAACTGTGGGGCGAGAGTTTCATGAGCAGTGTCAATCTACCAAGTCATCAAGGGAAACCATCTAAAAAAGGGAACTCATCAATCAAACAGGCTGGACTCTTTCTGAAAATAGAAAAAAGAAACAGCCTGGAGTCAGCCTTCGCAAACCAATCGTTTTGTTGGCAAATTACGAGGCTAGCGGCACAAACTTGCTGTGTTTTTATCACGCGACAAACATGGCAACCTATCTTCAAGACTTGCTGATTTTCCAGAGATGTTTATTACTACTAATCTCTAGACCGTTTGATTTTTCTACTAATCTGAGGATATCTTACGATCCTGTCTTCTATCGATCACCCGGCCGGCACGATCTCAAAGCAGGGAGCCGGTTTTAATTGGCCCCCTCAAAAAAATCGGTCGCACGCATCCAATCATTATTTGCAGCCCGAGCCTCATCGCTGGTCTTCTCTGCTCTGCTCTCTTCCCCCCGTCGACTCGGCCGGCGCCTTCAATTGCCACCTGCTCCTGCTTTTAATGGGCATCCCCTCCCTCCGACATGGCCGGCGATCCCCCCACCCGCGCCGCCGGTGATCGCTCCCCCTCCCCATCCTCCTCCTCCTCCTCCTCTTCCTCCTCCTCTGCATCCTCGGCCGCCGCGGTCGGCCCCTCCAGCCTCGTCCTCCACCTGCTCCTCCTCCACTCGCTCTTATAACACGGCCGGCTAAGCCAAGCCCAGCCATGGCGGCCGTGTTCTTCCACCACGTCATCGGGGACCTGACCGTCGGGAAGCCCGAGATCGCGGAGCTGCACGACGCGGACACGCTCGCCACCGCCGCGCGGGCCATCGCGGCCAGCCCCGAGGGCGCCGTGCCCGTCTGGCGCGCGCGCGAGGCGCCCGACGAGCCGCCGTCCGGGGCCAGGTTCGTCGGGATGATCTCCGCCGTCGACATCGCCGCCTTCGTCGCCACCGCCGCCGACGGAGACCGGGCCATGCGCGAAGCCGCCGTCGGCGAGGTCGTGCAGCCCAACCCGGAGCTGCTCAGGGAGGTCGACCCCGGCACCAGGTGAGCCGCTCCGCACCCTCTGTTTCTTCATGTCCCCTCTTCAATTCTCAGCACCTGCTGCCGAACCGCGCCCATCTGATCGGGAAATCCACCCGATCCCTAATTGCGGCGTTCGAGCGTGAAAATGATAGAGAAATCGACGCGCTTCCAGATTCCATTGATCCACGAGCGAGGTGGAATCTTTCCACGTTTTAGCCGATGAACTGCATGCGCTGTGGTTACTGTTGCCTGCTCGGCATGGATCTGTCCCTGCTTGGATACAGCTAATGGACAAGCCCTTTTTTTATCTGATCTGGATGGTAATCTTTGTCGTTTACGCATCTTCGTGCTAGTTTGACCTTCGGAGAAATATGCGGGGTATAAAGTTATTTCCAGTCCTGTCTGAACCTGTAGCTCTGTAAGAGATCACATGGGTTTGTGGTTAAATTGCTCCTGGGTGTACTATGCTGCTTTTTTTTAGTGGAGCTTCTTTTGTTGAAAGCAAATGCTGATTGCCTATTGCTTACTTTTGGCTTGTGCGTGCTATCACATATACTGAAGCTGAGACATCATTCATAGTAGATGTATCAACAGTTAAACACAATACCTTCTCGCCAAACTCTTTGGGTCGAGATCATACCGGATTTGCGTGATAATCGTCTGTCATTGTTGGTGGAATCACATAATAGTTCGGATTGAATTTTGGGTAAAATTTAAAGGTTGATTAAGTGCCTTCAAATAGAGATTAGAAGAAGCTTTTCTGTTACTTCGTACTTGGTTTATTTGATTAGGATTGGTGCTTATGAGTTGGAAAGAAATATCTTACTTGTCCCCAGTCATTTGAATTTAATCCCTATTCACAAAAAGAGTTACAGTAGCTGAAACATTTAAACACTTAACCATCCTTAGCCATGTGTTGGCTGTTCACATTTAAGATATGCTCTTCCTGTATGCACACTGATTTTCTGTAGTATCCAGAGAAATGCAACAGTTGGTCATGCTTTCTCTCCTTCTTAGGTACGCAACCATTTTAGTTGTCCCTTTAGGGATCATTTGCTAACAACGACTAAAAAGCATTTTCATATAACTCCTCGTAGCCCGTTATGGAAAAAAGACTAAAAACTGCAACCTATAATTGTCACCAGCATCACAGATTTAGGTTTTCACCTATCTGCATATTTGCTCATTCTTGATTTTTCTCAATTTCTGGAGTATACCATGTTCCTTTTCCATATTGGGATGTATATTAAATTATCCTATATTGTGACTTTAGTGTTCCTATATGAATGAATGTCTATGCTTTAGCCAAGTCACGCAAGTCCTGATAGCGATCTTCTTCCATTTAAGGAGTTTGCATTATCATCCCATCTCGACAAAATAGTACTTTCTGACTCCTGCATCAAATTTCCAAAGCAAACTGGTGACTGAAGGGTGATGGCTCAATAATGTCATGTGAATGATTTCTCAGCCCGCATTCTGTTATTTATACCATAGTTAGGTTTCTCCTCCCCCCACATCCGTGTTATTAATTTTTGCTAATAGTTGAAATCCACTGTGTCTCCATCTGAAAAAAAAACTATGCCTGTTGCTTTTACATTACTCAGCTATCACCTGAACCAATGCTTTCACTTTCATACTTCTTGCTTGCTGTCTTATTTGTGTTTAGCTGATTTTTTTTAGTGATCATTACTGTTTTGCTGTTCAGAAACAAAGTTGCAAGTCTGTAAGAATCGAACAGAATACTACCTCCGTTCCATAAATCTTGTCTCAAATTTGCCCAAATGTGGATGTATCTATTCCTAAAAAATGTCTAGATACATGTAATATTTCGACAAGAATTATGGAACGGAGGGAGTAGATTTTAGCAGTAATGGCTCAACAGCAGCAACAAGTAGTTGTTAATTTAACCCAATGCTCAGGTGCTGAGCTGTGCATATCTTCTGCATGAAACACAGAAGATCAGTTTCCTGTCGCAAAATGATACTGTGATCAACGTCATAGTTCTTTTAGCCTCTGTCAAATTTTCCTTTCAAAACTTAAACATGCCAGATGGATTTCACATGGTACAGAACTTTGTGCTTCTGATTGTGTTGTGATCAGAGGAACAAAGTGGGAACATGATTTCATTAGCCAATGTAATGTCACAATCAGGAAGGTTATATATATGTGGAAGCTGTACAGGCTTTTAATGGGTACACGAATCGCACATGACACATGCAAGGCACTCCAATCATGTCTCTAAATGATTTGAAAGCACTGGTACTGGGCCACGGACACATTCTTAGAGCTGGAAAAATACTGTAGTTTCAATAGGACACAACACTCTGAGCTGCATACAGTGTCTGCTTATTACACTCCTCTGCTTCCTTTAGTCCTTCACCTCTGAAGGAAGTTCATCTTTTCCAGTTCTTCTGTTTGACATATATCATTGTCTTGCAAGGTTGATCGATGCGCTGGAGCTGATGAGGAATGGAGTAAAGCGCTTGCTTCTTCGCAAGAATGGCTCCTGGACAGGCCTCACCAAGCGGTTTTCAATGCTTTACGATGGGAAATGGATAAAGAGCTCTGATTCAGCATCCGCGAGCTCACCTAGCAGCAGCAGTATGCACTTGTGCTCACCTGTAGCTGTAAGTTCGGTGGACAGATTTTGCTGTCTGGCAAGGGAAGATATCCTCCGGTTCCTGATCGGATGCCTCGGTGCTCTTGCCCCCATCCCACTGTCTCGGATCTGCACCCTTGGGGCCATCAATCCAAACTACTGTCACGTCGAAGCATCGGCACCAGCCATGGAAGCGATCCAGAAGATCCCTCGAGACCCATGCGGGGTAGCTGTAGTGGAGACAATGCCAGATGGAGTTCGCAAGATCATCGGAGACATCTCGGCGTACAAGCTGTGGAAGTGCGACTACGTCGCAGCAGCGTGGGCGCTCGCAAACTTGTCGGCGGGGCAGTTCGTCATCGGCGCCGACGAGAACGGGTCAACGCCTATCTCGGCTTTTCTGGAGCTTCCTATCAACTCGTCGATCGTGGAGGAGGCTGAACCGGGGCGCTCTCCCAGGCTGAAGAAGTTCAGCAGCAGGAGCATCGGGTTTCTGAACAGCCAGGCGAACCAGGCGAGGAGCATGTACCGGGGCCGGAGCGCGCCGTTGACGTGCAGGAGCACGAGCTCGCTGGCGGCCGTCATGGCGCAGATGCTGTCCCACCGGGCCACGCACGTGTGGGTGACCGACGCGGACGCCGAGGAGGACGGCGTCCTCGTCGGTGTCGTCGGGTACATCGACATCCTCGGCGCCGTCACCAAGAACGTTTGATTGACCATCGCCGCCGTCCTGGTTTCGATGATGATGATCTCCACCGGCGCGTATTTTGTAAACAGTTGTAGTGCTTGGTTGGTTTTTGGTTTTGTGGTGCTCTGGGATAGTTTTTTTGAGAGCTGTCGGCGTGCGTGGAACTGAAGTGTATTGTGGGTGTACTGTGCATTCTTTGTTGATGGGTTTTTATAAAACAGGCTCGGGCTAACATTCGTTGCTCGACTTGTTCAGGCTGATGGATTTCGGCAACAGGGACCTTCGAACTTTCGAAGCAGACCAAATCACATCGACAGATACGAGCGTACGCTTCAGCACTCAGTCAGAGACTCAGAGCACCTCTCACTCGGTCGACGCCAAAGCGCTTGCATAGAGTGCATCCAGCTGCAGCTCCAGCGTCGGGCAGCAAAGTAGTTCTTGATTCTCAAAAAAAAAAGAGAGAGTAAAGTAGTTCTTGTGATATTGGGCCTGTCTCCAAGACCCAAAGACCTGCCACCACTTTGTTGGATTTGTGCAAGCAAGAAAATACCAAAACTAGCTCTAGTGATCTTGGGCCTGGCTCCAGACCCAAAGACTGGCCACCACCACTTCTTGGATTGGGTGGCGCATCAAAATGTTTGGGCCGTCACTACTGTGGGTTGCAAACTTGTACTAGTACTTCTATTTTGCATCGTAATTAACCAGATTTTCTCTTCTCATTTTTATTTGCTGCTCCTAAATCCTAATATGCAATGCATCAGAACTTCACAAAACCCAGACACGCGCATCCGCATTGGGAGGACATCAGGCCATGTGGTCTTTAGTGTGGCTCAGGTTCAAGTGCCAGACTTGGCATATGTGTTCTCATTTTCTAGATTTATTTCAGTGAGAGTGTTGTACCCGTCAACTACGAAATGTCTGTATTGACTTTCGTAATCTCAAAATGATCTGACGGCGGCGCAGTCTCTCGGAGGTGCTTATAAGAGTAGATGCATGAGTGTTCTAGGGGTGAGTGTACGTGTAGGCCCAGTGGTCACTCCTGCTGCCTGATTTGCCGTACCGGCCGAGTTAGGCGGTGCACCTCGTGACTTCGTGAGCGGCCGCCGCATGGGACAAACGGAAACAAAAACCCAGCGCACGCGCGATCCGGCGGTGCCGACGCCACTCTGCCGAGACGTTCTCCGAACGGAATCACGGAACATCTTCTCCATCCATCCAAACCTGGACGGATGGAGAAGATGCGCGCCTCGGTATCATCGACCACGGCATATGTACCGCCCGGCCCGGGAGCACGTGTAAACACCCAGGGTTTCCTTTCTTTCCACGCCGAAGAAAAGGCATATCCTGTGCCTGTACGAGGGGTAGGCACCGCAGGAGGCAGGGCCGCAGCGCAAAAGGGCCCGCAGCTGCAGCGACCGCACACTTGTCGCCCGCCAAGGCGCAACGGACGAAACCAAAGCCTCGCGCAGCCCGCCTCGTGTCCCTGGCATTGCGATTGCGAGCCAGCACCACCGTGACGACGTGAATGGCACGCACGTCACGCGAGCAATCTCGGCTTGGCACACACACACAGTCTAAACTTGCGGTCTTCTCCTTGCGAGTTTCCACGGGTGACACAAGTCTAAAATGTAGGCATCGGGACGTGGAATTCCAGCCGTTTTACCTGCAAGTTTCCGCAAGGGTCTCGTCTGTCTATATCTATCGATCGATCTGTGCTGCGTCTTTGGGAAATCCGGGGCCACCAAAAGTCCTTCGCGAATATTCCTGCCCAACCTTGTCTGTCTCCGGCGGGCGACACCCACAGTTTTGAGCCGATCCGCGCGGTATACCGACCAGTTTTTGCGCTAGCTAGAGCTAGAGTGTCCCCATTGCGAAGCTTTGCATTTCGCAATTGCATACTCAAAAGGCAGAGATGTTTTTCTTCCACTCTAAGAGAAAAAAAGAGAGAGGTTGTTCATACCTAGTAGTGGGGTAAAAATATTCGGAGGAGGGGGGGATAAATAAGGGCCGGGTGGCGCCCAGCCCAGCAGCGTGCGTGCACCCGTGGCTCGTATCGTAGCGGACTTGCCAGCAGCATACCGGCGCCGCGGGGCAGAAACACCAAAACCTGAGGTGGAGATCGCGCGAGCCGCCGAACCCCATCTCTCTTCCTCGCCACCACCCGCATCTCAATCTCTCTCTCTCTCTCGCCTCCCTCCCCGCGACTACGGCTGGCGGCGGAGGCTGCTGCGGCGGCGACGATGACCTCCAGGATGGCGCTCCGCCCCCACGACGTCACCCTCTGCCTCTCCTCCCCGCTCGCCGGCCACCGCCACCGCAGGAGGAGCAGCCGCGTCAGGGTACTCGCCGTCGCCTCGTCCACCGCCAAGTAAGACGCCATCTCCTCTTCTCCTTCCCCTCAAGTTCTCCCCCGCTGCGCCGTGAGATTGGATTCCCGCCGCGCCCGGCCGCGCCGGATTTGGGTGCGTCTGTTGGTACAGATTGGTGATAGTGAATTAGTGATGCGTGATGTGCTGTGCTTTCTCCTGGCTCGCGTTGAACGCCTCTCTCGTTGCTCTCTCGTCCTCCTTCCCAAGCGTTCGAAAATGCCGGATCGGGATTCAATTTGATTTCAGTAAAAAAAATTTCAATTCTCTCTTCATCGTCGTCGACGCTTGTGTCCTGTCAGGGATGTCAGATTCGTCCATGTTTTGCTGCGAGTTCCCCGTGCCGGTGGGCGCTAAACAATCCGCACATGGCCGCTGCTGCTGCATCTCCCTCCCTTCCTCCTAGTAAAAGGACATCAGATCAGGGCTCAAAATAACAGTAGAACCTCGAACGCCATTTAATTCTGCATGCGCAGGTCGGTTCCCCTGTGCAGATTGACCTGGCGAGGCGTTCCGACTTCCGAGCCCCTACTATTGTCCGTGCGCCAGTCCGTTTCGCATCTACTTCCTCCACATTGAATCTGCTGGGGCCTTCAAGTGCAAAATGAGTTTTGCTTCCGGAACGGCCGCGGACGTAGAGTACTGTTACTAGCACTATACATTTATTGGCGGTACTACGGTTTGTTGTGCTGACCGGTTATGGGAAACCGGTGGTTCATGTCGATCTCAACAACCTGCAATCATCGTGGATTTGATTCCTGGGGGGTGTCTTCGTCTCCGTACCACTAAGCACTTCGCTTCGTTGTTCATAGGAGAACGGAGGTGAACAATCGTTGTCGGCCTGATTCGGTAGCCCTGTGGTCCACGGCATGGTCTCAGTATGTTGCGATTTAATTTGAGCTGCTCAGGACCGTTGCTGATTTAGGTCGCTGTGTTTATGACAGCTCTGCGTTGTTCATCTGCTCGCTTGACAGGTTCACGAAGTATTAAGTACAGTATGATATCTGAAGGAGTATGCGACTGATTGACTGATTGTGTCATGTCCTAGGTATATTAATTAATTCTACACGGTGAGCCCAACCCACGGTTCCTTGCTGGCCTATGTTTCTTTGAGATGCCAATCATTGACCATTTTCAATTGAATGTTTCAAAATGTTAAGATGTCTCGCAGAACATGTATCACAGTTACTGCTATCTGAAGTTAATCCAAATAGATTTTGCACTTGGGTTCTATTGCAAAAGATCTGGGGTTAGAGCAGCAGATTTGAGTCATTTCACTGCTTGCTCCTAGTAGCAGTTGGTAGTTTTTGATTTCCACTTCTGCATATTACTCTCTTAGTTTCGTTTTCCATCCAGGAGTCTTGTTCAGTGACAGTGATATGCAGAACTTGAGACTTCAACGTCAAGGAAATACTAGCTAATTGTGAAGATGCAATCCATGAATTAATATATTCACTGTGAAGATCATATTAGGATTGGCATGGTCGCATGGGACGCAACATGGGCATGCCTGTTGTTTGGGAAAGCTCAATGAGATTAGCTACTAACCTAACTGCATTTATGTGTATTTGCATCTCCAATCGTACAATTGATGTCGCAAATTATAACTTTTTCCCTCAATATATGTCACTGTTATAAACACAATCGCACCATATCCACCTATTAGCCCCCTTCTCCTTCTTCCTTGGTCCAAGCAATCTCAGTCCCACGCGCAGAGTTTGTACCTCGTCTCGGTCTGCAGAGAGAGATCATTTCTCATCCTCATCTAATTTTTGGTGGCATCCATTCATACGCAACTGAAGTGGACCATTGATGATGCAAACCTTAGAGGCTAGCAGCCTAGTGTACAATCTAGTTTTCATTCCTACTCTGCTTCTTTTGTCAAAATTACAAAAGGTCAACCAAGTTTCAAAAGCGCAAGGGAAAAAAAGGTGACCATGTGGACTATCTTTGTCAGCCTATAAATTTACTACATGTTAGCTTTTGCTTACATTCATATGTTGAAAGTATCAGACCATTTTAATTTACACTCCTATACATTGTAAAAATGTCACTGCAGATGTTAGGAGTGGCACTTAATCGCTTCAAGGCGTCAATTTTGACGTCTTGACATTTTTGTTGTTAACCTTGCATGTGCTCCAGCAGCTCTTTCCAGGCAATTGTGCTAGGTCCTGCTTCTCTAGTGTTTTTTATTGCAAAACAAACAAGGCAAAGTGCAAATGTTGCTAGATTCCTGGTGTCATGGCTGTTGTTGATTTCCTGGTGCAGTTAGATAAGGATAATATATGAACTGCGCACATGCTTCTTCATTATCTTGCTGTACCATGAAGAGGATACTACAGCCATGCATGTGTATTAGTATGTAATATAGGTGAATAAGTGACTAATACTAGAAATTTTATTTATCTTGACAGCCTCAGTAAAAAAATAAAAAGGGATGTCATGCTAACGACATCCAATATTTCATCATGTAACTTGGAATTGCTGACAACTTGTTTTGTTTTTCTATTCCAGGGTTGAGAGTAAGAAGGCATTTGCTCCTCCAAGGGAGGTACATGTCCAGGTTACACACTCAATGCCACCTCAGAAGATCGAGATATTCCAGTCTCTTGATGGTTGGGCTAGAGATAATCTCCTGCTACATCTCAAGCCAGTTGAGAAGTGTTGGCAGCCACAGGATTTCCTCCCTGATCCAGCATCTGATAGCTTTCACGATGAAGTCAAGGAACTCAGAGAACGTGCCAAGGAAATTCCTGATGATTATCTTGTTTGTTTGGTCGGAGACATGATTACTGAGGAAGCTCTTCCTACATACCAGACCATGCTTAACACCCTTGATGGCGTCCGAGATGAAACAGGTGCAAGCCCCACTGCTTGGGCTGTTTGGACGAGGGCATGGACGGCTGAGGAGAACAGGCATGGTGACCTTCTAAACAAGTATCTGTACCTCACTGGGAGAGTTGACATGAGACAAATTGAGAAGACAATTCAGTATCTTATTGGCTCTGGCATGGTAAGTTGGTAACAGTTATCATCATTCTTTTATTAGCTTGACATATTTGTTCACTTGTTCATGCTTAGCTAGTTGGTATTTACTGACATGTGATGCTTTCATGATATTTTTTTGGAACACTTGTAAGTTCACTTGTAACACAGTAAATTGTACTTTGAACAACAATTGAGACAACTTTAAAATGTGTCCACCTTTTATTACTTCGATGTGTTTTTGCTCATGTTGGCTACTGCATAGAGAAGTATGTAAAACTTACATATACACCTTTGCTGTTTTATTTTCAGGACCCTAGGACAGAGAACAATCCATATCTTGGGTTCATCTACACTTCTTTCCAAGAGCGTGCAACCTTCATCTCACATGGAAACACTGCTCGCCATGCCAAGGACTTCGGTGACCTAAAGCTCGCACAGATCTGTGGTATCATCGCCTCGGATGAGAAGCGGCATGAGACTGCATACACCAAGATTGTTGAGAAGCTGTTCGAGATCGATCCAGATGGCACTGTGCTTGCTCTATCTGACATGATGAAGAAGAAGATCGCAATGCCTGCCCACCTGATGTTTGATGGGCAGGATGATAAGCTTTTTGACCACTTCTCCATGGTGGCTCAGAGGCTCGGAGTTTACACCGCCAGGGATTATGCTGACATCCTCGAGTTCCTTGTTGGGAGGTGGAAGGTGCCCGACCTGACTGGCCTCTCTGGTGAGGCACAGAAGGCCCAGGACTACCTTTGCACCCTTGCAGGAAGGATCCGGAAGTTGGATGAAAGGGCTCAATCGAGAGCCAAGCAAGCCGGTAAGATGCCCTTTAGCTGGGTCTATGGTAGGGAAGTGCAAATGTGAGCACCAGATGCCATTGCGACTGCTTGCATAACGGCTTCCAGCGAATCCATGTGGAGACCGTCTTGATAGCGAGGTTCAGGTTTCGCCTCGTTGCATAGTTCTTCAGGTTCATCAGTACCATCAGTACCGTTCTTGTAGCGATAGGGAGATGCTGTCTGTCCGTGTCTTAGTTTTGTTCGGTGCTCTAATGTACAACTTCTGATCGTGTGGAGTGGACATGAACTGAACATGCAGTTTGCCTTCAGTGTGCTGTTTCTGTTGTTCAGATCCGTGGAAGTTCAAGTTTTGTGACCCAGAACCTTTATCATCATAAACTCTTTTCCTTATCTGGGCGAAATCTGCCATGTCAAATAATAATATTGGAGAAGCTCCAACTGAAGGTCGCTGTTTTTTCTCTCGGGGTGCTGAAGATCGACGGTAATATTTGCAGTGAATTTCGTGAATCCTCCAAATAATGAACTCCAACGGTGTACTCTAAGAACCCGTCTGTCTCTGTTTGAGGCAGCATATGGTTCACGATGGTTCACGCGGTGACGTTTTTCTAGCATCTGCATAAATCAGTGGTTTCTATCATGCTGCTGCGTCTGAGATGTGGCTGAACGCATGCCATTGTTAGTGTATTTCGTAATCTAAGATCGACAGGGCCGTGCAGAAAGAAATGAAATACGGAGTACTAGAAAATGTTTATCCAATATGCTTGGCGCATATAGTTAATATACGAAATGCTCTGCGACGATAGAGTATAATAATATGCCCAGGCACCTGTACAAGTTGACGAGCGCTCTGCCTAAAACTGCTTCTGACTCGGCCTTGCCATCTGCTGCATTTGAACTCTAGCCGCGGTGCCTCCTCCCTGCTTTGCCGCTCATTTAGCATTCTGTTTTCTCAGCTCAACAATGGTGTCAGCTGCCTGCCTCTGTTCCCAACAAACGGCCGCGGATATTTCTCGCACAAATTCCGAAAATGCTGAGAAATCAACAGTGTACCGACAAGTAGGCCCACGGTAGCCAATTCTGCCCCCACCTGTCAGATGTCTGCTCAAAGGAACAAATCTTTATGATCATGGCTAGTTGTCCAGACAAGACAAATGAGTTAGGCAGCCAGCCTCTGTTCCGTTGAGGGCGAAAGCTGAATTGCTGACATATAACATGAAAGGAAAATATGCTTGTAATCGGCACAATCCACCTGACGCAGAGATCCTTTCTGCCACCTGAAAGGGAGGTGATCGATGTCTGTAGCCAAGTTTCTTAGCGTAAACGCAGAGTGCAGAGCTCATGGATGCCGTTTTTCCATCAGATAAAAGAGAGGGAGCCGATTCATTGTAAAAGAGAACCAAGTTGCAGGGAAGCAGGTTGAACGTGCAAGGTGCAAGGCTGCAACCTCTCCGCATGGAACATCGGCTGATCGGTCGACAAGACGCCGCGATGGAATTTGGAACATTTTCATGTGCATGAGTGCATCTGGGGATTGATTCCCCTGATCCGTTATGCAGATATATAAAGCTTGAGAGTGGGAATTTTTATGTGGACATCGTTGGCTCGTCGCTTTTGTGAACTCTTTAATGTGATTTCTGAATGGAATTAATAAGCGGGAGAATGTTGCAATTGCCTCTGAATTAGGTCAGGTGAGTTGGCCATCTGGAATTCTTGATTAGGTCAGATAAGCACTATGGATTAAGAATAAAATGGACTTCCTTTTTTCTGCTCAATGTTTAATTTGGTACTGACACGTGTTATGAATGAATCATTTTGTTTTTGAGAAACACCGAGTACTAGAGCTAGGAATGGGTGATCCGGCCCGGACAGCCAGCCCAGGCCTCATTTTCCCGCCCAAAGCCTCGCTCGTAAGCCCAAAATAATTTTTTTTTTGCAAAATAGGTATAAAAATCATTCTTTATCCCAAAAATAATTATTTTAATACGAAAAAGGACATTTTCCTGCCGGGCTTTGTAAAGCCCGTCCTGAAACCCGGCCTGGCCCGAGAATCCCTAGGGTCCAGGTGTAGTGTAGACACACACCACCAGGTGCATGCTCTCACACAATGTCTATTTATACCAAGTGAAGATCTCCGACCATCGATGGGCAATAGCCTATCACAGAAAGAATAATTTGCTCTGGTGAAATGCACGAGATGTCGAGCATTAGGTTTTATCTCTTCTCACTAGGGATACTCTATTTTCCATGTTTTATGTTGTTATGATAGAAAAACAAATAAAGCTTCTTAGTAATAAAACTGCTAAAACATCTAAGGTTTCCACAATGCTACTCCATCCACCATTTCGAACATACTATTATTATCAGAAATTCAAGTAGTAAGGTACAAATAGTCCAACTATTTAATGTAATTGATATTTCAAAGTTGCTTGAGAAATAACAATTTATAAGTTGACCAAGTTGTACACAATGAAATTTGGGGAAATATCAGGTGAAAACTCCCATCCGGTGCAAATCTAAAAACTCTCACTCAGAGCCGTTGGATTCCGAATGGACGTTCCAGATGTGATTTTTGTGAAAAAACACCATCGTGCCCTCTTCCCCTACCTCCGTCCAAACTTGAATCTTGCACTATGGCGATGCACCCCGCGGGCCGCCGCTGCTGTCGAGCGGCGAAACTGCTGCGCAGCTGCTGTTCTCACCCGATGCCTGAACCCTCAGCCGGTGAACCAAGAAAAGTTTCTAGGCCCTGAAATGGATTCTGTCCTACGGGACCTACCGATGAAGATTTCTAGGCTGTGAATTAACTTACAAACTCATCACTGCTAGGCCCTAATCACTGCATACAAGAACAGTCAATGGCAGAAACCAAAAATTATGCTCTGCTAACTTGTGAGTGCTTCTCCATGCCAACGAAAGTGAGCAGAACCAAGAAGTAAATATACAAACTCTATCCGTGATCCGTGTACAATAAATAAATCAAAGCTCACAAGTACCCACGCCCAAAATTGATTCCAGGCAAACACACTTTCGACATGAATCAAAATATACGGACAATGAAATCATCCAATTACACCATGTTCTGTTCGGCATAAGAGATTTCTAGTCTCGTGGTCAGGAGATGGGGAATAAATTTCTACTAGGAGTCACCGGCCGGTCCGTCAAATCCACACCAAATCGGGCGAAGGGAGCGAGGAATCGTGAAAGGCAGATTTTTAGGCAATCAAGCATCGCGTAGGGCGGAGGGCCCGGCTGTTGCCGACAGCCACGACTATGGCAGCGGCGACGGCCTGCTCTCAGTTGGAGGCAGTAGAAGGGTACGCGGGCATGACGTAGCGCAGCTGCCTCCGCATCACATCTGGAACGTCCATTCGGAATCCAATGACTCTGAGTGAGAGTTTTCAGATTTGCACCAGATGGGAGTTTTCACCTGATATTTCCCCATGAAATTTAAAGTTGCAAAGGAAAATTGTCTGTGGCAGGTGTAAAGAAGTGCAAACTGTACAGTCGTTGCAGATTTCTAAGCTTAAAATTGCTCAGAATTTATATAAGAGAGAAAATATATTGCAAGCTACCACTCAGTTTTCATAGTTACATAAAGAATCAATGTTTCGAATTGTTAACTATAAAAATAAGAATATCACTCTATCTACTGGGAAATAAACGCTCCCATAGTCTAAATATCTATATTTTCCTCGGTGGACTCAGAAGATAACTAAAGGCTTCAAGCAACTTATTTCTTCTTCTTTTCTTTGTCCTATGCATGCGCATGTCAACAAAAACTAATGGTTATTAACCCCTTAAAAAATAGCAGAAGAAGGAGAAAACAATTATCAAAACCTATACACTCAAGGCATTAATCCAAAGGTATAGATCACATCATCCCAAGTCACTCTCCAAACCAATTTAATTATGACACCAATTCCCTGCACCCATATTTTGTTCCATTGTTTCAAAAGAGATCGATGAGTGACCAGTGATGCACGCAGAGCTAGCAGTGGTAAAAAATACAACAATAATTGTGACAACATGGACAAGAATTAGAATAAATCACTGCGCGCAGCACCGTATTCCCTCATGCAGACATATATGCTTCATCGATCGATCCAGTATAATCCACCGTACCTTGCATGCGTCTCTCTCTGCGCGAATATATTTTTAGATTGCTGCAGCCTGAAATTGCAATTGCATGATGTGGCTACCTGAAGGAGATGCTAAGTAGTAGGTCCAATGGTGCACTTTTGGTTTGAAGCAATACCGACTCTGACCACTTGAAGTATGCAGGCATGCGAATGAGTAGTATCATGCTAGCATACTCCCTCCATTCTCTCTTTACGCTTAACATGCAGTTTTATTTATCAAGAATCTTTACAGTCAATGTTCGTCTCCCTGGTCTTACTGATGTGGGTTTAGGAAAAATGTTATCGAGGGTCTGCACAGCTAATTTTGAGGAGGCTGGCGTCAATTTGAGAGGAGTGTTGGAAGGATGACTGGAGGGAAAGCAATTGGAAATAATAGGTTGGGAGGAAAAGAACGAAGAGAAATGAGGGAGGTCAAAACCCCGAAGGCTCATCGACGTGTTGGGTGGATAATGCCAGCACCTCCCAGGCATAGAGGGATTGCCTTATCAAGTTATCATTGTTGTTGGGCACTAGACGCGGCGGATAGATCATGGCGGGAGGAAGGAGGCCTCGACAAAGAGTTGGGAGGAGAAGAACACAAAGAAAAGGGTGGGAGCTAAGGACGGGGAAAAGGTGGATATAGGCAGATGGAGGTGTGGAGAGACGGAGGAAGAAGTGGAGAGGGGCAAGGGCGGAGCAAGTTACATTTTTACGAGGTAAACAAATTACCAAGGACATTGGTTATTTATCGCTCAAAAGCTTCCCCATAAAATTTGAAATTTGCTAGAATTTGTTATGTATTCATACACGAATATTCTTTGACCGTAACATGCTTAACCAGCTAGGACCGATTATTAGAAATACCGATCAGTATCCAGAATCCGTGGCCAGACATATGTGTTTGGAACTGCAACATTTGTTTTTGGAGTACTGGGATACCGTAACAAAACTCAAAATTAAAAATGAAGGAAGCAATAAAAACGATCGAAACACGGGTGTGGCGGTGTACATGTCTTTTTTTTTCTAAAAAAGAAAAGAATACCAGTGGATCAACCGGAGTCCGGAGCGAGCGAGCTGCTAGCGACCGAAAGCATGCGTGTCTATGTCCATTTCAGTCTCCTCCACACGGACTTGGGTTGGCTTTCGGTCACACGCGCGTACGAATATTGTTGCACGCACCTGAATGCATGCATGCATGATATGCCAAGCGCTTGTGTACATGCACGTCCATGTCAGCCGTCCTCTGATCTATTTTCTTCTCCTCTTCTCGTCAAAGATAAGCAAAGCAAAACCAAGTTAATCGACGTATAGTACGTCCCTCTCGCTGCACGCGCGCACGCATGCAACATCATCGATCCGATCGAATTCCAATCCAAAAGCGCGCCAACGAAAAGGAACGAGATCGACCCCCCCTCCCTTAAACCCAACCGTCCCTTGCCCTTCAACTTCAGAGTTCAATCCCACTAGCTAGCTCCATTCATGACGTGGCCACATTCTTCTTCTTTTTTGAGAAACCGACGTGGCCACATTTACACCGGCTCGAGATCGATCGATCCCTCTCCCCGGCCGCGCTATAAAACTCCACACGGCCCAGCCCCTCAAACTACACCCCATCCATCCATCTACAGCGTTAATTATTCAATCACACCCTAGCTTGTGATTGTGTGCAAGCTCTCTCTCGATCGATCAGTTTGCTACCTAGTTCAAATCGAGCAGTTGCCGGCGCCGGAGAAGAGAAAGTAAGAAGAAGGAAGTCAAGATATATATATATATACAGTCGATCAATATAAGATGATCGGGTGGGGGGACGTGTACAAGGTGGTGGCGGCGACGGCGCCGCTCTACTTCGCGCTGCTCCTGGGCTACGGGTCCGTCCGGTGGTGGCGGATCTTCACCCGGGAGCAGTGCGACGCCGTGAACCGGCTCGTCGCCTTCTTCGCGCTGCCCTTCTTCACCTTCGAGTTCACGCTCCACACGGACCCGTTCCAGGTCAACTACCGCGCCGTCGCCGCCGACGTCGTCTCCAAGGCCGTCATCGTCGCCGCCATCGCCGTCTGGGCCAGGTTCCACAGAGGCGTCGACGGCGCAGGCGCGTGGGCCATCACCAGCTTCTCGCTGTCCACGCTGACCAACTCGCTGGTGGTGGGGGTGCCCATGGCCAGGGCCATGTACGGCGAGTGGGCGCAGCAGCTCGTCGTGCAGCTCTCCGTGTTCCAGGCCATTGTTTGGCTCACCTTGCTGCTCTTCGTGCTCGAGGTCAGGAAGGCCGCCATCGGCATGTATATAGTGCCTGCCGAGTCGGCTTCGTCGCCGGAGGCGGTGATCAAGGGCGGTGGCGTCGATGTCGAGGCGGCGAACGGTGAGGCGGCGGCGGCAGTGGTCGGCGTGGGGAGGCCGACGGTGTGGAGGCTGTTTAAGACGGTGGCGCACAAGCTGGCGCTCAATCCAAACACCTATGCCAGCTTCGTGGGTATTACGTGGGCTTGCGTCGCAAACAGGTATTATATGCCACGTAGTACGTGCACTCCGACGTGTCGTTCACCATGCACTGCATGCATGCAATCCGCTTATGTTTCGTTTTCGTTTCTTTTCTGTTCTCCAAATGCATTCGTGCTAGATATGCAACTCCTAATGAGTTGTTACTATCCATTTTCTAGAACCAGCAACTAATGTTTGCGCTTTGTTCCTGGAATTAATTAACAGGCTACACATCGAGTTGCCAAGTGTCTTGGAGGGCTCGGTGCTCATCATGTCCAAGTCAGGCACAGGGATGGCCATGTTCAGCATGGGTGAGTTGAGTTGGTCCACTAGTTACGCAAACCTGTGACTCATTTTATACATCAGCTCCAAGTTTGCATGTCTAACACTCCTGTTATTAATATTAATCATCGAGGTATCGCATAGTTATCTCTTCCCTTTCCATGACTACTACTACTTGTTCCAGTCCGTATCTAATACCCCATCTAGTTGTACTAATACAAATTCGTTCCGTCTGATAATAGTTACCCAAAAGGCCAAAAGAAATACAGAGAATCCTAAATAAAAAACCAACAGAATATGTACAGAGGAATCGACTCATCAGATCAGAAGGGGACATGTTCTATGCGTACGTTGCATGCATGCTGTGTGGCGGACATAACTCAAAACAAACAGTGAAAAGCAAACAAAAGAACAAGTAAACATTTACCGTTGAGAAGAAAATGATTGCTATTCAGCATGAGTATTGTGGAGTGTCCCGCGTCGAACTAACTTTTGTACTAAGTCGTTTTTTGCTATGCAGGGCTGTTCATGGCGCAGCAGGAGAAGATCCTGGCGTGCGGGCCGAGCCTTGCGGCGCTGGGCCTGGCCCTCAAGTTCGCCCTTGGCCCAGCCGCCATGGCCGTCGGCTCCATCGCCGTTGGCCTCCGCGGCGACGTCCTCCGCGTCGCCATCATACAGGCACGTACCGACCAATCACTTCACTAACTCTATTGTAATTTTGGACGAAGGACGTACACACTCCGTCCCGAATTAAATGTTGATTTGTATAGATTTTAATATTGAACGGAGGGAGTATTTGCTTGAAAAAATCACTTGGTCAATAGCCTCAATACTCAATAGTACTACAACGTAGAATTGATGATACGATGATGTCAATCCATCCGGCATCTGCGTTTCATAGGCATGCAAGGAAACAATGTCTCGGGACTTCACTTTTGACATTATAAAACTGTCTCCAGCTTAATCAGAACCTTTTCAGTCCTTATTGCATCGCGCTTTAAACAGACAATTTAGCAAGTCATGCACCCATAATTACGTTTCGCTGATATTAGATCGCACGCACAGCGAAGTATGTCATCACACAAAACAAAAGCATAGCTAGGCTAGGTAAGAACGTCTCGAGACCACACAAATGCACAACCTCTACGTCAGATTCGAATCTTAGTTTGTCAGCACTAACCTGGCCACTTTGGGCTTTACGGCCAACCCTGCTTGCAGAGCACAAACACGGACCCTACTGCTTAAAAACTAAGCATGCACCAAAGAGACAGATGAATTATCGTTTCTTATGGTCCGTAATTTCGGTGCAAGTGCTCATTCAAAATGGTCGGGTTGTGAGTTTTGGTTCATGCACAATCATATTGGCTATCTTGATCTTGTTTTAAGAGGTCAAGCACAAGCATTAAAAACATTACTTCCTCCGTCCAGCAAAGGATGTCTCAACTTTGACTAAATTTGAATGCATCTATACACTAAGTCATGTTTAGATACATTCAAAATTTGACAAACTTGATACATCTTTTGTTAGACGGATGGAGTATGAACTGATGAATCCTATCCAAGAATATGGAACACCGACCAGTATTTGCCGTTGCATTCAGCATCGCTGTAGGCCAGTGTATCATCCATGAACACGGACTGGACTGGCCTAAAATGGGGCGGTGCAGGACTTTCTTTTCATACAAAGAAGAGTTGCATGTCCCTATTAGGTACTGATGTGCCACATTTTGACCCCTGCCAAAGAACAGAACGTTGAAATCGGCTGGGAATCAAAAGCATGCTTAAAATAAAATTTTCATATAAAGTGCAAGCAAGGGCACAGCACCTGTTTTTGGCATGTTCTAGAGACTCACAAACCCAGCGTGATTGTAGTCATCCACTAAACAAAAGGCCATGTAAAAACAGCGAGTCATTAGCAACCATTCATCAGATGCTTATCGCATAAGCATGAACCAGACTCACTGTTAGTTAAATACTAGCGCCTATATAGTAATATGGAAAGTTCTACAACACAATCATATCTGTGATTTTTTAAACCAGTAGTTGCGAATGTGGAGTTGGCACTTAGAAAATGCACCAGGTGGAGTTCTACACTCCTACTCGTCATCATGTCAGCTAATGCGCATTTGTCCGGACATAGGTTAGCCTTGTCTAATTTAGCCTCTTTGATGCTTGACTGATATCCTTGTCATCCCTTCCCAATACCCATGTTGCCACTAACATCCCTATATACAACATAATCAAAAGAAGCAAAGTGGTGTTGTTTTGCTCTGGTGTGACAGACGCTTATCAAATTTAAGGTACACTGTTTCAGATCATTAGTAAGGAGGTAACTAGGGGGATTTAATTCTGAAAGTTGTCCTTGGGATGGAACAAATATGAACTCAATTCTGATCTCCAAGAATTTGTGGTCTAAAAGAGGGGGAAATTGGTCTCCACCCCCAAAAGTCATGATCAGTTCAAATAACTTTCAAATATGAATCTGGAGTTTTCAGGGTTTTAATTTGTGATGTATTGGCATGTTATAAAAAATCAACAGGAGGTACATTACAATTTTGTATTTGTCTGACTAAGCTTTATTTGAAAATTCTGCAGGCTGCACTACCTCAATCCATCACATCATTCATATTTGCAAAAGAATATGGGCTGCATGCCGACGTCCTTAGTACTGCGTAAGTATTCGACCTAACTGCAAATTACAAGTAGTCGAAGGACATTTTTTTGTGCGTGCAACACTTTCTGGTCTTACAGTATTTTGTTGTTCAACTTTGCAGCGTGATTTTTGGGATGCTTTTCTCCCTGCCATTGCTAGTCGGATTTTATATAGTATTGGAGATAATAAGATAGCCGCAGCCCGTTGGACACATCAGGACAATATAGTTTTCCCTCGAAGCTAGCCAAACGTTGACAACAGATGTTGAGAGAGATCTCATGTCTACATTCCTCATGCTATACAACTGCAGCGGGAATTATTTGAGTGCTATAGAAACTTTTGGCACATTATGTAACAGGAGTGTGTTACAACAATACTCGATTTTGAATCTGATATATCTAACCCAGTTACTTAAGCAGTGGTAACAGGTTAAGACAGTAATTATGAAAGATCATATCAAACAATTTCCAAGCTCGGTAATGTAGGAGGTAAACTGTGAAAAAGTAGTTTTGACGCTGTTACCTCAGTATACGTTTGATTATATTGCCAAGCTCTTCACCACGATCCTCCTGAACATGGTGCCCTGCCTGCATGACAAGTCATGATAGGAGATAATCAAAACTAATACCATGCAAGGTGAAGAAAAAAGATCTAGGCATCACATTAGTTGCTCAACCGAAAGTACATGTCCATGTCACCCACATAAACAAAGCCACCTACACCTAATACATCAACCATGAAAATAATCTGAGCTGTTGGTAAGTTTATTTTAAAGTGTTTTGAACGGAAATTTTCACTTTGGGAGGTGAGTATAGAAACAAACCATTGGCAGCTCTACAAACTTGTGTTTGACACCATCACAAAAATCTTCCACCCCATCATAACTGAGCCAACGATCTCTCAAGCCCCAACATATTGTTGTCTTTGTATTCCATGAATCACTCACTAATATGCTCCTCATGGATTCAATGTAAACCTGTACGGAAACAATCAGTTTAGAACATATATAGATTTCAACAAAGTGATAGCAAGGAGATAGACCAGCAAACTACCTTAAGGTCCTTTCCCATAGCTCTTGTCATTGCATTCAGTGCAAAACCAGATGAACCTGAGACAAGGTATGGCCTTCTATATACAGTAGCATCTTCCTCCTTCATCATGTATGGGCCACTACTAGTCAAGGCCTTATCACTAGCCCTGAGAGGATCCTGAAAGAGTTCAAAGAAAGGATTTTATATTTCAATAAACAACAAACCAGAAGTTCTAAGCTGAGTTGGCACCATAGCTGCTAACCTGGGAAAATACCTCGCCCAACAAAAAGTTGCTGAAGCATGCAAGGGTGGACGGAAGCTTTGCATGTTTGTCAGTTATCTATAATATGAGATACCCTGTGATCAGGCAATAATTCTCAAACAGTGAATCCTACAGTTATTGAAATATAAAATTTAAATGAAGCCTGTAACTCTTAATACATACTGAAGCTCCAGATGGCAAAATGATGTATCCCGTCAAAATGCCATATGAAAAATATATGGTGAAATACTCACTGGTGGATTAACTAGTATAAGATGGTTCAACTTGTCCTGATGTTTGCTAGCATATTTGACTACAATTGGAGCAAAGTAGCCCTGCAAATTTAGCATAACAAGCAATCAGACAGCATTTAAATCGGTGGGATTTTGGAACTCGCAGGAGAAACAGGAGTAATTCAATAAAAGAGAGATTGTCATATAAAAGGAGGACCGAATAGATACGTCAATCCAGACCCTTATGATGAGAAACTCCTGTACTCTAGAAACAAAAAAGAAAGATAAGAAGCACCTGGACAACAATGGAGACCTTATCAGGAGCAACAGCATTGATTAGTGATTCCAGGGATGAAGTAAATTCTGGAAAGTAGGAGTTCGCACAGTTTAACACAAGTGTTTGGAACAAAAGGACTACTATGTAGTATGTAGATCACTTACCATCAAGAGTATAGTCAAAACCATATTTCGGCTGAGGCTTATCTGAGAATCCAAAACCTGCAGGTAGAAAGTTCTTTCTTTTCAAGATAAATAAACACCTAGGTGTCACCAACTTAAACAGAAAACCCACAGTTGCTTACTACAGTATATAAAAACAAAAGTCTGAGAAAAGAAAAATGCATTTTGTTTAGTTGTAAGAAAAATCAAATCCGTCTTTTATGTGCTTGAGTTCTGATGCCAAGTTATCAACAGAAGCTGATGGGTTCACTGATAACTGATACAAGTGATGTCTTCCTATGTTGTTCTGTAAACTCTTTGAGCATAATTTAGTGACATATGCCTGATATAGAAGTTCTCTGCCAACTCAATTGATTATTTTGCATTTATCAAGGACCAAAAGATGTGAATGAATAACTCACCAAGCCAATCAAAAGCAATGGGGTGATATTTGTCTGATAGTACAGGCAGCACATTCCGGTAAGAGTATGCCTGTAACCAAGAAAGTCTTAGCTCAGCCATTGTCAGTGTTAGTTGTTTTCTTATAGCGGGAAAAACAGAATCAAATAGCAATCTAAAATGTCACCTGAGATGGAAAGCCATGAACTAGAAGAACCGTGTGATTAGAAGAACTTCCCGCTTCCACACAAAACCAGCTGAAACACACAAGAATTATAATCTTCTTTGATATTTTATTATTTTAACAGACCCGTGGTCTAACAGTGTCAAACTGAATGATGTGCACTCCTACCTGACACCCTTCTAACATAGAGTTCAGCTCACCTGAAAACATCATCAGAAGATTGAGACTCTTTACCCATAGTGAGCCCAAAGAAGGGATCCTTTGCCTTCTCTTTGCTCCCATACAATGCATGAGCTTTTACCTGCAATAATTTTGATAGACCATGAAAACACAATCTAGCATAAAGTGCAGCTCACTGGTAGCACACCACAAAAATTCCTCAGTACCATCACTAGCTCAGATTACCTAGTCAGATAAAAAAAATTATGAGATTTTGGCACTATGGCTGCATGGCAATTGGCACACTACCAACTGAAAGGGCAGCAAAACATCCCAACCATTTCCCAAACTCCAGTCTCCAAATTACAAACTAGAACAGACTAGAACAGAGTGAAAGAGTGGGCTAATCGTACCATTCGCCCCTGCGCAAACCACTCGTCCGACTTACTCAGCTCTTCCGCCTCCGCATATTTCCCTGCACCAATCCCCACGCAACAACCAAAAAAGTCAGCAAACATCAAGCCCGCAAGGGCGCGGTTCAATATGGCCCGAAACTTAAACATCAAATCCCCCATTGGCCATTGCCCGATCAAACAAACCCTAACTCACCTCCGCTGAACGAGAAGCCATCTCCGATGGAGTCGTCGACGTAGAGGTAATCCTGGTAGAAAAATCACACCGAAATCAAACCCCCATACCAACCCACAAACCACAAATGCGGGGTGAGGGCGCGCATGCTGGCAGAGACCTGGTCGTCGGGGCGAGCGGCACGGCGCCAGGAGGGGAGGGGTCTCTGGCGGCGGAGGAGGAGGAGGCGGCGGGGGAGCGCGGCGTGGAAGGGCGGGGCGGCGAGCGGCGGCGCCATTGGGAGTGGGCGGGTGCCATGGGAGATCGGATTCCGCCGGGGTTTTGGAGGGGGGGGAGGGGGGGGGGGTCGGGCAGGAGGGGATTGGATAGGGTTTGGTTGGTTGGTGGCCTGCTGCTCCTCCCGCCACAGTTTGAACTCCCCTGATCCGGAGACAATAAACCTGTGTGGGTCCCTCTCGTCAGTTCGTCTATGCATAAACGCTTATTTTGTGCATCAAAATACTCATTTTGTCCATAAGATTGCTCTGCAGTTTTTAAAACTTGGGACGTTAAGATGGACAAGGTTCGAGGCCTTGTATTTCCTTAGTGATCGAGAAGACAGAGGGGTGGTTATCTTGAATGAGGCCATCCATGAATTGCATCGACAAAGCCTATAGAGATGGCATTCTCGATCCAGGGTTTTGTCCCCAAAGTTTGAAAGGCTTCTAGCAAATTATCATGCTTAGGTATAAAGTGTCATATATCTTCGAAGTGAACAATGATGTGGATGAAAAAGGGCTTGCGTCAATAGGATCCATTATCTCCAATATTGTTCAATATTGCTGCAGACATGTTCATCATTTTCTTTTGATAAATACAAAACAAATTGTCAAATTAGTCATTAGTAAGGTGGTGCCACATCTTGTTGTTAAGACTATTATTTCTACACTATGTTGATAATACGTACAATCCTCTCATGCATCCTGATACTGAAGAAGGCTAAAATTAATGCAAGGGCAACTGCCTATCCATCATGCTTTCTCTATATCGTCGCAATTCTCTATCGGTTCCGCTTTTTATATGTCGACGCCATTGCCAATGACGAGCCAGATAGTAACGGCCTTCACTCATCCCTTGGTTGCCACGGGCTGCGGGTAAGGATCCGTCCAGCACTGGTCATTCGCCACCGCCTTCTTCCACCTCCTGTTGAATATCTTCATCTCCTTGTTCGCCTATTGTCGCAGTGCTTGCCTGTCGGTCGCAGAGGATGATCCATCCATTGGAGAAGAAGGTGACATGGCATCATCATCGTCACCAAGCGTGGGGATGCCCCTATGGAGGACGTACTCGTCATCGACAATCCCAACATTCATCCTTCGGTCCCCCTGCGCACAATATCCGGCTTGAAGTCAAGACCCCATGCGTAGATGAGGTCATTCTAGATCATGTGCCATGCACACCGCCAAGCTACACACGTGAACACTGGCACCACCATCTCCACCCACCTGCATCATCCAACTGATCAATGTAGGCCCGGAAAAACCTTGCCAAAACACATGAAAAATTATATTTGTGTCTTTATCAATAAAACTGTAAAATAATTATGTACCCCGTGCAGGGAGGGCCATAGCATTGTCCTTTCCCTATTGAATGCCGATGGACCACCGCTCCTCCCTGCCGACCGCGAATGGTGAGGCGGTGGTGGATCTTTGACCGACGGTCAAGCGCCGGTTGCGAGATCTCGAGCCCCTCCATTTTGACGATCTCTAGATACCTCGTTGGGTTGAAGTTGTCCACCTCGACGTCCTCGTCCCAGAGGAACACATATTCATACTCCGCCACCAGGTCTGGGTGCAGGAACCGCTTGGCGAACCACCACTTGGTTTGGTCCGCCACCGCCACGTGCACCACACGCGTTGTCCACTCCAGGTCACCCCACACATCCACCACACCGTCATAGTGGAACAACATCACTGTAAAATTCGCCGCCAGGAACTGCCATAAACATGACATGCATACGGCGAAGATGTAAATAGTAAGTTTAAGGTCATCGTCACGACAAGATTGCTCCATTGCCATCTGAATCCAGAATCAAGGATAAGCGGGAAGACGACTTAAAGATAGACCCAGCAGATGTTCAGCTAACAAAACGAAAACTTGAATTTCTGTCCCCCGGCATCTATCTGAACCAATTAAGTGGGAGTAGCAACGAAAATAAAAGGAAAGTTCAAATCCTGGAGGAAAGCACCTTGGAGATGAGCTTGTTGACGACGGCCTTCTGCTTGATCCCAACGGCGATTGCCAGGAGGCTCTTGGCCGCCGGCCGGCCGCCGGCGTTCTCCCCCTTCCGCTCTTGAGGGTCGCCGCCCAGCAGAGGCTCCATCTCGAAGTTTGACTTGTCTTGCACGATGCCCCTCGGCAGCGCCTCGCTGCCTGAAGGCCTGCACTGATTCTGCTGCGCACACGTACAGCTTCAGTGTTCTGCACTTCTGCTCTTATGCAAAACAAAAGAATTTCTTGAACACCGGTGACTCACCTCGCAGATGTCACCGTGTTCTCCCAGATCGCTCGACGGAGAAGCAATTGCAGCAGGCTCATCGTTAGCAGCCACCTGAGCTCTTGGCTTCAGCTGCAGCACGGATGACAGATTCTGCAGAAACGATGGATCGATCAGGTGTGACCACCTGAATTTCTCCAAAACGTGCAGTAGAGTTCTGAGTTCACGCACCTCATTGTGATCGAGCCTGACGATGGAGCCAGCGACGAGCACCAGCACGACAAAGACGAGCACCACGCCAGAGAAGAACCGGCGCTTCTGCGTCGACGATGTCGGATTGCTGGGCGCCGGCGTCAGAACCAACGGCGAGCGAGCACATCACCATATTGTATTTCGTTACTCATGTGGGTGCTTAAATAGACTTGAAGCTACCTAATGCCAACGGAGTGGCTAAAGAGTACTGGAGAACAGTACTAGCTCTCACATGCATTTAGCTGTCTAAACAGCAGTATGAAATGTGCTTGGAGTATTCGGCCTTTGTTTTCGAACCACGCAGGAGGGGCTGCTTGTATTTTATGACTAGAGAATTAGAGACAGAGGGACCATCAAGCTTGGAGACATTCGATTTCTGAACTACTCATGAGTATGTGTGCCTCATACTGCATTGACTAAAGAAGAAATGAACAAGAGCGCCTCATTCGCTTTGTCGTAACTTGGACTCCGGGGAGCTTCCTTTTTTTTTAAATGGAATGGCAGTTGCTCTGCCTTTGCATTAAGAAGAGGGAACCCACAAAGTACAGATTACAAAAGAAAGATCAAAACGAAAATACGAAGCTAAAAGGAAACAGAGAACTCGATGCTGCAACAGCAGCTCGGCTATACATGAAGTGAGGTTAGCTCCCTATAACTCTTTCGAATTCATCAATCTCATCATTGATCAGCCCAGCTACCAGGCTCGCAGTCAACTTCTTTCCCTCAAAGGTTCTTCTATTGCGTTCTTTCCATATATTCCAGGCAATGTATGCAGCGCGAGCGATGGCTTTTTTGATGGCAGCATCCTTCACAGGCCCCCCTTTTACCATGATCCACCATTCTTTGATATTCGGGGCAGTCGCCGCACGCCTAATCCTGTTATTTCCTTGACCAGCCAGCTGCCAGATCTCTTTAGCAAAAGGGCAGTGAAGCACAAGGTGGCGCGCAGATTCCATGACCTGATCGCATAACAAGCAGGCATCTACGTGCGGCCAACCTCTAGCTCGTAGACGATCAGCTGTCCAAAGCCTATTCTGGAGCAGGAGCCAGATAAAAAACTTGACTTTTCCTTCGGTATTGATCCTCCATGCCTGCTCGAGAAGGGGTTGCGGAATTCGAGAGATGAACTGAAAATCATACGCAGTCTTAACAGAATATCTCCCATCTTGGACTGATTCCAGGTAATTTGGTCATTGCCCACCGTCAATTGAAAGTGCTGAATCCTCTGCCAAATGCCCACAAAGGCTTCGACTTGCTCCATGGTGTTCATTCTTTGAAGTCCCTTCATCCAAATTTCTCTGTCAAGTCCTTGCTCCACAGTAACCTTCTTCTTCCTTGCAAGCTGAAAAAGGTGTGGGAGCAGATTCACTAAGAGCTTCTCCGCCCAGCCAGCGATCAGGCCAAAAGGAGGCAAAACTGCCATTTAGCACATTGATGGAGGTGCAGGTTTGAAATACAGCTTTGTCAGTCGCATCGCATGGCAGCTCAACCCCTTTCCATGGTCTGTCGTCAGTCATCCAGCTCAACCACAACCATTTCAGCCTCAAAGCCCGACTGGAGCATTCAATATCCTTAATTCCCAGCCCTCCAAATTTTTTAGGCGCACAAACAGCCTTCCAATTGACCATACATTTGCCCCCGTGAGCCTCTTCATCACCATTCCACAGAAAATTTCTTCGAAGCTTGTCAGTTCTCTTTATTGCCCATTTATTAGCTGGGAAAGCGGCAAGGTAATAAGTTGCAGTGGAGGTGAGCACTGAATTGACCAAAACCAATCTGTCGGTTCTGGATAATAGACGACCTTTTCAATTCTTCAGCTTGCTAGCGATTTTGTCGATCAGAGGTTGAACATCAATTCGCCTTGGTTTCCTTATCCCAAGAGGCAGCCCCAAGTATTTGCATGGAAGGGCTCCTCTGATGCCGGCAAAATCCTCAAGAATATCCGCCATGCCCAGCCCCTCACAACGAATAGAGTAAGCAACACATTTACCGAAGCTAGTTTTGAGACCAGAGATGTCGCCAAACACAGCGAGCAGATGTTGAGTTGCTGAAAATTCATGTTTAACAGGGTTTAAGAACAGAGCAGCAGCATCGGCATAAAAGCTAGCTCTCATTCTAGCAAAACGAAGTGGAAGAGGTGACAGGATGTTGGCTTCAGTGGCCTTCTCCAACAGCTGGTGCGGCGGTTCCATTGCCAAAATGAAAAGTAACGGTGACAGGGGGTCCCCTTGCCTCAAACCCCGAAGATGAGAAAAAGGCTTCCCAGGGAGCCCATTAAGGAGGATCCGAGAGGAAGAGGAGGCCCAAAGCAAAGAAATCATGTCCCTCCATCTCTGACCGAAGCCCATATGCTCCATAACCTCAAATAAGTAACCCCAGCTGACAGAATCAAACGCCTTAGCAATGTCAAGTTTCAGAAAAACAGTTGGCTTCTTTTTCGCATGAGCTTCTTTAATGACACTTTGAACGTAGAGGAAATTATCTTGGATACTTCTCCCTTTGATGAAAGCACTTTGACACGGGGAAATTAGATGAGGGAGTTCAGGCGCAAGTCTAGAAGCCAACATCTTACAAATGATTTTTGAAATGATATGCATCAAGCTGACAGGTCTGTAGTCCCCAGGGGATTCAGTCGCCTCCTTCTTCGGCAGCAGTGCAATGTTGGCCGTGTTGAGAAAGTTCCAATGCCAAGCTCTCAAATCATACAGCTGGTTGCAGGCTGCAAGAAGATCATCCTTAATCAGCTCCCAGCAGCACTTGAAAAAACTACGCGTGAAACCGTCCGAGCCAGGGGCTTTCTCGGCATGCATATCATGGATAGCCCTTTTTAACTCATCCAACGAAAAAGGAATATCAAGGTGGACCAGACTAGTCGAGCTCACCCCCAACTCATGCCAGTTGAACGAGACATCTCTGTGCGGACAAGATCCAAGCAGCCCAATGAAATGATCATGAAGAAGTTGGGCCTTCGAAGGAAAATCGGAGACCTGACCATTGTGGCCCTTTAGAACAGGGATGTGGTTTTTTCGCCTGTGAACATTGGCCCTAAGATGGAAAAATCTTGTGTTAGCATCTCCCTGCTTGATCCAAGTTATCCGAGACCTCTGTCTCCATTGAATTCGATCGATGGCGGCCAGCCCCAACAGCTTGCTCTTCAATAATTTTCTTAGCTCTCTTTCCTCAACAGTAAGCTCCCTTTCATCTTGTGCCAAGTCCAATTGAAAGATTGTTTCATTCGCAATACTCTCAATGGCATGCTTCTTTTTTCTTCGGTCTTTGCTCCACTTCATCAAAGCTTTAGCAGATCTCAATAGCTTTATATGGATGCGCCTAATTGCATCTTCAGAGATAACCTCTTGGCTCCAAGCATTGTTGTCCACCTCCTGGAACCCCCCCCCCCCCCCACTTTGAGCCAGAACTGCTCGAAACTGAAACTTTTGAAGTGCTGAATTTGCATCTTCTTAAGGACTATAGGGCAATGATCTGAAACAGAAGTTGAGGCAGGGCCAAGCTGATATTGTGGGAAGCAGGTTTTCCAATCTTTTGTGACCAGAATTCTGTCAATTTTTGTGTGCATCGAGTTCCTCTTCTCGTTAGACCAGGTGAAACGCCTCCCATGCAGAGGTATTTCCAGAAGCTCAAGATCATCAATGACGCTCCTAAATCTTCCCATCATTCTCAGATTGACATTGTTGGAGCTCTTTTCATTGAACCGACATATGAGGTTGAAATCGCCGATGATCATCCACTTGGGGAGGACGGACAGCTGCAGGTGCCTCAGCTCCTGGAGGAAAAGGATTTTTTTTCCCATCTTCTTGAGGCCCGCAGACACTGGTGATGGACCATTCATCGTTATTGGATCTGTCTCTGATTGTCCCAGTGAGAGAGTAATTGCCAGCAGATGTCGCCTCAGCAAGACTAGCCAGGCTGCGGGGGTTGCTCCAGGTGGCAGCGTGGAGGTTCCCGTCAGGGTGCCCTCCAGGAAGGTCACTTGCCGGGGAAGGTGTTCCCTGGCGCAGGCGCTTACAACAGGACCGGCGCCCAATGCAAGCAGAGTATTGGCGCCACGTGGCTGCCCGGCAGGCTCCTCTTGTGTAGGGCTGGTCAGGGCGTGGAGTATGGCACAAGCAAGCATTAAATGCTCCAACAGAAGGGTGGTTCCCTGTCTAATCAGCCCACAGTGAGTGGCTCGCAGTGAATCTAAGGCACGTACCGCCCCAGTTACAGCACTTTGCACCATGCATGCATGCCAGCGCAGCGAGGGCAAGCTGCCTAGGGTCTTTGCTCGACACTTGTCCCCCATGCACCGAGGCACCTGCGGTATCCCCTTGAATATAATAGGAGGACCAGTGCCATCGGTCGGGGGGGTTCTTTTCTAGGTTACACTCCAGTGGAGTTTGAGGGAAAGTCTTTAGCCCAGAAGTAGCAAGTAGCCACTTAGTGGAAAAGGGAAGAGAACACCCGGGGGATCCCCCACAACCTGTAAACACTTGTTCATTGACTAATATAAACTCAGAAACAGGACGTAGGGTTTTACACCCCCGGATGGCCCAAACATGGGTAAACGAGCTTGTGCATTGTACGCACGTCATTGGCCTTGCTGGCGATCGCCGGAGCGATCCGCAACGCCCACTGCCGAACCAAAAAGGGGATGCCTCGCATCTCCGGAGTTTAAGCCCCGGGCTACGACACAGACAATATTGCATTTGAGCTCTTGCACAAAGTTATGAACAGCTCTTCTCTTTCCCGGGTTGTTCAGCCCCCTCACATTCCAAGATAAGATGGCTAGATCCATAAAAAAATAGGATCACACTCGAAAACCAAATTGCTCTCCAACATAAGCAAAGAGAATCTACAGACAACTCTGAACCCAATAAACACAAGAAGCAGCACCCTTCTAAGACTGAAAACAGACAGCAACACTCTGACGAAACTAAACACCGACAGCAACCTCAGGAAACTGAACGAACTGAACATAAAATGCAGCACAAGACGCTTGCTGAGGCAACCCAACTGCTCATCCATCACTGCACAACTCCACCACAACACAGCACACTGCACTGAGAGAAAGAGACGATACATGGAGAAAACCTTGAGACACTGAAGCAACGGAGGCAGCCCACAGGCTAAGCCGCTGCCAGCGACTCCGGAGGCCCGCCTGCCCCAAGAGCAATAGTGGCCTTCGCATTGCTGCCGCCCACGAGCGCAGAGATCGCTGCAACGAATCCAGTGGGGAGTGGCTTGGAGAACAGCTGCCGGTACTGGAGCAAGTCATCAGCGGAGGGGCCGTCAGCTTTAGTAGGGATGCCGCCCTTCTTCATCAGCACAATGCACGCCTTGTCCAAAGAGGACAGGCCACGAGTAGCCTGTGCCGCAAGCCTTTCGCTCTTCCTCAGTGTTGAGATCGGAGCCGAAGATGAGGAAATCTTCTTAGTAGCCAGTGGGGGAAACGGAAGGAGCGGTGGAGCAACAGGGGAGGCGATACCGGAGATGAACGCCGCCAGCGGGGCCTCCATAAGGGCGTCGAAGACATCCGGCCCATCAGCCGCCGGCGCTGCAAACTCTTCAGAGGGTTGGATATCAGCATCATCATTCACCAGCATTTGAGAGCCCAACCCCACCTCGATATTCATCGGGTCCAAGATGACCGCCACTTCAGAATTGTCAACAGCCTGGGCCACTTGGGGGCCCAGGGGCAACGGCTGAGCAGACCCAACGATGAAACCGTCCGCAGTTGAATAAGTCTCCATTTGCTCCCGAGGCGGAGTCCCAACCTGCTAGGTCAGGTCCTCCACACAAGCCACCATCATCTCCTCCCGCATAGGATCCCAGCCATCGGAGACAGGGAGGCCCACCTGTGCATCACTTTCACCAAACAGGCAATCTGTCGCTCTGTCCGATTCGACAAGCCGGAGGCAGGCAACCTCGGACCGGACCGTCAACTCTTCCAACGGGCCCATGCATCCCAAAAGTTGCTGGGGAGGCAGATGCATGGCAGGGGGAGGGGACCTTAGATCAATAAGATCCAAGCGCTCTGAGACGCCATTGCTGGCGTCGATCTGCCTTTTGAAGCCGTTCCTTGCTTCACATGGTTCGCAGTCCCCCCTCCTACCATTGTCAGAGCGGTACTGGTTGGCAGGAGTGGACCCCATCACATCATGGGAGTGGGCCCCCGCGCCGCCCGCCGAGCCGCCGTTGCCGCCCCGCCCGCCACCGTCGCGGCGGCCATCCGGGAAAAGCAGACGATCGTGCACTGACGCCCTCGGAGGTGGAGGCGGCGGAAAGGTCTCGTCCTCGAAGCCATAGGTCCATTTGTAGTACCAGCAATGAGGCCAATTGAGGTGGTCCGGCGAATCCAGCATCCCGCTCACTGGTCTCTCGTAGTAATCATACACACGGTCCAAATGCAGCAGCACGGGATAAGCAAGCATCTTGAGAGGACCGGAGCGCCCCGCTGGTTCTTCAAAAATTCCAAGCTCCGGGAGATGCATGTCCGGTGACGGGATCTCGACAGGTTCTTCAAGCTGCAGCTTACCACTACGAGCCAGCAACTCCACGGAGTTCGACCACACCCAAAGCCTCATACAACCAGATTCTTGCTCAGCGCACACCTCGAAGTCTTGAGAGTCGATCAACATACCTTCCCCAAAAAGCTGCGCAACCGATTCCAGATCCCATGCTTGCTTCGGCCCCCCCTCCAGGCAGACGCGTAACTTGAACCTCATCTTCGCCACCTCCGCATGCCTGAAACAAGTCCAGGGCGAGAGGAGGAAGGAGACCCTCCCAATGACGAGAGGGCTCTGAGCCCCCAACACTAGCGCCCGCACCTCCCGGTCATGGAAGTAGATCAGAAATTCACCCGGACCGAAAATGGACACCTCCATCACCTCCTCTGGCACCGCAAAGTTAAGAGCAAAAGCCCGTTTCACCTCCACTGTCCCCGGCTGTGGAGAGGAGCCAGTCAGGACAGCCACCACCGCGTTACGCTCGAAGTCACGATCTGCCGCCACCACCTTTGCCGTCCTTGGAGCCGCCGCCAAGACAAAAGCCCTCCGCAGAGACGCATCGCCCCCCGGGGCCTCCATCGGCCCAGACCACTTAGGGGAGTGGGTCGGGGCGGCAGGTGTCGAAGAAGTCGGAATCGGAGCAGGGGCCGCTGCCGCCGGAGCCGAAAAAGCTGGAGTCGTGGGCGTCACCGGAACAGTAGCAGTCGGAGCAATCGGAGCAACAGCGGAGTGCCTCCAGACACCTTTAGCACGCGGAGATTTAGCGCTCTTGCACCACCTCGCCTTGTGACCGAGGTTGCTGCAGAGCAAGCACACAGTAGGGTTACGGCAAGAAGCGATGCGATGGTCGGAGGAAAGGCAGTGGAACCATCTGCCGGCCGCCTTCTTAAGAAGGAGCTCACGGAATTTTGAAGGCAAAGCCAGACGCCCATGCCGGCCCAACCTAGCCTCCGAGTGATAACTCCTTCCACCAATTCGTGTCCAACCATCCTCATCAATGCGCGCAGCAGCTCTCCCATGCGCAGCCGCAGTCGCAGGAGCAACAATAACTGACCTTAAACGCGGACCCGAAATCCCGGTCCCCATCGATGGGACCAGCGAAGGAGCAGCACGCGCCCCATCCGCCATCAAAGCCTGAGGACGCGGCGGAGAAAGCACCGCCTCCAAGAAGGAGGGGCCACGAGGGGAGGTAGGGGACGCCCGAGGGGAGGTCACCAGCGAGACAGGGGCCGCCGAGGAGGCGGCAACCACCGGGGAGGAGGCCATCGCCTGCCAGTCGCCAAGGAGGCGATGCAGCAGAGCTCTTGTTTTCTTGTGTGGGGGGACTTCCAGGGAGCTTCCTAATCAGAAGATAGATTAACTATACAAAGTCAGAGATGCCAAATACACAGTTTTTTTCTGACCATGTGCTTCTTTTGCTCGCTACAAATTTTCCATGTTGTCTACAAGATTTTCCCTGAGAATTTTAACTCTGGATGTTTGGATGGACTGGACAAGATATGCATGCAGACAGCTCCATATTGACCCCTTATCATTTTGCTGTCGTTTAGCATCAACTTCGGTGACAGTATCAGTGCATTTCTATGTTAAATGTCGGCTTTAAAATATAGTACACCGTAGTTGCTAATAATCGAAACATCGGTGTGGTTGAGTGGTTGACCATGTGGGTGCACCCTACTCAAATCAAATGAACGAATGATAAATATCTTAATGGGGGTGGTTATCTTGGATGAGACCATTCGTGAATAACATCGAAGAAATTTGATTCAAAAATTCAAAAACCCAATCTGAATCAAATGTTTGTTGATTTGTTCTTCAAACAGAACCTATGTAAGACTTCTCCAAAAAAAAATGTGCGCTTGGATGGAGAGCTTTGTCACCAGAATTAGTATCACTACAAATTACATGCTCGCTATTTTATTAATTGACAGAACCAAAAATGTGCGCTTATCCATTCCATGGTACGTTGATGACATATATGGTCCTCTACTCTCCACGTAGCACGATCTAGAGAAGGCTGAACGTCAATGCAGAATTAGCTAACTGTCCAGTGTTGTGCTTCCTCTGTCATGCCACCATCGCCTGTGACAATCCTGCCGGTCACCGTCGATCAGCCCTCGGTCGCCAAGAACTAGTGGTAAGGATTGGTCCAACACTCGTCCTCCGCCACCGCCTCCTTCCACCTCATGCTGAAAATCCTCATCTCTGCGTACGACTGCTCCATCACCGCTTGCCTCCCAGTCGTCGACGGTGATCCCTCTACCGGCGAAGAAGTTGTAGTTGTAGTCATGTCACCGTCACCAGCGCCGAGCGCGGGGATGCCTCGGTGGAGGACATACTCGCTATCGACTACCCCGACGTTCACCCTCCGGTCTCCCTTCGTGCAGTATCCGAGCTTGAAGTCGAGCCCCCACCCGTAGATGAGGTCATTCTGGATCATGTACCACACGCACCGCCATGCCGTGCGCGAGAACACCGGCACCATCATCTCCACCCACCCTGCGCAGGGAGGGCCCGTGATGTTGCCGTAGCTGCACCTCCCCTTCCCTGTCAAGCGTCGGTGGACCGTTCCTCCTTCCGGCACGCGAGCGGTGAGGCGGTGGTGGATATTTGACCGGTTGTCGAGCGCCGGCTGCGAGATCTCGAGACCTTCAATCCTGACAATGTCGAGATACCTCATAGGGTCGAAGTTGTCCACCTCGATGTCCTCGTCCCAGAGGAAGATGTAGTTATACTCTGTTGTCAGGTCCGGGTGCAGGAACCGCTTCGCGAACCACCACTTGGTCTGGTTCGCCGCCGCGACGTGCACCGCTCGCGCCGACCACGGCAGGTCACCCCACGCTTCCACCATGCCATCGTAGTGGAACAACATCACTGTGAAGTTGGCCGCCGGGAACTGTCATAGACACACACCATGAGGATTGGATGACAGAGGTGAAATAGTAAGTGTAATGTCATCATCACAACAGGATTACTCATTCGGTGCCTGAATCAAGAGGCGTGGGCGCGTGGCCGGATGAGAAGTTGATTTAGAAATAGGCTACTTTTATTGAAATTTAAGGTACTCCTAAAACAGATTTGCATGGCATATATGTAAACAGATTTAGAAATTTTATGGACAATTTATTCTATGTTATTCAATGGCTAAAATCTACCATTACCTCATGGCATTGTAAATGGCTGCATGAGGTTAATATGGTCTTTGCATCTTACAGATAATTAAGGAAAGATATAATAGATCATTAAAGCATGGTGACACATAAGGAAACAAAACAATATGATTATTATGCTAATTAATTAATGGTATTTGTTCCCTTCCAAAGATTATATTGTAGATAATCCTCCGTGCGGTATGTAGCCTTCGTAAAACAGATTTGCATGTCATTAGTAACATGTTGATTAATACGTGTAATTTGTTTCTTATATATATTGTGTCATCGGTAACACTTCTAGAAACATTTAGTCAGTTAAAAGAAACATAGGTTTGCAATCCTGAGTACGGATAGGGGTGGCAACGGATCGGATCTGCACCCACTCGAGTATTGCTATTTCATCTCCATCCACATATAGTAGAAATCATCCCGTCCCCACCTCGGGGATAGAGCGCTTGCTATCTACAGTTACCAAAAATTTCTAGTCTCTTTTACAATTACACTAATCTCAGACTTAGTTTATAGCAAAATCGATACTAAATTATTCACTTTACCACAATAGTTTGAAAGAAAAAAAATCAATTTGGAAGCTACTCCGTATATCAGAACATGTATAGTCTAGTAATATGCATGATTTAATCCACATACAACTCACGCGTGGCATGAAAGAAGAGAATTGTTGGTCAAAGACTCTGTCAAAGTTAACAAAATACACCTTATCTTTAGAAACTGAAAGAGTAGGAAGTTTGACTCAGAACAAAGTTAGAACATTTGATACTTAGGAACAAAGATAGTACTACTACATATATACTCCATTCCAAAATACATGACGCATAATTTTGTTGACTATCAAACTTTCTAAAGTTTGACCAATCTTATACACATCTGAAATATATTTTCATAATATTTTGATTTGACACTATATATGTTGATTTTTTTTTCCCATAAGCTTGGTCAAACTCTACAAAGCATATGTTGAATATTAGAAATTATTAATTATACAATTAAAACCTTCTACGTTTTTAAAAAACAAAACCTTCAACTTTTAACAAGCCGATAACCTACCATAAGTGAAATTGTCCTAAAATGCCGTTGAGCAATTATTGCGCGGCCAGGATTAAATACTACTCATGAATTACCCGCAGGAGGTATATATGAGCACTCATCATTTTAAACGAGCTTTTTTCTTCTAAATAAATTGTCTTAAAAGAGCTCATTAATCGTATCCAATTTTCATCTAAAAATCAATTTTATCCAAAGAACAGGCCGGGTTCATCTTTTTTACGAAAGTAAGCAAACTCTCGAAATGGAGATGGGATGATCGGTCATGAATGGCACGTACCTTGGAGACGAGCTTGTGGACGGTCGCCTTCTGCTTGACCCCAACGGGGATCGCCAGGAGGCTCTTGGCCGGCCGTTGTTCTTGTTCAGTGGCGTTGCCGCCCAGCAGCGGCTTCATCTCGAAGCTGGACTTGTCCCGCACGATGCCCCTTGGCAGCATTTCGCTCCCCGGAGGCCTGCTGCTCTGCTGGCGGTTATTCTGCAGTGCATTCGCAGCAAATTCAGTGTTCGAATTAGTTATTTGCATTGCAGAATTGCAGAAGCAGGAGCCGGCAGAGCTAGACTGACCTCGCAGCTGCTGCCGCGGCGTTCCCCGGCCGGCGGCGCCGTCTCGTTGGCGGCTGACGGTAGCACGGCTTGTGATCTCGGGCGGCGGAGCAGCAGCAGCATCAGCATCGACGAGTACAGATTCTGCAGAAACAATATTGATACACATACAGATATACTCTGTTATCCGTCTACGATTGAGTGCAGAACAGCTGAACAGGGGATCGCACCTCGTCCTCATTGCGATCGAGCGTCGTGACGATGGTGGCGGCTGCGGCGACGAAGAAGAGCAGCACGAGGAGGACGGCGATGGGGCGGCAGTGCCACGTGGGAGAACCGCCGCCGCCGCCGATTCTGCGGCCTGCAGGGCGACGGCGGCGAGCCGTCGGCGGGACCAACAGCGAGAGCGAGAACGTCATGGATTGCTTCCCCGAATCGACACTACGAGACAACGAGTACAGCAGCAGCCAGAACATAAACGGGGCCAATGGAGTGTGGCTAGTTAAAGAAAGTTTGTACAGCGGTAGGTAGATACGGGTACAGCACAGAGAAGAGAACTCTCGCGGACTTAGCTGTCCAGGTGACCAGGTCCAGCAGGGAGGAAATGAGAAAGAACGGCAGTGCATAATTTGCGGGTAATCAGCAATTGTTTTGGAAAGTCTTTAGCCTGGTATACAGCAGGGATGTGTATGTATGTGATTAATGCAATTGAAGGGGGTCAGATATTGGGGGCGAGGTGTTCAAATTCGGTTTTCAGACTTTCAGTTGAAGCCGTTCGGGGCTGCTGGCTTGCTCACTTCATTTTCCTTCGTAGTATAAGCTCCAATCGCTGGCTCCTGGCAAAATTTGTACTACTCCTTCTGATCCATATTATTTGTCGAAATATTACATGTATTTAGATTCTAGACGTTTTTTAAACATAGATCATCCAGATTTGGCAAATGGAGGGACCCATATTGTTTGTCGAAATATTACATGTATTTAGACTCTAGACGTTTTTTAAATATAAATCATCCAGATTTGGCAAATGGAGGGAGTACTAGGAAAAAAAGAGATGGTTTCAGTTCAAACCATTTTAAACACCCATAGGTCTCGTTTGGGAGCAGGCAAATCCAGGGAGATTTGCAGGTATTGACAGTGACTAGAGGAGGGGGGGCGGATAAACTACAATCTCTTCCATTAATTCCTTTTAATTACCCTTGGATCAAAGACAGGGATGGGATTGAACAAACAAGGCCTTAGGCGGTGACAAAGGGTAAGTGGTGGTTCAAAACTACTTCCATAACTATTTAAATCTACCTTTTCTCCATTAAAAAACATTCATATCGTATATACAAAAATCTTTGACCAAGTTTATAAAAAATCTACTAACCGACACTAAATTAGTTTCTCTAAATTCACCTGTATGTTTTCATAATAGATGTATTTGATATCGTAGTATACTTTTAAAAGTTTGACTCAGGATAAAGTTAGACACATCATCTTTTGAAATTTTGACAAAGTACAAAAATCACCACATACATGCAGAAGGAATTGACATCAAAAGATGAGTTACTGCAAGTGCCCAAAAAAACCATAGACATCCAGCCATTTCCATAATTCTTGTCGAAATTTTACATGTATCTAGACGCTTTTTAGAAATAGATACATCCATTTTTGGATAAATTTGAGACAAGAATTATGGAACGGAGGGAGTACTCCATGTCCCAAATTCCCAATGTACCAGTTGTTCTGTGAACTGTGATACTTACATTATTAGAACTACCAATTAGGGTCATCAGAAATATGCAATAGCAACTGTCTGATTTTTTTGAAAATTTCAGGTAGCCATGAATAAGCCGAACTGTTTTTTCTTCAGTCTTTCCTCTCACGATCGATCTGATGACCTCGTCGCTCTTTCTAGGATAATAACTGCTGCCTGCAGCCAAATCCTTGTCTAAACTGATATGCCAAAACTTCATTGATCGACTTTAAAATTGTAATACTTACATCATCTTTGAAAGTAGCTCTGCTTATTCCCCGGAGAGGAAGGTAGGGAGAGAGATCTGTACATTATATCTGATTTTTAATCTGAAACTCTCTAGGCTAGACCTGTAAGTTTTGCTGTGTTATCTGTCTGTATCATCTAAGCCAAGGCCTGTGCCGCAGCTAGCTGCAGGTAACTGACTACACATACCCCACTGTTTGTGCATGCCGACGCCATCGATCGCCGGCCGGCCATGGTCATTGTCATTCCTTGGTCGGCGCGGGCTGCGGGTAAGGATCAGTCCAGCACTGGTCCCCGGCCACCGCCTCCTTCCACCTCCTGTTGAATATCTGGAGCTCCGTGTACGACCGCTGCCGCACCGCGTACCGGTCCGTCGACGATGACAACGAAGAAGATCGCTTCGTCGCCTTCTTTCCGCCGCCATCATCGCCGAGCGTGGGGATCCCTCTGTGGAGCACGTACTCGCTGTCGACGATCCCGACGTTCATCCTCCGGTCCCCCTGCGCGCAGTACCCGAGCTTGAAGTCCAGCCCCCAAGCATAGATGAGGTCGTTCTGGATCATGTGCCACGCGCACCTCCACGCCGCTCTCGAGAACACCGGCACCATCATCTCCACCCACCTGCATCCAGCATGTCCCCCCATCAAATTGCCAATCAAGTTCGTAACGGATCAGTGATCAATGATCAGTCATTGCATATATACTTACCCTGTGCAAGGAGGGCCGGTGCTGTTGCCGTAGCAGCGGGACCCCTTGCCGGTGGTCTTATAGAACCTCCGGTGCACCGCAGCCCTGCCGCGGGCACGGGCGGTGAGCCGGTGGTGGATGTGCGACCGGTGATCGAGCGCCGGCTGCGAGATCTCGAGCCCTTCCTTCCTGACAATGTCGAGATACCTCACAGAATCAAACCCACCAACCTCGATGTCCTCGTCCCAGAGGAACACATATTCATACTCGGCCACAAGGTCCGGGTGCAGGAACCGCTTGGCGAACCACCACTTGGTCTGGCCCTCAGCCGCCACGTGCACGGCGCGCGCCGACCACGCCAGGTCCCGCCACGCGTCCAAGGACCCGTCGTAGTGGAACAGCATCACCGTGAATAATCCGGAACGGGCGAACTTGGAGACGAGCCTGTCGACCACGGTCTTCTGCTTGATCCCCACGGGGATCGCCAGGAGGCTCTTGGCTGGCGAGCGCTTCGCGTTCCTACGCCGCTGCTGTTCTTCCGGGTTGCCGCCCAGGGACTCCATCTCGAAGTTGGACTTGCCCTGCACGATGCCCCGAGGCAGCGCATCGCTGCCCCATGGCCTGCATTGGTTCTACAACACAGTTTGTTCTTCAGTCAGTGTTCTGCTCAATGGAGTGAATGGGAGAAATTTCAGGCTAACTGACTGACCTCGCAGATGTCGGCGGGCTCTTCCGTGGGCGACGCCTCGACGACGCGCACGGCGGGCCGGGGCTGGGGCTCCTCCTCGGCGGCGGCCACAGGAGCTTCTCTTTGCTGGAGCTGCAATATCGACAGGTTCTGCAGAAACGATAAATTGGAGCATGTGTGATCTACTGATCTGTGATTATCATCAACTGACACATATGCTCTGTTATCTACAGTACAGTTCAGTAAAGGTACAGAGTAGAGCACGGACCTCCTTGTGATCGAGCGTGACGATGGCGCCGGCGACGAAGACCAGCACGAGGAAGATGAGCGCAGCCGGCGGCACCACGCCGGACGAGAACCGCTTCTGCGTCGACGGATCGCCGGGCGCGGGACCCTGCCACGACGACGACGACGAGCCGTCAGAAGAACCAACGGCGAGATCATACATTACATGTATTGTCGATCGAGATTTCAGAGAGAGTGTGGAATGTCAGAATAATCTGATTTGCCACAGACCAAATCGCGTTCCATTGCTCAGTACTACTAGTGGTGCTAAAGAATAGGTCCTCAGCCCTACAGAAGAGGAGGTTGGTACAACAGAGCACCTGAACACCACATGCATTTTGCTGTACGCCCCACAGAGGCCGGACACGTACAGAGAGTCAGAAACTAACAAACCGCAGCAATCTGAAAGTAAATTAATCCAACCCTTGATTTGTCTGGATTGGAAGCAAAGAGGGGTGTTGGCTTTGGCGCGCGGAGAGGGGAAACCCAAGGGAGCAAGGTTAAGCTATGCTAAGGCTCGGCTCTGAAATTTACTCCATCTATGTCTGCAAGTGTTACCCCGAAGCAAAGAAACCTTTCGCTTCGGTGGCAACAGCAAACCCAAACCTGCAGCTCAAGCTCTATCAGGCTAATACTAAGCACATGTATCGGGGTTAACCAAATGGAACCTTCGGTTGTACTAGAATTAAAGCGGGATGGATGGTAATTTTTTTTATTTGCTCGAGTATCTGAAGCAGAGCGCATCAGCACCTTTCAATCTGTCATGGCTATAAAACCGGAGGAATATTAGCACCATAGGCATTATCAAGGTTGGGGATATTCGATTTCTGAACTATTCTACTTTGTGCGCCGCATCAACCGAAGGGGACGAATAACCCGTAAAGAAAACCGCAACGAGGAACGGCAGTCAGTGAGTGAGCAGTGCGAATTCAAGGGGGGGAAAAGTTCAAAAGGATAAGCTCGAACTCCGGAGCAATCCGGCGGAAAATTATGCGCGAAAAACAAAAACAGAGGAGAAATCGAGCGCAGAATTATGACAGAAAATAAAAACAAAAACAGAGGAGATCAATAGAAGAGCGGCTCACCATGGAGATTCGTCGGGAAACACAGCAACCGCCGGTGATCATCGACAGGATGGAATTGGCAACCCGAAGCCAGCCGGAATCGGAAGAGTCGGAGACGAAGAGGGAGGCGCCCAAACAGAGCAATACGAAATCAACAACGGTAATAACCCAGTCATCAAGAGGCGGCCCCCGAAATTAGAATCATTCAAAGCACGAACTCCAATTCTCCCCCGTTTCTTTCCATCCAAGTCCAACCTTCTCCAACAGAGATACCGAGAGGACGGAACGGTGGCCTTATCAGCTCTAGCTTGCAGGAGCAGGCGTTCGCTGGTGAGGAAGTAAGCGACGCGGCGGAGCTCAATTGTCTTGCGCCGCCTCGAATGGAAGAAAGAACGGAAAGGGGCGGCAGTGGAGGAGAGGAAGAGGAGTCGTCATACGTAGGACCAATGGGAATATGCCACCGTGGAAAGGAAACGTCCCGTGCGCAGACTTGTGATCCGTAGGTGGAGAAATGGTTTGAACCCACGTATTTGCCTCCGTTAACGTCTACGTATTTAGTTAATCAAATGGAACCTTTTATTGTAGAATAACAGCAGATGTCAGTAAATTCTGATTCACTCGAGTCTGGCAAGCAGAACACCTGCCGTAGCTACAGCAACGGAGAAATTTGTTTACTCACGAGAAAGGTTATTAAGGAAAAGTCTCTTCAGAGAATTGCAATTTTTTTATAAAAAAAATCCAATCTTTGGAGGCAATTCAGCAAGACGAACAGAACAGTTCTGCAAACCTTCTCGTCGCGAAAAAACCGAACCAATTCGACACGCGGATTCTCGCAAACGCGAATTACATAGAGCTTGGAAAGCTGTCAGTCTCTGAACTGCTACTGTCTTGTTCGCCGCCATACAACAAACAATTCAGAAACTGAACGAACTCGTGACGAAATCAGGAGAGCAGAGCAGCTAGGCGTGACGTGAATTCAGGGGGAGGAAACGCTACGTATTAAAACGAAACTCTATCCATACGAGCTCGAATTTTTAATTACGGCCGCCGAGAAAAGGAAAACAGAGGGGATCATCAAGAGAGAAAAATTTAACAGCATACCATGGCGAGGCCGGCTGAGGCGATGTTCTCACGACTCACGAGAGTCCTTTACGGCAACCGCGCGCCGGAGACCATTAATCGGGAACTAGCCTTTAAACGAGTGATCGGAATTAATTGGCGGCTCCGACCTCCGAAGAAGAAAAAGAACCGAACTCGGTGCTGGAGACGAAGATGAACAGGAGGAGTTGGGAAGGCGAGGGAGGAGTAATGGTTGAATGGAGGGACGTATTTTAATGCTTGCGCCCCTCATGAATCATAGCGTTTGCTTCCGTTTCTGGACGGTAGTGGAGTGTTGCCGTTTTACGCGTATACCCACTAGGATTCATTGATTTACAAGATATGGTGCTGATGGGGTTTAAGCTTTATCATGATTTATAGTTTGGAGAGTAATTAATAAGGACTTGCTCATTTTCTTAGAAGTTGACTAAAAACGTGATAAAGAATACGATTGGGTAAGTACAAGATGGCGTCAATATAAATCAATGAAAACGTATAGTCTGTGATGGAAGATGCCAGATTACATTCGTGGAAGTCAAGAGAGAGATCAGGTGAGATGACTAACGTTCCACATTGAGGATTCGACCTTTTCATTCTTCCCCTCCACCAAAAATCACATATTATCCGTCCATATCTATTTCTCATGGTTTTTAATGACTATAAAAGACCCAAGTATCTTATTCCCTCCGTTTCACAATTCTTGTCGAAATATTACATGTATCTAGACGTTTTTTTAAACAGATACATTCATATTTGGACTAATTTGAGACAAGAATTATGGAACGGAGGGAGTACTCGTTAACTAGGCGTCCCATTAACTAAATGGAAAACTTGATTTGAATGATTTAGCATGAGAAAGCTTTACGAGATGACCTGCTAAGAGGGGCATGCACATAAACTGCCACTAGTCAATAGTCTGTGGGGCCCACTGCATGACGGTTGGAAAAGATTTTCTGAGGCAGCCGAGCCCCACAAAGAGGCTTTCCAAAGAGTGGGGCCCATGGCCCACGGGCCATCCTCTCTAATCCGCACGCAATGCAGGAAGTGCTAATTGTATCTTGCCATTATCTTCTGCATGCGGCCTGGGGTTATAGACATAAAATGAAAAAAATAACATGTGTGGCGTCAAGTGAAATAACTTCAGAATTCTTATTGCAAACAGTAGTGCTTTAATCATTGCAATATAGACTGAACGCTAGAAAAAAAGCAGCGCTTGAAAAGTTGTTTTTAGAGAACGATACGCTAGTAGTCTCCAAAACGTAACCGGGGCCGCTGATTTCTATAATAAAATCACACAGTGTAGTTAATAAAACCAACAAAATTATATATGATGATTTTTTTTATGTAGATAAGCTTAAACATGTGATTTAAATATCTAATCTGCGCATATTTATAAAAATATTGGTAGCCAAAATTACTAAGGTTGGGTTTGCCTATATTCAGAACGAGGAGCTCGTTTCAGGAAACTAAGGGGAGTATTTTTAACTAAGGGGAGTATTAGAAACATAATCCGTCCATCATTCTTAAAGTTTGTGATCTGTTCCAGTTGAGCCTAGAATGAGTATAAGCTAGAAACGAGAAAAAAGCGATGCATATATATGATATTCGAACTGATATCATGCATACTGGACCAGCTATAGCTGAAAGCTCCGTCCACCACCGAGACCAGACGCCACTAGAAAAACAAGGATTTAGATGCCTCCGGACAATAAAAACAAAGAAAATATATATACAGGCACGGGGATTATTAGTGTGTGGGGAAAATCGTGCCAAAGAATCGTGCCGTTGCATCCGCCAACCAAAGCCGTATCCACGTCGTCATCGAGGACCAGAAAACAGCCGCATGCAAGGCTCCGCGTGACCGATTTATCTTCTTCTTCGTCTAATTTTCTTCTCCTTCATAAAACTAAAACCAGGACACGTCTTGGTCATTTCGAAGAAATTTAAGCCCTGTCTCCATCAAAAGAAAAAAAATCCCAGTGGCAACCCTGCCTAATTAATCAGGGTCTGATCGAGCTGGGTCAGGTCAGGAGACAAAGAGTTGGTTAGGTGGCAAGGCAGGTCATGATATCGATATCGATGCAAACTTTGAAGCTAGCATCTCCGCTCATGCATGTCATGTCATGTTGCACGTACCCTCGTACGTACGTTACCTTAAGCTGAAACTGTCTTCCTTCCAAAGGCATCATCAGTTCAGAGTTAATTCAGGAGTACCCGTACGTCCCCTGGTGGCCGGTGACAGACATATACTATATTAAATGATTTTTTATTACATGTATCTAGATATATTTTTGTCACAGATACATTCATATTTGAGAAAAAATCACTTAATATGAGACGGATGAAGTAACACTAGGTAAGGTAGTAGCGCATCGGTCCACCAATTTGATGGGCACAAAATGAAAAGGCTAAGATGGTTCAATGATCGTCCGGAGAAAAGGAAAATTTGGGGACTAACTCCATAGCCTTGGCTCTGTCTAGCTAATCCGATCGACGTCAGCCAAACGGAGGCCGTTGACGAGCTCGATATGGCAGGACACAGTTCGTGACCGTTTTTCTTTTCCTCTTTTTGCTTTGGCGTTTTCCCTTGATCGCCCGGCACCGAGACGTGTGCGTGCGCCAACGACGTCGCACCTAACTCGAAACGTTGAGGAACGTCCACCCAGGATCAGCCGCACCCCAAGTTTGATCGGGCTGCCTAATTAAGCTAGCAGCTAACCTGGCTGCAACGATGCTCTTAAAGCAAGCAAAGGCATTTCGGCCGCCCAATTCTTTTATAGCATCTGCCTATCTAGCTATAGCCATACTTAATTTGTAGTGTCCCGTGGAATTAAGTCCTGCAACAGAAAACAAACTCGTTGCTATAGGCTATAGCTCCTCTCCACTCCTTCGATTCCGGGCTAGCTGCTTAGCCATACTATATACGAAGGAGGCGTGTGTATTTGTTGATCAGGTCAAGAGAGATGATCGAGTCTACGATCCGAATTGGAGGCTCTCCTTTTCAGCTTCCACTTGCCAGCTAAGCAATAAATTGCCTTTTAAATCCTGTTGTAACCGTAAAAAAATTCTGGAGACGCATCATATCAGGTGAAAATCTTCGTTCAGTGAAAACTTAAAAACTTCAATTCTAACCATTAGATCTCAAATGGATGGATTAGGTGGAACCTCTGATCACTTAAACACGTTATATAAAAACCACCCCACGTGATTAGAGCTCTAGGTGGTTTTTCATAAAATGTGCTTAAGTGAGTAGATGTTCTACTTTTCATCTTACCCATTTATTTAGGATCTAATGGTTAAAAGTTTTCAAATTTTCACCAAATAGAAATTTTCACCTTATATGTTAAAAAAATGGCGTTGTGTTCGGATGGGTGGGCCACCATGTGATTAACCACATTGAACTGGCCATTGTGCTCTGTGTGAATTATTACCTGATTTTTTTTTGCAAAATAATAATAATCAAAAGTGGTAGCTTATTACGAAGATTGCCACAATGCGGTGGTATTGTGCCATTTACTCTTTTGAAGATATTGGTACGCGCCAAGGTTTAGCTGACTTTGTCTATATCCAAAAACTTTGTGCTTTAGGAAACTGAAGGGAGCACTCACAAAGTTTGTGATCTTTTCAGTTAGGAGAATTCCCAAAAACAAATTAGAACTCTATATACAAATGCGCAAAAGGATATTATGCACATCATAGTGGACCAGCTGAAAGCTCTCTTCACCACTGGGAAGACGTTGCCAGAAAATAAGGATATGCCTGTCGACAGTGGAGAGAAAGAGAATAATAATATAAGTATATAACTAGGGGATCCGAATACGTGGAGAAAGAAAATACCAGTGGAGTACCAAAGAAACGTACGTGCCATTGCATCCGCCAACAAAGCTGTATTCACGTCGTCATCGATAGCAGTATACTACCTGAAAACAGCCTACAATTGTTTGCTAATTTCCACGGGAGTGATGTTGCGTATCACGAAAAACGTACCAAGAGATTCCTGCAGATAGACCAAGGAGGCTTTTTTTGGTCATCGACAAAAGAAACACTTTTGACCGACGGATTCAAATCTGCAGACATAACACGATACTACCAAGGTAAATCACCCCAACTTTTTTGACAACAAAAAGTTCAAGTATACTTGCTTTGACAGAACCCGCACACGTTGACACTTGACAGACCTACAGTCCAAACTCCAAAGTCCAGACCACCAATCGGCATGTACAGTAAAGATTGATAAAAATGAAATTCATTTGTTATCGGCGCTCGTGTCTCTTAACAAACTCTTCAATGACTAATCCCTTCCCAGAATCCCAATCAAATCTGGTGTATATGCGCTCAGGTGGTTTTTTTTTTCGGAAACAGCCCATCTAGGTGACATTGTGATCGTGTTTTTTGGATTTACTTCAGACCGGCGTTGTGCTTTCAGTAATACTGACGGTGTTTCCTTAAAAAAAAATCCGGCTTATACGTATTTTTTTAGTACCTGCATTCTGCACCACAGCCGGAAACCAAAAGGTCCGCCGTGCCGTGTCGCCGCCCCAAGTCCTACGAGCCAAACCCATCAGGCCGGATGACGCAGCGAGTATATGTCACAGCTCTCTGGCCCATTTCCCCCATTTCCTTTCTGTAGGCATACTTTCCAGAGAATCTCAGCCCCATGAAAAGTCCTGCAACTCGATCGATTCCTAGTTGCTTTACAGCTTTAGCCATATAATACGAGGCAGGGGAGGTGTTACCTGGTTGCAGAGGCACCCACAGCCCACAGCCCACAGGGGGGATGTTGACACGAGAGGAGGAGGCGGCGATCGACCGAGGATAATAATGTGGTCGTGTCAACGTCCATCCATCCATAACCAATACGCACGCCGACCTCTTCTCTTCTCTTCGCTTCTATCCCCATGCGTCGACGTCAACGGCCGGGTCCATCATCCATGGTGCCCCTTGCTTTGGACCAACTGACAAGCACTTGTCTGACACTCTGACCACGACCTCTTCAGGTCCTAGTCAACCTTGTGTTTCTTGAGTTCAGGTGCGTAAGCAGCCTAGGCTAAATCATCATTTGAGCTGGTAGGAGTATATATGGTTGTTGGATCTGCCCTGAGGCAGAGGGATGTCAAAGATTGTCTTTAGCAATCCGTTCGACGTTTCTGATAGCAATCGGTTTTGGGGTTTTGGGCTATCTATGATGCTGCTGCGTGCTGGCTAGCCTACCAGGGCAGACGGCAGAGAGAAACACTGGTGTCATGCAATTACAGTTAGTAGCGCCGTAGCGGCATGTCAAGCGACAGACTTCCAGTGTATCGATCAGACCTCCAGATTTGTGTTGCGTCGCCTTGAATTTGTAATCACAAGCGACTTTCTTTTGAAAAAAACTTCGAGTGGAAAGACATAACAACATATTTTGAATGCTGAAAGTTATACGGAGTATTTTGTTTTTGGACGTTTGCATTTCACAGAACGACATACGTATTTACTTGCATACACAATTACACACTCTTTCTGATTGGGCCAAGCGTGCAGACTTGGCTGATCATGGGCCGAACTGGAGAGGAGACCCTAAGCAGCTATGGTATCGACCTACTGGGCCTTCCCTGAAGTCACGACTGTTTTTCCGGCCCAAGGGGTATCTAGGCTCTATTAACTGGTCCTGTATTCGTAAGCACAAAGTTACCAAGGGGGTCTTTACCGCTTGGCTCAAACTTTTCCTTAAAAACAAAGAACAAGAAAAAAAAAAGAAACTGGCCGGATGGCTCAAACATGATATAGAAACTCTATCACCATGAAATTGTTGGATATTTATTCACACACGAATCCCACAGAGACTCTTACAACATGAAAACACTGGATATTTCTTCGCACATGAATCCCGCAATAGCAGAGCACAAGCTTCCACAGCGAAAACACTGTCTACAACTGAATGGCAACAACGTCTCGATTGGCAATCGCAGCATCGCATGCTAAATTGTCAGGAGGAAACTGATGGTAATGACAAACCCTGTCTGGAGTAATTCAGATGGAACCACCATAAGTGCCAATGTGGTCACGGCTCCACGGCGCCCAGAAAGGCTAGACTAGTTCTAGTCCGGGAGGTAGATCCGGTGGTAACCGTCCATGGGCAGACTAGTCCGGCAGGTAGGGCACTTCCTCTGAAGCTTCACGGCAGTCTTGACGCACTCCAGGCAGAAGATGTGGCCGCAGAGGGTGGATGACGCGATAACCAGCTCGCCATGGCAGATTGGGCAGCTGAACTTTGCTTCATCCACAGGCGCAAGGGGTGCCAACGTTTGGCTTGGGCTGCAGTGTCCGTATAAGCGAACCTTTGAGGGGGATATGGTAACTACTATGCCATGGTATTGAGAACGCGTAGTGTAGAGTTCTTACCATGATGCTGTTGGTTCCAGGTGTGTTCACCATATTTGCCACAAGGTTGTTGTTGTTTGAAGCTGCCGAGCGCTGCCGCTTACAATTGAGACCCAGAGATAGCTCTGTGTTCACATGCTCACCAGGAGCTTCCTCTGGAAAGAAAGTACCACAAACAAAGTTAATAAATGGGAAACATGGTCTATATGCAAGGCACACTAGGAAAAACAGAAGAAACTGAACATTGTGAAACATGGTCGTCTACATACACCTGTGCCTAGAGCAATATGGCTTGGAGATTGAATAGGAGTACTATTATGGCAAACACTGTGAAACTGAACAGTGTCATATCCCATTTCTATTTAACAAGTCTCTGAAGAAAAGCTAATTCCAAACAAAAAGGAAAGTAAGAGTCTGAAGGAAGATACTGAATGCTAATTTCTGATAATGGACCTTTCAGGTTATAGCATTTTATTTAGAGCTCTTTTACCCCAGTAGTTTAGCGGAAGGCCTTTTTTCAAACATACAAGCTAGACTACAAAAAAGGTGGCGTTTGTTTCTAGCACATATATAAGTTGATTTTTCCCCCTCCAAATATACTGCTCTTGGATTTCAATAATAAATGCCCTAGCATGGCTACAGGAAACAAAAAAAGGTAAAGTTAAGGCACACGGCCTTAAGGATATTTGCAGCCGTAAGGTGTTCTTTTTTTCATTCTAAAACTATCTGCACACCTGGCAGGGAGGTACCCATGTAGGCGTTCAGTGGATCCATGGCAGCAGATGACAAAGGACCTCTTGTGATGCCAAGTGTCGGAACCGTCGTCCCATTGATAGTGGAAAATGCCCACATTCGGTTCAGCTCAATCATAGCAGACTGCACATGTGGCTGAATTGTAGTAGTCCATCTGCCCAAAACAACCAGAAAATGAATGATCTACTTCTGCTCTGAGATGGACTAATCGGATTGCATTGCCTGAAAACCAAAGCTACAGCACACCTTGTTTGGGTAGCCAAACGTTGCATCTCTTCTACATGCTTGAGTCTGCCAATTCCAGAACAAATATCAAATAACAACAAGTATTCCCTCACTAGCTATCAGATTCAGACCATCAAAAATCACGGAAGAACTATATAAATTTTATTACATGAGAAGGGGATTGACTGCACCCCCAAGGTTCCAAAGTTTAATGCACAATCTCTTGTAAACTTGAAGGTGCGGGTCACTTTGACAATGTACCATTGACCACCTTTGTAATTTTGCAGTGAAACAATGTAGTCATAAAAGTTGATTCGACTCTCTCCATCTCCAAATGCAGGGCGTATTTTTTACTCTCAAAATATGAACTTAACCATGAATTTCATGCACAATGATTTGTTAATGCATGGCTACAAAACAGCATTCATAAGAAAGTGTGTCTGAAGATGAATCTAACGGTGTCAATTTTTCTGTAACATAATCTACATGTTATTGGATTGGTTACTGTATAGTCAAAACACGACTTACATAGTGAATAAAGTACACTACTAGTAGTAAATTTCTATTAGAGTAAATAAAAGTGATAGGCTCTTACATCTTCTGCCGGGTATTGTCGCGCAACGTCTCAAGCTGGGGTTCTTCCGCATCGAGGTCCGTCACATCGAGCATCTGTTGATCCTGCAGCGGCTCATTGGCGGCGCTGCCAACGCCACTGCCACCGACCTGGTTCGCCTGCACAGTCTGCCTCATGTCCATGTTCGCTGTCAGCCGAGCCTCTCACGCCTTCCCCTATCAACCCCTGTGCAAACTGAACGTTGCAGACGCAAGCAAGCGCACGTGGTGGGGACCTTTCATGGCAAGAAGCGAAGCGTGTTAGGCGGCAAGCGCACGAGCGATCAGAACCCGTGGCCCGTGGGTAGGGATGTCAACGGGTCTACCCTGCTAGGGTAATACCTTTCCTGCTCCGTCCCTGTGCAACCAAAATCTCCCCGTCCCCAACCCCCGACATGGGAACTGATTTTTTCTGTCCCCGTTACCCACCGGGTACAGCAGTCTCATGGGTTCCCTATTCCATGAATGATACATGCCAGGAAGAAAATCACTGCAGACATGGTCACATGCATGCAGCATGCGAATAGCTATAGCACCTAGCAGATTTCAGTAGAAGCGGCTGGAAACTACTCCCTCCGTTCCTGAATATAAAAAGTCCTAGCTTTGTCTTAAGTCAAACTTCTTCAAGTTTGACCAAGTTTATAAAAAAAAATCTTCTAACATCTACAATATCAAATAAGTATACCATGAAATTATATATCATGATGGATTTAATAAAACTAATTTAGAATTGTATATGCTGGTAAAAAAATTATAATCTTGGTCAAACATGAAGAAGTTTGACTTAGGACAAAGCTACGACTTACATTTCGGAACAGAGGCAGTATAGTACTACGTGGTAGATTGATGCTACATTGAGTAGATTGTAGTGGCGGGTGAGGTGCTCCTGCCAGTAAACGAGAAAAGAATACGAGATGGGGGTCTGCCGGTCGGTGGAGGCTATGGAAAACATATTACAAAATAAATGGCATCATGCGTAAGAACGCAGATTTGACCGAGTTAGCATTTATAGAAGGAAAACTGGATTGCCGTCTTATTTTTACCAGGATTTTTTTTTGAGGAATCAACGCGGGGGGGGGGAGAGTCTCCCCACCTGAATAATATTACTCAAAACGAGAAAGTTACGGGGTAGAAAGATAGACACGCCAAGAATCGGCGGCTACCTTTTAATCGGCCAACCTTGGCCGATGTGCGATGGGCACTACATCTTGCCAAAGCAAGTACATTGAAGAGCAAAACAACAAAAGGAAGTAAAAATTACATGGATTGCATATGAAGGCTCTATAGAAAAGTAACACCAAGACCAGCAATCAAGGAAAGCAACAAAAAGAAGTAAAAATTACCAGGATTTGACGCAGGGTTTACACAATTTGTGGATCCGTGGGGTTCGGATCTAGGGATTACATGAGCCAACCCTCCCCCCCGGCACCCCCCGCTCTACCCAACGGGGAGCACATCGTTCCCCATGGGGGTTAATTATGTATCACAACCAGCCCCTAAGGCCTAGTTCAGTTCCACCATTACTGGTGGGGATCGGCAGGGAATCCTGGGATCTTAATTCAAATCCCCTCCGATCCCCCAAATCCCCGCAGGGAACAACGCAACCAAACAGCCCTAATAGAGGAAAAACCCCACTGCCATCCCTACCCGTGGGGGCTAGTGCTGTTGTAGGAGGGGAGGAGGGCCTACCTGGGACTCTCGAAGCGGATGCGTAAGACGTACTGCGGTGAGTGGACGGCGGCCGGAAACGAGGAAGGCCCTGCAAGGAAAGAAAGAATGTGGACTGAATGAAGGAAGGGAGGGGAGGGGAGGGGAGTAAAGGAGACTTTTCCCTTGTAACGGACCCCCGCGGTCGCATGGGCCAGGGGTGTGACACTATATAGAAGTTTGATAGCCTGCTGAACTAATGAGAAAAGGACAAAAGCTAGATGTAGTTCCTTGTAAGTATCATAGCGCAATCGTGTCATAGAGATCAGTGCAGAAATATAAAAATAATGTTGCAAAATTATTATCTACGAAAGAGTGACGGCTCTGACGAGTGGAATGTGGCGGCCGGGGAACCCAATGATAGCAGCAGCGGGGCGGTGGCGGTATGCCATGGCATCTTCCCAAGCTGGATATTGTAGTAGCACGGCGATTGTGGGTGGGGGAGGGGGTGGTGCTCTACAACGCTTTCCAGCCAAGCAGATATGACATTTACCAATAGATATGAAAATAGAAGATAAAAAGAATCCAGCCAAGCTCATCTGCTCCTGTCCAGGTCTCCGAATCTTAAAGCGAAAAACCTTTTCCCATAAAGATTTGAGCTTGCCCTCAAAATTTTATGATTTTTAGAGATAACTAGCCGAAGTGCCCTTGTGTTGCAACGGAACAACAAAATAAAATGATGCACTTGGAAGACATGCATCAAAACTTTCTCTCTTTGGTCTTCTTTGACGACCACCAAACGTTCCTTTAAAAAATGTTTCTTCCCAATATTTTGTCTCTATACTCTACTCTCTCAGAAGACAACGATACATTTTCTTCTGAAAATTTTATAGCATCACCCAGTCAAAAAAATATTGGGACTGAATGGCTTGACTCTTTTTAGTTCTCTCCACTATCTCATTTCACCCATTAAAAAAATATGAAGCGGCAACAGATTTGTATATGCGTGCGGAGCGTAACCTCAAGAGTTTTTCTTTTTTCCTTCTGGTTTCGATTTTATGTTTCTAACATTCGATTGAATGGAAATATAATCACAAAAATAGAAGGGTAGCATAGATTCACATGATGTATATAATTTGAAGTTGAAAAAAATTGCAGGCTGCAGCTAATTAAGGTTCCACTTTCACCTACTGTCCCAAAAAATAGAATGTAATGAGTGCAACACAAATATAATACTCAAACGAAGAGGTCATTTGGAAGGGGTAGGAATGGCACTCACGTATGCTGTGAATACAACCGCTGCAACCATCACAAGTAAGTAACCCCAGACCGTAGGAGAGTTATTCATCAATTCTCTTGCAACGAACACACAGAAGATTGATGCTGGAGCAATCATGAGGAGCATGATAACAAACAAGGATCTCGCATCAGGTCCAAATATAAACACAAGCCATCAGTCCCTATCATACTTTTCCACTTCTTACCTACACAAAAACAGTAAAATTGGTCGCTCACCTTGCTGCTGCATTCATTCCACAAGTACATGCAGTTCCCTAATCCAACGGTGAGGGCATTATGCAAAGACCAATCCACGAGGTTCAGGTAGAAATCGTCTTGCAATGCCCGCGCATCCAGCACCTAGAAAGCAACAGCAGGAAATTTCCCGAAAGATGGAGTATGTTCAGTACAGAGACTTCAAAATCTGACCTTTTGTGCCTGAGTCCTGAGAATTTTTTGAAAGAGATTTTGCGCCTGGGAATAATTCTACTTTTTATCTAAAAATCTTTTCGCATCCAGAGAAGCAAAAGATTGCCGATCAAGAATGAAGAAACAGAGGAATTCGCCAGGGAGGAAAAATCAAGAAACCATCAAATCCGAAGGCTAACCTAGGAATCTTCCTAGGGCCAGTGCCCTTCGCCTTGAACACGCCGGGGAATAGAAGGTCCTCGTCGTCCCTGCCGGCGAAGGGGGACCCCGAGGGGAGGCGGGAGGACGGCGCCGAGGAGAGGCGCGATGTGGGCGTCGACAACGGGACGGGCGGCCCGGAGTTGTTCTCCATCGGCGAGCCGCCGCTCCATGGGAGGGTAAGGGCGTGGGGGGTGCCCGCTTGCTGTTGCGCGCCGCAGACGATGGGGGTTGGGGGGTGAAGAGGACAAGGACGGGCGCACAACATCTCAAGGGCTCGAGGCAAACCTCCCTTTCTGACCTTCCGTTTGTGCAGGACCAGGTTCCTATTGCCTCAAAATCCCATTTTGATCGGTCATTAGGATACGCTTAGCTTCCTCTGATGAATGACCAAAGCCCGACAGGATCTAGGTCAAACGAATTGGCCTTGAATTAAATGAATACGCAAAGCCCAGATCATCGAAGGGTGGTGAAATGCACAAAGCACAAAGCCGCATTAGACATGGTACAAACAACATCATATACCCTACCAGACAGATAACATCAGATATTTCTTCACAGCCAGAGCTCACAATATAAGCACAGGTTTCGACTTCAAAAGACTACGGTATCCTTTACCACTACTGGTAACCACGTCTAGTCGAGCGCCAAAAGCAGTATCACTTGTTAAATTGTTGGGAAAAACTGAATGCTAATGATGACCCGGTGACGAATGATGGTTCAGATACAATCACCACAATGCCAGTGCCAAAAGGGTCAGGTGCTGCGGCTCTAGTGCACTCCCAGAATAGCTGGGTCTGTTTAATGATCTGTCGTTGGGAGGTAGACACGGTGATAGTTGTTGACAGTCAGCTTCTTCCGGCAGGTGGGGCACTTCTTCTGAGTCTGGATGGAGAGCTTGATGCACTTCTGGCAGAAGATGTGGCCACAGATGGTCGATGACGGGTCGACCAGCTCGTTCATGCAGACAGGGCAGCTGAACTTTGGTTCCTTTGGAACCTCCTTCACAGGTTCAGGGACAGCTTGCATCACCTTGGGCTGCGGAAAGCAAAGCCTTAGAGAGCTGACATGATCGTTAATACAATGGTATCTGTGAAATACACAAATACGTTATGGGTCTTACCAAGACACGGTTGGTTTCTGGTGTGTCCGCTATGTTTATTACAAGGTTGTCAACGGATGCTCCCGAGTGATGGTGCCTTGGGTTCGTCCCGAGAGAAAGTAGTGTGTTCACATGCTCATCAAGAGCTTCCCCTGGAACAAAAGCAGCACAGACAATGTTAAAAGCAGTCAAGAAGGCAAACTAGGAAAAAGAAAGAAAAGATACTTTGTCTACAGCATAAAGTTCTGAGACAGGATAGTATCTATCATAACTTACAAAATGTACTATTAGCAAATACTGTGAGAGAGCATCATCAAATCCAATCTCTAATTGATAAACCATGCCAAACAAACAGAAAATTAAGTCAACCTGAAGGAAGATACTTAAGGATAATCTATGATAAATTGATAATAGAATTTCAGGCAACATACTACACAGAGCTCTTTTATGGTATTCCATTCAGATGATTCTAGAGCACAGTCGCCCATGATGAAGATTAGCAGTTGAGTTGCTACCACCAGCACCAGGTTGTACCCAAAATTACGAGGATATATCTAAACCAGGAAAAGTGTAAATGGAATGTATTAAATGCATCATTCCTATTTGCTATGTCAATTTAAGGCAGTGCAGGCCACGTAAAAATAGAAGAATTTTCTGTCATGCTCTTCTCACATTGATCTCAACCCAATGTTGATGTGAAAAGGGCTTAAGGCAACGGACATACGGAAAGTTCAATTACAAGCTGAATAAGGATTAAACTTAAGCTTGTTTGAAACCTTGATTAAGCAACAGGGCCGAACACCGCTAACTGGTAAAGTTGCCGCTTGCTTGGTTAGGAAAATCACTTGGTCACCATTTTGCGTTTTTGTACAGAGATACAATCACCTCAATGAGGCAAGTTTGAACTGTCGCCCAGTCAACAAGTAAGAATGCTCGGGCACTGAACATGAGCACACCCAGTTCATCAACTGTCTGGCTTTTAGCATTGGGTAGACTAGATAATAAAGGTATGTTTTTAAGTACACCTTGTATGCACCAACCACTGAATTCTAATGAACACCATGTATGATCTGACAGACACCAACCAGCGTGCACAGCATGTCAATCAGGGAAATCAAATCCAGAAAAATCTCCATATACCAACAAAGTGTTTGGATCTGCCAAGTACTCTACATTTTAGATGAATTTGAATTTATAGGTAAAATTCATGGAAACGAGTGTAAAACTACACTAGGCATACTGCAGCATCCTGCATCCCCAATATCTCTGTGTTATCTGATATTCAAAATAGCCATTAACAGACACATTGTAGAAAGAACAGGAGTTCCTTTATATTCCTACTAGAGAAGGTGGACAACTGCTGGTGCCTTGCAAATCTATCATACTAATCTAATCGGAGATAAACGAAAGCTACATGGTGATATTGTCTACTTACGACAAAGTGTTCAGTATTAAAAATTGAAACAAAGTTATGAATCCATTTCATATAAAAAAATAAATGTACACCCAACTGTACCAGATTGGGTCAAAAAATTGGGGGGTACCTGCTGGTCCCGCAGTAGTTTCTGAATCATCATCTATTATCACAGTGACAGGTACCGCCCTGGTCGACTGTTGCCTTGCCTGAGACATAAAGTGAACAATGATATCATTAGCAACTGAGTGTCCCTTCTTGTCAAACAACCGTAAGGTGACTGAAATCAGCAACAATACAAACACATATTAGAACCAAGCATATGGAACATACTCGAGGGAGCGAGCTTCTTGAAGCATAAATCACAACATCATCATCGATCACTTCTACGTCGATGGGAAAACTATTCATGCGAATGTTTGACTCTGCAGCACCAGGTGGCACCAAGAGCTGTGAAGTCCCAGCGACTACCGTACCAGAGGCCCGGCTGTGTGAGACATGCTCATTGGTGGAAGGTGAACTCCCATTACCAGTTCCTTCAGCAGCTGGAAGCAAGTTCAGGTCCAGAAGCTGGCGGTTCACAAGCTCGGACGGAACCTGTTTAGTCCGCCGCCTCTTGGGAATAATCCTTGCAAATCCAAGGGAGCTCATGCTGCTTCAATGAAAGTTGCAGGCTTGAGCAAAGTCAATAGAACCCCCTGCAAGCAGAATTACAAACTCTGGCATCAAATACAGCCGCAACTCCAACTGTTTTGAACGAATAGGTAAGCAAATGCAATATTATTCTTGAGAAGCCACAGCTCGACCAATCTACCATGATGTAACGCAGTTCAAAGCAGCAAAAAGATTAGATTGTAGACGACCAAAAGGGGCAAACTTTCCCACCCCAGCACCATCCCCCCAACACCCTTTTCATCAGAAATGGCACAAATATACACGACAGATACAATTGAACAAAATACAGCACATGGAGATGCAGAACCTCTGGAATCTAATATGTTCATCCTCTCCCTCCCATCGAATCGACTCCAACCAACAAGCAAACCCTAAGAACTCGATCAAACCTTGCCAAAAGGCGTCTTTTAAGCCCAATCAACCTCCCCTAAAGCGCCGGGCACCGCTTCCAACGAAAAGACGACCAAACAATGGAACCTTTCCGCCGCTTTCCCCAACTGCCCCAGAGCCCCTAGCCATACGGGCGGCCGGGCAACCAAAATCCCCAAAATTCCTACTCAAAACCCCATCCTCCGCCCAGAAATCCTTCGAAACCCGGTAAATCCAGGCCCGATTTCAACATTTCGGCGGTCCCCCGCCTCGATCCGAGCCCGAGCTCCAACTACACCCACAAAAAAATCAGAAAAAAACGCCACGACGCGCAGGGGATGCAGGGATGGTTGGTAGGGGGCGGAGAATTACCAGGGGAAACTCCGGCGGGTCGTCTGCGGTTGCTGGGGGGAAGGCAGCGACTAGGGTTTGTGGAGGGTGGGTGGGAACTCCGTTGGGTTTTCTTCCTCGTCGACCGCGTCGCCCCTCGCCCGCCGGTGACGGGGATTTATGTACTAGTGGACCGGACCGGCGAGAGACGTCTCGTCTCGGCCAGCTCTTCGCCAGGCGGAGCGGCTCGGGTGATTTTGGGGCGGCCGGAGCGGCTAGGCCCATCTCAAATTCGGTCCACGCGTTAATATGGATCGGTCCACGCAACCAACCAGTTCACTTCACGCGCACTGTTCAGCTACGGCCACGGCCACGGCCACCGAAACTAGGCCCACGAATGTGCAGCCCACCAGGTCGTAGCGAATATGTGGAGCCATCTCTGTTGAGCCCAGGAGGGAAATGCAGCGAGCGTGGGCTCCAACTTCCTCTCAGAAAAAAAAAATTCCCCGCCCCACCCTCCAGAGGGGGTTCAGTCCATGAGGGCAACTTCAGCCACACGATCCAATACGGACGCATTTTGCGTCCGTCTCAGTCCGTTTGGGTCGCGGGCCGAACAGAAAACACCGTTTGGTTGGATAGTGCGTCCGACAGGACGACACAAATTGGTGATAAACATGATGAATTAGATATAACTTTGAACACAAAATGATTGAAACTTGCAACATTTCATTGATAGACATGATGGTGTTCGTGGAAAGAAGATTTCGATCAGTTTTTGCTACTGATTGTCCTTGTGGATGCAGGGAAGGACCTCCGGCGGCTCGACGAGGGAGTACCGGAGGAACGATGCCAGCCGAACCTCCCATAGCCACTCCCGTCTCTTCATCTCGAACTTCCGTTCCGTCACGAACCCCCGCGTGAGCTCCTCGTCATCCAATGCCTTCCGGCGAGCTTTGTCCTTGGCGTTGTGCTCCTCGGAGGCCTTGCGCGCGAAGAACAAGAGATCCAGGGGGTGCGGCGCCGCTGCTGCCTCCTCGATCTCCATCGCCTCTACTTTCGGCGCCGCTGCTTCTTCCTCGTGCTCGATCGTGGGAGTTGCCCTTTAGCGTCATAAAAAAAAGTGACGTTGCCGGAGCTGCAGAACACACACGCGCGAGAGTAGAATCAACAAGAGACAAACACAGGTTTGGTGTTGCGTAACGGTTGCCGCTTTTCTGATCCGACTTTTATTGCTTCTTATACCAACTCTCAAAACGAGCTGTACGATCTAACTGAAAGGAGAAAAATCAGGGCAGAACGAGTCCTACAGCCGCGCCATCCCACGGCGTCGCTCGTGCCCAGATCATGCCGCCTTTGACGCTTTGCTCGTGCCATCCCACGACGCAGTCAAGACGGCGCACTAAGCTAGCTACCGGAAGAATAGGGCAAGTCACGAACAACCTCATGCTGCATGCCCAGCTTATTTGCTACTGAACTTAACTGAAGAAAAACGACAGTTTCAGACTTAGCGACAACGGCCTTACAGTGGACAGTACACCAAATCTCCCCCCTAATGCTGTTGTCTCTGCTTGACTTCGATTACGCCCAGTCTGCGCCTTAGCTCAATGAACTTTATGCGACCTAGCGCCTTGGTAAGGATATCAGCCAGCTGCCCCTCCGTCCCAACATGATCCACATCAATCTTCCCTTCTGCAATGCACTCTCGAATAAAATGATAGCGAGTGTCCATGTGCTTACTCCGGTCATGATGCACAGGATTTTTGGACAGCGCTATGGCTGACTTGTTGTCCACGAACAGCTTCACAACCGAAGGCGGAATACCCTGCAGTTCTCCCAGCAGCTTACTCAACCATGTTGCCTGACAAGCAGCTGTAGATGCAGCAATGTACTCGGCCTCGCAAGATGACAGTGCCACCACTTTTTGCTTCTGCGAGCACCAAGAAACTGTGCTCCCCCCCAAGAAGAACACAATGCCTGACGTGCTCTTGCGATCATCCACATCGCCCGAAAGATCACTGTCGCTGTAACCGATCAGATTAGGCGATACTTCGCTGCAAGTATATCTACAGCCGTATCCCTGAGTTCCCCGCACATAGCGAAGTATTTGCTTTACAGCGGCCCAATGTTGTGCCCCGGGACACTCCATGAATCGGCTTGCAAGCCCAACTACGTATGCAATGTCAGGTCGAGTATTCACCAAGTACCGAAGCTGCCAATTACACTTCGATATTTGGTTTCATCCACTGCCTTTCCTGTCTCCACTCTCCCCAATTTCAGTCTCCCTTCCATTGGAGTACAGCATGGATTACAGGCTGCCATACCTGCATTTTCTAGCAGTTTTGCAACATAGCTCGACTGGCATAAAGTGATTTCTCCTTCCTTCTGACTCACCTCGATTCTCAGGTAGTAGCTCAGAAGTCCCAAATCACTCATTTGGAACAATTCATGCATCTGATCCTTGAAGACTTTAATTTCAGTTGCACTCGTGTGTGTGATGATAAGATCATCCACATATACTCCTACCAACAAGAAGCTGTCAGTATTTCCCCTTCGGTATAGAGCATGCTCAATCGGGCATCTCTCAAAACCGAGTGATGCAAGAGATTCATCAAGCTTGAAATTCTAGGCGGAGCCTGACGCAGACCATACAGGGCCTTGTTCAGTTTCAGCACCTTGTGTACACTGTCACTAACAACAAATCCTGCCGGCAGATGAACATACACCTCTTCCATCAAATTGCCATTCAGAAATGCAGACTTAATATCCATGTGATGCACCTGCCACTTTCTACTTGCTGCCAAAGCAAGCATCAGACGAACAGTGTCCATCCTGGCCACAGGAGCAAATACCTCATCAAAATCCACTCCTTGTTTTTGAGCATAGCCTTTTGCAACCTACCGGGCTTTGTGCTTGACAACATTGCCCTCAGCGTCTTTCTTAATCTTGAACACCCACTTGAGTCAGATAGCTTTGTGACCTGCAGGGAGTTCAGTTAGGACCCATGTGTTGTTCTCATTGATCGAAGCCATTTCAGCTTCCATTGCCTTGCGCCATGCGGTTTCACCCAGTGCTGCATCCACACTGTCGGGTTCCTCTGCAGCTGTCAGACAGTACTCTGCCAATTCCAAATGATCTTCATACTTTCTATTTGGCATGAAAATCCCATGTTGTGCTCGGGTTTGCATGGGGTGAGACGGTTGGATAGGAGGCTGAAGTTGCTCGTCTTCCACTGTCACGGGCTCGTCTGGTGGTTGTTCCTCTGACGAGGCTGCATCAATTTGAGGGGACTGTTGTCTGGAGTGAACAGATTCAGAAGGTGAAGCTGAAACTGACACTCGTACTAACACATCCGAATAAACCACAGTAAATTCACACGACTTGCCATGTGTGCAGTTGTCAGTTCCCCAATCCCACTTGCGATCCTCCTTAAAAATCACATCTCTCGTCACATGTAGACGACGCTGAACCGGATCATACACCCGGTATGCTTTTGAGCCAGACTCATATCCGACAAATACACATGCTCGTGCTCTGTCAGACAACTTTGTCAGACCAAGGCCAATGATCTTCATGTGTGCTACACAGCCAAAAGTGCGGAAGTAGTCCACTGATGGTTTCTTCTTCCTCCAAGCCTCATAGGGTGTGATCCCATTCAGGCTACGAGTGGGTGAGCGATTCAGAATATGCACGGCAGTCCTCACTGCCTCCCCCCAAAACTCTGCTGGTACACACATGCTCTTCATCAAGCTGCGAGCCATCTCTACCACCGACTGATTACGCCTCTCAACTACACCATTTTGCTCCGGAGAATAGGGAGCTGTGGTGTTTCTCCTTATCCCCTGATCATTGCAGAACTCGGTGAATTCAATGGAGTTAAACTCACCACCACGATCTGTTCGGAATGCCCTGAGCTTCACTGCACTTTCACTCTCTGCAGTTGCCCTGATCTTGCGAAAAAAATTGAAAGCCTCATCTTTGCTCCTCAGCACTTCCAACCACATATATCTGCTGCAATCATCAACTACTAACAGGAAGTACTTGCTGTTCGTACCTGCTGTGGGTGGGGATATCGGCCCACACAAGTCTCCATGCACCAGCTCAAGCACCTGTTCTGGTCTGTAGGCTGACACGCGCGGGAAAGGGGTCCTGTGCATCTTCCCAAGTGAACACCCCTCGCAGAATTGCTCAATACGCTGAACCGAGGCATACCTCTGACCATACCCTTGGCTCCCAGATCATGGAGTGCTCTGAAGTGCAAGTGACCAAACCTGGCATGCCAACGCCATGCTTTGTCAGTCCGTCCGGCAAGCAGACAGATAGGTGTTGCCATGGTCAGAGTGACTGGGTACAACCGGTTCTTGGCCCTTGGCACACGAGGTAGTATAGCTCGATCACGATCATACAGGCGCAACTCACCATCACAAATCACTGATTTGCAACCCCCTTCATCTAGCTGACCCAGGCTCACGATGCTTGTGCGCAGACGAGGTATGTAATAAACCTCTGTCAGCGCACGGTGTTCTCCGTTCTTGCAGGTAATAGAACAACACCGCGTCCATGTATCTGAACGAGTGAGCCATCACTGAATTTCACCGTACCTCGCACAGATTCGTCGATCTTGGTCAGCATCCCGTGGCACCCGGTCATATGGTTGCTTGCACCGGAGTCGAAGTACCAGCGCTCGTTGTCGGTGGGCACCGAAACAAAGCGCTTCTCGTTGAGGAACACGCACTGCTCCCCTGTCCGCAGGTCGAGGTTCGAGTTGCGGACGAGTAGGTCGCCAGGAACAGGTTGTATAGGAGCAGGTACCGGCTTGGCTCCAGCGTACACCGCAGGTGCTAGCTGCAAGTCGATGGTGTCGTCGCCGTCGCCGGCCATGGCAAGGAGAAGCCCGGGGGCCTGCTCCTCCACCTGCGCGACGTACGCTTGGTTCTCCTGGCGCGCTTGATCGTGCTTCTTCTTCCTGCACTCCTTGGCCCAGTGGCCCTCGATGTGGCAGTACTGACATTTGCCCTTACGGCGCTCGCCGGAGCGTGCAGGCTTGTCCGGTGATTGCGGCATCGGCTTTGTAGCCGGCTTGCCGCCCTTGCCACCGACGCTGCTGGAGCCCTGTCCGCGTGACTGTTGCCGCGCAGACCATTCCTCCTCGGTGAGCAGTAGTTTGCTGCCCACTTCCGGCTCTGGATCGAGCCCATCCTCAGCGGCAGAGAGACGGCTCGAGAGCTCCTCGATCGACATGTGCTTCAGATCGAGACACGACTCCATTGCGACGGCCACCGGTTTGATTCTCGGTGGCACCACGCGAAGGAGCTTCTTCACGGCCTTCTCTTCCGTGATGTCGTCGCCAACCTGCTGCAGATCGGTGACAAGGCCAGACAGCCGCAGTGCAAAGTCCTCGACGAACTCACCGCTCTTGAACGCGAGGTTCTCGTACTCCTTGCACAGCTTCTGGGCCTTCGCCTCGCGGACGCGCTCTACGCCGGCGCGCATCACCTTAACCGCGTCCCAGGCGTCCTGGGCGTTGTCCTTGGCCGTGATCACGCGCATCATCTCGAGCGGCACCGAATGCAGGATGGCGCCGAACGCCTGCCGCTCCTGCCGCGCCGACGTCTCTTCACCTTCTACAGCCTCCCAGAGGCCTGCGCCTTGCAACTGGACTCGCATGCGAATCGCCCAGTCCAAGTAGTTCGTGCGCGTCAGCATGGGGTACGTGACGGCGCCGCTGCCACTCACCTCGCGCACCACCTCCTGCTGCACCACGACCTGGCCATCGTGTCGTCTCCCGCGGCTCCAGCCACGACTCAGAGTTCGTGAACGCGGCGGAGTCACGGACCGGGAAACCGACCGATCACCTTTGGAATTTGGCATCGTAGATCACCAGAACCTGATCAGGGCTCTGATACCAATTGACGTTGCCGGACGCTGCAGAACACACACACGCGAGAGTAGAATCAACAAGAGACAAACACAGGTTTGGTGCTGCGTAACGGTTGCCGCTTTTCTGATCCGACTTTTATTGCTTCTTATACCAACTCTCAAAACGAGTTGTACGATCTAACTAAAAGGAGAAAAATCAGGGCAGAACGAGTCCTACAGCCGCGCCATCCCACGGCGTCGCTCGTGCCCAGATCATGCCGCTTTTGATGTTTTGCTCGTGCCATCCCACGACGCAGTCAAGGCGGCGCACTAAGCTAGCTACCTGAAGAATAGGACAAGTCACGAACAACCTCGTGCTGCATGCCCAGCTTATTTGCTACTGAACTTAACTGAAGAAAAACGACATTTTCAGACTTAGCGACAACGGCCTTACAGTGGACAGTACATCAAAAAGCGTGTTGTGATAACACACTCACTTTTGTAAACTCAAACCAGGTCGATGTGTTTGCAGACTGAATCGTCAGCCAATTTAAATGCCTCTCGTGGCAAATCGTGAACGGGACTAAACCGGCTTTATGCAGGCCGGAGCAGGAGCAATCGAGCAGCTAGCGAATATTCAGGCACCGTGGGCGTTCCGGCGGCGCGTCTATATCATGGAGTACTGCGTACGTACCTGTGCGTCGTTGGTCGATCGGGAGTGCTCGGGGGGAGAAGGAGACGGAGAGAGGGCGACGCGGGCGGTCCGGTCGCGAGCCCGAGGGCGAAAGGCGGCGGGGTGTTTGTTGTCGCCCCGTCTATTCCCGCAACGGGCCACGCAACAAGTTGCATCGCCGCGCGGGTGGCGGCGGGCGATCGATGATCCAACTTCATCCATCCATCCATCGGACGTAGTACGTGCCGCTAAGCTCTAGCGCAACTAGCCATTTCCGTCCATACCGCGTCCTCCCTTTCGTTTCTCCCTGCAGCTGCGGCGGAGTCAAATCCGGCTAACAACTTCCTAGGGAGTACTACATATTCTTCCTTTCTGTATATCCTTTGTTTTCCTTTTCGTACTGGACAAGGGCTAGTGCGTCACGGGGGCACGGCAAAGGATATGCATTCGGGCGCTACGAGCTAGCCATACGGAGGAGGACTGGGGTTGAGGGCCGTCCTGCCTGCGCTGCCACATACGTGCGCATCGGCTCCTCCTCCTCCGTTTCTTACCCATCCATGACATGCCTATGGCGACAGGGTTGGCAGCAGACGACCCTACCTATTTAGGATCATCCTCAACAAGAAGTACCACAGGGGTACCAAGAAATTAGTGGTCAATGTGGAAGAGAGAAAAATGTCACAACTAAGTAATGGTTACTTGAAGAAGTAACATGTACTATACGGATACCAAAACAACAAAGAAGATGACATGTGGATCCATCAAGAAAAAAAATGAATAAGAAAAAAATGAAACACACTGAAAAATGGAAAGAAATTTTTTAGTACCGCTACTAGCTGGTACCTTGTTGGAGATGCCCTTATGTCCCACCTGAGAATCTGCTGCTGATAAAGAAGGAAACTTTGTTTTGGGCCGTCTAGTAGATTATTAAGGCATGAACGGGTACCACGTTTATAAAAAAATTAAGAGTGGTGTGATTAGTTGTGCCTTTGAAATGGGTTTCAAACTTCATTTTCGGGATGAAGGACCCGACGGAAATGAACGTAATTCGGTGAAATTCACAAATCTCTGTCCGAATTTTTGAAACCTTATTCTGAACTCGATTTGAGCTTTAGACCCTAGTCGCGGGAGAATATAACAAAAAAAATCATAACTTGTTGACCAATTCCTCCCGCATGGTGTTCCCATATGAACATTAACATATAAAGATAATCTTAGTCCCGCCCTCGCCTAGATTTTAAGTGTATCTACACGATCCAACGTGTGGGGTTGGACGCAAAGTACAATGAAACACCTAGGGTTTTAACAAATTTCAAGAAACGTGAAGGAAGGAGTGATAGTGACTAACAAAATGAAGTCGGCTAAGAGGTGGGGCTTAATGTCGGCCAAAGGTCCAATTGAGGTGCGACGGTGCCCCGCCATGGTACCGCTGGCACCGGTTGGATATGGGCAATGGTAGGTTGACAATATTTGGTGATAGGCACTCGATGACCGAAGCAGGAAAAAATTGGGCTGGACAATGGAAGGGTACGGGAAGGAGGGATGAGATAATACACGTAGTCGAAGGCATCGTGCGGGAGCAATTAAGAAGAGAAGCTCGGGCCGCCATAAGGTGGCAATGCAAAGTTGCGTTGTAATAGCTCCCTCAAGGGGAAGAAGTATATGGACAGGTCACTCAAAATGTCATGCAATTAATGATTCTCCTCATATATATGCCTCGATTACCAGGAACCACCCAATAAACATCTATTACATGAACCACCCAATAAACATCTATTACATGCCTATCTCTAGAGTCAGGACTATCCAACGCATTTTGTCCTCGTTCCTACGCTCGGAAATGGCCACGGCGTTACACAAACCGTCGTCACAGCCGAAGTCTACCATCGGTCGAGCGGGACAACAAAGGCTGGCTTCCGAAATTCCCTGTCCCAAACCCCCGATACACATGCATGCAACCGTACAGCGCCAATGCAGGGGTGATCAAACAGCTTGGCACACGGAAGAACCCAACCGACGGCCAAAACCGCCACACGCGCACGGCCCAACGTCTTCTCCGGCGAGGCGAGCTCCATCGTCGTCACACGTAAAACGGTCCCGCTAGTGTTATATTACCGCTTTCATCATTATTATTCCAAAATAAATAGAAAATAGAAAATCGTTGGCCACGTGGCAGGCGCGCCTCCCTTCTCTCTGGATCCTCACCCCTGCTCCAGAGAATTTTTGTCCCTCCTCCCTCCTCTAAATATTTCTCAACAGAAGCCTACAACTACGGCGGTACGGGCCACACAACCCAACCAACGAACGGGAAAGAAACCTCCCCCCATTATTCTTCTTCCTCCTCCCTCTCTCTCTCTCTTGTCAGTTCCATCGCCCAACGGAACGCGAGCGCACGCGGATCGGGTGCCATGGCGGGGAACGAGTGGATCAATGGCTACCTGGAGGCGATTCTCGACAGCGGCGGCGCCGCCGCGGGAGGAGGCGCCGGGGGCGGGGACCCGAAGTCGGCGGTGGCGGGGGCGGGGGCGTCGTCGGCGAGCCCCCGCGGGCCGCACATGAACTTCAGCCCGACGCACTACTTCGTGGAGGAGGTGGTGAAGGGCGTGGACGAGAGCGACCTCCACCGGACGTGGATCAAGGTCGTCGCCACCCGCAACGCCCGCGAGCGCAGCACCCGACTCGAGAACATGTGCTGGCGCATCTGGCACCTCGCCCGCAAGAAGAAGCAGGTGATTATTAAGCGGCCTGTCAATTCCTCATCTCTCTTCTTCTCTCGTCTTCCTTCATTTCCCTCCCCTTGTTGTTGATTTCGACTTGTCTTTGGTTGGTTTGGTTAATTTCATTCATGGTTTCGTCCCGTCGTCCGGTGGCTTTATTTGTTTTCTTTCCTCTCTCTCTCTCTCTCTCTCGCTCGGTGAGATGCTCACTGTAACGTCGTAAGTGCAGTTCCATGAAGAATTCTTCCCGGACGAATATTCTGCCGATCCGACACTGTTTTTCTTTCTTGACGTAACATGTTTTTTTTTCATTCATTCATTCATGTTTAATCATGATGTTAGATCGATCATTTTGTCGTTTAAAACTGGATCATGCACGATCGTGCCGCGATTTCGAACATTCAGGACCCCAGGAAGTAGGAATGATGTCAGAATGTCAGATACGAACAACGCATGTTTTCCTCTTAAGTATTTGTTTGTTTATTATTCGGAGATTCTTTCGTGTTTATGAAAAGGGCGGAAGAAAAATCATGGTCTCCTAGTGCTGTCAGACATAACGGCCCAAAAAAGTTTGCTGTCCCATTTCCAAACTGAATCTGCCAAACCACGCTTTTGCTGTGGTTTCGTCTGCGAGAACAGAGAATTATACATGATGACTGGTAATATATGTTTCCATTCTCCATTCTTGTGATGCTTCTGATTATATGTTTTGTTTGGCTATGCATTGTTTCATGACGAGCAGCTGGAGCTGGAGGGCATCCAGAGGATGTCGGCGCGGCAGAAGGAACAGGAGCAGGTGCGCCGTGAGGCCACGGAGGACCTGGCCGAGGATCTGTCGGAAGGCGAGAAGGGGGACACCGTCGGCGAGCTGGCGTCCTACGGAACGCCCAAGAAGAAGTTCCAGAGGAACTTCTCCGACCTCACCGTCTGGTCCGACGATAACAAGGAGAAGAAGCTCTACATTGTGCTCATCAGGTCTTATATACTGAAACTTTCTTCAGATGTCGTATGATCTGTGCACCTCATGTTCTGTCATGCTGCATGATCATGTTGATGATGGCCTGAGAGTTCTACAATTTCTTTCATCTCCTTTCTAGTGTACACGGTCTTGTCCGCGGCGAGAACATGGAATTGGGTAGTGATTCAGATACTGGAGGGCAGGTAAACAAAACTGATCATTTACTTACAGAAATGTTTCTTACAATTATAATCAAGATTGATTGTGACTTGCATGATTTACTGGGACTGGTTCTCCCTGTGTTTGCAGGTGAAATATGTTGTCGAACTCGCCAGAGCGCTTTCATTGATGCCCGGAGTGTACAGAGTGGACCTGTTCACACGCCAAGTGTCATCCCCCGACGTGGATTGGAGCTACGGGGAGCCTACCGAGATGCTGTGCTCAGGCTCCACCGATGCTGAAGGGGGCGAGAGCGCCGGGGCATACATTGTGCGCATACCTTGCGGGCCGAGGGACAAGTACATAAAGAAGGAGGCCCTGTGGCCCTACCTCCAGGAGTTCGTCGACGGAGCCCTCGCGCATATTCTAAACATGTCCAGGGCTCTGGGCGAGCAGGTTGGCCGTGGGAAGCCGGTCCTGCCCTATGTGATCCATGGCCACTATGCTGATGCAGGCGATGTCGCCTCTCTTCTCTCCGGCGCGCTGAACGTGCCGATGGTGCTCACCGGTCACTCGCTCGGGAGGAACAAGCTGGAGCAGATCATGAAGCAAGGGCGCATGTCCAAGGAGGAGATTGACTCAACCTACAAAATCATGAGGCGTATCGAGGGCGAGGAGCTGGCCTTGGACGCAGCAGAGCTTGTGATAACGAGCACAAGGCAGGAGATCGATGAACAGTGGGGACTGTATGATGGCTTTGATGTGAAGCTCGAGAAAGTGTTAAGGGCACGGACGAGGCGCGGGGTTAGCTGCCATGGCCGTTTCATGCCTAGGATGGTGGTAAGTGTTTGATTACTAAACATATACCATAGGGACCCTTGTATCATAGTACTGTATCATATCATATCTGGCAAAATTCTAGTAGCATGTTAGGTATTTCACGTGTCATATGTGGCGAAGCTGATTTTTTTCACACTCTTGATCTACAATTGTGGTAATTTGGCGTGGCAGGTAATTCCACCTGGGATGGATTTCAGCAATGTTGTGGCTGAAGATGTCGATGGAGATGGTGATGGCAAAGATGACATGCTGGATGGTGCTTCACCAAGGTCACTACCCCCGATTTGGGCTGAGGTTGGTGTCTGATCCCAAATTTCCCATACCGACGCACACCAATTTCCCCTATGAGGATCTTAATATCACTGAACGAAACTGCCTGTTACAGGTGATGCGGTTCCTGACCAATCCTCACAAGCCGATGATCCTGGCCCTGTCAAGGCCCGATGCGAAGAAGAACATCACTACCCTTGTCAGAGCATTTGGAGAGTGCCGCCCACTGAGGGAGCTTGCAAACTTAGTAAGCAACAGCTTACCTGAATAAGTATACTTCATTTATACCAGTTTACCTGCATAAGTACATCTTAAGTTCAACTTTAGTAACATATTTCCAGTGTCTATCATTGTTACCAAGTAGCAAGTAATATCCGCCGGCACCCATCATGATTACCAAGTAAAAAGGAGTACTGCCAAAATCATATTTCTGAACATCCCTTTGGCATATATCTGCACATGTTGACAAGTAACTGCTTACATTTTCCAGACTCTGATCATGGGGAACAGAGATGATATCGACGAGATGCCTGCGGGCAACGCGAATGTTCTCACCACAGTCCTGAAGCTGGTCGACAAGTATGATCTCTACGGAAGTGTGGCGTTCCCCAAGCATCACAACCAGGCCGATGTCCCGGAGATCTATCGCCTCGCGGCGAAGATGAAGGTCTGCTGCATCTCATATCCAACATATTTCAGCTTTGGCAACTCACTCTAACATCGGCTATCCCCTGCAGGGTGTCTTCATCAATCCTGCTCTCGTGGAGCCTTTCGGTCTCACCCTTATCGAGGTCAGCTTCAGTTCCCTTACAATCACCTCATTCTTTCCTATTGCTATAAATAAAACAGAATTTTTTTTCATCGAGTAAAGAAAAACAGAGTTAACTTCTGACGAATTACTTTTATGGCCTTTAGGCGGCAGCACACGGGCTGCCGATCGTCGCCACCAAGAACGGCGGTCCGGTCGACATTACTACTGTAAGTGTGCCATGTTTCTTGGCATCCCGTTACTGAAACAACCGTAAATTTGCAATGAGCCGTCTGATGTGATGTAACTGTGTGTGCGTCATGGCGCTGGTGTAGGCACTGAACAACGGGCTGCTGGTGGATCCACACGACAAGAACGCCATTGCCGACGCGCTGCTGAAGTTGGTGGCGGACAAGAACCTGTGGCAGGAGTGCCGGAAGAATGGGCTGCGCAACATCCACCTCTACTCGTGGCCGGAGCACTGCCGGCAGTACCTCACCCGGGTGGCCGGGTGCCGGATCAGGAACCCGCGCTGGCTCACAGACACCCCGGCGGACACGGGCGCCGACGAGGAGGACGCCCTGGAGGACTCGCTCATAGACTTCCAGGACCTGTCGCTGCGCCTCTCCATCGACGGCGAGCGGGGTGCTTCCCTCAACGAGCCCGCCTCATCGGACCCGCAGGACCAAGTGCAGAAGATCATGAACAAGATTAAGCAATCGTCGTCTCATGCTCACCCCTCAGGGATCCCGGACGGCAGCGGCGCCGGCGAAGGCGACGTCAAGAGCCACTCCGAGCTTGCGTCCGGCGGCGTGAACAAGTACCCGCTCCTCCGCCGCCGCCGGCGTCTGTTCATCGTGGCCGTGGACTGCTACGGCGACGACGGCCGCGCCACCAAGAAGATGCTGCAGGTGATCCAGGAGGTGTTCAGGGCGGTGAGGTCAGACTCCCAGATGTCCAAGATCTCCGGCTTCGCGCTCTCCACGGCCATGCCGCTGTCCGAGACGCTCCAGCTCCTGCAGCTCGGCAAGGTCCCACCCACCGACTTCGACGCGCTCATCTGCGGCAGCGGCAGCGAGGTGTACTACCCCGGCACGGCGCAGTGCGTCGACGCCCAGGGCAGGCTGCGCCCGGACCAGGACTACCTGCTGCACATCAACCACAGGTGGTCCCACGACGGCGCCAGGCAGACCATCGGGAAGCTCATGGCTCACGACGGCTCCAGCGACGCCGTCGAGCCGGATGTTGAATCCTGCAACGCGCACTGCGTCTCCTTCTTCGTCAGAGACCCCAAGAAGGTAAGCCCCCTACTAGTACATAGTTTCACCTAGATGACACCTTACGTCGAATTCCTGTCTCAATTTGCTTCATTTGTTAGGTGAAAACGATCGATGAGCTTAGGGAGAGGCTGAGGATGCGCGGCCTCCGGTGCCACCTCATGTACTGCCGGAACTCGACAAGGCTGCAGGTTGTCCCTCTCATGGCATCCAGATCACAAGCACTCAGGTCAGTACTGCTGTATTACACATTCCAACCTGACAACTGTAGCATTTCCGACAACCATACTAATTGTTGGATCTAAATCTCAGGTATCTGTTCGTGCGCTGGGGCCTGCCCGTGGGCAACATGTTTCTGATCGTCGGGGAACACGGTGACTCTGACCGGGAGGAGATGCTCTCGGGGCTACACAAGACGGTGATCGTCCAAGGCGTCACCGAGAAGGGCTCGGAGCAGCTGCTGAGGAGCTCTGGGAGCTACCACAAGGAGGATGTCGTCCCGGCCGTAAGCCCCCTCACTGCTTCCACACGCGGCGAGCTGAAGGCCGACGAGATCATGCGGGCTCTCAAGGAGGTCACCAAGACTTCCAGCGGCATGTAAAACCGGCTGCTGGCAAGCCTGATCATGATATCTAACATCTTCACTGATGATTTTTACTATCTTCTGCTTTGTTCATAACCGAAAGGCGGAAGGAACCCACGTCTCTCTTTTGTTTGCTACCTATATAATCCTATGAACACTACCACTACTACATCTTGCAGTGAGGAATAATTGGGAACACTGCTGATGATGCCACTGTTGGCTTTAAGTGTTTATGAACTAATTCAGCAATATATACTACGTTTTTATCAAGAGCTTGTGCTTTGTAAGTGTATATACATAGCAAGGCATAAGGAGAATCTGTAACCAGTGTGATTGGTACTTGTTCAGCATTGCAGTTATCTGAAATATTCTCCCTAGTAGTTATTCAAATAAACTTTATTTTGTGAATTTTGCCAAAGGAATCATGCTGCATCGCACATTTTGGTTGACTGACAATTAACACTTGTTCTGACCAAGATCATATCATGAGGCAGCAGCAATTGAAACTTCCCACTTCCCAGCATGCTGGGTTCTGAAGCTGTTATTGCTTCCCGCTGAAATTCGCCACGCCGAACTGTAGTAGTGTTTTAGAACAGAGAGTCGATCCCCAGTACTCGCATTCATCATGTCAGAGAAACAGCGACAGAAGAGAAGATTTTATTTCCAAAATTCAGAATGAAAAAAAGAGAACATGTTCTATTGGTTCAATAATAAATAAAGTAAAAATAGGTTGATATTGAAACTAACCATAGATCTCTCTCGTAAAAATAGAAATTTAATAAAGGTCATTTGATCGAAGTACACATATTTATCCCTATCTACTTTATGGAATTTGTGAATCTCACGACTCGTATATGGGGGGGTTTGATCTTGTTTCTCGTCAGTTTGCCTATGAGATAATGTTTTGGAAGCATGTCTCGTGTGTGGTGTGTCGCGATCACAATATATTGAAATTAGGTTCGAATCTCGTTGGGTTGAGCGGCTCATGTGGCTCTCCAAAGTCTATGCAGTTAGTTCGACTTGTGGGGGTTTGGCCTTCTACGGTCTCCTATTCAGAAAGGTAGACTAATATCACGAAGAAGACTAAAGAGTCAGAGATGATATGTGCTCTACTCTCAAGAACCTTGATGTAGCTTTTAGTTTTACGGGGAACCTTTGTTGTTGGCTTTGTTTTCTGTTTCGATTTATCATGCTTTGTTAATATATACTCCCTCCGATCCATATTACTTGTCAAATTATTACATGTATCTAGACACCTTTTAGACATAGATACATCCATATTTGGACAAATTTGAGATAATTAATATGAATCGTAGGAAGTATAAAAATAGAACGAATCATGTTTTCTCAAGAGATGTATATTCGGCTGTTATATATTAGCAGGGCTAGCATGTCGGGTCAATACCGTTGTGGCATCCGACAGGTGGGCCCCACCTATAAGAAATCAAGTCAAACCGCCAAATCACCCGGTTTCGGGCGGATTGATGCAAACTGACTCAAAATGTGTGGTACTGCGGACGTTTCTGCGCTAATTGTGGTTCGGCAAAACGCATGCCTCAAAAAGCGTGGTTTTCCGAAATTTACCATAGATATATCATGCAGCTTGCGTGTGGAAGATCTTGTGCTTAACTAATTCGGCTGCTACAGCCTACAGTCATGCAACACCGCAAGAACATGAACGCTTCCCCTGAATCCTCTCCCCACCAGCCCCCCTCTCTCTCGCCCACTATAAATCCCCACGAACGGCCTCCCTCCTTCCTCCACCCCACCGAGCTCGCTCGCTCGCTCGCTCGATCGATCGACCGCAATAAACAATAAACCACCACCCTCCGATCCGCGCACGCAATCCGCAGCCGTCCATCGATCGACCGGCCTTGGACAGGTACGTTCTTGCTAGCTTCGCAGGAGGAGGAGGAGCATATCGTGAGATCGGCAGCAATGGCGGGCGCGAGGAACAGCAACAACGGCAGCGAGCTGCGCGTGACCCTGCTGGGCCTGGCCCTTCTCGGGCTTCTTCTGCTGAGCTACAGCGCGGCGCCCGTGGAGGCCGCCGATGGCTACGCCGGCGCCCGCAAGAAGAGCTTCAGCATGAACTACGCCGGGGGCCGCTCGCTCAACAGCTTCAGCATGAACAGCGCCGACTCGGAGCGCAAAGGCGGCAGCCGCGGCAGCGGCGCGGCCGGCGGCATCTGATCCATTCCTTCCTTCATTCATTCCCGATCAATCGTTCCCGGTCGATCGTCGAAGAGCGCTACGCACGTAATTAGCCGGCGCATGCGCGTGCGTGCGTATATATGCTGCTCTGCGTTGATTAATTAAGCCTCGATCGCCTCGTATGTGCTGCATGCGCGTGTGGCCGCGTCGATCGATCCATTGTGTTCTTCGGTGTGATTTTTCTTCTTGTTGTTCTTCCGATTCTGTAAACGGCGCGACCCTTGCAAGGGCCTCATTATGATTATTAATCTACGGACTTGTCTATTTTAGCACTCCCCTGATTTTGTGTGTGTGTGATTTGGACATGTTTTGAAGCAACTAAATCCACAAATAATGATCAAAGTATATATCAAACTGCCTCTGGTACAAATTTATTTCAATTGAAATCAGATGGCTATGACACAGTAATCCTAGCGTACGTATTAAGACTCCGTGGACAAAAGTGAAAATTCGAATCCCATTAATAATGATGGCATGTGGAAAGATTTTTGTCAGGGTGCAATGAGCACAAAATCAAGGACATGAAAATTGATCTATGATGAGTATAATTACTAAAACCGCTGATGTGCGCAATGGAAGCCCCACTTTTGATAATATCGATAACCCCATAAATTTGTTCATAAGTTTATAATAACACCAAAATTACATGAGGTTAGAGGTGGAAACAAAGCCGACAATTTCTCATTGTTTCTCAAACAAAATGAATTTGAAGCAATTCTGTCTCACGTTCATTGGATTTGATGGTAGGGGAGTTGCCTTTTGCATGTGTACGAAAAAAGATAAACAATAAAGTCTATAACTTATACTAAATCCGTCCCATATTAAGTGACTCAAATTTGCCTAAATATGGATGTATCTATGCCTAAAAGCGTCTAGATATATGTAATAGAAAAGTCACTTAATATGGGACGGAGGGAGTATACATGAGGGGGGGGGGGTAGAAGTGAGTCTTCGCTGTGGTTTGGAAAAATTACTCTCCCGATCACCGTTGCATTATTTTGGGGCTTACAAAACAGCAAATGTTGCTTACAAATGGATGTTAGTGTAAGAGTCGCATTGCCAACTCCGATGCTTACCCTTTTTGTCCTCTCACGGAATCAATGCCAGATATACTCCTCCGTTGTTCCTCGGTCTGCTCAGTTTGGGACGCAATGGAAGTACTTCGGATCTTCCATCATCTTGTGATACAATCAAACGTCTTTGCGGACAATATCTCTAAGACATTGTAGTTCCGACGATCTTTTGATAAGGTCACGGCACCGTTGTTCATGATTGCCTCCCAAAACTATTTTTGCGGACTTGGGATTATGCTTTCTCACCTAGCTAGCTTCTAGGTTGTCATTTTTTTTGCTTGTATATTCCTTTGCTTTTATTCTTGTAAATAACTCCTTGATTTTTCAATAAATTGGTTCAGGCTAGCTTGGCCTAGTTACCCTACAAAGAAGTGAGTCTTTCTAGAGAACGTGGACATGTGGCTTGAATGCATGGCCAGATCCTTTTTTTTTTCAAGAATCATGCAAGAGCACACACCATTTTTCATTAAGAAGGAACGGACAGAGCCACGAACAACTTACAAACTCCACACACATCACGAAACCCTAATTGCAGGCTGCACACCATACCTACGAGCATCCCTTGACGCATGGTCTGATCTGCCTGTCCCTTTTACGGTTGTTTCACAAGTGGTTGTGTGCTTGCTACAGAATTCAGCATAATTTGATAATTTATAATATAAAGCTCTCAGTTGTTGTTAAGAGGGGATGTAGCTCAGATGGTAGAGCGCTCGCTTAGCATGCGAGAGGTACGGGGATCGATACCCCGCATCTCCAAATTTTATTTTGTTCTTGTTGCACGTTCGAACCGCTCCCGTAGGCCCATTTCTCCGGCCCAAGACTGCAACGGCAGCCCAATCCACAGAGCCGTTTTATATTTGTTCGTTCCCTCCGCTCAAAAAAAAAATACTCTATATATATTTGTTCGTTCCCACGCCTCATCGTCTCCATCTTCCCCATCCCAATCCGTCGTGGCCAGATCGCCGAACAAGAACGACCCCCATTTAATACTCTCTGCTCTGCGGGACCCACCATTCTTCCCCTCCGAGATGGACGGGCCCCACCTCGCCGCCGCGTCCTCGTCTTCGGCCTCCTCGTCCGGCTCCCGCCCGCGCAAGGGGGTCCGGCTCCGCCTGCTTCGGCGCCGGCGACCGGGTCCGGCGCCTTCCCTGGCTTCGCGGGGCGGCGACGGCGACGGCGGAGGCAATGGAGGCACACAGGACGACCTCGCGCTGCCCCTGGGGATGTCGTTCGCGGCCGTCATCGCGCGGGTAGGTGCTGCCCGGTGCTTTGCTTTTTTCCCTCATACTCGTCTTGTGACACAGAAGACAAGAAGTACCGATTTTTTCGTCGGTGCGTGATTGCGTGGGGCCTAGCATCTGTGTTAGCATTCTAGTTTCCGGTTCCGTGCTTCTTTTACACCATGGATGAATTCTTGATTCCGTGCTTCATGTGATGGAACGCCCTTCTGTTCAGTCAGTATATAGTACCATGATCTTTTTGTTGGCGAAGTATGCACATTTGTACTTGTACTGGAAAACCTCCTCTTCAACGATATAATTTTACAAATGTTTGCACTGTTAAGTGTAGATCATGGAGCAAAATAGTGGTGGACTTTTGGCGTAGCCATTTGAAGGATAATTGGAAACTTTTTTTTTGCAAATAACTGCAAAATAGAATAAGGGTATAATGCTGAGAATCATACTCCCTCCATCCAACAAAAGATGTCTCAAGTTGGTCAAAATTTGGATGTATCTAGACATGACTTAGTGTATAGATGCATTCAAATTTAGTCAAAGTTGAGACATCCTTTGTTGGACAGAGGAAGTAGTTGATTATGAATAAGACTGGCGAGAGGGTTGAGCTTAACTTTCTTATGCAAGTCTAGTGCTTGTCCACACTGAATAGGCCTTGCCCATTCAGTAAAACATCTTCTACTCCCTCCGTCCCAAAATAAGTGACGTGGAACGTGGAATTCGTATACAAATCCATGTCACTGATTTTGGGACGGAGGGAGTACTTGCTACAAAATTAACATTATTACTCATTTCCAATTTTCCATATCTTTCATATACTCAGATCTGGAACCCTTCCTCCTATTCCCCTCCTTTCCAATACATCAAAATTTTGTATGCTTTCTCACAGTTCGTTGTCTCTTCATCCCTGGCTCTCGTAAAGGATATCTTGTATTCACCAGTATAAATCTGCACATTTTTTTCTCATTTTGTACAACGGTTAACTCTATTAGTCAGGGTGATAAGGAGTTATGTTCCTTGGTCGCAGGTTATGAATACAAACGATGGTTCAGGACAAACATTACATCCAGTCATCCTTTCCGAGGTATGCTTTCTGTTTGATGATAAGCTCTGTAAACCCCGCCAATAAGAAGTTTTCTGAAATTGGCTCGAATTCAAAATGCAGATCTGTACCTCAGCAGTGAAAGAATCTTTGACAAATGTAAGCCTGGCTGTCTTTATTGTTGGAGCTCATTTTCTATTAACATTCATTATATATTTTTCCTTATCATCTTTATAGACCTATGGTGACAGGTTTGACAGTTTCATAAGAAATTTTGAGAATTCATTTAGCAGCACATTGAGGACGCTTCATCGTATTAATGAGATACCTGTCCACGAGAGAACTCCTATCACCGAATGTTCATTTAAGCATGAATGCTCTGCAGCTGTAGGCAACTTGAGCACTCCTCATTCAAGAAACCATATAAATGAAGTCAATCAGGACATTACAAATTCAGTACAAAGGCAGCTTGTTGTTTGCACCAGAGACAACCAGCAGCTGGCTGATCTTGCTTCTAGCAGCTCCTCTCGTGAAGCTGATCAGTGCATTCTTAATACATTTGAGAGATCGGTGAAGGAGCAAGCTCGCTCGAACGAGCTCAAGGAGTACGAGATTGGACTTAACATGAGAAAGCTGCAACTGAAACAATCTCAATTAGCTCTCAGCTCCTACACACACATGTTAGAGAAGATTAAATTATCTTTCGGATTTCAGAAAGCTTCCTTCCAAGGGGAGAAATTCAAGACTCAGATGCAGGACACAAGGGATGCACAGATCCTCAGGACACTTATCGATTTTCTTGTTAGTGCAGTGGTAATTATGTCAGCATGTTTTGCTTATGGGACTTACACCTATTCATATCAACGGATAACTGATGTTACAGCAGCTTGTTCGGTCGCGTCAAGAGTATGTTCATCTACTTCATTGATGAATATATACGATGTCAAGTCTCTTTAGTAACAAAAAACTTATCCCACTCTTTTCTCCCCTCTCGTGCAGGGATCTAAATCGTGGTGGGTGCCAAGTTCAGTGTCAAACTTCAAATCTGGGTGGCTGTTTATCAGATGTCATCTAATAGCAGCAACACGTATGTGCTTTGGCATAGTAATGATTGTGGCAATAGCTTGGTTAGCATTCCAGCGTTCTGCAGTGACTGGATCAAGTATGCCTATAACTTTCAATTTCATTTTATTGGGAGTTATTTGTGGCTTTGCCGGAAGGTTTTGCACCAACACTCTAGGTGGCGACGGGAACACCTGGGTCATATGCTGGGAGGTCCTTTGTTTCATCCATTTACTCGGAAATTGTTATCCGTCTGTTTTGTATCGCATTCTTCATGGTCCTATTTCAATAACAGGCAGCAAGGAGGTTGTTTTGTTCCCATACTGGGTTCGCCGGTGCATATTTTATGCTGTGCTGCTGCTTATTATTCCATCCTTCACTGGCTTACTTCCATTTGCTTCTCTCTCCGACTGGAAGGACCATTTTTCTCAAGAGATAAGTCTTTTGTCGCTAAGGAACTTGAAGAATGAAATATCCTAGATGCAATGAGTGGCACAATGCTGTTCTATTTGTGCCAGCCACGTGTTCCACTAAATCTTTTGGAGTTTGGGGAAAATAAGATATGCTGAATCGGAAATTGCATTGGAAGTTTACCCTGGTGGTACACGAAGGAAAGAAAATGTTGGACGGGAGTTGATGGCATTGTTGAATCACAAGGGAAGAATAGTTGAACTTCTCCAGTGGTAACTGGCGTCTCTATCTTACTCTGCTGGTTCCATCCTTCACACTTCCACGTGAAAGCTTCAAATGGAGTTACATTCTTGGTTGCTGTGAACTTGCAGTCAGACATCAGGTATCAATTGCTGTGTTTTGCCGTGTGTATTTTGTTTGAAGATGCAAGGTCATAATAGTCTTAAGAGTGCAGACCGATTAACCGGCACCTTGGTTGTAGCTCTGCTCTTGTAATCTTATTTCCTAGAATGAGGCTTTTCTTGCCTCATGTGTTGTGTAAATTCTCTGTTAACTGTAATTATCAAGAGATGTAGTTTGTCTTCTGTTCAATGCTTTGCTCCTAAAAACTTAACTTGCTTTTGTTCAGTTTTATATGTGCTCCTCAGCTATTTACATGCAAAGCTCAAAAGTATGCACATGCACAATTATAATTTCTGGCTGATATCTTGTATTGCCTCTTCTTTTGTCTTGTGTAACTATCATGTACTCCAATTTGTAATTCTTCATCAGTGCTGCTGGCTGATATTCCTGAAGAATTTACATGGGTATAGTCATACTTGGCTGCTGGTAGTATCAAGTTACCCCTGGCTGAACATACAAGCATAGATCACATAAAAATGCAGCAGTTGTTGTACTAATTGATAAGTATATTTCTTCTAAACAAAAAAATATTTTTAGGTGTTAGTACCATGCAGCAAATGCACTGATTGGCATTCACCGGCAGTACAATTTGCAAGCAAAATTTACACCATCCACCAACCATTATTATTATGTTCACACAAAGTACATTTGCAGTTTTTGCATCATATGGAACACATATGTAAATAAGAAATACACCATCTAACAACTGTTACAGCTAGCATTATATCCAAACCTGGAACTAAGGTTCCAGACCAAACTACAAGGCCAAGGCCATAATGGTGAATCACTACTTCAGCATAGCTCTAACAATTGTTTCAAGTAACCATGACTTGTGAAACTAAAGTCCCGATTTGCCAGATAGATCAGCATCACCTGACTCTCTTGCATGAGAGTGAGGTAGCTATCTCCTCATCCCGTGGTCGCTTCCTGTGCCCGTTGATGAAGCTGCAAGAAAATTTGACTGGCTGCTGTGTTTCTGCTCCATCGATCGATCATGCAATGCAGGAATAACCAAACAGCGTTCAGATTACAGAGTATGTTACAGTGTATTTATGAATACTAATCATTAGTTAAGATTCGGAGAGATCTGTGAGTTGTAACTCACCTGAGCTGCACTCATGTTGTTTAATCTTCTTAGATGGAGTAGTCTCGTCTAATCTGAGTCTTCTCTTCAATCCAAGGGTGATATCATCGCTGAGTAGGTCTAAGCCAGATTTTGACAGAGTCGAACTGTTGTCTTGGAGCCTCTTGGAGCAATTTCCAGTCTCCAATCCGGACTTCCGCTTTGCGGACCGGCGATCTCTAGGCTCTAACAGAAATATCATTTGAAGATTCAGACCATTTAAAAAAATATTCCTTTGTAATAAGTTTCTTGCAGTGTAGTACTCCTATTGACACAACAGCACATTTGTAGCACTAAATATATACTCCTAGGTACTGATTCATATGACCACAAAAATATTGGCAAGGAACTGAGCAGTTAAAAATCTGAATACCCTTTGGTGATAATTGATATACCCTACTCATTCCTAATCTAACTGCCTCCGGTTTGCTCAAATCGGTTGCTACTATTGTCTACTGATATTGATTTGAAACTTGACTAAAAAAATCAAGTATCAGAGAATCAGAGACCAAAGGTCGCTGCTTGACATCTGCATTGCACAATGTAGCTTGCATATCCGCAAATGTCACAGATCAGACATGCAATCTGCGCTTCTGTTGCTGTCTAGTGCCAGCATAATCGAGAACTCGCGGCTCCTCCAGAGCACGGCAGCACGAGACGAGCGCGATGAAAAATAGTACTCCTAGTAATCACAGAGCAGAAGCATAGGAGAGAAGGCGCACCTGGGCTCGGGGGCAAAGGCGTGCCCTGGACGGCGACGGCCGCGGCGGGGTGGGCGCCCGCGGGCAGGCCGCGCGCGTCGAAAAAGTCGATGAGCGCGCGCCACTTGACCGCCAAGGAGACGTACCCGCCGTAGACGCGGCTGAGGTAGTAGCCGTTGAGGCGGACGGTGGCCGGGTCCAGCCCCAGCGCGCGGCCCACCCGCGCGAGGTCCACCCCTTCGCCTCCCTCCACCGTGATCGCCGCCGCCGCCGTCTCCGTCCCCGACTCCGGCTCCGACCGGCGCAGGTGCACGGTCCGGAGCGGCGGAGGCATCGCCGGCGGTGCCCCTGCCTCGGCAATCGCGCCTCTGCTTCGATTGGACATCGGAGACATCTGACACAGAGAGCGAGCGAGACAATCAGACGAAGGGCGGAAGAAGAACGGCGAACGCTCTGGAGGGGCTTTCTGGAACCTTTCTGTAAGTCTCGCCGGTCGGGGTTTTGGATCCTCTCTCGCTGTAGCGTGGGCCGAACCGTGCTCGTCAAGAACTCCTCTTCTAGCCCGGGTATTTATTAGGGTTTTCATGGTACTTACTTTAGAGAACTTCCCTAAAAAAAACTTACTTTAGAACGAAATATATTTATCGCTTCAACCGCAGACCTGAGTAATAGCATGAATTTCAAACAAAATAAAGTGTTAAAATCCTCAGTACAAAACATACATTGTAATTTTTCCGAAAATTGCTCGATGCATACATCTCTTGCATAGTTGCATACGATATACTCCATACATGCCTGCCTCTTTAAACCGACTTGCACAAAAAATTCATGCATATACTCTAGTAGTTCATGCATTCAACTATAACACAATTTTCTTGCATATCTAATACGAGAACACATCATCGTTTGTCGGGGGATGACCCCGGATAGGGACGAGACGGCACATATTAGCCGAGATGACGAAGGCAAAGCCGGCACAAGCATGTGCGCCGGCATCCTTAAGCCAAACTAATATCAGGATGGCATACCACGTACATGCCGGCACCTCTATCTTGTCTTATGTGATTGCAGGATAAGCACAAGTACTCCGATCTCGGCCGGTGCCGAGATGTGCAAACGGTCTCATCCTTATCACATGGCGCAATGTAAAGCAGCGTCCTCTTTATCACAGGAAAGCAGTCGTTGCTTACGTCTCGGTATCAGGCGACTGCGCAAAGAAGCACCGAAAGAGAATCAGTGACGGAAGCCGGCGCGTGGTCACTGTACGTGTTGCCGGGCGCCAGGAAAAGTAAAGCTGCTTTGTCCCCTGCCGTGCGCTCCAGAGGGAACCGAAGGACGTGCTCGGCGGGGCCCGTAGAAGATAACATTAAGCTTTGGTCCACATGTCAGTGTCACGTGGGCGGTCCATAAATAGGGGCACTACCCCTCCCAGGAGAGGGGCTTCACTTAGTCATCTAGGGTTTTCCCCTTCTTCTTCTTCTTCTTCCTCCTCAAGAAAACTGCTCAAGGAGCACCATTGTCGATCTTGGTATCTCGGCAAATACAAGCAAGCAGGAGTATGAGTTTTACCTCAACAAGAGGGCTCCGAACCTGGGTAAACCGTGTGTGTGTTCTAGTGTTTGTGCGTGTTTCTCATCACGTCATCCCTCCTCCGGATCCTCCTTCGTCCATCGGCCTCAACATAAGCCATCATATGGCATCTGCCGTGACACCACCATGACAGTTGGCGTCCACCGTGGGGCCAGCAACGGCGCTGGCTGGAATTTTCATCTGGACGGGAAGCTTCCTCATCACCGGAGAGCGCGTGGTCTCCGGTTTGGTCCAGAGATTCGGCTCTCTGGGCTTCATCGACAACAACGCCGGCTGCTTCAACAACGCACCGTTTCCCCGCGCAGGCCGTTTCATCAACTTTGCCATGCATGAGGTTTATGTCGCCACTGACAGTACTTGCAGGTACCCCGAGCATATGGTGGTGGCCGAAGATCCCCCCACCGTCTGCACGGTTCGCGGCCGGCATGTCGACTGCCCCGCTGACCGTGAGGAGGTCATGGTGACGGCTCATGGCGGTGATGCTGGCAAGGGCGCTGCCGAGAGTGGCACGGTCCCAAGCAAATCCGGCAGAACGGCAAAGTTTCCCATGGAGAAGCCGGAGAACATAGTTGCTCAAGCCGGCACGTCAGCTCTGCCGCCAAAGCCGGCTCAGCTCTAGGCCGCCATCAAACGGCTGACCGCGTCGGTGGTGTCAAACGCTAACCCGGCCCAGCTGCAGGCTGAGTTGGAGTTGGTGCGCCAGAAACTGCTGCAAGAAGCTGTCGACGTGGCTCGTGCTCAGCAAGAGCTTGATATTTCGCTTCGTGAGTATAACAAAGCACATGGTCTCAATTCTACCGCATTGACTAACCCTTGTCGAGTTTGGAAAGTGCGTAACCGTGGCAGGAACCTGAACGCCGAGATAGCTAGAGATGGAAGGGGGATGATCGCGGTGTCGGCAAGTTTTGCCTTGGCACTGAAGCCGAAATACAACACCCCTGTTAAAAATCTCAGGGCCGCCGAGGCTGCAGCAGAAGAGTTGCCAAATCTCACGGGAGAGGCGCTCCGATTGTAGCAGTTGCGCGTAAAGGAGTTGCTCCGCACAGCTAACGAGCAGAATGAGGCATAGATGAGGGTGCACGGCAAGCCTGGTGCATCTCAAGTCATTCACTCGGCCGCGGGCGCTGATGGTCGGGTTGACAAACAAGCCTCCTCGCCTTGTGGCAAGAGAGACAAGAGTGTCAACTCAGGCCGAGATAAGCGATTAGAGCGCTATGATCTGGCCTTGGCCGAGAAAGAAATGGTCAGGAGAGTTGATGACATCGAAAGTGGTCTGCGTCTCGGCAACAATCGCCGAGACCAGCAAGAGCGTCGCTCGGCCGGTCATGGACACCAACCTCGGGGTCCGGCACCCAATACTGCTGCAGACAGCAGTGTGTCGGGCGCCACCCCCTGTATCGAGGTGAAGATCGCCGGCCAGACCGTTACGATGACGGGTACTCGGCCATCGGTGATGAAGGTTATCTCAGGCTAGAACGTGATAATATCGGCCCGCTCGGAGCCCAGGTAGGGAACAGGTAAGTGTCGCCGCTGGATGCCCGGCATCGGCTCAACAGAATCTATCTGTCGGAGCTTTTCGAAGAACAAGGCCCTCCGGGACCGCGTTGTTTCGCACACCGGATCATGAGGGAGACACCAGCCTAGGGTTTTCAGTTGCCCAGGGGTACGAGAACATATGATGGCCGTACTAAGCCGGAAGATTGGTTGGAAGACTAAGTCACTGCGGTGCATGTGGCAGGCGGCAATCGCAGATGGGCGGTACGCTATGTACCCCAGATGCTGGTAGGGCCGGCCAGGGTCTGGCTGAACAATTTGCCGAAAGGCAGCATCAATTGCTGGATAGACTTTGAAGAAGCTTTTGTCAGCAATTTCACCAGCAGTTACAAGAGGCCTAATCGCCCTCAGCAGCTGTCCATGTGCAAGCAAAGGGACAACGAGACTGACCGGGATTATCTGACGAGATGGAACAACCTCCGCAACTTCTGTGAAGGGATAGTGAAATCGCAGGCCATAGCGTGGTTTGCTCAAGAATGCCGACATGACAACATGTTATGGCAGAAGCTGCAAAGAGAAATGGCGGCCACTCTGTCCGAAATGATCAAGATCGCCGACATGTATGCGCTCGGTGACCCGACTCAGCCATCACTGATGCCGGCAGAACCGCAAAGAGAGCAGCCGACATACAATCCTGCTGGGGCATTCCGGAGGAATGATCATCAAGATCACCGCAATAAGAGAAGGGACGACAGGCCGGATTACCGGTACGGGCCAGCCCATGTCGCTGCAATTCAAGATCAACTTGATGCCGGCTTTAGCCAGCGTCGAAAGACTGGGAATCAGCAGTGGGCCAAGAAGGGAGAGCAAAAGAAGCCCTGGCAAGATAAGTAGAAGTACACGTTCGAGATGATGCTGGATCAGCCTTGTCGTTTTCACACGACTAACCCCAGCAAACCGGCGAATCACACAACTCGGCAATGCAGCTGGATGCAACGGGCTGAGAAGGGCGAGGCAAGTCGGCTGCCCCCTCCCCCGCCGCTCACAGGCGCTAACGCCCAGATCCAGGGACCCCCTCCGACGAACAATGCTGTCAACCAGGTGGAAGACCAAGGTACCCGAATATGCCAGAAGAAATGAGTACAAGGAGCACCACCAGAGCTACATGATCTTTATCACGGAGCCGACTGATAAGCAAAGTCAGCGCAGGCGGGAGAGGAAGTCAATGCTGTTATGTAAATTCAAATCCTCCAAAGTGTGAGCTTTTGGGACTTGAATCCTTTCAAAATAAAATAAGTAAAAATACTTTTGCTTATATAAATGCCATTAGGGCTTTATAAATAATAAATAAAATAGATTTTGAAATCTATTATGAAACCTTTGTTTCATAAACTAGTTTAAACTCCAATAAAATATTGGGTTGGCATACTTTCCACTAAAACCCTTCCTTAGCTAAATACTCGATTGGGTTGGACTCCAAATAAAATCTTATAATATTTATATGGTTAAATAGATTCCCAAATAGATTTATAACACCAAATCACACATTTCGTAGACCATTGCAAATGCTCCAACTATATATATTTGGAAAGTCACGTTATCCCACTCTCAACGATGGAATAAATGTTGGTATAACATTTGCACATGAGAATGTCGCGTTATCCTCTTCTCGAATATTTGATAACTTGTTCTCGAAAACAAAACGAACATGACAAAATAAAAATCAAGAAAACATGGGTGAACATTGAATATGTTTCCAGTCTTATAACCAGGAAAGTCAAATTATTCCCTCTCTTTAACATTTAAATAAATGTTGGAAGCATTTATAATCGATTCACAAATTCCAACGATGCTCTCAGTTGGTCATTGCATCCAAATTTGGAAACTTGGGATGTTAATAAATCCTTCAAAAAGAAAATAGGATTTACTAAGATAAAAAAATTCCATATAAACTGATAAGATGCAAATGGGTCCAAATACAATACTTTGAACTTACATAAATCTCTCAACCATGTTGTATAATTTGTTGAATATTCAAACATGGTGTGAAAAATTTTAAATAAGTCGTAAAAATTCAAAATCCTTCGGAATTTCACAACCAAAATATTTCCATAACCAATATTTAAAATAAAATAAATATTTTATTTAACATTCCAAAATGGGAAAATTTTGGGATGTTACACCTCAGCCGGGCACCTCATCCCGGTGCTGTTCCACCAGCCGGGCCTTCTCATCTGTTTGGAAGACGTGCGTTACAAGAGCTCAAGTTTAAAATGGATGGGAGCCGAGATAAGAATGAGATTATACCTTGCACTTCTGCGACGCGCTTCAAGAGCTCCGACACTTGAGCGTCGTCCCCGGTTGTGAACAAAATCACGTATCAGTTTTCACAGTACATTAATTCTCAGACATAATTTCTATGTCGGCGGAAATGTATTTACCCTTATTCTAGTGCTCAGCTACCAAAGCCTTGTGCTCCGCCGCCAGCTTCTTATGCTTCGCCAGCAGGATCTTGAAGGTGGCGGTGCGCTTATTCATGCAAGACTGAAAAAACGGTAATCCACAGTTAATCCTATTACAGTGGGAGGTCAGCACCTGTCAGCTTTAGGCCGACTATTCTAAATCCGGCCTGAATCTCGGGGAATAAGTGTTTGAAGTTTTTAAGCTTTAGGCCAACTATTCTAAACCGGCCCGAATCTCGGGAAAAAAGTGTTTGAAGTCTTTAAGCTTTAGGCCAATTATTCTAAACCCGGCCTAAATCTCGGGGAATTAGTGTTTGAAGTTTTCTAAGATAAGCTTCAGGCAGACTAATTCTTACTCACCCTAAACCTCAGGGACTAGCAGTATGGATACTAGAATTAGAGTAAAAAACTTCAAAGGAATTCTTCGTACCTCAGCAGCGCGGCTGGACTCAAACAAGGCGACCCTTGCCTGGAACATCCGGGCCGACACGGACTCCGGAGTCGCCCCCGCAGGTGCCGGCCCTACCAGAGGGCTCTGCCGTGCCGTCTGCATAGTGCAGGAGTTCACCTCATAGCTATCGGCGCTGTTCCAGTCCATCACGAACTGGCCGAGCAACTCCCAGCTATGCCCGCTTGTCCTAAGGGGAACCCCCTGGTTACCCCGGACGGACTGCGAGCTGGAGGAACTCGGAGGCGCTTGTCCCGTCGGGATGACGGAGCTCCTAGTCCTCCTAGCTTGCGTAGCCACTAGTTGGGTAGCTTGCGGCTGCGGTGGCAGCGATGGCGGTGTGGACGTCGTTTGCTGTCCTTGGGGGTCCTTGGGCCTGTGTCGCCAGCTGTTGAGGAACCTCCGTGGCTTGCGGCTGTGTTTGCGTCTTAGCTGCTACCGATGAAGGAGCAGCCCCGGCTGCCGAAGTCTCGGCCGCAGACATCCCGGCTTGGGCGACACTCGAAGTGTCGATGCTCGGGCCGACATCCCGGATGGGAGATGTCGGATCTGCAGCGGTCTCGGTCTCTCCCGTGGCCTGAGTTGCTGGCTTGGCCCGCGGAGACGGGGCTGCCGGGATCCCAGACGCAATGCACGTCTGAGACTGAGTGGCCGTCAGAGCCTCCCTGCAGGAATGAAAATTTGTTACGTTCTTGATGGTTAAGAAGAAAACCGACATCAAGGATAGAAATGCAGTAAAACTTACCCAACGACCAGGGGCTTCGGCTTTGGTTGCCGCCCGGCGGTTTTCTTCCACTTCACGGTCCTCGGAAGGTCCTTCTCAGCGATGCACTTTTCACGGGCCGGCGCCGCAGCAGCCGCCGGACCCGATGCCATGGCATCGGCGGGATCATCCGAGTCAACTGTTCCCAGATTGATGCGGGCGTGAGCATTTTGATGATAAGTGTTTCTAAATGTCGAATGCCTTTACCTTCGGTGCGACGGGGGCCGGCATGAGCAATCGGCATGTGATCCTCTGAGTCCGGATCTTCCTAGTCGATGGTCAAGCGCTCCTTCCCAAAGCGTTTGTCCGGGAAATTCCCATCTTCATTGCGCTGAAGGGTAAACCTCTGCACAAAGGAATCAAGTTGCGTTGAGATAAGTCGTTATCAGATGAAAGCTGTCATAATCATCACGTCGGATAAGAATAGAAGACACATGCAAACAAAAACTTACCGGGGGCGGACGGTGCTTCCGGCTGAATGTCGGCATACCCCAGGACCAGTGCTCGGACAAGCTCCTCTTCGCGGTCGCCTTAACTCGGCGCCGGACTTCAAGCTTGTCTAGCCGGACAGTTGATACCCGGTTATGGTCAAACTAGCCGCTATAGAAACACATCTTATGTGTCCGGCGCTGGAGCAGGCATAACCGCCGGTACACGAAGGTCGCCAGCAGATCATCGGCCGTCATCCCGTTCGCATTGAGCTCGAGGATGCCGGCATGAATCTCGTTGATCTCGGGAAGACTATCCTTGGGATCGTACTTCCAGTTTTTCTTCTCCTCCGGAGGGCCAACTGCAAATCCAGGCAAATTGATCTTTTCGGTGTCGGAGGAGTTCTTGACGTAGAAGAAAGTCTTGAGCCATTTCTTGCAGGACTCAAGACCTTGGATCCGAGAGAAGGCTGAACCTCGGCGGGGTATGACGGTGGCGGCGCCGCACTGAGTCATGGGCTTAGCGCCGTCGGGATTGTCTTTGTCGGGAAGGACTTGGGGCCGGAACATGAGGTACATGGCCCACAAGTCAATGGAAGGCCAGAGGCTGAGATAAGCTTCACAACAAGTGACAAATGCCGAAAGAGTAAGGATGGCATTTGCCGGAAGGTGGTGCGGTAGAAGGCCAAAGAAATCTAGGAACTTCCTAGTGAAATCGCTAGCCGGCAGAGCGAATCCTGGTTCAACGTGAGCAAGAAAGACGACATGCTCACCGAGTTCGGGCGTCGGCACGACCTCGTCGCCGGGGATCCGGCACTCCACCTCCTCCGGGATCCGACGGGTGCGGCGGAGCCACTCGATGTCCGCCGACGAAACGTCGGACCCTTCCCAGCCGGCTCGCTCCGAGCCCGTCTCCTCCTCGGTGTGCTGAGCAGCGGGGTCGACGGCAGCGGCATCGCGAGACGAAGAAGCCATTGCTTGGAGAATAGATCTAGGTTTAGGGTTTCCGGAGAGGAGACGGTGGCGCAAGGCGCGTGCGGGCAAGAAAGCGGCGGCGGAGAGCTAATCGAGCGCGTGCGAGGATGCGGCGGCGAGCTTGGTTGCTGGGAGCTAGGAAGTGCGGTAGCAGGGAAGCTCGGAGCTCACAGAGCAGAGGAGAGCAGAGAAGAGTGAGGGCGTTGGGGGAAAGCGAAGAGTTTTCACCCTCGCCCCCTCCCCTTATTTATACCCGCAACGCACTAATGGGGCACATATCTTCCGCGCCCACGATCTCCGTGGCCAACGGAAAGACCACGCACGATCATGGGGGCAATCAACCCCATTAACGGTGCGTGCGCTCGGTTACTGCGCTCGTGGCGCAGTTAATCCCGTCGAATCCGGGGGGATAAGGATCCGCGTGGGAACCGATATTCCCCAATTAATGGCTGCCGGATGTACGGTCCGATGGGACGGTACGCTCGCCTCAAAAGGCACGCCGACTGTATTCCCGGTCCTATCTTCCCGTTATTTAAGCAGAGCGCAGAGTACAGGAGACAGGTGGCGCTAATGTCGGCAGAAACAAGTTTTTTACTGCCAGCAACAAGGAAGAAAAGAATCTCGGCTCAGGGTTGAGTAAGTATGCCGATAAGATATGTCGAAGTGGCCTGATGTCATGGGCGTACATCCCTATAGGGGCAGAGCTCTAGGTATCCAAATAAGGGACAATATACCATTAGCATCTCCTAAATTAGTTAGGCACGAGATAAGATAGGAATATTGAGATATGGTCTGTTAGGAAAGTAGAGGTATGGTTTGTTAGGAAAGTAGAGATTAGTTTCTTGGATGTCAAGTCGAGTCTTCCCTATATAAAGGGCCCCCTGTAATCGTTATGAGGCAAGCAAGAATAAATCAATCTAGTTGTACCTCCTCCTTGCCCTTGAGGTGCGGCTGCCTTTCATGGCGCCGTCGCGCCTCTTGGGTCCATGGTCACCTCGTACAGGCCCTAAAGCCATTATCCCCCATGTCGTGAACCTGGTTCATGACAATTTGGTATCAGAGCAGTCGATCTCCATCACGCCTGATGCCACAGAGTTATCTCCTTCCGCCAAGTTTGAAGCTACATGCGACAGAATTAAAGCTGCGTTCGACGAACTACAAGCCCCGATCGCAAAGGCTAGAGCTGCGCTCGACAAGGTGCATGCAATTTGCACCAAGGTCCGCGCGTGGGTGGATCAACAGAAAGCAGCCACGCCAAGAACCATATCCCCAACAGCTGCGGCACCGCTGATCTCATCGCCATCACCATTGCCTTCACCGGCGCTGCTGGTTTCATCATCACCGCACCTATGGGTGACACAACTAAAGCCAGCCCTGGTGGTAATGCAATCTGCCAAGCTTGCGAGGAGCAGCAACAAGCGCCTTGGCTGTCCAGCAACAGGGAAGAAGCGCCTCTCGGGGCGGGCGTAGGAAAAGTTGGTGAGACGTGCTGCAACAATATGGTGGCTCCTGCCCTCAGGCGCGGGCGCAAGGGAGAGGCCACTTCTTCCAAAGGTGGCAGGGACATGGGTGCTTCATCATCCAAAGTCAAAGTTGCTGCACAACCATGACAGCCATGGCCGGCCATCAGCTTGGGGCCTCCTCGGACTTCAGCCGTGGCCACCACCGCAGCTCGAGGACGAGCTGCTCAAAAAGGGGGGTGTAATGTCATGGGCGTACATCCCTATAGGGGCACAGCCCTAGGTATCCAAATAAGGGACAATATCCCATTAGCATCTCCTAAATTAGTTAGGCACGAGATAAGATAGGAATATTGATATATGGTTTGTTAGGAAAGTAGAGATTAGTTTCTTGGATGTCAAGTCGAGTCTTCCCTGTATAAAGGGCCCCCTGTAATCGTTATGAGGCAAGCAAGAATAAATCAATCTAGTTGTACCAAAAAAAAAACCCTATCTTCCCCTGCGCCTTGGGCTCTCCAATTCCCTGCCACGGGGCGACGAGGTTACAAGCCTCGTCCTCCCGTAGAGCACCCTTACTTCCTGCGATCTTCCTTTAATTTCCAAATTCCCCAAGCACGTGACAATTGATCTCGGCTAAGAAAACTAGGGGTTGTCTCGGCAATTTCCTGGGCTAAACCCTACTAGGTGTTGGTGGCTTGAGTTGTGGGAAACTGTCGTGGCCTGACATAATTTCCTGTCGGACCGCAACAGCTTTGGGGACTAGTGTTGGGGGGATGACCCCGGATAGGGTCGAGATGGCACATATTAGCCGAGATGACGAAGGCAAAGCCGGCACAAGCATGTGCGCCGGCATCCTTAAGCCAAACTAATACCAGGCCGACATACCACGTACATGCCGGCACCTCTATCTTGTCTTATGTGATTGCAGGATAAGCACAAGTACTCCGATCTCGGCCGGCGCCGAGATGTGCCAACGGTCTTATCCTTATCACATGGCGCAATGTAAAGCAGCGTCCTCTTTATCACAGGAAAGTAGCCGTTGCTTACGTCTCGGTGTCAGGCGACTGCGCAAAGAAGCACCGAAAGAGAATCAGTGACGGAAGCCGGCGGGTGGTCACTGTACGTGTTGCCGGGTGCCAGGAAAAGTAAAGCTGCTTTGTCCCCTGCCGTGCGCTCCCGAGGGAACCGAAGGACGTGCTCGGCGGGGCCTGTAGAAGATAACGTTAACCTTTGGTCCACATGTCAGTGTGACATGGGCGGTCCATAAATAGGGGCACTACCCCTCCTAGGAAAGGGGCTTCACTTAGTCATCTAGGGTTTTTCCCTTCTTCTTCTTCTTCCTCAAGAAAACTGCTCAAGGAGCACCATTGTAGATCTTGGTATCTCGGCAAATACAACCAAGTAGGAGTATGAGTTTTACCTCAACAAGAGGGCTCCGAACCTGGGTAAACCGTGTGCGTGTTCTAGTGTTTGTGCGTGGTTCTCATCACGTCCTCCCTCCTCCGGATCCTCCTTCGTCCATTGGCCCTAACATAAGTCATCCTATGACATCTGCCGTGACACCACCACGACATCGTTCATGAAATCAGCCATCATCTCTGATATGTTGCTAGTCTGATGTGGTGTTGGTCTTTTCGATAATCGATCTTGTCCGTCCAGGACAACAATTTGATCGGTCTCCATTTCCTTTTCCAGTTCCGGAGGAGTTGAAGTGATGGACAATGTCGTCCTTGTGTGCGTGCACAAAGTAGCCACGATGCATCTGAGCCTGTGGGTTTATTGCAATGGAAGGAAAACTGAATATGTGGCTCTTCATAAGGGCTCCACTTCTAAAGCCTTTGAAAATTAAGAAGGTTTTTTCTATTTGTTTTTTCGTTGTTGCCTTTATTATCTCGGCGCATCAAGGAATCTTTTTAAAAGAATTGCTCCAAGCCGGGACCTCTAGGCCCATCAAAGATGAGACGTTAGTAACGCAATGTTCTATAGTAGTGACTTCAAAATAGGACCAGACATTAGCATCCGAGCCTGGAAGATGGACATGGTTAGGTGGTGAGAAATGAAAAGAGAAACACCCAAGATAACTAGAATGGCGTGTTACCGATGTGTTTTTATCGGAGGAATTAAGAGCAATGCGGAGCGGGGAAACTTTGAGGTCAGATTGTCAGGCCCAATTTTGCGATGAACTTTTCTTTCCTTGTTACTAGATGCAAATTGTCCATTAGGGTATCTCTAACAATTTTTATTTAAAAATAACTGAGTTAGTTTCTTAAAAAGTTACGTGACTTTGAAATCCTCATTCATTGCATTAAACCAAATAGAATTAGAGGGCATCCTAAAGATAATCCATTTGCATATCTCCAGGCTCTATAAAATCTTCAACGGACGCCCTTTTGATAGGAGGCTTTTGAATCTGTCGCGAAATCCATCATCAAATTTCGGAGGAACGTGTCAAATTTGGAGCGGGAAGCATATATCCTTTGCTTTTCTACAACGAGCAAGGAGAGAGGAAAAGGCATTTTTTTTATTTTGAGAACGGGAGAAAGGAAAAGGCGGAAAGCGGAAACGTGCGAACGGAAGTAGCGAAAAGGCAGGCGGGGTCGGGTGGGGCCCAGGAGGTCGGCCGTCCGTTTCCGCGTGAAAACCACGCACGGCCCACGAGGAGTCGGGAATCCGGAACCCGAACAGCCCGCAGCAGGGCCCGCCAATAGGACGCGCGGAACCACTTGGCCCGCAGCAGAGGGGATCGCGCCGCGGACTCCAGGCCCCGTTATCAAATCCAGTTCTGAGCAGCCGTCCTATAAGTTCCGCCGGGTCCGCCTCCTCCGGCGAGACATCCACAAACACCAGGGCTCACATCCTGCTTCGCGGCGGCAGATCAATCTGACACCAGGCGAGCTCGGCGAGGCGGACCGTCGGAGATGTCGGCTGCGGGAGGCGAGGAGGACAAGAAGCCGGCGGGAGGCGAGGGCGGCGGCGCCCACATCAACCTCAAGGTCAAGGGTCAGGTCAGCGCCCGCTCCTTCTTATCCCCCCCGCTACCCTCCTCAGATTGCGCTAGCCGTGATCGTCGCCGTGTGTAGGTTGAATCGCGTCGATTTTAGCCGGATCCCCATGCCCCGTCGGTGTCATGTCGTCTGTTCCTCTGTGCTAGGTTTCCTTTGCGGTTCGGTAGTTTGCGTCCGTGGTTTCGCCTCTGTGCTGCGTGATCTGTAGGTCTTAGATAGATGTACGCCCGCCAGATTTTAGATTGAACCGTGGGGAATAGGTATTCTTAAGATGCCCTCCCTCGATTGATCAATATACCCTAGGTTAGTCACTGGATGCTGAATATCTGGCAGAGCAGTACTAGACAATGGGAACAGTGGCGAGTTGAAACACTGTAATCCAACCATATGGCCGGTACTCTTATTCTTTGGGATTACTTGGCCGTATGATGTGCCTATTGTGCTGTGATTGGGTCTGTTCGACAGTGCTGCAACTGCAAGCAAACTTGCAGTCTTGGATTCTGGTCATAATCTGCATATACTGCTTGTAGTTGATGTGGTGTAGTCTGACCTTCGAAGTCCCAGTTCTTCAATTAATATTGTCAGCATATTGAAATTTGGTTGGTAAATATGAGGTTCATGTGTACTTCTCTGAATCCTACTTTGTACTTTGCCAGAATTTGTTGGAACTAGTCTTCGTTTATGTCTGTTTGGTGCTTATATGGTAGAACCAATTGCTGTACTGTCAGTCTTTTTTTGTAGAACTACACGTTGTTCCATGTTGTGGAGCATTTCTGAGTGAAATATAATTCCATCATCAATTCCCTTATATGATTGAACCCGCTAAAGGAGGCAAAGTTGTCACTTAAACAACTTTCACAATGCACACTGTTATCTTTCAGTAATAAAGAAAGAATTTGATAGGGCACTGGTCACTGTTTGTTTTGTGCCAACTGTGAACTTGTGAAGTACTGTATCTGCCAGGAAGGAATCCATTTTCAATACAATTAGCAAGGCAATAGTTTCATGAAAAAAAATCATGTTCTACTGACAGTATACACACGAGCTGTTGTCTGTTTGTAGACAGGAAATTTGTTAGGGGCTGGACTGCTAGAATGTATGCATGTTTGTACCTCGTAGTACTCCCTCCGTTCCTAAATTGTTGTCGAAATATTACATGTATCTAGACGCTTTTTAAGAATAGATACATCCATATTTAGGCAAATTTTAGTCAAGAATTTAGGATCAGAGGGAGTAGCATAGTTCAGAATGCCTTCTTCTGCTGTCGTGCTGTAGAAGCACATCGTAGTAGAAAAAAATAGTAGTCAGTTATATTCGAGGACTAGATTTTTCTGTCCATTTGGGCACTTCATGTATTTGCTCATCAATTATGTTAATAGATGAAATCGTTGAGCCATTGATGATACTTGGCATTGAACTGGGATATTTATCTATCTGAATACTTGTTTTTGGAATTCTAGTTCTCAGTGCCTAGTCTTATCTATCTGCACTCGTTTGTTGTAGGACGGCAATGAGGTGTTCTTCCGCATTAAGAGGTCTACCCAGCTGAAGAAGCTGATGAATGCCTACTGCGACCGCCAGTCTGTGGACATGACTGCCATTGCCTTCCTGTTTGATGGTCGCAGGCTCCGTGCAGAGCAGACTCCTGACGAGGTGCGTCTGGTTTTTCTTCTGTTAATTCATCAAAGGCAAACTCATATTACAAGTCACTGACCTTTCTTGTGTGGGAACTGTTTCAGCTCGAGATGGAAGATGGCGATGAGATCGACGCCATGCTTCACCAGACTGGAGGCTTCCTGCTGCCTCCGAATGCTTAGAAGCTGTTGCAGCTTAATTGTTTGCTGCCTAGAAAAGCCTTTTAATCTATCGTTGAGAGTACATGCAAGAAGTCTGAAAAGAACTTGTGAAGCTTTGGTTCTGTGCCATAGCTGAAGGTCATTAGGGGATCTTTGTTTAGTATGATTTGGGTACTTTGGCCTGTGTGGTGACTTGTTTATCCATCCCCTAATATAATCTATGCATCTATCCTCTTGGTACTCGCACTGTTCTGAAGGTTGTTTTAGTTCCTCGAAGCCTGATCTGCTTTGTTTGGTTTTTTGCTTTGCTGACCGTCCGTTCTGTCCCGTGTACGTTGTGCACACGGAGATGGAGGAGATTAGTTTTGGATTGCCGCTGCATCGATATTAGTGTGTTTTACTGTTGAGATTTCCTATGATAATAGCAGGTCAGTTGTCGTTAGACAGAACAAGCTATTGGAATATTTCCACCTTGTCGTCATGTCTGTTTTAGATCCCTGTTTTGCCGTAAATCTGTAGTCGTCAGAATCCCTTTGGTCTCAGTTGGCAGAGTGGTTCGTTTGGACAACGCCAAATTCTCGTTATCTGAGTTGCTGCGTCTCCCGGCTGGTACATTTGTCTAAATGTATCTATTTTTAAAAAAATTTACATACATGTAATATTTCGACAATAATTTAGAATCGGAGTAGTAAGTTTAACAGCCCTCCCTGTAGTTAAATTTTATAAGTACGAAGTGATTATGCTGCTTTTTCTTCACATGTAATTTAGCCTTTTCTAGTGCATTTTATATACGGACTAGTCTTAACACGGGCTGATCTGTCAATCTCGAGTGTGCTACCGCAGGACGGTGCGACGAACACGCCAGTCCAAAAAAACTTTAACCGCGTCGCACCGAAGCAGATCTGTACTTAGCGGGTAGATCAAGATCCAAATCTCACTCCCATTTTGTTGACTTCTCCATTTATTTTTCATCACGACCCAGAGACGACGACGAATCAGGCGCCACGTAAATATGGCACCCCCATCTCGTGCTAATCTTTAAAAATCCACTATTTTAACCCCCGTCTCGTCTGAGTCGTATAGAAAAACATATCTCCAATTCTCCATCGTTCGTCCGACCAATCAGGAGGCTGACATTCCCCCATTTTCTTTTCATTTCTGACCATAATGCCCCCATGTGCCTCCAGGAGTCCAGGGTGGATAGAGAAAGTACGAGATTTCGCATGACAAGCGGGCCCTCTTGCCTCGCCCCCACACGTCAGTGGGACCAGATTTTCAGTTGACAAGCGGGCCACATGTCAGTCTAGAAAGATAAAGTACGAGATTTTCGCTTGGGAGTTTTCAATTCGATCCAATCAAAATCAATGCCACGAGTCACATGAAGCAACACCCCCGTATTCATTTTGGACTCGCTCGATCTACTCCTCCCATGACCTTGATCCCGTCCCCCCCCCCCCCCCCCCCCCCGGTTAATAATGCATTCATTGCTGCTCATGTTTATTTCCTCTGCTCCTTGAATCACGTCCCCAGCAGATGAAGACGACGACACTGCAATCACGCAGAAAAAAGGAAACCATTAAGGTTAATCAATTATTTATTTATTTTAGAATGAAACCATTAATCAGTTCACGCGTCGCATTATCTTATCGGATTACTACTATCCAGCCACGTAAGAAAACATGCAAATCCGGGTTTTACATTAATTCGCACGAATTCTACTGCCGCCCAAAGAATTCCGATCCATGTACTGTTACTTTGCTTCCTTCTCGTAGAAGCCTCTTTGGACGAGCTTGGGGTTCGTTTTGTCTTTGCACCAGGTGGGTTGGTTGGTCTTCTTCCCCTTCCCTAATCCCTCGCTCACTCACTGCTGCCCGATTAGTTAACTAATGATGGGTCGCGGTCACCCAAGCTTGCCCAATTAGTCATAGGATAATCCTCGGTCGTCACTCTCACTCAACCTCCGGTGCTGTCTTCCTCGGGCTCCGCGCCCCCCCTTGCGCTGCAGCAGGAGCGAGCGAAGCAGAAGACGCAGCATCAGCAGCAGTAAATAAAAGCGCAAGCTTTGTCTGGTTTGGAGAGAGAGAGAAAGGGACAGCAGAAGGAGGAGAAGAGCGGTGCTGTGGAGGGGGTGAGAAGTGAGATTAAACTGCCCCCAAACGCCAGTGCGCCCCACTTCCCCTCCCCCCGCTTCTTCCTTCCACCCGCTCCCCACTTCGCCTTCCCCCGACTCCGGTTCCTTTCCTTTCCTTTCTTTCTTTCTCGGCCTTTTGTTTCGTCCCATGGAGGAGTAGCGGAGCGCATCTTGGATCCATCCAGTTCCCCCGTTCTGCGTTTCGCGGCCGTGCGGGTGTTGTGCGGGCGATGGATTTCGGCGGCGGCATTGACGACCAGAGGTGAGGGCGAAACCCCCTCCCGTCCCCCAACTCGGGTTTCTTTCTCATCTTCAACCGTCGTACGGCGAGGGGGTTTTCTGATGGCGCGAGATCGCGATTTGTTTTAATCGTCGCAGCTTTAGTTCCGTCCGTCCTTGTCGATTCACCCCCAATTTCGTTTCCTCCGTAGTACGGCGGATAGGTTCGGTTTTGGTGCGGTACTAGCAACTGCCACCGCCTTTTTTCTTCTTATTCTTCTTCTCCTGTTCTTTCCTCTTCTTCTTCTTCGTGATCCTTACTATGGCGTCGCCTCGCCGTACGGTGTTGGGATGAGGATTGGAAAGGACTTCCAATTCTGGGAGTAAAAGGTCATGGCTTCTTTTGGCGGAAGCTTTGCGGTTTTTGTTTCTCCTTTTGCTCCTTTTGTGGCGTACTGTGTGCCTCGGTTGGTTAAGGGGTTAGGTTGCCCGCGTTGGTGTTACCTTTCGCTGTTAAACCCTAGTTGCTGCCTTTGTTCGTGGCGTGCTCTGATTTCTCCTGCTGTTTGACTAGTCCGTGTTTGGCCATTTTGTTTGTTTGGTGAGGCTGCCTCACCTTTCTTAATCATCGAAGGTTTCTTTTTTGCTGTTAGTTGCCATTGCGCTGTTTAGACTGTTTTGCAAACTTTTGCCTGTCTACGGTGCCTGGGGTTATTGAACATTCTGGTATTCCGCACAAGATGAAAAACACTGAAATGTTACTAGAAATACCAAGATGAATTTTTTACCTTTTTTCTATAAACAAATATGAATTTTTTAAACCTTAGATACATCATTTTCGTTCAGGCGGAAATGCAATTTTACTGTTCAGGTTGCAGCTCTTGTTGTATGATATAAGCATGTGGGAAGATATATGCTCTGCATTTTCACTCTCACTCATTTTTGTGAAGTTAGCAACAAGACTTTTTTGCATGAATAATCATCCCTAACTTTGCTCTAAATTGTGGAACTTTCGTGCAGTGAGATGTGGGGATGGCAGAGTCAGGAGTTTGATCTTCAGAAAGATCTGTTGCCTGGTATGCAACATCCTTTTTCATCAGTCCTGTTCTAAAACTGCAAATACTAAAATGCTGAGCTTTTTTTACTTCTCCTTTCGCAGCTCCATCTAGCTCCTTGTGGGCTGAAGCAAACTCTGGTGTGGATGATGATTGGAGCATGTTCGATGAGCAAACTCCAATAAGACAGTGTACAGACATAGATTTTCAGTTCTGTGATATAGGAGGTAATGGATTTTTTTTCCAGTGTATATGCTGATTACCTTTCACCACCCACTAACAGAGGAGGATGCCTAGCATCTAGTGTCTGTCTGTAATATCCATATTCTGAATTGAACGGTCCGCATACAATCATTTCCTCCTTTCTTGATATGTTCTCTGTTTGTACCTGTGCCGTGTAGTACTGTAGTTGATTTATAACTTTCTGCTTCGTGATAGTTTTAGTAACTTATCTGTACAAGCATCTCTGGTTGCATTTTATTATACAAACATGATGGTTGATAATGCTGAGTGAAACCCATGTCTTGCCTAGTAATAATCTGGCTTCGTGCACGCATATAGGTTTGATTTGAATTGTGCAGGATGCACCTAAGGTCAGAACTATGAGTTTCACTTGTAATATCTGACGCCTCTTGCTGAAACAATTAAGATCCATTATATCATATCTCACCTTTTTGGTGCATACCCAAAAGACGCTTCCAGTTTAGTGACCTCATGTAGATGCAATGCAGATGTTATTACCAAGGATTTTGATGAAGGAAAAGAAACCTTACAAGCTAAAAGAAGACGCATGCTACAGTTCTGTCCAGAAAGTGTTCAGGTACATGCTCTAGATGGATTTTTAAGTCACCCGTCTAAAAAATGAAGGTTGTATGCATTAGTACTTTTTGCTTGTAAACTGTGTCTGAATAATGGTTAAATGCACTACCACAGTGTTTTAGTTCCATCAATATGTATATATGATGTTCCGTTATGTGTAGATGGAGTGCCCTTTGGCAGATGGTCTCTCGGAAAATCTGCAAGTGAATTTGGATTTCTCTAGTAGGTCTTCCATCATCTCTGCTAGTTGTTTGACCGAGTTGATTCATCTCCATTTATCCTAATTCTAGAGGTGATTCCAGGTGATGAGGTTTTGTTAAACTGTGAAGGGACAGACGAACTACCAGAACAATGGCTAGTTGATTTCTCTCAAGATAGTGACCCTCGTTGCCTGCCAGAAGAAGAAGCGTAAGTTTGTTTGATATCCACCTTGCGCAGTATTTCATTAAACTGATGTTTTTCTCATGGTTTGTGATCCTTTTAAACAGGAATAGTCCTACTAGTACTACTGCTCTGGTAAAAGCCAACATCTCTGGTTAGTATAGTACTATAGTGTTCCCAGGATACAAATTATTGGTCTTTATCGTCATTATGAAGCTACTGATGCTACCGACACTTGTTTTCTGTTTAATTTTCAGCTCTTAGGGATTCTTTAGCACAGGAGCAGTCTAACGGAATTGAGAAGAAACCTCTGCAAGGTCGATCTACACCTCTGAAAGGTTTGTCCGATTCTACTGGTAGTTTGGCCGAAGCACAATTGACTCGACTATTTTTCATGCATCGTTCTCTTTGCAGTCTTTGTGTTTTCTGCTCATGTATTTGCTCTCTTATCCACAGCTGGAAAAAACATCATCAGAGCAAGAAAGGTAAAAACATCTGTGGCTTACCCATTCGAGCTCATCAAGCCATGCGGTTTCCACGGCGGCATCACTCTGAGGGAGATAAACCAGAAAATTCACGCCCCGCCTCCGCACAAGATACGCCACAAGAGCGACGAGGGGCCAGCCTCGTACCAGGCCTCGGCCATCTCCGGGAAGCCTGTGGTTCACAAGACGAAGATCCACACTGAAGGGAGAAAGGGTACCATAACGATCACAAGGACAATGGGCTAGTTCCTCCTCTCGCCTCGCCGTGTGACCCTCCTGGCATACCACCCAGGGGTGTATGGGTTGATTTTCGTGGCGAAAACAGATGCTTGTTGTGCGCACTCGGGTTGTTAGTTAGTCCTTGCTGGAAGATTTAACCTCTGCTGGATTGTTGCTAGGGGTGGTAGTGTGTTTCTGTGTAGTAGGCAGCAGGAGTGCTTTTTTTTCCCTTTCTTTTTGGTTGACTAGGGGGAAAGTTGATGACATCTTGTTAGTATATGTATGGACATATTAGTTTGGTGAGATTATATTTTGTGACAACCCAGCTCCATCCATGGCTGCTTGGCTCCCTGTTGCTTTAGCCTGCCTCTGTTTAGTCCACATATCCGAAACTCTGAATCCAGGGGCTGCAAAATTCGTTCAGAAACACGCCGCGCGCAGCTGACGAACCAATCCTTGAGCATCATGTGCACAGAGGGCAAAACCATCCAGGGTTTCCCCCCGGATCTTGTGAATCCTGCACACAGTGGGAGAAGTTCAGAAGAAGAAGAATTAAGATGTCCTTGGCTCGTGATCCATGCATGCAAAAGAGACTGTTCCCGCACAAAGGGCCTTTAACCGCGCGCTGCCGATCGATCGATCCCTGTTGCCTGGCCATTTACTCCGTCCGGTAGATCCTTGTATAGCAAGTGGCCCTGTTTGGATTGCGAAACACACGGATCTCGCGGAAATTCTGTACTAGGGGTGTTTTGAAGGCAGGCTCCAAAAGCGATTTAACTCCCTGCCGCTGGGGACACGACGTACGCCGGGGTGCAGGACCACTCGATCCCGCGAGGCGCGAGACGGCAGGAGCAAGCGTAGGACGAAACACTGCTGCTGGATCGATATGGATGGATGTGTTTTTTTGTCCCGGGCCGTCGGGCGTGACCACTCAACTGGGGTCCGACCGTGACAGATAGATTCTGCGGCCCATTGGGCCGACGCCGTTTGGCAGGCGAAGCAAACGGGCTAATTTTGCTAAAAAAAAAAGCAAACGGGCTAATCGAAAACGAGAAAAGGACTCGGCTCTGCTTCTTCCTCCGATATCTCGCTCAGAAAAAAAATCTCCAGCCCTCAAAAAAAAATAAAAAAAAATCTCAAGTCCCTTTGGTTCCTGACTTCCTGTGAGCGAATGAATCGTATCTGGCCGGAAAAACACTTTACTCGGCAATAAAAATTGCCTCGCCTGACGCTAGAACTCTCGCTTCCGTTGCACGAGGGTAAACTTATCGTGGCGTTCAAAACCCCAGCTCAGCCGGGCCGGTATACACGTAGTAATAACACAAACAAATTATCAGACCCCACGAACGCCGTCACGTACACGAACACGAACGCGAGCGTAGGTGAAGGGCTGTAGTCTGTAGCAAAGCTAGCAAAACAAAAGGCGCCATTTACACAGGCTGGCCGTCCGCTCTGGCAGCTTGGGAGGGGAGGAAGGCGTTGCCCGATCCGGGAATTGTGTCTTGTTCTTCTTGAGGTGCCCGATTATTGCGCGCCTTAATCACGGGGAGAGCGGGGGACAGGCAAGGCATGCACGTCGCGTTCGTGTCGTACGTTCCCGACTGCGCCAGATGCTGCTCCTCCTGACCCCACGGCAATTAGCTTCAGGATTAGTAGCTACGTACGTGAGAAATGGACAGGACTAATTAAAGGAGAATATAATGCAGCTGGTGGTAGTATTCATTTGTTTGAGTGACGGTGCCATCTCACCCGATTTTTATTTTTATTTCCTGCTCATGTACTCTCTCTTCAGTCTCTCTGACATCTTTTTTTAAGGTTATATATATACTGTCTCTGACCTCTGTCTCTGTGTGTGTGCGCGCGCGTAGTTAAGTACGTAGACGATGCCAGAAAATGCCAACAAGCATACGCACCGTAGTGGTTATGTATATACAGTGAGTTAGCTGAGCGATTAATTAGCCTTCTTCATGGCACCGAATACGCGGCTACGTTTCGGTACACGGTACGGTACGGGGTGTACATACAATCAAATCAATGGCTTCGATCGAGTCTGTCGCGGCCTGACCCCGACACATTGCTACGGGCCAGGCGAAACACGAGACGAGAGGTTGGGTTCCACGAGTGAGTAGTACTGTTTCATCTGTCCTATATCAAGCGACTTAAATTTGTTAAAACCGAGCGAGAGGTGGATCTCCGTATGACACGAACTCTCACGCGCGTGCGCGACAGCTTAAAAAAAGAGACGAAGCCCCATCGCCGTCGCTTGCACGCATTCGTTACGTACGTGCCGTGCGTACTGTTCAAGGTACTGTACCTTTGACGATCTGGTCAGAGTAGAGTTCTACTCCACTCCGTAATAGGTACCGCAGGCCAGGAATCACGGTGAACCCCAAGCGGTAACGGCAAAGCAGAGTTTAAAAAGCCCGCGAGACACCCCAAGTCCAACCTCCTGTCGTTCCTTCCCAGTTGCACTTGATTCCCAGTTCCCCACTCGCGCGCACGCCACCTCTACGCTCTAGCTCCTCCTCAACCACCGCCCCCTATCACCTTCAGCTCACTGCTCACCAGCACTAGCACCAAGCAGTATGGATCGGCGGCGGGCGATGACGCTCTCGGAGCAGCTGTCCACGCCGGACCAGGCCATCGTCCGCGACATCCTCAAGCTCCCACACGACGACGACGACGACGATGGCGGTGATCAGCCAGCTGCAGGGCCGTCGTTCTCGGACGCCATCAGCCGTGGCATGATGATCAGCTGGAGGTCGCTCCGGCGCCGGAGCGCCTCATGGACGACGACCATGCCGCCGCCCGCCGCGGCCACCAACATCGGCAGCCGGCCCCGCAACGACCAGGAGGAATCAGGAGACAAGGACGGCGAGGCGGCGGCCGCGGTGTCGCTCATGGCGCTGCTGGACCAGGCGGACAGCCAGTGGGAAGACGACGACCAAGAAGAAGAAGAAGGCGCCGGCGCCAGAGACGATGATGACGAAGACGCCCGCGCCGACGCCGGAGACGAAGAAGACGAGGAGGAGGAAGAGGAGATGGTGGGGGCGTGCTGCTGCGTGTGCATGGTGCGGCACAAGGGCGCGGCGTTCGTCCCCTGCGGCCACACCTTCTGCCGCCTCTGCTCCCGCGACCTCCGGCTCGCCCGCGCCACCTGCCCGCTCTGCAACGCCTTCATCCACGACATCCTCCACATCTTCTAAACCAATCTTTCGTCCAAGGTTTAACTGGTTCTGAACCGGAGTACTCTGCCTTGCATTCTGCGATGTGGTCCATGGTTGTAACTTGTAACTTGTACATTTATTTTTTATCAGATCTGAGACAAAAATTATGGAACGGAGGAGTAACTTGTAATTATTCGGAGAGAAACCGTGTGATTGGTTGGTTGTAGTACTTGTTCCGGTGTACTTGTGTTACATGTTCAGAACTAACAGCGATCGGTGCAGATTTGGATCCTCTGACCCAGCTGTCCTGCGCTGGGTAGGAGGAACTGAATGCTCGTAATTCTTACTTTAATTCCTTAGACAGAAGACTTTCATACAGTAGGTTATCACGTTTGGTAGGTCGAACTGCAGCAATGCTATACATGGTCCTGTCAGTGTCAGTTGCGACGACAGTAGGCTGATGGTATGTAGTTTACTGCAACTACTTCTCACTTCTCAGTCAACGAGAGATAGAGATGGCCAAATGTATAGTACTGTACTTCTATATTGGAATTGCTAACAACTGCTTAGGTGTCTTTTTCGCTATCTTCCGCTGTGAATTTATTTTTACTGGACTGTTACTAGAAACTTATACGGATAATCGAGAATTTAAGTTCTGACGAGTGAGAGAGATTTTGTACTGAGAGTAGAAACAGTAACTGCAGCCCTAAAGGTTGCGCGGCGGCTGCTGTCTTCGGTCGGTGCAGGGACCCTAGGAGCCTTCTTGAATTATTCACGTTATTTCTTGAGTAACCGTGCATCTTGACACTTGAGTAAGCATTATCCAAAGTATACAATTTTTTAGTTAGAGATCAGCCGACCCACTTGACCGTCGGACATTAATCAACGATAGCATACGAGAGATGGAACGTTGGGGATGACTCTCAGATCTTAATACAACGGATTCAATATGTCAACTGCGATCTAAGAGCTTTTATTTAAAGTCAGATGGTCGAAAAATAACCACACCCAAAATAACGCAGGAACAAGCACACATATCCCTGAAAATAACACAGACCCAAATATGGTGTCCAGAGCCCAGTTAAAGACCATGGACAAATATATCAAAACGGCCTCCATGGACCATGTAAATATCACACTTAGCCCATGCGAACCCTTTTTTTTTGACAAACAAAGGGCACTCCCTCCGGTTTCATTAAAGAAAACCATGTGTCTATTAATACAACTTAAGTATCGAGCAACAAACCCAGAAACAAATAAGTTTGGACTTCTGTTTGCAACCCGCAAACCCTTTGACAGGTAAGCCCAACGAATATGCTATGAACATAATATCGGCCAACCAGAGAAAATAACCAGCCAACCATACATTATATAATTGAACATGATACATTGTTTTCTTCGCAAACCATCTCATGCCCCGCCTGAACTGAACACACATACCCTTAATTATGCAAATGGATCACCTACTAGCAACGTAATCGGTGACCGCATTACAAATGCGGATGCAAGATTATTGTTCATTCAGAGCACCAACTCAATGCTGTTATTCATTCAGAGCACCCAGTCGATGCTTTCGTGGTCAAAGTCAAAACGGGCGCACTTGTGCTTGACCATCTGAAGGCTCTGACCACCAGCCTTCATCATCTCTATGCCGGTGAGCACAGTAAACTCCCGACTGTATGGTCCTTCCTCAAAAGTCTTGGCGATGAGAAACTTGCCATTGCCCAGGTCGAGAAGCTTGATATATACTACAAGCCACTCCTTTCCCTGAGGTGGGATCACATCTGGCCAAACTTGCTGTACAATGGGTGGTCGTTCATGGTCCATCGTGGAGAGGTCCACAGCACACAGGTGGTGGGGCTTGGAGGGTGAAACCAAACCATCGATTGAAATCAGGAACGTACTGAGCACTGCCAACAAATGGCAGCTGCCATGGCCCAACACGACTCCATTCCTCCGTGCGCCTCCATCCTAGACGTTGACTGCAGTCACGGCGTGCCGTCTCGAAGCTGTAGGTGCCGATGCCGGAACTGGCTGATATGTAGATGGTGGAATAGCCATTGCCGTCGACCTTGGTGGCGTAGGAGGAAATGGTGGAGGATACGTACCCATCTTCGAGAACGAATGGAGGCGGTGGAAGACGCCGCCAACGCTACCAGGTCGTGTTGTTGCGAACCAGTGCAGCAGCCTCTTTGGGCACGGACTCGAGGACCTCGAAGCACCGATTAACGGCCCTCCCGACCTCCCTCTCTTCGGGGTACCTGTCCAAGACGTACATGATGCTTTGGTCCGGGTCGTCGGGGTGCACGACGGGCAGGCACACAGGGTCTATCCCCTTGGGGTCGTTGAGGCGGCCCAGCGAGTTGTGGATATTCTTGTCGGCGTCATACAGCTCGGCCTCGCCATCTGATTTTCCGTAGACTATTCTGCCTTCGCTGGTGCCGCGGTGGCTCAAGAGCGCGAACATAGTCAGGTTGCCGCCGGGGGTGGCTGCAGCGAAGTTCATGCATGGGCTCGGCAGCTGCAGGGTCTGCATCGCTGGAAAATATTCCTTCTTCTTGACAGCTTCATCTGCGGCTTCAAGTGCTGCTTTTGCTGACCCGTAGAAGAAAATGTTGTAAGGATCGATGCGGCGCAAAGAATAAAAGCAATCGGCGTAGTTCTTCATCACCAGATTCACAAACCGCCGGTTCATATTCGTTTCTGCAAAAACTTTGGACCATCTCAGCCTCTCTGATAAAAAGGACAGAAAATAAACAAATCGACCAGATGGAGACTTTAGATGAATAATACCTGAATTTGATGATCAACAAGCCTTCAACGCTACGTCTCTGTTTGAGATTGGGAGAAAGATCGGCGGGTGGGGTGGAAGAAAGGTTGTTCAGCGATTGGGGCGGCGGCTCGTCGCTCTTATAAGGAGATCCCACCTACTTGGGCCACGGTCCCACGGCCCATCAACCATTCACACAGCAGATCCCGGCCCACTTTTCTGTTTCTTCGCTTCTGATTGCCAGACGGAGGTGAACAAGATAAATGGAGGCTCTTTCAAGGGGGCGTGCGCGTAGGTAGGACTACTAGGGGTTGCCGGGTTCCCCTCAAAAAACAAAAAAACAAACCGATTTGCTATAGCACAGGCGCCTGCTTTTTTGTTGAAAAGCAGGCGACCGTCGTGGCCGTCCGATCATGCTTGATGATTCGTGCATTTTCTTTGTGTCTTTTTTCTTTTTGGTGGCTCTGACCGCTGTTTCTTTTTTCTGCCTCTGAGACTTCTTCTTCCTTCTGCCGACTGAGCTCGGAGCGACGGGATGAGGATGCGGGGGAAGGGGAGGAGGCCGTTCTGCTCGTCGGAGGCTGCCTCCCCGCCGCGAGCTGCCTTCCCGCGGGGGAAAGGGATGGGGATTTGAGTTTCCTCTTCATTTTTATGGTGTCCCTGTCCTCCCTCCTCTGCGCGTCCCACGCGGGTTCGGCGTCGGCGTGTCTGCTCCACCTCGACGGCGACCGCGCGGGGTGCGGGGCGTGCTGGCGCGGTCCTCCGTCGCCTCTCAAGTTCTTCCCGCCCCGCAAGGTCGCCGCGCCCGGGCGTGCGTCTGCTCTGACCCGTAGACTCTCGCAGGGACCATATCGGCTTCGTCGGACGAGGAGGAGAGGACCAAGTGCTGCCGTGCGGGCCGACGCTGGGCTCGTACATCACCGTGGCCGCGATGTGTAGAGGTGAAGGCTCGTTTGCTCGCGCTTGTGTTTGGTCTCTGATTTTTTTTTTTGCTTGCGTTCTCTCGTTGGCTCCGTCTCTCTGTGTGGCGAGGCGAAGACAGCATAGGCTAGCGCCTGTTCGAGGGGGTTTCGTTTTGTGCTTGTCGGCGGTGATGCCAACTAGAGGGGTCATCCGGTGAGTTTGGTCGTTCCGTTCCATTTTTGGTGGTGGAGTTCTCCCATTTTATTCGGGTGGATATGAAGATGCAAAGGTAGTAGAGGCAAGGGCAGGTTTGATTTCGTGCTCGTCGGTGGCGACGTCTGCTCACGGCCTGTCAAGGTAGCCTCTGTCCGGGCGAAATGGCTGTTCCCACAGTTTACTTCCTGAGGTTTTGTGGCGGATTTGCGCGCACATGATAGTGTCTATTTTTGAGGGAGATTTTTTGGCTGGCGGGGTGTTTGATTCGGTGGGTTTGTGCTGCTGGTTGCACCGCCGTTTGTGATGTAGGGTTACCTTTTCTGAATCTGAAACTCCGGCTAGCTGTAGTAGCGATTCAGACTAATGGGTAGTTCAGTTCGAGCATTGTGGCTTTATGATTTGTTTGTTGTTTCTGTTCCTGAATATTTTTTGGCTATGCCAGCTGAAAGTAATTTATTTTAGAACTAATATAGCAACATTTTAATCCAAATTTCAGGGCCAAACAAGAGTTCAGTTGATCTTGAAGCAAGAATGATAAGGCTGAAGTCAAACAGCTATACAACCATCACCATTCTGGACACTGTGACAGCTGCGACCGTGCAGGTCAGAATTTGCATAAATGACACATTCTGTTCTTCCTTCAGTTAGTTGTTTGTGCGAAAGGATGATAATTAGATTGTTTGGACTACAGTTCAAGGAGATGGGTGGAAGCAGCATGTCGAGAAGTAAAGCAAATGGTGATGCTGCCACTCCTTTAGAGCAGCAAGATTCTCCGGACTACAGTTCTTTTCTCTACCTCCATTTGAAATAAGGCATGCTTGCAAGTTGTATTTGATTTATTACTGCTTATTTGCAATGTTAAACACACTTGAGGCAACATCATGTTTTCTGATTCAAATATTGCCTATTCGTCAGTTGCTTAGGGCGACTCATGCAAAAGAAATATGTTTATCTTGTCATTTTGCTTGCACTCAACCATGCATGAAGCTCCTACCATGGTTCTGCATTTTAATTGCTTGATATTCATTAGCCATTATGAAATATGTCCTAAACGGAGTGCTTGTTTCTGCAACCTTTAACTTTGTTGAAATTCTAGTCTTCTTTGTCATTCTTAATAGAATTCTTTGTCTATTTTTTGAATTGCATTCTCTCGTGCATGTTTTGCACTATGCTATCACTGCAATCATAATGTTGCGAAGTTGCAATTGCATTGCCTCCTCTACTTTTTTTCATTCACATTGCACTCTATATATGTTCCAAATGCACCGATAATTGCACTGATGCAATTCAGCCTTCTGTATAATTTCAAACTATGTTTCAATTTTCGTATTCTAACTTATGCAATCTATCTCAATTGTAATTTTCCCACCGTTTTTGTGACTGCTCCAAGTATATGTTTTTTGCAGCCCCTCGCAAATATATTTGCACGTGTTTCAAAGCTGCAATTCTAGTACATACTAAGTGCAATCTCCATATTTTCGCTGTAGTTCTAGCTTGTAGTAAGTGAAATTTAGCTTTAGATATTTAGGCTGCCGAAAGTAACTACATGGATCTTTTACTTTGCTAAAATCAACACCTCTGTAATGCCACTTCTGGTTCTTTTCAACTACAGGGATCTCATCAATAGTGGTATGCTCAATGGCATCACCTGTAATTCCACTTCTCGACAATAGTGATTCTGTTTCATTTTCTTGCAGGGAGGTTGTGGAGGATTTTGGTTTTGGGAGCACATGCTAATTATTTTCGGAGAAGATTTGGGCTAGCGAGATGCTTGACTTTGCTGGGGTACGGTTGTACTACCCTTGTGCGTGGGTTGTGTTGTCGTTTTGTGATGTAGGGTTGAACCCTTTTTTTGATCTGTTCTGAATCTCCGGCTAGCTTTTAGTAGCGATTCAGACTAGGTTCAGAACAATAAGCCGTCAAACGCTTAGGTTACCTTGTGTATTTATGGTGATGTGTTGTGTGATTATGGTTCATGGATAGGTCACCCCATCCCCATGGATATGCCCACTGAAAGTAATTTTAGAACTAGAAAAATTTCTTCCAAATTCCAGGTTCTATGGTGCTAGCTAGTATAAGTGTCATCTCTCTCGGTCACTCTATTTTCATACACAATCATAAGTATCTCACCTTGCGTTTTTCCTATTTGAATATCTGGCATTTTTTTTGTTGTTCCTTTATGTGCTGCTCCTCTCAAGCAGGGGCAATGTAGCATGAATATTTTGCAACCCATTTTTTGCCATGCCTTTATAATTCAAATATCAGAATTTCAGTTAGGTCTTGCATGTTCGATTTTGTATGCAAACCCATATTCTGTGGCAGTTATACTTGTATACAATTATTTGCAATTGCATCTGGGTATATGGTTTTTGCACCTGTAGTTTTAGCAAAGTGCGGTTTTTACAAGTGCAATTGCAACGAATTTAATTGGGATTGCATCCATATTTATTTTTCACCTGTACGTTAAGCAAATTGCAGTCCATACAAGTGCAATCACAGCGACTTTAATTGCAGTTGCATCTACTTTATATTGTTTTTGCACCTGCAACGTAAGTAAATTGCAGTCCATACAAGTGCAATTGCGGTGAGTTTAATGATTTTGCACCTTTAGCTTAAGCAAATTGCAGTTCATAAAAGTGTCATTGTGTGTTCGTTTGTAGTTCCCTTTAATTTTGTCATTGATGTTGAGTACTATATCTTGTACTATATTAGAAAACATATACTGATAGACAAATTATTATACCTTAAGTGACTTGCTAACTATTTATTTCTACAAATGCCTTTGATTTTTACTGCTATTTGTCTTTAGTGATTTTTGTCCACTGTTTTGCCATGCTGTCTTTTTTCTTTTCTATCGAGACCGCTCTCTATTTAATGTGAGCCCCTTATTTTGTCGCCTTTTGCTTTCGTGAGGTGTTTGCGTCAAAGAGTTCCAAGGAGGGGGTGAGGTACAGGGACGAAAGCGATTTGCATCTCTGCTCGCTGGCGATGGTGAAGGCTTCTTCTCTTCCTACGGCTGGTGAGTTCGCCGGCGTTTCCGTTGTTTCGATTAGCGATTCCTCACCCATTTTTTGTTCTGATTTGTTCGTTGTTCTCTCCGTTGTTTCAAGGCAAAGACATCAGAGGTACGGGGTTTCGATCTGCGTCGCCGACGCTCCAGTGAGTTGCTCTTGGCTTTGCTTCTCTGTCTCCTGTCAAATTGGTGTTCTGTTTCAGTTACTTGCGGCTAATTTTTGCTTCCTCTTATTCGGGGGGATTTTCGCGAGTTGATGGCAGCAAGCGACGTGAGTTCTCAGTAACTTGTGTCTTTGGCGGCGCATTCTGTTCGCATCGAATGGTGAGTTCTCATCTTCGTCCCCTCTGTGCCCGACGAAACCCCCAGAGAAACATCTGTTCGTTATGTTGTTTTAGTGGGTTAGCTCTGCTGCTTTTAGGTTTACATTTCCCTTGTGGTGTGTTGGATTTTTTGGCTGATTTGAGCGCTTGATTTCATATTTGATGGGCCGCTATTTGTAGCATTAAGTTAGTCATACCCAAGCTCCTGCTGCTGTAGGGTTGATTCTGAAACTAATTCTAGGGACGGTAGTTGACTACAAGGACTAGGGACTAGGGATCAAGTGTAATTTGTACCGTACTCAATACATTTTTGTTTGCTTATGTGCATTTTGATTGAATCTAATCTAGATATATGATCCATTTTAATTTCATGGTTATTTTCTGATTCTAGGGTGGGTTTTTATCATATTCTCTATGTGAACTTTTGCAATTGCATTTCTGAAGTGCTGGAATTGCAGTCCATTTAGAAAGTTGGAAATTGCAATTGTTGGATTCTACCAGGTCTCAGTTCTAGGATTGCATATTTTGGTATTTGTGTCTTGTCTTCCATATCCAAATCTGGTAGTCATATAGTCTTAAGTAAGATGAGAGCAGAGAGAATATGCAGAGCCCACTACAAAATGTCTGTCCCATAATAGAAACTAGGCACATTTGGAAACTGAGCTCAATACCTTTTGCAAGGGGTTGTAAACTTTCTCTTCTCTGACCTCCTCTTCGGTTATGCTTGTTGAACTTATTACCTATAGGATAACTTACCATCTATGGTTAACTTATGTATTTTATCAAGTACTCCCTCCGTTCCTAAATACTGTCGCTGTTTTAGTGCAAGTTTGCACTAAAACAGACATTTTGTAACATATATATAGTGCGTGTGCAGTTCGTTCTCAGCTAATTGTTGAATAATCGCATTTCTAAGTGCAATTGCACTCTTCATCTTCAATAATCGCATTATCTCCTCTGTTACTAATTTTGCAGCATCTAATTTTAACATTTTGTACATGTCTTCGTCAATATGCAGCTTTGTATTATCTGTATTCTTTCATCTAGGTTCAAGCAACATTTTGCTTTACTTCCTCTTTAAAATTTTGCTTTTCATCTAGGTGCAAGCAGCTTTGTATTATTTGCAAGGTCTATTTCTTTTTGCTCTGTACTTTTCTAAGATATTATAGCCGACAGCATGCTGATTGGCCGGGTGCAGTTTTGTCCCCTGTTTATAATTACAGTTCTCATGTCTTTTAAATATTCATTGTTATGAATTTTGGTTCCCTTTTTCTGCCAAGATAAGTTGAACATATGTATGCTGTGTGGATTGGTGTGGGATTTCCCTGAAGGAAAATGAAGTCCCCCATGTCGGTGGCTGCATAAATAAAACAGGTTCGCTCTTTTTGCTTGGGTGATGCTCAATTTTTTGAATCTGTATTTGGTGTATGAATTTTTGGTGGCAGTACGTGGGCATGGTTTGCTTTCTGTGTACTTCTCTACGTCCTATTATTCTATTGAGATTTCTTGAATAATACATTACAATAGTTGCTACAGAATAGCTCGAGTGATTGAAGCAAGTGCTTCTTTTTTAAATGTTTGCATTTTATGAATTTTTGAGCTCTTTTTTATGCCCAGATGATTTGAACATTTTGTGTGTGTTGAGACAAGAGCTATAACAGGTTTATAACAGAATTTATAACAGGTTTGAAAATTTTGATTGTTTTTTTATGCAGATTTTTAAAAAGGGGTGGGGGCGGGGGGATCTGAATGATATTTTGTCAGTTGGAGTTTGTGTCTCTTCGTTCATATGGATACCCAATGGTTATAGGTCATGCTTATTTGCTGTAGTAGAACTTAGCACTGTAAATGCAATGAGCATGCAATCTTTTGGTCCTGTAACGAATGTTGTGTTTTGCAAGTTGGTTTCTATCATGTGTGTAAATGGATGCTGCTCTATCTTTTCTGTCTTGGGAACTCACTACTGTAAATGCAGCCAGCATCTAAGATTTGCCTATGTGTACATTTTGAACTGATGAATGTTGTTTATTGCTTGCCTTTGTTTTTGATAATTTTGGTTCTGCATAGAAGAGATCAGGTTTGCAGTTGCTTTAGCTCCTATCTATATTTTGGGAACTAACTACTGTAAATGCACTTTGGATCTAATCTTTTGCATGTATTTTCATTTTTCGAGTGATGAATGTTGCCTTGGAAGGATTTTTGGATTCTGAATGTATCTGCATTGAAGAGAACCGGTTTGCAGCTCCTCTAGCTCCTATCTAAATTTGGGAACTTTATTACTGTAATTTGCAGTCAATTTCAGTTTCTTTGCCCTATGTGTAATTTTTTTGCAGTCATAAATACTGTAGTGGAAGGAAGCTTCGAGTCTGAATCTCTCTGGACATCTCCGTGCACAAAAGAACACATAATTTTTAAACAGGTTTGCACTACAAAATCAAGTGATATCTCGTTTAGCAGTCTGCATCAAGAGGTTCTGAATGACCTTTGCAAGTAGTAGCCATTTGTTCATGTGGATATCCAGTTGTCATGGTCATGGCTATTTGCTGTAGTAAAACTTACTAGTCTAAATGCACCTATCATCTTAGCTTTTGGTCCTGTAACCTAGGATTCTAAATGCACTGAGCATCTAAAGCTTTTGGTCCTGTAACCTAGGATTCCAGATTCACTGAGCATCTTAGCTTTTGGTCATGTAGCATAACATTGAATGGTCTGTTTTGCTAATCATGTGTGTTTATGGATGCTTCTTTAGCTCTTATGTCTTCGGATTTTTTTTAGTATTGTAATTGCAGTGAGCATCTATGCATTTGCTCTGATTTTTTTAGCACTGTATTTGCTGCTTTAGCTCTTCCGTCTTCGGGCAGAAGGATTATAATCTGAATATCTCTGGCCAGAATAGAACAGTTTTTGGCCAAAATCAAAGCTAGTAGTTTGCATCTGTGTTTTCTTTTGGCGCCTAAACTAGCAGATTTTGCTTGTTTGCCCAACCGGCTGGCCTTTTTGATATTTGACTGGTTTTGGCCAAAAAACCAGACGACTGAAAAAATGCAGAAAACAGGCGACTGAAACTAACACACAAAGTAGGCGCCTGATTTTTTATCAAAAACCAGGCGACTGGTTTCTGAATCAAAACCAGGCGTCTACTCAATAGACAGACCCTATGCCGAGTCGTGTGTCCTGCCCTTGCTTCCTTTTTTATCGCTGCATCCCCCACTGTAGAAATGTAAATAACGCCAGAGGAGAACCCGGCAACCAAGATCTCTGAGAGAACCAATTCATTCAGCCTTTTTAGCTTCTCATCTAGCTTCTTCTTTCTTTATTTAGCTAATGATGCTTCCCCCGCTTCATTGTTTCTTGACATGGGTCTGTCTAGAGGAAATCAAGTCAATTACAAGAGGAGATCAAGGATTTGTATTACTGCTAATCTCTCAAGGTAAATGTATGAAGTTCAATTAACCAAAAAAAAAGGATGCAAAACGATAAAGCACACACGCCCAGCTCAGTCATCTATTCTTCAACTATTTACATTCGGGCTTCGACATTCTTTTTGTACAAAACAGCATAGCAAATCACCTGAGAACCTTTTTAGCCTCTTCTTTCGACAGGAAGGATGGTATGCTTGTAAGTCTGCATCTGATCAGAGCACTTAAGAGCACCCCAAACATTTAGTGGCTGGGCTTAGAGCAACTCCAGCCGTCCCTCCCATTTCGCATCCGGCCTGCCACTTTTTTCGGCAGTATGGGAGGTGCAGGCTAGATTTTTGTGGGAGGTGCCGGCTAGATTTTTTAACATGCAGAGGGTCTGGTCTCTTAAAATTATTTTCCCCTGATGGGCCTGGGGTTGAGGCCCAGGTGTGTCAAAGGGGAGCCTCGGGCCAGCCCGATTAAATATGTGCTGGGCCAAGCACAAAGCCTGGCCCGATGGCCATCTATCGGGCACATGGTCCTGGTGACGCTTCGTGATGGCCCATGCCCAACGCCACTAAATGGACGGTGCCTACTAATACTAGGCCTTTCTAAATAAAAAAAAACTAATAATTGGCCGAAGTTCTAAAGAAAAAAAAACTGGTACTAGGCCGCGAAATGGCAAGGTAAAGCCATCTTGGAAATCCCCCACCATTTCCATCGCAGTATTCTCTAGAGCTTCCTAAATCCTAACACACGGTCTTGTCTCGCGGAGTCCTCTCGTCGGCGCTCCGCCTCTCCGCGATGACAACGGCAACTACTCCGTTGGCGCTCCGCCTCTCCGCGATGACAGCGGCGATTACTCCGTCGGCGCTCCGCCTCTCCGTGATGACAGCGGCGACTACTCCGTCGACCATGTTTTCCATTGCCGTCGGCCTTCGTTCCCTCCAGCTCAGTCGCCGTAGCCCTAAACCCTACGCTAGGTTCGCATCGCTCGATCTGGCTTGATCGTACTGTTCCCGCCGCGGCCTTCCTGACTGGAAGCGCCAAACCCTACCTAGGTTCGCATCCCCTGCCTAATCCGCTCGATCTGGGCTGATCGCACTGTTCCCTGACTGGAACCTCTAAACCCTAACGTAGGTTCGCATCCCTGACTTTTCCGCTCGACCTGGGCTGATCGCATTGTTCCACCGGGGCGTTTCCACTGCCTTTTTCCGTTCGATCTGGGCTGACCGCACTGTTCCCACCATGGAGTTTCCGACTGAAACCGCTGTAGTATGGTGTAGTAGCTGATTTGTTGCTTGATTCCTGGGGTTGAGGCATTCCCGAGGTTGCAGCTAGTGGTCTGAGTGATTGATTCTACCTGCCAATAAGATTAGAATCTTGTGTGTTGAAATGAGACAATGAATGGTACCATGGTCATCATGCACCATGGTTTTACATTAATCTGACAGGACATCAGTTGTGCCACTGCCATTTGCAAAATGGCACTTGTCATGTATGGCTAAGTGGACCCTGTTTTAGCATTACATAGTTTATGTTTTTGAAAACTTTACTAGTACCAATTTGATGTCATATAAACCACCAATTAACAATCTAGTGCATGGTCAAAACCTTGTTGAAATGAATACACCATGTATTAAGATCATGTGTGCTGGGGGTACATTGACCCTGATTTCGTTTTACGGATGCATCTAGTATAATCTATGATTTTGTCACTTTATTAGTTCTTAGGTATGTAAGACAATCCCAAGTATTGATACTTTTTTTACAAAGCACATCTACTTAAATTAGTGTAGTATCACTGCTTCATTCATCAAGAGCCAGGCTCTCATTTGTGGTGGCGCACAGTCAGGTCATCTTGTCGGGAATGGGTACCATACTGTTCTAAGCAATTCCAAAATGAAATTGATGGCACCTTCAAATTCCTCTGTTTTCAGAACCAATAGGGGTCGAGGTTTTAGCACTTTTGGACAAAGACCTCCAGTAATTCGTCAAGTGATGTTAGTAAAATCACATTTTCTTTTTGTCTTGCCAAATGTGTTAATATTTTCACAATAGGTTTGTTTGACAAGTTTGTTTTTGTATTGTAGAGGCAATGCAGACTATGAACTTGATAACAGGAAACTGAAGCATTTTGAAGACTGCCTAACTCGTGGAGGTATCCTTCAGTTCACTAGCGTAACAGGCCTCATCAGAATTGTTGATCTATTGAATGAGAGTCCATTTTCAAGGAGAAGTCTAATTGAGCTGGGACCTTTGGGATTTTCTCTACTAAGACACGGTGCTGACCTTGCAGCCGTCAACTTAATGAGGGGACTCAATGTAAGCTCCTTATTCAGGATTGACAACATGCTTTGGTCACCTGAACACAATGCAGTGATGTTCAAGGAGACTGATATAAATGACCAGGAACGTCCCACATCTCCATTTCTTGCGCTGCATGCTATGTTTGGCCGTGCAGTGAAGTTATCCACAGGTATTGACCCAAGTGACGTCGTTTTTCCGGCATGTTTGGATGACTATCTTCGTTTGATCTCTCAAGAGGAATGGGTTGACAAGAAATGGATAACCAATCACTCTGTAACAAGAACTCCTTCAGAAAGGATACAACGCAATTGTAGAGCCAATCATGTGCTCCGTAGGGAGTTTATCATGATGGTGGTAACCTTAGAAGAGCTTCCGGACTAGCTGTCTTGGAGAAGTTAGGAGAACTCTTCCCAATGGAGTTTTGCGAGCGGAAAGGTCTGCACCCCATGATTGACTACTGGGCACGTAAGGCCCAAGGCATGCGAGGAGGATTGGCATCTGCTAGCCCAGTCAGTTGGCCTTGCTCTGAAACTGGAGGACCGCTCAAAGAACATGAAACAAAACGTGCTCTCGGCAGGATTCTTGTGGCTCTTTGCCGTGATCCATTTGAGCACCCTTTTGGTCCATCCTATGACCATCAATCAGTTGTGAACTATGCTTACACCCTTCTGGAAGTAGAGAAGCTAATCAATGCCATTTTCCCCTTATATGGCCTTACATTGGAAGAGTTATTCATTTATTTGGATATTTGGAAGGAGCTGGAGGTTGGCAAGAAGGAAAGACCACCATACACGTACTGGACTGATCCAGACCCCAACCCCATAGGTAGACACTACATCCTGAGCTTGTATACTAACTTTGCAGTGATTTCATTGGTTAGTGCATTTGTTATGTGTTTTTATATGAAGATGAATGTATATTTGTTGAATGTTTGATGATATTGGTCATTTTTTTACGAGGCCTAAAATATCATGTGCAAAATAAAGAAGTACTCCCTCCGTCCCATATTAAGTGACTCAAATTTGTCCAAATAAGAATGTATCTATATCTAAAAAGCGTGTAGATACATGTAATATTTCTGCACTTAATATGGGACGGAGGGAATACATTAATTTGACTTTCTTGCATTATTGATTTAAACACAAGAGCAAGTATTCATTATGTACATGCACACATCGTTGTCAAGCTTTGTCTGCACTAGCTCCTCCTTTCTGTTTTCCGTAAGTTTCTCCCTCTGTTTTGCTGTTCTCTCAGCTGACCCTGAGTAGGCATCGCAATTAATTGTGTTATGGTGCTGTACATTTGTCAGTTTTGGTCGTTTTGTTTGTGTGGTAGGTCTCGATCAAGTGCATGTTCCTGTCTCGATGTGTGTACAAAGCAAGGCTTTGGTTGTAGTAATGACTAGGACTTAGAAATAAATCATAGTGTAAGAATGGATGCTGGTCTCATTGATTTTCATGGATTTACTAAATTCTGATTGATTATGTGGGAAGAATGCTAGATGCTTATGTGTAATGAATGATCCATCGAATGTGAACAAAACCTTGTTGATGAAATCCCATGATGATTCTTAAGTTTTCTAGTACATGATCCATGCATGCTAGTTTGTCCGTTGGTTGATGGGGTACTCTATTTTTCGTTATGGTACTGGCTTAATCTGTGGAACTATCTAATCTGTGGAAAAATCTTGTAGACAAAAGACAAAAACTGAATTCTCTTCTTGGGGGACATTGGTCAATGAGGTAGTGTTCGAGCTGATTGGCTGAAGTGATGAGATACATACATGCTTGGTTCTTGACTGGATTCCTATTGGATTGGTGATTATGCTAGTTGCAGTGACTTCAAGGAGGTAGTGTTTGAGCTGTCTTGTCTGTTGACGTTTTGCTGGCTGAAGTGATGAGATAGTCCAGTGCTTGGTTCCGGTAGTGGCTAGCTCTTGACTGGTGTTTTGTTGGGATGGTGACGACAGATAGGGTGCTTGGTTAGGCTGTTTGTAGTGGATCTTGACTGGTGTTTACAGGTTTCTTTCTCAGCTTGTTTGGCCGCTGACTAGTTTAGATCATGTTCCTCTCTTGTCTGTATGTCACGTGTCTTGATATAACAAGAATCTTGAAACCTCGTAAAAGCTTCGTATGGATGGTTTCCTTATGGTTTGTCATTAATTTTTTGGCAAGCATTCAACTTCTAGCGTCAGTCTAACCTTTAAGCTTTTCTGATTGTTTAATGTGATGGTCCAATGTAAGTGGCAACCTGGCATTGCTGCATATCTGATTGTTTAGACATATATCTATTTAATACTTCTGGAAAGGAGTGATGTGGGCTGCCAAGGCTGCCAGATTTGGCTATAGGTGGATTGTGGGAGATGGTACCAAAATCAAGTTCTGGGAAGATACTTGGTTTGGTACCTCTTCTCTTGTAGTTCAATTTTGGCCTCTTTATATTATCTGCAATGAATGTAATGCCACAATTGCTGATGTTTGGGATGGGCAAAATTTGAAACTTAAGTTTAAGAATAGTTCACATAATACTGAAAGAGACATAAACTATGTTAACTCTATTTTGCCGTTGTTATACCTCTTATGGTTGTTGGTGTGATTACTGGTTTGTGATGTGATGAGTGTGGTGTATATCTCTAGATGTTCTAGAGAAGACTCTTTTACCCATTTGCTCATAGTTTTAGCATGGTGTATAAAGTGTGGTGTATATCTCTGCATTCCTAATTTACATGATGCTTTTTCCAAGATTCCTATAGTTATAGTTAGCATGTTAGATCATGTTTTTGTTGCGTACATCCTCTTTTTTGAATTTTTTTTTCATATTTTTGTTGGTGTTGAAGAAAACATATTAGATCATCTTGGGAGTAGACTATTTTGGAAGAAAATACTGATTGGGAAAATGGCCCTACATTTGCCATCTTGGGAGCATTGCCAACCAAAGGACTAAGGAGGTTCGGTTGTAAGTTAGTCCATAGCTTTATGCCATGAACCCGGCATATTAGGTAAGTGGCAGCAGTAGAATGTAAAAACAAGTTTTGGAATGTGGTACTCCTCCGATACATAATAAGTGTCTGAAATTTACTACTCCCTTCGATCATAAGTTGTTGTCGAAATATTACATGTATCTAGACGTTTTTTAAGAATAGATACATCCATATTTGGACAAATTTGAGTCAAGAATTTAGAATCAGAGGGAGTACAAAGTTGTACTGTACTAAATCCACGACACTTAAAATATCTGAAAATGAAAACCATGCCACAATATTTCTAACCTCAGAGGACTTATTCCTGTCCATGTACTTGTCATGTGGATTCTAAAAATTCCATCTAAAGTATTGTATATGTTTTTGTCTGGTTGCTTAGTCGAAACAAAATAATAACTAGGGCAACAAATAACTAAAAACTCGGTATGTCTGTAGGATATGAGTGTGAACTGTAACCGAATGCTGGTTTCTTTAGGGCGTGTTTGGATGTCTGCACGAGCGTTGGCCCGCACCCGAGCTGCAAAAATTCATCGGTTTGGTATCCTGCATCGTAGGTGGGCCTTGCACCCGAGGTGAAAAAAACGGCCTCCAGGCTTGCACACGAGAAACACCCAATATCCCGCCACCTCCGGCCGTTTCTTTCAATATCCCGCCGTCGTTCCTCTGCCGCCGCCGCCGTTCCGCCACCTCTGCTCGTATTTCTTCTCCGCCGCTCCCTTTCCTCCTCTGTCGCTCTCTTTCATCTCCCGCGGCTTCCGTTTCTTCTCCGCCGTTCCTCCTCCGGATGCAAGCCCAACCAAACACCCGTCTGCGGCGACGGGATTGCATCCCAGCTGCTGCGCTGCAGGCTGCGGCCGTGAGCCCATCCAAACACGCCCTTAATGTACAGAGCCATGGAGGTAGGCACAACTGGTCAGACGATTTGATCCAACGACAGCTATTTCTTGGTCCGACGACCCACAGCGTCTATCCACAGAAGTTACGTTGATACACGATCACACGGGGAAAACAGGGCACGGCGCTTCTAGGTCTAAACTCGTAGCCGCCACGTACTCTGCCATACCGGGCCCGGTAACAAGCAATCTGCCACGGCGCCATTTCTTCGCCTTCCCCGCTTGGCCGCTTCCCCCCTCTCTCTCTTCCTTCCGCCTCTCGGGCCACGCCATGCACCGCGCCAGCTACCACCGCTAATCTCTCGCGAGCATTTTCCCAAAAAACTCCAGTTTCTCCCTGGCCTCACACCCCAATCGCAAATTTTTTCCCCAAATTTTTTCCATCAATTTCACCCACATTGCGCTTGATCCTCTCCCCCTTGCTCCGGTCGCTAATCGATTCCGCACATTTTTGTGGATTTTTCCATGAAGTGAGCCGATGTAATGGAGGAGGACTCGCGCGATGTGTCCGACGCCTCGCCCACCTCGCCGTGGGAGGACGGTGTCGTCGAGCACTTCGACGATGAGTCGCCCCGCGGCGAGGGGTACATCATCGAGGACGAGGAGATGTCGGACGTCGAGACGACCGCGGATTCGCCGGTGGTCCCTCCAGAGCCTTCCACGCAGCCTCCCCCACCGCTGCGGAGACGCCTAGCGCCGGTCGTGTCGTCCGAAGTCCCAGAGGCGGTGGTGCGGGCGGTCGACGCAGTGATCATGGGCGGCGGGGTCGACCGCCTCCGCGAGATGGTCTCCGAGGAAAACGGCGAGGTCTCGCATTTCATCGTGGACGTACTGATGATCACGATGGGCGGCGTGGATGGCATCGACGAAGGCACAGGCGACGGCACCAGCAGCAGCACGACGCCCAGCATCATGTCCAGCTCGCGCGCGGCCGCCATCGCGGCCGAGCTGTTGCCCTACCTCCCCTGTGGCACCGAGCCGTCGCCGCGCACTCGTATGGCCCGTGGTCTCCTCGCCACCCTCAGCGCCTGCACTCGCAACCGCACCATGTGCTCCGCTTCGGGTCTTCTCGCTATTCTCCTCGAGGTCGCAGAGAAGCTGTTCGTAGGAATGGGTCAGAGCAGGGAGTGGGACGGGACACCACTTGTGCATTGCATTCAGGTGCTGGGCGGACACTCGGTTAGTGTCAAGGGCTTGCATTCCTGGCTCCTTTTGGTTAAGAAGGCTCTTGGGACGCTCTGGGCGACGCAGCTGACACTTGCATTGGAAAATTCTGTTGGCTGCAATGAGGCAAAGGGCCCTGCAGTGACGTTTGAGTTCGATGGCGAGAGCTCTGGCTTGCTTGCCCCTGGGGAGAGCAGGTGGCCATTCTCGAATGGATTTGGGTTTGCCACGTGGATATATGTAGAGTCATTCTCAGACTCACGCAACACAGCTACGGCCACAGCAGCCATTGCAGCCGCTGCAGCATCAACGTCTGGGAAATCATCAGCATGGGCGGCAGCTGCGGCTGCTTGCACACTTGCTGGAGAAGGGACGAAGCACATGCCCCGACTTTTCAGTTTCCTCACTGCTGATAACGATGGTGTGGAGGCTTATTTTCATGGCCAGTTTCTAGTCGTTGAGAGTGGGACTGGAAAGGGGAAAAAGGCTTCTCTCCATTTCACCTATGAATTCAAACCACAGTGCTGGTACTTTGTTGGTTTGGAGTACGCAAGCAAACAGGGTTTGCTTGGAATGGTCGAGAGTGAACTGCGGTTCTATGTGGATGACAAACTTCACGAGAGCTGTCCGTTTGAGTTCCCACGCATCTTGAAACCGCTGGCCTTCTGCTGCATTGGAACAAACCCACCACCAACTATTTCTGGCCTGCAGCGCCGGCGGCGGCAATGCGCACTGTTTGTGGAAATGGGGCCTATATATATTTTCATGGAGCCGATTGGGCCAGAGAGAATGACTCGACTTGCTTCTAGGGAAGGAGATGCACTTCCCAGCTTCAGCAATGCCGCTGGTTTGCCTTGGAAAGCTACCAGTGATCACATTAGGGAAGTAGCTGAAGATAGTTATGCGCTTGACATTGAGACTGCAGCAAGCTTACATCTTCTGTATCACCCTAGCCTACTCAACGGCCGATTTTGTCCGGATGCTTCACCTTCTGGTTCGACAGGTTTGTTTAACAGTTGAACTGTCAATCCAACTTGCCTTGCATAATTTTATTTTACAAAACAGCAAGCCTGTTAATTTTTAGAAGAACCCTAACATAGAACACAAAAGGCCGAAGGGCCAACCAAGAAAAGCACAAAAACACACAATGACACAAGCAGAATGGCCTTGCTTCTACTCTCTTTTGGTCTTAGTTGAACCATGGTCTAGTTATGATCCCGATGAAGGCTGCATGAATCTTTCTGCACTTCCTATACGCCCTTCAGGCTATTATGGCATACTGCAGTCTTCATTTTTCCCCAATTCTGCATGAATCTTTCTTGTATTGACTGATAGAAATTGTTATCCTCACATGCCATTAACCATTACCAGGGACAAGGGTGTCTCTAGTGGCTGTAAAAATTTGTGTCATACACCCTCCGTCCAAAAATATAAAGGCTTATTTTCATTTTGTTAGGACAAGCTTTTGACCAATAATTACTCCATCAGTATCTGATGTTTGAATATGGATCTAATGACATTAATTTTGTGTCACATAAATTTTATATTGATAGAGTAATTCTTCTTTTTTTTACACAACTGAAAGAGTAATTGTCGATCAAAAGCTTTTCCTAGCGAAACAAAGTAAGCCTTGTATTTTTAGACGGAGGGGGCACAATATTATGAGTATATTGTTAACCAATTTCGTATCAACCATTCCTTTTATTGATTGAAAGCAATTGTTGTCCTGACTCCTGACATGCTGTTAACCATAACTACGGTCTACGGACCAGGGTTCTAATTGCTAGCAAAACTTATATCGTACAATAAATGTGTATACCTAAAAGAAGGTGGCTTGGGCAGGTTCAGAAGGATAACTGCTGATGTTATCTTATGTTGAATCCTAGGTACTCAGCGAAGACCTGCAGAAGTTGTTAGGATGGTTCATGTATCTTACCGCGTGCGACCTGCAGAATCTTTGTGGGCATTAGCTTGTGGAGGTCCAATGGCTTTACTACCATTGACCGTGAGCAATGTTGAGATGGATAATCTGGAACCTATACTTGGTGATTTGTCACTGTCTCTTGCTACCGCTTCTCTTTCTGTTCCCATTTTCAGGATAATTTCCCTGGCTATTCAACATCCTGGAAACAAGGAGGAGCTATGCCGTACACATGGACCAGAGCTTCTATCATTAGTTTTACATTATTTATTGGAAACACTGTCAAGACTGGAAAGTGGGAAGAAAGAGATACTGAGTGACGAGGAGCTTGTTGCTGCAATTGTATCTTTGTGTCAGTCGCAAAGAAATGATCCTGGTCTAAAAGTGCAGCTTTTTAGCACTTTGCTGTTGGACCTGAAGATGTGGAGCTCATGCAACTATGTTTTGCAGAAAAAGCTTCTCTCTTCACTCGCAGACATGGTTTTTGCAGAGTCTGCTTGCATGTATGAGACAAATGCGTTGCAAATGCTTCTTGATGGATGCAGAAGGTGTTACTGGGTAACTCGTGAAGGAGATTCAGTAGATACTTTCACATTTGCTGGAACTGAGAGACCTATAGAGAAAGTGAATGCTCTTGTTAATGAGCTTTTGGTTGTTATTGAACTGTTGATAGGGGCAGCTTCTTCTTCTACTATGGCTTCTGATGATATTCGTTGTTTGGTTGGATTCATTGTTGACTGCCCACAACCTAACCAGGCAAGTGGAGTCAACACTGGCAGTCCAGCACAGTATTAAGCAAACACTCTCGTTGATTTTTTGCTTCCCTTGCTCATCAGGACTATGTTTATACATACTTTCTCCATTCAAATCTGAGTTTGGAATCTGCATAGTTAGTACAATATGTTATGCTCACAAATTTGGAGTACTCCATACCCAGATGTGTTTGTTTCAATCTTGCGAAGCCCACCCAACTTTGGGCTTCCAAACATTTGCGCTTTCGCAGCCCTCTTTGAGAGAGAGAGATCATATTGCTCGGCTTAAAAAAAAGCGTTGCTCAAAAAAAAAAAGCGAGAACAATGATTTCATTTGAACATTCTTAAACAAGCATAATGCCGCTCAATGTAGTACCCGTTTCCGTTGGCCAATGCCCTTTTTTCCGTAACGCAATGCGCAAGGATCACTAAACTTGAGATGCGCCCATTTTTCTCAGTCCCCTGAACTCCTGTCCGGGAAAAATTATAAAGAGCCGCTACTACAGATATTACAGATATGTGCAGCTTGACAACATGGATATACGGTGGAATACGGGCGCGAGCGGGTGACAGGATATGAATACACGTCGAGTACGTACGTACGTACGTACGTGCCCACCCACGCGCGCACGTCCATGGCTAGCTCTTCACGGTAACGCCCCCGCCCCAATAAAATCATTAATTCACGGCAACCGCCAAATTCAATCTCCCGGCCCGCGCCCATGCATGCCCCAATTGCTGGCACGCAAGAAGAAAACGAACCTCGAAATGAGACGAGATCACGAGACGGGGGGCGGACAATACATGCATGGTACGTAGTAGTATACCAGTAGTAGTACTGTAGAGTACCGAGGCGCAGACAGAGATGGATGGTGGGCGACGAGTCACTGGCAGAGAGGAGGGAAGCAGTTGGGCATCCAGGCAGGGGAAAACCAAACCCCATCCGTATATGGATGCAGCAGATATCGCAAGCCAGCAGGCAGGAATATCCCACGCTGTCACGTACGAGTATACAGAAACTATAGTAGTAGTAGTACTGGGTGGGGGTGGGTACCAAATTACCAAACCCAACCCACTCCCAGCTCCTCTTTTCCCCGTCTCCGGCCTATCCCCACTGCACCGGAGTATCAATATAGGAGTAGCTAGACTCCTACTCCACAGCTAGCTAGGATAGCTACCGGCTGCTAGTACAAGTATAGTATAGCCACCAGCTGCAGTGCCGGTCGCCGCCCGCCTGCGAACTTACTCCAGCTCGTATACTAGCTAGCTCCCTCTCCAATCTCCATCCCTCCCTCCCTCGCGGCCGCTATACCAGACTTGGACAGTGCTGCTACCACTGACTGCCTTCCTCTGGCCCTGCTCGAGTTAAGGCTTGATTTGGTTCAACAGATTCGAACAGAGGAATAACCAACTCCTCTGGCCGGCTGAGGATTGATTGGTTTTTGTTGGTTGGTTGGTTGATTTGGGTGGCTGCCATGAGTGGCAAGGAGCAGCAGCGAGGGCGGATGGTGGACCGGTTCATCGTCATCCCCTTCTCCTCCAACTGCCGCTCCGCCTCCAGCGTCGACGTCGTCGTCGCCCAACAACAAGCCTCGCGCCACGCAAACAAGCAACCCCAACAAGCCCAAGGTGAGCAGCACTACATATCATCTGTATTCTCCTTCTTCTTCTTGTATGTCTGACGGCGATTTGGCCGGTCTTGAGTTCTTTTGGCGCTGACTGACGGCTAACTAACTATATATGTAGGCGGCGAGGGGGTGTCGTCAGGCGGCGCGGCGGGGAAGGCGGCGGGCAAGCAGCAGGGGGAGCAGCCGCTGTCGCTGGTGGCGAGGCTGCTGAGGGGCTTCAAGAACCTGTCCCAGATCTTCGCCGTCTACGACGAGGACGACGAGGAAGAAGATGAGGACGAACAAGAGATGGTGATCGGGCTGCCGACGGACGTGAAGCACGTGGCGCACATCGGCTGGGACGGCAGCACCAGCACCACCACCAGCGTCCGCTCCTGGAACCGCGCCCCTCCTCCTCCTCCGTCCTCCTCCGCCGCCGCCGCCGCTTCGACATCTTCCTCCTCCGCCGCCACGGTCACTCCACCGCCGGAGCCGGTGTCCGTGCGGCAGTTCGAGGTGGCCATGGCGGCTCAGGCCTCTGCCGCCGCCGCCACCAGCGCCACGGCCGGCACAAGCAGCGGTGCCGGTCGACATCGGCACAGCTAAAGCCAGGGCGCGCGCGTGTCAGGACGGACGGGGGATGATTAAGCTGCTAAGCTAAGCTTGGGCGGTGGGGGTCGTTATCGTCACGGGCCCTTGTCTCTTGCTCACGGCTCGCTTTGATTAATCCTTCTCCCGTCAGAAAGAGCTGGAGCCGGTGCTGGGTCAGTTTGGTCCGACCCGCGTGCCGTCCTTGGTCTCGTGTACGTAGCCATTTTACCGGGGATTTTTGTTCGCTTCTTCTTGCTCGTTTACAGATGATACTACTACCGTTCCTTTTCTTTAATTTACTCTTTTCACTTGGCTGTCACCTCTCGTCGTCACCCTTCCTCGGCGGCTGTCTGATCTCGGTGGCCGCGCCGGGGCGCGCGCGCGCGCACGTGAACCCGCCGCGCGCGGCGCGCCATGGGTCGCCGTGACCGGCAGACCGGCAAGGCGTCTTGATAACTCTCGTCGAATTGGTCCCACACGATGGGTCGTCCATGGCTCTGGCTCAGCCTGTCCTAGTATGTACTGTATCTCAGTATCTGCCTGTCTGTTTCGGCTGCTAGCAGCGATACGCGGTACGGTACGGTGGACTCTGTGCTCGAGTGGTGCAGCTGGCACGATCCGATCCGTCACGGGGCAATGGAAAATCCTCTGCCGACGTGACCTATTTCTTTTTTTTTTCCCGGACAGGCAAACTAGCGAGCCCCACGACTCCGTCCGCGAGGTTATTGGTCGTACGACCACTGACGTAGAGCATGAATAATAGATGAGCAGATGAGCTAGCTGTTACCTGTAAGCCAACGCCATTTCACGTAAAACCATCTGGCTGTTAAGTTGGCTCTATGAGTATTTAAACATTTAATGTACGCATGTTCTTTGATCAATGAAAAAAGAAACAAGCAATAAAATATTAAGAGGAAAAAAATAACCACCCACCTAGAGCTAGCAGCAGGCTGCATGCCGGCTCTTCTTTCTTTGGAACCTGTGCTACAGCGAGCGATTATTGAAGCGCTAGCTCCTTCTCTTTCCTCCCTTTTTTTCTCTTCCACGCATGATTACTTCTCTTTCCTCCCTTCTTTTTTCTTTCACGCATGATTTCTGATGACATGGAAACCTCGTAGCCGACTGAGAACGCTCTATTATTCTTGCTTGTAACGACGTGGGCAAATCTTTTTCTCAACTGCTCCCCCTACCCACTCCCACTCTCCTAGCCCTCCGTCCCATAATACGAGGCAGTCACGTACCTCTAGATCGTTAATTTAGCTAACTAAATATAAATTAAATAATTTAAAAATTATATTATTAGAAAGTTTTTTCGATAACGAAACTAATGATGTATTTTTTGTTAGACCATACATATTTAATTAATTAAATTGAGAATTTAGGTATGCGTGCATGTCTCATATTATGGGACGGAGGAAGCAGCAGCCTAAAAAAGATAGGCATGCCAGAGATTAATATGTGGCGTGGGGGTTTACAAGAGAAAAGTAACCAGAACGTACACGACGAGGAAATTCTGGTTTCCGTTTCTCGGTCAACGATTTCAATCTTGTTTCTCCGTGTTATTTGTTGTACTGTCACTATCAAATGCTCAGCTGCTGAAGCTGCGTGTTGCGTTGAAATTTGGACGGATTGGATAACCCGCGAAGATATATAAATCTATCTCAATGTCAAACACGGAGCAGTTACATGGACAGAAAACAACGTCAACTGTAGAAATGCACGCATACCTTTCGAGTCCTTCTAAAGTCGGCTTTGCAGCTCAGAGAACGTCAACCAATTCAATTCCTACACTACAACGACTTAGAAATAGCAGGTCCACGTTTGGGAGAGTAGTGGATCGAGTAAGAATCAGGAGTCCACGATTTTTATCAGTAAGAAAGAAAACCAGTCTAAAGTATACTTATAAAAAAAGCAAAAGGTGGCTCCTCAAATTAAGCTCTTGTTAGCCGTACCGGTGGTTCCTCAAATTAAGCATGCACGTTCCGTGAGTTGGACTGGACGGAGAGATGATATACTACAAAGAGAGAGTGCTTGAAATTGAAATTACTCCTTGTCACGCTGTCGAGCGAGTGACCGGGGCGAGTTTAAGGATGGCACGCCGTGGCCGCCGGCCGGGCGCGCGGTGCGTGTGTCCTTTCCTTTTCTCCGGCCGTCTTCGGGTTCACGTGATTTGGACGGCCCGACTAATTAACCAACCAAACCCTTTTCTCGTCCTTTCTCCAGTCCCTGCAGCGGCAGCCTCCCTGACCGGACTCGAGCGGGGCCCGCAAGCAGCCTATATACGTGACCCCACCCCACCAGTTAACACTGGTGCCGGCCTTCGCATCGGTAAACAGTCACCGCCCGGTGGGTCCTTGGGCAAATAGTAGTCCTGGTTGTAGTATTAGCTAATCACGTCGGGTGCAGGTACGGTTTATGACTGTACTTGCCCCGGACGTGTGTGTGTTAATCCGATTAAATTTCGCAGGAGATTGCTTGGTTAGCACTTAGTAGAAGCTAATTAAGCTAAGCTTAGCGGGGCCGTGAAAGGCGAGTACTAGTACTAGTAATCAGACGAGCTGTCGAGCTTGCGATGCGCGGTGTCGCCCTTCACGAATTCGCCCTTCACGCCTACTAAACTGTGTGTTTCCCGGTAAACTTGACTCTGGAATTCAGAACAGTCGTCACCGGGTTGGGCTTGGGCCGGTAAATCTGAGACGCTAGCTAGTTTCTCGACCTGCGATCGATCGACTGAGACACGCGCAGCTACATGCATGCAAGCTCCGCTCTTTGTCTCTTGCTGGAGCCGTTGCATCGGTTCCTGTTCAAGCTATTTTGTTTTCGGCACGGGCGTCTGTTTGCTACTACCCATTTTCTGTCTGACGCCATACCCTCCCATTGTCGAACGATGTCATCCTCTCTTCACTGGATGACCAGATGCTTGGCTCCATATTATCATGATTTCGTGCATGCGTCATGTAGTTCATCCAGAAGTTCGTCGATGCTTGTCTGATCCTTGGACAAATAAAGATGAGTGGAAATTTGTGGGCCGTCCTCAGGACGCAGGAAGGACCAGGATGGTACTACGACTAAGTAAGTCTAAGTTTCACGTTTATTTCTGATTTTTTCTTGTTGACATTCGATTTCATCTTGCGAGATTAATGTTGGGTTCGGTAGTGGTGGATTCTAGGCTTCTCTTAATTCTGTTTGACTTGTATGACATGTTCCCTGAAGTTTGAACAGAGCATGGAACACCTAGCACACACTGTTCCTTGCTCTTCCTGCAACTGCATGCTTATTTTCAGAAAATACTATGCAGGACTAGTGCAGAGCAGAACGACGCTTGTATGATATCCAGTTTGGCACCACCGTCCCAATTTTGTAGATGCCTAACCAAAAAAACTGATATACTCTTGTACAACCTCCGGCAAAAAGAGAAGAAAGGTACTGTAGCAGTGAACGGGTAAACAGAGGAAGCATCACCATTGCTCCTTACGCACGCATGAGTTACAGGCTTACAGCTGACGAGCATCTACCTGAGTAACCATAAATGAGGGTAAAAATTGGAAGAGAACAACAATTCTAAACCCTGACGAGAGCAAACTAGCTTAGCCGTGAATGCTACATTTCCTGCGCAACAATTATTTAGCCTTACAAGGTAAAGCCACTCTACCACTGGCCAATCTGTCGCCTGTAAATGCAGACATGTCAATTGATTCTTGAAAGCTCATTGCCTGCATATTATCAGCAGATACAAAGTCAGCAGCAAACCAGAAAGGAGTCCGTACAGATACGATGATAAATGTTACAGTATGAAATGAGAACAGCAAATGCCTATACAAAATCAGGAATTAAGGGCAACGTTTAGGAAATTAACATATGGGTATGAAGGCAAAATCTGGCAAAAACAATGACACAGTAATATGAAGTACTCTGCCACATAAGAAGTAAATACCAATGTTCAATCAAAGCAGCAGGTAAACCAGAGAACGACGGGGGACCAGATTTCAGTAGAGCTGAATCTGGTAAGAGATTATGAAATACTCTAAATACAGAAAGAAAAGGTAACCTTTCAGCAAAAGCATCTTCTGAGCTTGCAAAATACTCATGCTGCCACAATAACTGCGTTTTTTTAGAAATGCAAATGCTACAATAACTACCTGACAAAGAGTCAAAGACAATACATGGATCAAGACTAAAAAGAGAAAGGCTACAATAACATGTGTTCCAGCTACAGCCTTAACATGGTTCGCTCACTGCCACAATCTCCAGGGTGCTTACTCTACAGCTACCATTTCGAAACCTAGCTTACTCTACAGCTACAAATTACCTACAATTAGCCTCCATTATTGCATCGAAACATTTTCAAGAACAGTGCTCCGAGGCGAGCACTAGGTGCCCCTGGACACTGTCACCACCAGAGGTCCGCAATCCATTGTCTGGGTTATCTTGAGGCCCTTCACAACCTCCAGCATGCTCGGTCTCTTCCACGGCTCCTCGGCAGTGCAGTCCAGGGCAATGCTGAGCACACGCACCATCTGCTCCAGCCACACGCCTGAGACTGGCAGGCAAGGATCAAACAGCTCGTTCCCCTTGCTGTGTGCGATCATCCACCGCACCCAGCCGACAAGGTTTCCACCACCTTCCATATCTTCTTGCCCAGTAGGTGGCCGTCCCGTGAGCAGCTCCAGCATGACAACACCGAAGCTGTACACATCGCCTTTTGTGCTGGACTTCATTGTCAGGCCATACTCTGGGGGAATGTATCCAAACGTACCAGCAATGTCCGTGCTGACATGAGTCTCGCACGCGCTGATTATCCTTGCGAGGCCAAAGTCAGAGACCCTCGGCTCGAAATTTTCATCCAACAAAATGTTACTTGACTTCATGTCCCGGTGGATGATGTGGGGCACAAATCCTTCATGGAGGAAAGCAAGCCCACGGGCAGAACCGAGGCAGATCTTGAGACGGTCTGGCCATCCAAGTGCTTCAAATGTATCTGCTCGGTTCCTCAGCCATATCTCAAGGCTCCCATTCTCCATGTACTCGTAGATCAGGAACCGTTCATCCCCACAAACACAGTAGCCAAGCAGGGGAACAAGGTTTGGATGCTTCACCTTCCCAATGGTTTCCATCTCAGCCAGGAATTCACGGTCACCTTGGAACTGATGGCCACCATGAAGCCTCTTGATCGCTACTCTCCGGCCTTCAGGGAGTGCTGCCCTATAAACAGTCCCAAAGCCACCATCGCCTATGATGTGCTCCTTACTGAAATTCTTTGTGGCTTTCAGTATATCATCGGTGGTGACCCTCAGCAGTGAATGCTGAAATGTTGCGAGATTGATACTCAGAGGTTCCCGGGACTTTTTCCCCAAGAGCTCATCACTTGAGGTTGGCTCAACGGTAGCCTTGGCCTTGTTGGCAGGTAGAAAAACCAATGACCTGTTTCTCAATAGCTTCCATCTAAGATAAACCACCAGAAGAACTAGAACAATGATGCAAGCAAGTGAAATGACACCAATGGTCGCTAATCTTACAACTTGATGAGATGGCTGAACCGCCTTATGACCAGTGCCATTACTAAAACAAACGCCTCCTCCAGCACAATCTGCTGGGCTGTACATGCCGATGTGATTACCAGAGAAGTTCGCAAATGTGAGGCCAAATATACTGCAGATACCACAAGGGATGGTACCATAGAAATCATTGCTTGAGAGGTCAAGATAGTTCAAAAGGCTGAGACCAGAGAGTGCTGATGGTAAATTTCCAGTGAGGCAATTGTTGTGGATATCAAGAGAAGACAGTTGTGTGAAGTTCGAGATAGACTCGTCTAGGGTTCCTGAGAAATGGTTACTGCTTGAATTGAAGAACAACAGTGAGCTCGAGGATTCTCCGTCCATGGGGCAGGAGAATGGAATTTGTCCAGAGAGGTTGTTGTTACTGACATCTAGATGATTTAGGTATTTGTTGCAGAGCAAAGACTGTGGTAGAGTTCCAGTAAGCAAATTTCTGGACAGATCTAGCATAGAAATTTTGGGAAGAATTCGGCCTATCTCATCAGGAATGATACCATCCAGGTGGTTATTGGACAGAATAAGGCCTTGCAGTTGTACCAATGGTGCAGACCATGGAAGCATCGATCCAGTTAATCCATTAGAAGATAGATTAATCGTTGTAAGATTTGTCAGCTCACAAAGCTGTGCAGGAATGGTGCCATTCAGCAAATTTCCTTGCAGGTTTAGCACCATCATCATAGAACACTTGTTTATCTCACTCGGAATCTGACCAGTCAACCGGTTGTATGACAGATCAAGAAGGCCATTGTGCTGGACAAACTCCGAGTCAGGGTGAGCCTCATTCTCAAATCCCATACAAATCTCAGCAGGGATAGCACCAGAGAGCTGGTTAGAAGACAAAATCAAGCTATTGAGCAACTTCAAGTTAGATATGGCCCTCGGGATGTGCCCTGTCAGATTATTTGAACTCAGGTCCAGCGTCACAAGGTTCCTGCAGTTGAAGAGCTCTAGTGGAATGTTCCCAGATAACCTATTGCCACGTAGAGACAGAATAGTCAGATTCCGCAGAGTGCCGACAGATTGTGGGATGGGTCCTTCCAAATAGTTATTGTCTACCTGCAACCTCTGCAAGCTGGATAGCCTACCGATGCTATGGGGGATCTGGCCCATAATCTGATTATTGCTGAGAGAGATCTGCAAAAGGGTTGATGACTCCCACAGTTTGTCAGGCAGCACTCCCGTGAAATTGTTCAGGGACAACTCCAGATTAACTAAAGGTAGCTCAGCCAGGTATCCTGGTATCTCACCATGAAGATGGTTACCCAGCAAGTTCAGCTCAGTGAGGTTTTTGCACCCTTTAAAAGTTTCCTCAATAGTACCAGTTAGATTGTTATCATGCAGTATGATTGAACGCAGCGAGTTGCCTTGACATATCTTAGCAGGAACAGAACCTGAGAGAAGGTTGGTTTCTGCAGAGAAACTAACCAGATGCTGCAATGGCAGCAATGGCAAAGGTCCACTGAACAAGTTTTGAGCCAGCGATATGGATCTTACATTTGCCCAGTTCTGTATCCACTCTGGTATATGGCCTGATAGTTTGTTTCCTTCCACCGAAAATGTGATAACAGCTTCCAGTTCTGCAAGTTCTTCAGGGATAGAGCCAGTGAAGGCATTGAGTGACAGATTTATGAGAGTAAGCTTCTTGCAGTTACTTAGCTCTTTCGGTATGCTCCCCCTCAGCCCTGCATTCTTTGCAATCAGCTGCGTCAAATTGCCAAGCTGACCAATAGATGTTGGGAGTTCAGCATTGAAGTTGTTCTCTGATATGTCAAGTTCCTTCAGGCTTACGAGACCACCGATTGACCAAGGAATTGTTCCTGCAAACTTGCATTCAGGGAGTTGAAGTACTTCTAGCCACTTCAGGTTACGAATCTCTTCTGGAATGCTTCCAGAGAAATCGTTTTGTCCCAAAATTAGCAGTTGCAGATTTTCCAATTGACCGATTTCGAGAGGTATTGGCCCCACAAACTTGTTTGACGACAGATCAAGTGTCAACAGGTTCACCAACGAGCTTATTCCAGAAAATATTAATCCACTGAGGTTATTCTGGCTTAAATCAAGATGCAAGAGCTGAGACAGATTTTGAAAAGCTGCTGGTACCGACCCATTCAGTGTGTTCATGTGAAGGTCCAGGAACTCCAGGTTCTGCAGGCTGCCCAGCCCTGCTGGAAGCCCACCAGTGATGGAATTCATGGATATAGACAGCTTTGTGAGGTGCTGCAGCTGTGAAATTGCAGGGCTCAATTGTCCATACAACAGGTTATTGTCAAGCACCATTTCTTTCAGCATCTTCAAATTATATAAAGATCCAGGGACAGGCCCGGTAAGCTGGTTATTGCTCAAATCAAGTAACCGAAGATGCTGCAAATTCCCGAAGGCATCTGGAAGCTCACCGGTAAACCCACATCCACTGAAGTTGAGCTGAAGAAGTGACTCGAATGCCCCGATGCACGAGGGGAAAGGGACATAGAGTGGCACAGAGGATAAGTCTATGGCCACAACAATATGTCCCAAACAAGTTATACCTGACCAGCTGCATGGAGGAGTTTCTGAATCAAACCAGCTGCGGAGGAAGCCTTTTTCTTCAGCAATTGAGTGCCTCAGAGTGAATAAAGTATTTATATCACTTGATTCAGACAACACAGAGCTGGGGATGAGTAACAAAAGTAGGATGAGAAGGCAGAAACTTCGAGATCCCATTGTAATTATGCTCTTTGGACTTGAATAAAGTTTCATCTGCATGACATAATTAAGCATGTCAGTAGCTGCAAAAGAACCACATAACATACAGCAAATCAAAAGTTTGTTATATTTTTACTACTCCAAAATGTGGTATCATATACGTTGCGTTACAAAGGGAAATCCAACTTTCTTAGCCTATGATGAGAAAAGACAGTTTGAGTTACAGTCAGGGTTTCATTCGTTTGAACCAGGCTAGATCTCCAAGGCTTGAAGCCGAAACGGCTTGTTTATGCTCAACAGCAGATTCAAGGTGTCACTAGTGCAGACATTCAAACTGCTTCTAACAGAACACAAGGAGGGGAAACAGTAAAATCACTATCCATCATCCCTGCTTGTTTTATGAGCTTATCTCCCTAATTCTCTGGTTTCAGAATTTATAGACATAGTAAGTTGAGGTTGTCAGGGATGAAAGGCCATACACTAGCTGGATGCATTTTACACGCAAAAAGAAGCAGTAACTTTATGTCCTAGTCGATACCTATATACTAAAAAAATAAAAAAAACTTCATGTTGATACTAAATTCAAAAAAATAGAAAACTTCATGTCGGTACCTTATGAGTAAGAGCCTTCTTCTGCCTTCAAGAAGAATATAGATGACCAAGAACCAAAGCTTCTGTAGTTCTGTGTATACTCATTACTCAGTACCCTGTATAAAAGTCAATCCAGTGTTACTATAGAACTTTGTAAAGTTCAATACCAATAGCTGGATGGAAATGATCAAAATGAAAGTAGCAAGTGCCTACATGAAAGGAGATAAAATTAGACTTGTTGATACAGTTGTATGGATATGTAGGGAAACAGCCGTATCTCGTATCCCACATCCCACATTATCCATTTTTTCAACTTCTAAAAAAGTTGGGATACGGCAGGGGATACTTCAGCCCAATAAATCTAGATAAAGAACCAAATTGCATTGCAGCCCAATTTCGTGGATGAGTGTGAAAAGTAGGACCTCACTGCCCACTGCTCAGACAAACAAGGAGACTGAAGGCGCGCCCACCCGACATGCCTGAAGTGGGCGATGCGGCCATCACCGGGGTCCTCCACGCGCCACCGCAGACCGGAGGCAGGGATCACCTCCACGCTGCGCTGCCTTCTTCCTCCACCCCAGCAGTCGCCTCCAGGAAATTTCAAGCCAATGCAGATTCTGATGTGTTATCTTAGTCTACGAAAGGAACACTATCCTAACAAACCCAGGAAAAATATGGAAATGCAAAGGAGAAAGCAGTAACCCCAGCAGACGCTAAAGCCAAAGAAGCAGGCGGAGTCGGGCCGACACAAGAAGGCCATGAAGAAGCATTCATCCATCACAAAATCCACAAGTCAACCCATTGTTTTCTAAAATTAAAGAGGCCACCAGTAGACGCTAGAGGTGCAGCTTTACATCAAATCAGATGATACAAAACTAACCACGCAGCATCATAAATGCAGGCAGGGAGAGGCCACCTCCTGCCCAGGAAGGAAGGAGAAGCAACAACGGACCCCCAGGGCACAAGAAAGCCTACTCCCGCACACATCCCCTTCCCCACAAGATACAGCAAGTGGCACCACATACGCAAGCTGAACATAACAATAGTGCTACCTACACCGCTGCAGATTAAATGAAAACAAGCACGTCAAATCATGCCCCCACCCCAATCTCTGGAGCCTCCGTCAGACTGTCACCGCTTTCTGATCTCTCAGTTCATTGACCCCCACACAACACAACCAGGGTCAGAGATTGGACCGGACCAATCCAAGAAGGCTAATAATGGCATGGTACAATACTGGCAAGGAAAAACTTCAGGTTCAGGAGACCTAACTGCGCGATTTGGTCCTCGTGCGAATGCTAATACGACGAACTAGAGTATGTTTTGCTCCAGTGACCATAGCGGGAGAAACTGGGGATGTTCCTGTTCCTCCTTGGGGTTTGGGCCATCATTTGGGAAGTGATTTGTTTATGTGACCCTGTGGAGACTAAACCAACCAAGGACGATTACCAGTATATTAAATGTAGGAGCAGTAGTAGTACTGCCAGGACTGCATTTAACGGTGCGCACACAAGTACAGCTAAATTTAAGTCCACCGCTGCAGCAAATGAGGCGCTTGCTACAGTAGTGGAGTGTAGCACGTAGCCCGAGACAGCACGAGGGGGTTGAATCGAATTGAACCCAGGACGGCGAAACCGGGGCCGGAATTAGAAGGAGCAGAAATGAAACACTTATCCAAGAGAAAAGGGCGACATTGCAGGATATTACACGAGGAGATTGAGCGATGGAGAATTTTGGGACAGGAAAAACCAATTCAGGAAGGGCAACACGAACAGAATTGAACATGGGAAGAGTGAGGGCCGAGGGCGAATTTTGAGAAAGCAAAAACCAGGACAGGTCAAGTGAGAACAAGACGAACAAACAATTTCTCCTTGTAAGACATCCAAAATGGAAGGGAAAACGGAGACTTTCATATGGAGTAACTAGGAATCCATCATCACCACCAAAGACTCGGTCCCATCACAGAAACTGAAACCTCAGGTTTGGAAGAGATTCCTGCTAAACCCCGCCGCGGACATACACACGTACGAGGAGCAAATCGAAATGCAGCTAACGCTCCCTCGTTGCAGTCAAAATACTTAGAGAGCTTGCAAGTGCGGCGATGGAATTACCTGACCCGCGTAGGGCAACCGCGGCCTGCTCCCCGGCCCGCGCGCCCGTCAGCGCGAGCGAGCGAGCGAGCGCCCGCCGTTCCACCCGGTGCTGAACCGGAACCTCTCGGACGAACGGCGACGGGGCTGCGCCGTGCTCCTGCAAGGACAGCGGGGGAGCCAACGCGTAAGGAGCGGGCGAAAGCGGAGAACAGAGGCGAGGTCGATCGACTCGTTCGCCTTACGCACCTGGGCCTCTCCCGCAATGGCGCGGCGACGGCGGCGGCGTGCGATCGGGGGTCTGCCCGGGGGCTGGGTGGAGGATCGGAGGAGGAGGGCGGGCAGGCACGAGGGAGGCGTGGAGAGAGCGAGCGGCGAGTAGGAGGAGAGCTTGCGTGCTGCGTGTGGGTTGGGTTGGAGCCTAGCCTTGGAGTTGGGAGAGGAAGGAAGGAAGGAGCCGAGGAGAGGAGGCGGTTTTGGGGAGAGAGAGAGAAAAAAGGTGGCGTGCCTCTCTGTTCTCTCGCCTCGTCTCGCCTGGGCCTTTTGGCCTTTGCTTCGCTCTGCTCTCTTGTTGGCTTCTGCCCTCTGCTGAGTGCTGACTCCGGCGGCCTCGGTTCGGTTACGATTATGATGAGAGTTGCCTGCTGCGTTTTCGTCCTGATTAATTGATTCCCCTTTCGCAAGAAAGAACGCCGGGTTTTAAGGGCGGCGTACGTCGGTCTTCCTGTCGTCGTCTCGCATTGCCATTTCCACGTAGCACAATGTCGTACATCAAAGTGTTAACCTTGCACTGGGATGCTTAATTAAGCAGCGCACTTACTGCCACTGCCAGTGGGGTTGGGTTGGCAGTTTGGCACGCGTTGTTTGCGTAAACTAATTCATTCCGTGTTTTTATGCCAGAAGTTTGTTTGCTTTTTATATACTCCGTGTACGATCGTGAAAGGCAGGCATGGCCAACTTCCCATCCTCGTCGTCTGACAACGGTGGTTGCCATACAGGTACACAAGCCCCAAGTCAACTGGAACACGAGCAAACTGAGAGGCTCACGAGAAGGGAAACGAAAGAAGTAGCCGATGCAGACGAGGCTGGCTGCCACACCCATTGAAACCTCTCCAGAACGGCCCCTTGAATCTTGATCCCTGCAGTGTAACAACGACGTGCCCGCGCGAGACCGATCGCCACACAGAAAAAGGGTCCAACGGTTTTTGGTTCTTCCGTCGTTCCAACGGACGGGCGGGCTCGTGTGCCAGCGCACACCAGGTCGGGTCAAGTCGGACTCCGGACTTCTGGTCGGTCGGTCTCGTGATCTCGTCGTCGAGGAGTAGGGATAGGCCGGGTTTTATGGGATGGGTCGTGGTCCAGCCCAACTCCAAGTACCATCACGAACCGATTGGTCCACAACTCAGTACGTTTTACAGTACTAGCACGCAGTCAGTGGTTGATCTCCTGACCTTTCGCATCTCATGATGGCAAACATGACGGCCGCAAATCATACGGGCAAAAAAGGAGAAGAAAAATGCGCCCACTTTTTGTAAGCACTTTTTTTGAACGGGACTAGCTAGCCAGAAACCTTTTGTTTCTTTGACCAGCAATGGATGGATCACGTGCTTTACCTTGTGCCATGATTGCTGGGTACCTGGGTACCTTCTCTCCCTCAACAAGCATGATGGTGGTGATTATTAACGTTGACGGACACTAGACTTGACAATGACTCACAATATCGATCGGCTGGGATTTAACCCACAGACCAATGCGATCGAACCCCACACGACACGTCCGGAGGGAGACATACCATTGGACATCTGGAGCGTTCAAGTATCGACTTTACGTGCCTGCTTGGGTGCACGCCCCGTCCTTCCTTTATGCAGCAGCAGGCAGAGCTAATGAGCTGTATTTAGCTACACACCCGTAGGCGTAGGGCGATGCATGGGCAACTGGAGACGCTGTGCAGGCAAAGCCGATCTGGACACTTGAGCTTGGCCGCTTCAAATCTGGACTGCTACTCCAAACATAGACAATCTTTTTTTGAGTGTTAAAACACAAAACATCTTCGTTAACCCACAGCATTACGCTGCTGAATGATTCACTTCTGGGTAAGTGATTACCATAGCTGATGAATCGCCGGATCGATCAGCACTGGTCTACTGGACAATGGCCAGAGACTAATCTCTTTCACGCTGGGATTTTGAAAACCTGCGCTGGTGCAGGCTTTGCAGTTGCATGGGTCGGAAAGAAGACGAGAAAAGGAAATTTTGGGTTCGTGGTTTGGTGCAGAAATGCAGACGGAGCTGGCTGCCTGCAGTGGGTAAACTGATGGGCTCACTGCGACCGAACGAGCGACGTGGGGGGGCCGCCCTTCTGGCTCGCAGCCGGGATCACGGGAAAGGAAGCAGAGAGCCAGAGACTAGGCCGTGGCCGAATCGAATCTGGTGCGGTGTCGCTTCTGCCTTCGCCAGAGCTTTCTAGCCACGGTGAATCACGGGCGGCCTCGCGGTGAAAGCAGGATTCCCCGTCAAAAATTCGTACCGCCGCTGCTTGAAACGCACGGGTGATTTCGTTCCTGACTCGAGTTGCATCCCTGGTAGTCGAGATATTGCTTTGCCAAAATTCGGCACCCGACGAGGCAACGAATTTCAAGCCGATTTTCGCATGGCAATTGCCCGCTGGTAACTGATTGCACCTTCCTTTTCTTTTCTGCCAAACGTCAACAAGTTCTAGCGCGCGGCTGAATATTTGTTTGTCAAAGTTTATGTTAAAGTGTATAAGTAAATTGACTATCTCTTTTCATCGGATTGGTCTTTTGGTTGCGTTGGCTAGTGCATGAAGCTTGACATGGTATCAGAGTCAAAAGTTTCGAGTTCAAGTTTTGCTATTATGTAAATTGCTGTTACCCCATCCGTCCATGTATTGGCCTCTTGAGCCACTATACCTGTAAGTTTACATGTGTTGACTTATCTTCACCCATGTGTTGACTTCTCTTCAAGTCAAAGTGTATAAGCGAATTGACTAGCTCTTTCCATCAGATCGGTCTTTTGGTTGTGTTGGCTAACGCATGAAGCTCTTCAGTTTACATCCACACGGATCACCGGCCGCTATCATACTGGAGCTAGTGGCGAAAACTCTGGCCGCCTCTCTTCTTCCCATATATCTTTTTGGAAGACATACAACTTTATTCCATCAGAAGCAAAAGTACAGAAGTTTGAAATCTTGAAGATTGAGATCCGGGAAGGATCGATATGCTCTCTGGGTACAATTAATACAAGCAAAGGAGGCTCAAAAATAGTTTATAGAACGTCTAGCATGCCTAGTAAGGTCATGCGCTACTCCATTGCAATCCCAAGGAACATGATTGATACTTGATAGAAGGTGTGAAGGAAATTCCTGGAATATCTTGTCGCCATCTAGGGTTCCACCTTTGTGGTCACCCGTCCTTCGTCGGTAGCTCCATCGGGCGAGGGTGTGTAAGATCCTCCGTGGGAGTTGTAGTTTTTCCTCGTTCAGAGGCTTTGATAGGTGTATTGATGCATGAGGACGTCTCAGTTGTCAACGACAAGGTCAAACTGCTGCACCTCGATCCGAGAAAAATAAATTCAAAGTGAATTGATGCACTTAACATGTACCTAAAATTTGAACTAGCATTCCCTCTCACGTCTAGGCCCAGATGCATATATTGGATGGCTGGTGTCAACTCGAGAAATTTAAATTGAACTGACGCACTGTCTAATTCACCCAAAAGCTTGAGCTCTTAGAAGTTCTTATATATTGGATGCTTAGCTTCAACTCGAGTAATTCAAAATGAATTGATGCAAAAAAAAACTTCGACACCACAAATTGCACAAGGATTCAAATCACGCATGCCAGTTATGATTTTTTTTTAGGGAAGCATGCCAGTTATGAATGCATCCCTAGATTTCAGGGGGAGAAAAATGAGCGTAACTGGGCCTTACCTAAAAGGCTTTTAATATCCACGAGCCCATCTTATTCTCAGACAAGAAGAGTAGCCCAACATGCATGTAGTTTTTTTTTTTTGAGAGGAAGCATGTATGTAGTGGGCCAGAACGCATTACAATGGGCCGAATCTCCCTGGAGTTTCTCTTTATATTTGTGTGCTGGCTCTACCAAAGATGCCTGGTCCTGCCAGCCAGGAGTATATTTTTGCAAAAGTCAAAGCCAATATCTGCCAACGACGCTAATGATAACGAACACCTTTCTCATATCGAGAAAAGTGTATTTATTTCACATATACTCCACCTTCTTTGCCTGTCAACTGAACCTTACTGATTACAAACACAAAACGCAAAGACAATCGTCGTCCTTGGTTATCGATGCATGACTAGTCAAATTTTACGATGGTGATTGTTCTAGCTATGACTTGAGCGTGGGTGCAATCTGAATTACATGTAACGACGAACGCAGGTACTTTGCGAACACGTATGGCCACGAACAGAGATATATACACGTAACGGGATGGGATAATACAACACAAACAAACCACACATGCCGATCGACGAGATACGCGCGCCCCACTACAGAAATTCCCAATTGGCATGGCATGGCATCCCATCAACAACTATCTAGGCCCATCGATCCTTGGCATCCCACCACGCACGCAAGGCACCGCCGATGCATCATCTGGATCTCCGGGCGCCGCCGCCCGCCCTCTCTTCGACAGTCCAGCCGCCGGGGAAGAAAGGGAACGAAGAGCCCAAAGTTGCCGAACCGTACTTACGTTTTTTACAATTTTACGTCGAATGAAAGTGAAGGGACAGAAGAAAAAAACAAGTGGTCGGTGACGGTGGGCACGAGAAATCTCAGAAACGAAAGAAGGATGCGCATCAAACGGGGGCAACGAGATAACAAAAGGGATGCGAGCGTGACGCGTCGGAGGGAGGGGCTCGGGAAAGTATAATATAGAAAAGAGAGAGGAAAAAACAAAAAAGGAAGATTAATGGGGTGGAAAAGAAAAGAAAAAAGGGTAGCCGGAACGACTGGATGAGGTCACTCCACTCCCACTGTCTCGCTCCTCTCCTCACAATTCACACCCGAACAAAAAGGCCTTCCTGGAATGCGTAAAAGGCGAGCGTTATAGAGAAAAAAGGAGAAGAAAAAAAAACAGGAGCGGACGCCCAGCAAAGCAGCTGCGAGCAGCTCCCAGGTACACTGGCACGCACAGTACAAGCGGGAATTGTTAGGTGCACCACCCCTTGGTGCAGTGCTGGTTTGGCTTGAGGGAAATTAAATTAACAGCCCCGGAAAAAATAGAAAATAAATTAACAGGGACATAATCATGGATGCTCTTGTATATGTTTTTTTTTTACCGAGAGCAAATATGCCATCCTTTCATGAGTACTGTTTTTATTATTGCCTCTTTAGATAACCGAGGGTGATGTCTTGTATGAAAACTAAGGATAGCTTAAAACTACGTAACCATGAGTAAAGACAGTTTGCGGTCAAGAAAAATATATTGTAAAGCGAAGGTAGATGACTTGTATGAAAACTAAGGATAGCTTAAAAATTCGTCTATGCTATTAGCACTGCCAAAAACCTGATTGTTAGCTTATGCTCTTTTTAAGTGCTTATGTTTTATAAACAAAATCGTGCACCGTGACAGTTTTTTTTTCCCGTCTTCCTCTTCTTGCTACATGTCCCCTGACCACTGTCCCTTTCAGTAATTAGCACTCAGGTATTTCCCACTTGACATAGCATTCTCGGCTCCTTGTTTCGCCGATCAATAATGTAGCACATCAGTCCATCCCTACCTTATGTCAACCACCACTTTCTCGAATCCTTCAATCACTAGACCATGAGAATTGAGAAATGAGGTAAACCCATCTTAGTGAGTCGCTATCCCATGGTTCAATGGTGCAATCGACGAAGAAAAGATACATAGCATACTTAAAGCTGGAAGAAAAACGATCGTGAATTAGTGATCAATATACATGTTTGTTCCAACATTATGCCTTCTATTTTTAGCAATTAATACGGCGTTTTTAACAGTGCATCCACACTATCTACTCATAGTGCAATAATGCGACTAAAGATAACTTTCAATCGGGTTAATAATAAAGAGGGCCAACTTCTCTTTCACACTTTGCATTGTTTACAGACAACCATGAACAATGCACATCATTTTACTTTCAACCCCACCTTTGACAATTAATGCTCATAAATATAGCTTCATATGATGACTAAAGTCGAATAATTTAAAACACATGGGAAAATATAATGCATGCAATATTTACAGAGAAAGGGAAACCTATTTTAGTCGTAACAAGATAGTCTCCTTCACCAAGAGAAGTATGACATTCGCTCTGTTTCTCCAACTCAATAATAATTCAAGAATTGTTTTTTGCTTAAAATATCACATGACATCATTGCCATAACAATTTTTTTATAGAAAAAAAACTTTTTCGAAAACCCATCATCGATTTTGTGAAGGCTGCAATGAAGCAACCCAATCATCCTTAACTCGATATCACCCAAGTATGCCTGCCAGTGCCAAGCAAAAACACATTGCATCTGCCAATCATCTTCTAACTCCATACTACCACTCAAGTATGCTTGCAATGCAAAAACACACCGCTGCTCCCATGGCCTTGCCATGACCCCCCGAGTTGTTAAAACTTAAAAGACCGGACGCTATTTTCCAGGCGCAAAACCCCGAAAATATTTTGATCCCCTGCTTAAGCAGAGCGCGTGGTACGCGCGGGTGCACGTAGCAAAGCCGCGCACCGGAAAGAGAAGAGGGGAGAGAAATAAATACAAGGGGCGGGGGGCAGGAGGCAGAGCCAGGGCGCCCCCTCTCCTCTCTCTGTTCCACAGCGCACCGATCACTCGCCCCCCCTCTACCTCCCCGCGCCCTCGCCGGAGCTCCGAATGGCAGCCGCCGCCCGCGCGATCGCGTGATGGACGGCGCTGCCGCTCGCCGCCGATGGACGAAGCCGGAAGGGCCCCCGCTCCCGCCGCGGCTGTGACGGTGACGGCCTCATCCTCCGCCGCCAACGCTAGTGACCCCTCGCCTCCTCCTCCCCCAGCTCCCGCCACCGCCAACGCCGCCGCCGACACCGACGCACCCTCGCCGGACCCGGACGCTCTCTATGACGGTTAGGGTTCCGCCTGCTCTTCCCCTTTCTCGCATGAGCGCTCGAGCCGCGTTTAGGGGAATTCACGCTTAATTCTGCTCCGTAGGTTAAGCTCCGATGCTTGGTTTTGCTCACTTTTTTTCTGCCGTTTCACGGAGGATTAGTGGATTCTCTAATAGTATTCAACTATGGGTCATGGAGTATTAATCACGACAGATTCGGTGGAATCGGATAGTGCGGCACTCTTCGTGTGGGCGTGGAATTGGGGTTTTTGCGGGCGCTGGGTTGTGCTAAACTGCGTGTTGCTGATTTCCATATTTTATTTGCGGTTACTTGTAGAATGTGGATGGTTGTATGGCTCAAACCAGTTGGCAGTAAAATTTTACTGTTGCGCAATTGTTGATCTCGATTTTTGTTAGTTGTAGGGGTTTTCGGCAATGTTCTTACTGTGTGCGCAAATGTTGGTTGCAGAGGGGATGTGGCAGGAGATGACCATGAGCAGCGGTGCTCCTATGCAACCTGGGCCGTATCCTGAGCGCCCGGGCGAGCCGGACTGCACCTACTACCTCAGGACTGGACTGTGTAGGTTCGGCATAAGCTGCAGGTTCAATCATCCCCCGGATAGGAATTTGGTGAATACCTTCTTCTCTCAGCTGCTGTTATGTTACCATATTGCTCTGTATCACACTCATGCTGCTTGACAGGGCTGTCATTCAGGAAGCAGGCACATCAGGGTTACAATTTGCATATTTTCTTATATATTCTTCTCATGTACATAAAGCAGCATTATTAAACTGAATGTGCAATTGGAACAGAAACATATTGTGTTGGTTTGTTCTCATTGAACCATCGAAATAAATGCGAGAATTAATGTATAAAATGCCCCATATCTTGATTTGTTTACATGACCGCCTTTAGAGATTTGATTACTCTCTCATTTAGAGGCATCTAAAGATCCTATAATCAGTTTGCTGATAAAAGTTTTTTTTAGCTCGGTGACTGTCAAATGTGGCTCTTTTCTCCAGGAATGCCATGCTTCTATTCTTCTCTGTTTGCATTGGCTAGCTGCTATTTGTTACTCAAGTGCCACACTAGATAGATGCATCCTTCCTGTCCTATAATTTTCACCAGCATGTTTGTCTTTCTTTTGCATAATTCATAATTCATAATTCCCACTGGTGGACTGCATATCGTTCCTGTTATCTTGTGAGTCGTTACAGCACTGACCACAGAACCTTCTGCAAAACTATTTCTTATTTTTCTGAAGTTATTTCTTGACATATTGGTTGTTGTTACTTTATCTTTTATTTTGTTCTCAGTTGATCTGTTTATTGTTAGGCTATTGCCTCTGCCAGAATGAAAGGAGAATATCCTGAGAGGGTGGGACAACCAGAATGTCAGGTAATCATGATCTCAACAAAATCTTCTTTCTTTCAGAATCTTTAGCAATATTTAAACTTGTACTCCATAATAATTAACATGTTTTCTGCTAATATGATGCTTTGGAGGCTTAACATATGCTTAGAGAACATCTGGAGAAGAGGGGGTCTTAAATTCTGTTAGTGCGGTGTGCCGTATAGGTTAAGAAAAAGAGGTTCCTTTGCGGACTTAGTAATTCTCTTTCTTTTTGCTTCTGTGTTTCTTTGTAAGAACTGGTTATCATTTGACACCAAGATGGTTGGTTAGCTTAAGTTTTTGTCAGAATGATAATCACCCACTTTCAGGTTGCTCTTTTTTCGTAGAAGTACATGTTATTATTAGTTTTCTTCTCATTTTGTCTAGAGTATATGTTGCAATCTAGCAGCGGTATAATGTAACTTTATGTCATGTTGGACATGTTGAACTGAAAGAATTTCTCAACATTATAATTCAGTACTATCTGAAGACCGGGACATGCAAATTTGGGCCTACTTGCAAATTCCATCATCCCAGAGAAAAGGCTGGAATCGCAGGGATGGTGCAGCTAAACACATTAGGATACCCCCTCCGACTGGTTCGTAGTCGACTGTGAGCAGTATATCATGCTTTTATTTCCTTTACAGTTTGATTTACTGGACTGAAATATATTTTACTGTTGTAGAATGAAAAGGAGTGTGCATATTACTTAAAAACGGGACAGTGTAAATATGGGAATACATGTAAATTTAACCATCCAGAACTTTTCAATGCGGTGGCTTCTTCGCGTGGTTCCCCTATTTATCCTTCTCTTCATACCTCTGCAAGCGCTGGTCCACATTCTTATGCTGGAACTATATCAAACTGGACTTATCCGAGAGGTTCTTTTATTCCAAGCCCTAGATGGCAAAGTCCTTCAAATTATGCACCGATGATTGTACAACAGGGTCTTGTTCAAGTACCAAGCTGGAACTCATATCCTGTAAGATCATCTCGTTTCATAGTCTTGCAGCAAACGAATTTCTCCCACTCATGATTTTTTTAATCTTGGTTCTATGTTCATTTCCTAGATCAACAGGGAAAAATAAAAACTATTGTAAATACATCAGCATCAACTTTAAGATATCTTTTGCAAGTATTTGGATCTTTGCAAGTCTAACCTTTGAATTCCATTTTCTGTGTAATGGGCCTGTTTTTATGGCCTCTCCTTACTTGCACTATGTTGCCATTTGAATTCCTGTCATGTTAATGATGTTTCCTTATAGATAAATCTGTCGATCTGATAATGATGATTTTCTTAATGTTTTTTTTCTTCCTAAAGTTCAGTCAAGAACGAGTCTATTTTATATGCATCTTGGAAAGCTCTGGGTATGCAGCTTAGGTCAATGGTTTTGAGTCTATATTTAGGTTGATATTTGTTATTTTTCTTTTCTATCAAGGGCCAAATGCTACCTGTATCATCTTCTGAGAGTCGACTGCAGTCACCAGGGGCTCAGCAAAACTACGGAACTTATCGACAAGGCGAAGCCAGTTCAGGCAATCAAGGAATGCTATCACCCTACAGGCCTAGTTCGTTTCCTGTGCCTCAGTACGCGTTGCAGAGAGAGAATGTGTTTCCTGAGAGACCTGATCAACCAGAATGCATATACTACATAAAGACCGGAGATTGTAAATTTGGCGCAGTTTGCAAATTCCATCACCCCCGGGTGCGATCACTGCCTCCTCCAGACTGTGTCTTGAGCCCAATGGGTCTTCCACTACGCCCAGTAAGTTATATGGAAGTCCTTCTCAACTGCTGTTTTGTTGATCCTTCTACCATTGCCTATGATAGTTTTATTCCATATTTTATTGTTTTGTTGAACACTGTACCACCTTCATCACCCCCATGTGGGAGGGCTCAGAGTATAACCAAACATGTTTAAGCTTTTGATTTGCAATCCTTCACCGAGTTTAGTTTGAGATGAATCTTCACAAAGTTTAGCTTGAGATGAGTTATAGAACCAAACATGTTCCATACTATATTTTCTTGATTACGTGATTGATTCTTCAATGGTACAAATCGTGGTCAATTCTTCAAGAACCATTGTTGAACAATACTTGTGTTGGTTACATGTACTATTTTATCATGAAATTGAACGTATAAGTCTAGTCACGTTCACAGCCGAAAATCCACTATACCGGACAAAGCTACTTGCTGATTTCAGTATGGTAGTATTATCAACCAGAACGTTGTTGTAACATGCCAATTTAACAAGGAAGCTAAGCCATGAAGTACCTATGTTTAGTTATTACTTATTTGGTTAACACACGATACTTATTTAGCTGGTGAATGAATAGTGCCTGGGTCTGCTAAATCTAACTGTAGTGGTTGGTGTTTTGATTTTTTTTGGAAAGGGAGTGTGTGCGAGTTGTCTATTTCAAGAATAGGTTGGATCTATCCGACTGCACTTTAGAATATTTCGTAGTATTTTTCGGATAAATAAGGGTGCGCAATCTCGACGAATTACTTCTGAATAAATTCAGAAATCATATGGAAGAACCATAGCATTTCGCGACTCGTTGGTAAATCAACTTTGATTCTCTATAAACCAATTAATGTGAGACTATTAACACGGTTAAAGCTAAACTGCTTGAAGTCCAGGCAAAAAGGGGTACTCTTTCTACATTAAGAGAAGGAGCATTATGCTTAGCTAATATTTTGCTGCCCTGACTAGAACTCTTCATCTTTGCCTGTTCCTAGCACACCTGTTGGATCATGACAAATCTGTATTGAAATTTTCAGGGGGAAGAACTCTGCAAATTCTATTCTCGTTATGGCATCTGCAAGTTCGGCATCAATTGCAAATTTGACCATCCAATGGCTTCTCCAATGGGAGTGTACGCATACGGCTTCTCTGCCTCTGCTTCAACTAATGCACCTATGGCTCGGTGTCTCCTGGAATCGCCCTCTGGATCTGCATACACACCCTAGGGGTTTCCTTCGCATTTGACCTACCTTGATGTATAAATCCATCGCAGCCCTCTGAGGTGTTGTGAATGTTTCCCCTAACTCCCCGGGATCAAGTTCTGTAAATTGAGTTGCTACCAGAGATGTACAGTTACTTTTTTTTGTTAATTAATGCAGATCTTTCGAGACCCCATTTGCAACCAAAATAATGTTTGAATGCAGATATCCAATTTTCAGAGCTTCATGCACTATTGTCATTGCTGCATCCAAGGTCCCTGAAAAAGGTGACGGGGGTATGAAAGGCTGGTTGGTTGAAGAACCGCAGGTGAATCAGCAATCCCTGTTGCCTCATCGCAGTAACTAGCTGTAAGTTGTAACCTGCATTCAGCTTTTGCTTGGAAGGGTGATTTTAGCTCCTGCAATGGAACATTTCTCCTAGATTTTCACTGCACAACCTGCAGCCAGCCATCCACACGCACACGACCTCAACCACATGGCGGAGCTAAGGTAAAGTGCACCTGAATTTTCGGTTGCAGCATCACCATCACTGTTTCGGCACATAAAGTTTTTTGAGGCAACCGGCTTCCGTCCAACAACCCAAAATTTAATGAGGCCATGATAAGGTGCCGAACCTGGTCCAACCACATTTCTTTCTAGTGGCTAAGTAGGCATAAATGCTCTCGTGGTAAATCAAGTTCCTCTTGATGGCGACTGATTTCCGTGAAGAACTGCAGAGTACTCCATCCTTTGGTGGTGTGCGCATCTCACCCACATTCTCTCCCGTCCAGATCCAGCCATTCACAACTTGATCATTTCCAGACAATAATCTGTATATCGAGGGATAATTTTGTACATGCAGTCTTGTTCCGTGCAGTACAAGTCGGCAATCTGGTGAGGACTGCCAGAGTGGCAGGCATCCACCCTGAATCCTTGCAAGATCTTCCCGTAACGGGATTCGTCCAGCAGAATAATTTGTCAGGATTAAACATGGAAACTCATTTACTATCAAGGACCCCCATCTTGAACAACCAAACAATATTACAAGTCGGCTTTACCCTTATTACAGTAAAAAAAAAATTAAGTCGGCTTTGCCTTTGGTTCTAAACCAAGCGCTGGAATTGACAAGATCGGAATCCTAGGAATCCGATGGCAGGATCGCACCAAGTCGACGGGCGATTTCAAGTCCGATTTCCTGATGAACAGAGAGCAGATCCTCTTGTTCTTGGAGAGTATTTTTATCCATCCCCTTTTGTGTTAAAAATGCCACCACATGACGATGGACATGACGACAGCTGCTTGTAGCCTTTCCTCGAAATCTCGTCTCCGGTCTTCCCTTTCTCCCAAAAAGAGCCTCTGTTCCTTTCACCCCCACACTTCACTTGCTTCCCCAGCTTCCCCCCCACCAGTCCACCACTCTCCCTATCACCCACTGACCAGTCCAAATCCCCAATACCGCGGCCACCGCGAGCTAGCAGCGGACGCCAGGCGAGGATGATGCCTGCCCTCACGCCCAATCTCCTCTTCCTCCTGCTCCTCTTCTTGGCGGCGACCTCCAGCAGCTCCCAGCCCCAGTCCCAGGTAAGCTGCCGCCTCCTCCGCCACCCAATTCCGCGAATCTCGGGGCGCAGATCCTGACATGTGCCCTCCGCGCGCAGGTCCCTGATGCGTCGGCGGTTAGGATGATGGTGCCGATGTCCCCGGCGGCCGGGACGGGGTACAGCGCCGTGGTCCTGAACGAGACGCGGCGGCGCCTGGGCAGCTTCCAGCTCTGCGCTCCCTGCACCTGCTGCGGCGGCGCCAGGGGCGTCTGCGTGCCCTGCCCGTGCTGCTACGCCATCAACTGCAACATCCCCAACCGCCCCTTCGGGTTCTGCTCCTTCACGCCCAAGTCCTGCGACTGCCTCGGCTGCCACCCCTGAGCCGCCGCCGCCGCCGCTGCCTGTCAGTCCTTGTTTGCTGGTTTGCTTCTGAGTATTAGAGAGTAATACCGAGAGTAGAGTGAGTGTGTGGGCGGGGGGTTAGGACAGAGTATATGAGTTTCCCCGCCGATGCTTTAGCTAAGTGGCGTGGCGTGGCGACTGTGATTGTTTCTAGCTATTTTGCTGCGGATCTCTTGTTATTATATTGTGTAGCTGCTACAATTGAATTGGTTAAGGAAAAGAGGGGTTTTATTTGGAGATTGCTTCTAGGGGCTTGCTGTCTTTTCTCACATGTATGTGTGATTAGGATGCTTTTTTTCTTTAATAGTCTAGCTTTTAGTGCAGATATTCTGTGCTTTTTAGTGAATTGGTATCTTTTGCGACACCTCAATCGTTGTCGTGCAATGTGAAATCGGGTCAAATCAGGCCAAGTGGCTTTCAGTGTCATTAGATTGACCGTAGAATTGTTGTTTGTCTATGCTTTCTTTGTTGTCGGTTTGGAAAATAATGTTTTTTCTTGGAAAATTGTCAGCTCCTACACCCATTTGTATGTGCATATTTTGATTATCTTTGCTTGTTTAGATCAGTAAAGCAGAAGCACATGTGTCCGGCAATTACAGCGTATGAAATTTACACCAATAGTATGTTCTGCTCTGGAAATCAGGCTCATTTCACAATTCAGTAAAATTAAGCTGCATAGGGCATTCAGGAGGTTGTGTGCTTTTATACATAAATGCAGATATTATTAGTGTGTTTTTATGTTGGATTGATCCAGTGCTATTTTGACTTTTACCAGCTTATAAATTTATTATTTCGCATTTTTGTTCAGAAAAGTGTCATTGATGCCATATGGCCTGTCCTTTTGTCACTGGTACCTAGATTTACTTTTGGATTCTATTTTGCTGCCAATTTAGCAGTTTACCTCTTTTCTGCGACTTAACATATAGACCACTTTAACCTTTATGAAGCTTCTTTATCTCTTAGTTTGGGTCCATACACTGAATTCAATAAACATCATCTGATGGGCTCTCAAAATAGCACTGCACTGATTTGAATGGAATGATTGAATATAACTTTTCAGTCCGAGCAAAGTTTATTTACCATCAGGCACTCATTTCGCTTCACATGTTTGATTGGCTTGTTTATAGTTTTTCTCTTACCTATGTTGCTTCATAGCTGGACAAGTGGACATGTAAATTCAACTTTTAAATAAACTGAAATAAATATATACAGGCATTATAGGCAAATTATGTTAGCATATCAAAACTTGCGTAGTTGCTTTTTTTTTCATTGTTAATGTTTTGAGACATTCAGCTGTGTTCTGACGATACTTGTAGAGCCAACACTTGTTCTGTGTTGTTAAAAAATCGTTGTGCTTACTAGTTTGCCTCTTTCTACATTTTTGTGTTGGTTTTGAGTATGTGCTGGACATTTGATTCATGTGACAAAAAAAAGCAGGTTAGGAACATGCCAATAAACACTTCTTTGCTGCCAGAAATGCAAGGAGCACTCTACGTAGGTGATCTCATTATACTATAAAATAGCACCAGCTCTTGTGCCAGTGTTTCAGTACTCTCTGTTCCCGTCCAGAAACGATATGTGGTTCACATGATATAAAATTATAATTTCATTGTGTTTGTATTAGAAACACTATGTAATGGTGTTGATTTAGAATCAAATAATCGATATGTAGTTAGAGTAATTCTTCGTCAAAGTTAAATCGCATGCCTTACAATTTTGGACAGAGGGGATAATTATGACACACTGCTTTGTCAACCCACGTGTGACTGTTGAGTGTAATCGCATCTTATTAGTACATCCATCATAACATCAGACCATCACTTGTCCTAAAGAGAGTGGCCATGATTGTGAAGCTGACTTTGGACCCAAAAGCAGCATGCAAAGGGATCCCTCCTTGCTTGGAAACAAACATAAAACTATCTTCTCAATTCGTCCACACTTAGCCTGATGTAACTAAACATTGCTCGTGACAGAAGCCCGCCTTTGTTAAGTAAACCTGTGCAGGTTTACCCAGTTCTCTTTGAGTGAAATGAAAGGGGAGAGTATACAATATGTAGCTTGAGAAATGAACGTGGGAAAATTCCTCCGCTTGACAGCCTGGGCACATATATAAGTTGGTAAATGATGGTCCATCCTGCAAATTATTAAGCAATGCTGGTAGACGTTCCAGCTTGCGTGACAGAGTGGCAGTAACCTCTCCATGTGCAGAAAAGCACCATTGCATGGCAATGCTGATGCATATGCCTGCTTGGATTCATCGGCCAAGTTTGACTTCAATCCAGGGCTCGTGTTAGCTAGAGCCGTTCGTCGTTGCTGAGATTCTGGTTTCAGTGTTGGGTTAGTTTAGACGGTCGTAATCGTATTATTTTTCTGGAGGAGCAGTAGTTGAGCCATCTTCCTTTCTAAGAAGACAAAACAAAGGCTATAGGCGAATAACAAGAGAAAAAACGTCTGGTATGGAAGCGTTGCCTGCTAGTGGTGTGTTTCTGAGCCCGGGGGATCCTGCAGAAACTTGGACCAAAACACTGAGATGCTACGCGCGGACACACCTACAAGACACAAAATGGGTTTCAATTTTCACAGAAGTGGACTATATTTCTTTTCACTAGATAGATTAGTATGTTTATATAATTGTAGCAAACATCAAATACTGTATGAGTTAACACTTTAGCCTTCAAGGTATGGGCGAATGACAGTCGACAGATGCTGTGAATCAGAGAGTAACAAACACAGAGAGTATTACTATATCTGATTTTGTATTCAGACAACAGCACAGAAAGCATAGTCTTACGCCTCAGGAACATTGTTCAAATCTCCATAAGCATGTTACCTTGGAACTATTTCAGGTTGAAAAAAACAAAATGGTAGTAGGCATTAATCCCAGGGGAGGCAACAAAGAAGTGCCGAGGCAGCACATTTTGGCCAAAAACAAATAAGAATTGATAACTATGGAAGTGATCGTTCAAAATGGGTACAAAGAAGAGTCAAGCTACCCATGCTCTAGCAGTTCATATCCAGACAGTCTGCGGCGGAAACACATCCTTTCTTCAAACAGCTCATGCTTGATGCCTTCAACGTATTTGATCTGTAATCTTTTCTGTCGAACTTTTATGTTTTTTTCCTTTTATTTATCCAAGTCATTCTGCACACTCACACAATTCTAGAGAGCAAGAGCTGATTTCCAGCCGAATCGAAATGGCTTTGCCGATGCGGCACCATAAGTTTCTCTGGAAAACTGGAAAGGGAAAACAATCAAAACATCCATTTAGGAGAAGATTGGACAATGATCCGACGGGGCTTTGGGGGCTGTTGCTGTTCCATGGAGTTCCTCTTCTTCATCGCCGAGGAGACCGTCGGGCTCAGATAGTCATGACTCCTCTGTGGCAGAGACGTGCTCTGCGAGTGCGTCTTCCGCACAGGGATCAATGTGTGCTGTTTCCTCAAGGTTCCGTTTTGCACTGACAGTTTCCTTGGAGAGCTCCACCTGCTGTAGTTGACACAACTCTGACTCCGCCCGACATGCTTCTCCCTGGGGCTTGGAATATTCCTGCTTTCCATGGTTTCAGCCGAGTACATTGTTTCCTCCTCACTGCTGAACTGGTCCTGATTTCTGTACCCCAGCTGCTCAGCAGGAGACGAGCTCGACTGTCCCTCACTGCTGCAATCCTCCTGCAGAGGAGCAACTGTAGGCTCCCTAGAATCAGCCTCACAATTACGGTGCCATATGAACCCTGATGGAAAGCAATTCTCTCTAGATTGATTCCTAGGTTTTGACGTCTCTGCATTGTTCTCATCAGAAAGCATTTGCTTCAAGGGCAGTGGGAGAAAGATAGTCTTCGGGGCCCTAGGCACGAAGTTTATGTCCAAGAGTTGAATTGGTGCAGGATCCTTCTGACTCTGACAAGAACTACCCCTTGGTGATTCGTATATTTCTGGAGTTGAAATCCCTTGCTCATTGTTCATGCGCAGATCAACCAGCAGATTCGCATCATGTGAAATCCTTGCATTGGCTGGACTACCTGATGCCTGCTGATATTTGGGCTTTGAAGTCACTTGTGAAGAAGAAACCGATGCATCGTCATTCTCATCATCTGCAGGCTTGAACACATGGCGACGATTGAAGGAGGTGCTTGAGTGATCGCTCCTGCTGGACATCAGTCGAACAAGAGGTAACTTTGGCTTGCTAACCTCATCCAAATTGCCCTGCCAGTGCTGATACAGCCAATCACAGACCACAGATATGGGGATCCCGAATTGCATTGGCTGGTCCTTCTTCGACGAATGTGATGAGGACGAGGATGCTGAAGATGACCTTGCAGTGGGGGAGGAGGAGGCCAGCTTCATTGGATCACAGATCATAAAAGCTAAGTTGCCTTGAGCATCAAAACCGGCAGAGCCCGGGCACCATGTCACCCCATCTGTCGAGAGCTTTATGAGGTTGTCCGTGCCAATGACTACTTTCCCCTCACCAATCACCAGTTCATTCTTCCCAGTATGCCCCAGCAGGTAAACGGCACTCCCATGATCTAGGCTTGGTTTGCAGCATGTTTTCAAATAGTGAGGCTGCTGACCTTGCAACGTCGACTCATTCTCAGTAGGTTCAACACCGACTATGGTAAGGTCCAGAATCGAGCTCGTAATGAAGAACCTGCAGGCATTTCAGAAACAATGCAAGTAGGGAAAAGTTAGGAACAGCAAAATGAAATAAACAAGCAGACATTTGGAAAAATAAATTCATGAAGTAGTGTGCAGAAAATCCGTTTTTCACTGCACAGCAAAGTTCATCTGACCTGACACAAAATAAAAAATTAACACTTTGAACTTTTCATGACCCCAAGTTTGCTGCTTTTTATGATGAACCACTTATTGCCTGCCTGTGCCACAACTTTTCATGGGTGTCATGTCCTTCAAAAACTTTTCCAGATATGAAAAGAACCGGAAATTCAACTAACTCTTACAGCTGCCCAAAATTACATTAATTATATGTCCTTGTCTTGCCTAATAGCAATGGCACTTCTTCCAACTGCCGGTAGAACAGTACACTACGAAGCTTAAACTTTCCAACTCCACAAAGCACCACCTTGTTGTTGTACTACTAACTACCTTGTGATGGTCATCATTACAAGCAAGATTGCACATACTCCCAACTACCAAACAGAAACCCCACTACAGTTGAATTTCGATCTGCTAATCAGCCGCATTATGGCTAATCATCACCGGCAGCAACAGCTTCCCCACCACCACCACCGACGAATCCGCCCAGCGCCGCCGCGTGGGTGGGCGGCGGGCCCCGCTCTTCGGCGCAGATCTTAGCCCTAATGACTCCGCAATAGTTACTTGCAGGACCGAACAAATCCACAGGGAAGGAGACGCAGACGCAAGCAAGGGAAAGAAAAGAGAGGCATTGGTTTAGTTTAGAGGTGCGGCGGCTAGCTAGGGCCTAGTAGGAGGAGGAAGAAGAAGGGGGTGGGGTTACCTGTGGGGCACGAGGCGAGCGGGGAGGCGGGCGTGTCCGAGCAGCGCGTCGGCGTCCTCGGCGGCGGCGGCAGAGGGCAGGTTGCCGTGCGTGGTGAGCAGCAGGTTCCGGTGGAGCAGGAGGCCCGTGCCGTGGCCCCCGGAGCCGACGACGGCGGCCAGCGCGGCGGCCTTGGCGGAGAAGATGGCCGCCTTCACCCGCTCCGACCGCCCCCCGCCGCCGCCCGAGCAGAAGCACCACCCGGCCCCTTCCCTCCACACCCCCATTTGTATCTATCAACACACTCCCCTCTGATCCCGGCAGCTAATCAAGCTGCTGACTCTCGCACAGTTCCAGTTCTGAGCCGCATTCCCCCGGCGGCCTGCGCTGGTCTGTCTTTTCCCCTCCTTCTCTCCACCTGCACGCCGCCTTCTTCTTCTTCCACCAGCTGCTCCGTTTTGTTTTTTTCTCTCTTGGGGTTGGGGATTCCTCTCTCGCTCAGCTCGAGACAGCAAAGAGACCCCGGGAAGTGAGGTGGGCTACTTCGTATTAAAGCTGACCACACTGCCATCTTCTGCGCCCAGGTCGACCTCTCCATCTCACACCTCCCCAGAAACACAGCCAGCCATCTCCCATGACAAGTGGGGTCCCTTACCACGTAGGCCCACAGGTAAGCGACTTACTCCGGGAGGCAGAGCCCCGGTGGGCGGGTAGGGGAAAGGTAAACTAATTGTGTCCCTAATTCCTGTCAAGAAAAAATCGTGTCCCTAAAATTAGTAGTGCATCCCTTTGCTGCGCGCACCGACACGCTTAACGGCCCCGTGACATTGACAGGTGGGGCCTCGCCGCCGCAGCCACGTTCCGCTGTCCGGTGGGGCCGTCGGCGAGCCACACTGGAGCTGCGTGTCTTGCATACCTGCCGACGAGGGAATTCGTTCACCGGATCTGAAATCGAACCATGGGAATTGGGAAGAAAGAATCTCCGTGCGTTCTGACGAGCCCCAGAGGGACATTGCTGCTATTGCGAAGCACATGGATGGGCCGAGCTGCTGCTGCTGCTGGATATATAGCGTCGTTTCTCGATCCCTTCGTTTTGATTGCTTGCAAGGGTGGCATATAAGGTGGTTCATGGCTCAGACACAACCAGATTTCTTTGGCAGAGAATGGGTAGAGATTTTGTTATGGCGCTTTGGTGACCCACTGCACTAGGGCGCTGGTACCAAACTTACCGTGGTTCAAAATCTTGGCCGCAGCTAGGATAGTTTGACCAGTAGTGTGTAGTAGTACTATGCTGTAGCTAGCGGACTACGTACTTGGGGTGATTGTTTTTGGGTTTGACCAGTAAACAGGTACTACTTGGTGTCTTGGTTTGACGATATAAGGAAAACATGTCCATAGTGTTACGAACACAGAGAAAATCGGAAGAAATGGCAAGGCCACTGATGGATATATCCGCGTGGACGAGGCTAGGGTGCCGTGTGGCCGGACCACCGAGGCATTGTTTGGTGTCAGCGTCTTTTTTAATCACCAGTGTTTTGGTATTTGAGAGTTTTGGGTGTTCACCCAAAACACTTAAAAACCCAAAACACTAGTATTTTCTAAAAAAACACTAGCTTGAGAAGTATTTTAATTTGGTACAAAAATGGAGTGTTTTGTTGGAGAAACTAAGGATAATTCCCTCCAAACTCTTCTTACCAAACAACAATTTGAGATTTGTAGTATTTTTCAATTTGAAATGGTTTATATCCTAGAAAACACTTCAAAAACTCTAGTACCAAACAGGCCTGAAATGGCAAATCGATCCGGTTGCAGTCTTGGGGAAGAAGAACACTTGCGAGCCAAAGCTGTGAGATCCACGGAAACTACGCCAGCAAAGTCATGCAGAGGATGGATCCATATACCCGCAGCAGGTGATCCCCTCCTCCAGGCTCTCTCGTTTAGCGACGTCTTCTTTTTCGGGTGCCGACTTATAGATTGCACGAGGAGACCCTTCTAAATCGGCTTTCATACGACACGTCCCGAGTAAGGGAGCGGTGATACCCCGTGAGGCAATTCATGGCCTTTCGGGAAAGAAAAAAAAAGATGTTATTTTCAAAATAGACTTTTAAAAGGCATGTGATATGATCAATTGGTCCTTTCTTATTTTCCTAATCAAATACTCCAGCTCCTTTCGAAACCGAAGCAACTTTGTTAGAGGATGGTTAAAACATGCAGTGTTGGGGTTCAAACACAAAATCCTGGGTTTGAATCCTTGCATGTTAGTGTTGTTTTCTGTGATATTGCCCTTTGTTAGTATCATCCCGTGACAAAGATACCTTGCGAAGATATGTTTAGGGAGATTTTGAGTTTACAACTCTCCCCCCTATATATCTAATTTCATTTCCTTTTCGAAAAATAAGAAAGCATGGAGACAGAGCGGGATCCTACGGCTCTTGATACACGGTGATCTGAGATTAAGTCTCATTTTGATAACGTGTCTAGTAGTACACGTACGGTGCCCCAGATCTCCATGGTAGCCGGTTATCTAGCTTGTGGTATACGTCCTAATTAATTACACTCCAGCAATTTCAATCGTGTGTACACGTACCTACGTGTGCACGTACGAAGTACGATACGTACGTATTTACATCGACCATGGATCATACATTTTCTGCTTTTAAAACGAAAGATCGTTAGGTCGTACGCACGTACCGGCAGCTGGTACGCGTACACGCGACCGTGCAGTTTTTTTTAGAGAGGACGCGACCGTGCAGTTTTTTTTTAGCATATAGTCACATTGCTGGGCCGGCTGAAGGATATGTATGTTAACTGATGTTACAGAGGATCAGTCAGTGCAGCCCAGCAACTCCCTCTCTTGTTGTGCCAAGGGGCCGCCGGGCCGCGGACGAACGTAGCCCAGGCCGGACCGTCGTTTTCCCTTTTCCCACACCATCTCGTGGGCTGCTGTAATGTACTACAGAAAAGTGATATCACTTCAGACGAGTAAATTAAGAAAACCACCACATTAGCAAAAAACCACCACATTAGCGTAACCCAATACTCCCTAGTGTCTAAACTCGTTTCTGACAGGCATGGCTCACTGTCGGGCCAGCGTGTCGTGCCAGCTCGCCCTCGAGCCCTCTATTATTTACATCTTCCCATTGAGCCGTCCCTGCTCTTCTCCGGCAAGGATGACAAACTCGAGCCGCCTCTACAACGCCTCCTCCTCCTCTGCTCCCTGTGCGCCGCCGCCGCCGCTCGCCCCGCACCGCCGCTCTCTCTCGCTGCTGCTCCGCCGCTCTGTCGCGCCGCGGATCGCCCCTGCTGCGACGCGTTGCTGCTCCGCTTGCACCGAGCTGCTCGTCGCGCGGCTCTCCGGCGGCGACGGAAGGTGTTACATTAATCCGGTGGTTTTTTAACTAAAAAAACTGTTATGTGAAACCCTGTCTTCTAACGTGGCGGTGACCGAGCTAGCTGGGCCAGATGTAACAAAGCCCAGCCCAGATGAAGTAGTGATATAAAGTCCGACCGGTACAGCGGCACTGTCCTAACCGCCAGTCGGTAAATCCCATGGCAGCGGCGGCGGCGGAGGCGGAGCCCGCGACCGAAGAGGGGACGCTCAGCATCTACAAGGCAGCTCGGCGAATCAAGCGGCGGGGGAGCACCCTGTACAACGCTCTGCGGAGCGTGGCAGAGGACGCGGCGTTCGTGGCCGAGATCGCGGCGCTGTGGCCGGCGCTGCCGCTGGTCGCCAACCTCCGCTGTGGCCTCTGGTACACGCAGCCCCGCACCCTTGCCGCTACCTGCTACTTTAAGTCCACAGATGGCCACGCCGGCAACTGGTCCTTCTCTACCGCCCGCCTCAATCTCCACCTTGCTCTCCTCGCAGGTAAATATGCGTCATGCTCCCTCTGTTCCTTGCACCGCTTGTAGCTTCTTGACGTTCCTGTCTGGCACGGACGTGTAATGATTTGTTACTTCCTCCTATACATATTTTTTGTCACAGCTATGTCTAGATACGCATGTATGAGTATTAAAATTGCTGCACGGATTGGTCAAGATGTTCTCTTCTAACTTGATTGATTTGTAATTTGGGGCCATTCTGAACTAAGCTATGCTAAAAGTTTGTGTTAGGTATCCAGAATTAGGATTAGGGTCTACAATTGCAAATTGCTAGAGGTTAAGATGCCGAAGAATCAGCTTAGGGCATCTCCAACAATATGTATGTTAAATTGTGAGAAAAATTGTTCATGTCATCTATCAACAATGCATCATTCAACCACTCCAATGGAGTGTATGCAAGTTACCCAATAGGAGGTGAGAGAATATAAATATTTGCTCTCATTCTACATTGGAGATTTGGAGACTATAAATATCTCCACCTTGCTCTCTCCTTGTTTGTTATTTGCCACATCATCAAAACATCGTCCGTACAAAATTTACCAACAATCATCTTACAACTATTGGAGATGCCCTATAAGACATCAAACAGAACAAGCAAACAAAAAGTAAGCAAGACACGCAGTTTGACTGTCGAGGCCCTCATTCATCCACCAAAGCAATCGAATACCTTTTGAGGATTATCATAAATTGACGTTAATTTGTTTTGTTGGTGTTGTTCGAGCAGGGGAACGAGGAGGGTGCATAATAGTTGATTCAACAAGGAAAGGGAAAAGATTTCCTGATAGCATGTCAAAGACCATACCCATTTGGTGCTCTGTCCTGAACCGAGCTATTCAGAGGCATCGGCTGCGGGCTAGCAACCAAGGTAGCAGAACGAATTCTGAAATGGTTGGTATATTGGTTGCTGGAGTTTTGGAAATACGAAATACCTTTATGTCCTACTAATTTCAATTGTGTGCATTCTCCTTTATGTTAAGTCTTCCCTTTGCTATTCTTGAAGTTTGTACAGTAAATCACAAGTTACAACATGCCTGTTTTGGTAGTATCCTTATATATTAATTTAAAGTCTGGGAGTATGTCATTGCTCGAGAAAGCTACACTGGCAAAGAATAACATAGCTTATGTCATGATTTAACATGCCATTCACTTTATTATTACCAAATACCAAGATTACTATTTTGGATGGTAAGTGGCAGCCCCTTCTATAGGTTGGGTTAGAATATATCTTTCTGTTGCTCATTACTCTTTATAAGAGTAATAATTCTGTGTTCACTTGTTCTCATAATATTTTCTGATTTTGTCTGTTAGTCAGCGGCTGCACCAAACGGGAATGGTGAAAAGTATTCCGGTTCATCAAACTGGGATAGCTCAGTGCATCTTCCTGTGTGGGTTTTAGATACTGAGAAAAATGCTATAGAGGGGCGTGTTGAAGAATGGACGGACAGATTCGAATCGTGTGGTGCAGACATTCATTCTCTTGCATTAGGTTTGCACAAACCACTACGTCCGCTGTGGATATCACAAAATACATGTATATGGTTAAATGAAGTTCCAGAGCATGAGTTATGGGAATTCACCCCCATAATATTAGTTTCAGCATCTGCATCTGGTGCAGTAGCTACACAAAGGATGTCTTCGGAGTTCAGCTGGCACTATATTCCTGGTGCAGGAGATGATGAAGAGAGCTGGGCGCGTGGTCTAACTCCTGCGTTATTCTGGAAGCATTCATACGATCTACTAGATGGTGGACCAGATCTTTGTAATCAGTTAGTTGCTGATATTGTTGAAAAGGATAGGGTTTATCGTGCACAGAGAGGTGAACGTTCGCCCCAAATTACTGTTAACCATCTAAAGTGTTCAGGTGATGATGGTCCTTACTTTTACGAAGAACATACAATCATTACGAAGCCTATGAACTCGGACCCTTCTATTATCACTCCAATAGATACACCATGTTCCAATAATAGTCATCTAGTAGTCTTCTGGATTGGGAGATCAAACCTTGCAGTGTCATCTACTATCCAAGGTATACTGATTGGCTGGACACTATCTTTTTTTGCAATGCTGTTACTTTAGTAAATAAAGTTTAGTTCACACAGGACTTGATGATTTTTTTTGTATATCCCTTTATGTAGTTGCCGTCGACCTGGCTGATGTTGACTGCATACTGAACTGTGACAGCACATCAAGATTACCTTCGAGTTCATCAGAAAATTCTTACCTTGAGATAGCTATTGTGGTATGTACTATCTTTTATATCCCCTTGTGTTATCTCTTGATGTAAGCATTACCAACTTTAATACTTCAATTCTGGCAGGGTTCCAAGAACGACCGGTTTTCTTTGTTGAAAAATCTTCCAAAAGCAATTAATTTTGCACAGAGAAATCTCATAGCAAGAAGAAAAATACTACTATGCTGTCAAACTGGTAAGTTAAAAAAGTTCACGTGCTCAAGAAAAGCTTGTATTCATTTTCCTTGCATCGTGGAAAATAATACCATTATTTTGTTATGAAATAAACGCATATAGAACTATGTTTTGAAAATGCCTGCGTCCAAACTTGTATAAGAAAAACACAGTTCTGGTTCTGGCACTGTCAATGGCATAGCAGAGGATACTGCATTAAATGGTGGCATGCTACTATGCCCGTGTTCGGTGGCCACACCACGGATGGTCATACGGCACAAATGAATTAAGTTTAGACACCCATGCATGGTGGGGTGAGTTCATGCCACGTCACCAAAAATAGTGTGGCATCTACATGTCATTTTTGGGAGGTTAGGGTGGGAGTTATATTTTTAAAACATTTGTTTAAAAAGGGTTGTTTACTAAAAGTTTTTTGTGTGTCTTTTTTTTGTTCTGTTTACTTAGCTCTCTTCTTACTTTCCCTTTCAGGAGAAGATATAAGCATTTGTGTCGCCTTGGCAATAATTACACGATTATTCAATGACAGTGGTAAGCATAATCATAAATGTAATGATAATTATATTTATTCCTAGTTTTAAAAGGGATTCTAGTCTATTAATCTGCGTCATGGCATGATATAGTAATTCCTTTATACGTATTCATTTTATAAACCATGAAAAGCATAATGATGTCTACCAAATTTTCATGAAGACTAGATAGGTGCTCTGTCAAACTATCTATATTTGAATATGTTGAGTCTATTTTTCAAGCATTAATGGGTCCTTATTTATCTCAAGGATGCTTTGACGATGGCGATTCTTTTGTGAAAAGAAACATCACAAAGTTGGAGATGAGGAAGAGGCTAGTATTCATTTGCAAATATGCTATCAATGCGCGCCCATCTAGGGGAAACTTGAGACAGGTCTATGGTTTCCTTTGCAATGAAAAGGCACAGCTATGTTGTTAGCTTTGTGGTCACAATGCGGTAAAAACAAAGAAGCTTTGGTCATAAGCTATTGTTTTTACATACCCTAGCAAAATGCATTTGTGAGGTATCTATATTCTGATCAGCTGCCATGCAGATATCGAATATCAGTACATTTGGTCTTCTCAGTTGATTCTACTGTATTCTTGTATCATCAATGACCTGCTAGCCTATGAAGAATTAATGGTCCAAAGTTAGCTTTGGAATTGCTCAAACGATACGGAGATGATCACATACTGACCTGCACATATCTTCAGGAAAATGAAGACCAATTTTGTAGTTTTGATGGCAAATACAAGCCGAAACTGTCTGTTTGAACTGATTTTTGTACTTGTCAGGGATTTACAAAAAGCATGTCTCTTTGAGAGTTCAAATTGATTGAAGATTTGAGATGTCGTGATGGAATATGGGACGACAATTTTATTTTAGTTTGACATTCATCCTTTTCATTAGCCCTTTGGGATTTTAGTTAGCAGAGCAACATTTGGCAATTGGTATAGGCCTTCAGTGTTTTTTTTTCATTGCATTATTAAGATAATATCCTAGACAGAACAAAAAGGAAACTCGGCCTAATGAAAACCATCAAAATTTTCATATACAAAATTCACAAGATGCATTTCTTAGTTGCAGCTTGTGATTTGTCACTCTTGACAACAGGTACTACCCTGGTTGTTTCATACCATAATTACCATTGTGACCAAAAAAGTATGTCTGTGCAAATCGACGTCCCATCTGAGTACATTGCGACATATGAGAATCAAAATTTGGTATTAGAAGGGTAAAATCGTATAAATTGCTTGTATGGAAGGAAACCTTTTAGGTTAATAAACGCAGCCTAGAAGGGCACTTATTGTCTGGAGATCTTTTTAGGTTGAATTTGGCACAGTTTGGAGTAGTACATTGTAATACTCACCACTACCAACATGAGTAATCTGCAATACATTATCTTCGGTAAAAAAAAAACGAAATACACGAAAGCATTGCCGTAGATGATTAAAAAAAATTATGGGATGCCTAAAGCGTGTTCTCATGTACATGGGAATCAACAGCTTATAAAAATCTTCCTTCCTAAACTAATAGGAGGATTTCAGGATACGATATATGATATATCAAAATACATGATCACCATGATTTGATCAATAAATATTTATAAGAATACGATAAGTTAACAAGTTACATAAAGGTTCCATGCCATATTGCCGTGGTATATGCAAATACATTAAATATGAATTTTGTTACATTAAGGTACAACAACAAGGAACTTTGGTACACCATGGTGAATCAAAAACAAACTCTTCTATTGCGACTAGTGAGGCATGGCCGGCCTCCTCCTCAATCCAACATTGCATGGCCGGCCTCCCCCTTGTGGATTTTGTGTGTTGTCTTGATCAAAATAGAAAACCCACCAGATTTTAAGATAAGAAAGGAATCACAAAACCCTGCTCTTGCCAACGATTTTCACATCGTAATACCAAAATGAAACCAAGATGGCAGCCTCATGCCATCTTCTGCTTGTCCTCGGACACGCTTAAATTTTATTTATTTTCCTGTGATCTCATTGGCTGTGATGAGGGAGGCAAAGAGAGAAGAGATGTAATTTTTATTTATTTTCTCCTTTGATGCAGACGAAATTCAGAAGATCAGATTGCTCCCCGGTGGCATGGAGGACTTCCTTGCTTGGCAGGAAGAGAAATCGGGCCGCTTCTCGATTCGTAGCGCTTATCATCTGGTTCTGAATATGAAGCTTCAGCTATCTGCTACTGGTGGTAGCGCCCGGCCTGATGGAAGCATGAGTATTTGGGATTGCATCTGGAAAGCAACCGTGCCACCTAAGGTTCGTGTTTTCGCCTGGCGTTTGGCCACTAACTCTTTAGCACTCCAGGTGAATAGACATCATCGGAAAATGGTTCACTTCCCTACATGTGATATCTGTGGTATGGAGCCAGAAGATGGTTACCATGCCGGTATGAGATGCACGAAAGCAAAAGCTTTGCGAGAGAGCGTCAGAAAACATTGGGATCTTCCGCCAGACTCTGAACTTCAATTAAGTGACAGGGATTGGGTCCTCATCCTCTTGGACAAGGCTACTGAAGATACTCGCACCAAACTTCTTTTCCTGTGGTGGCGAGCATGGCACTTAAGAAATGATCTCATTTTTGACAAAGGAGAACAGCCAGTCGAGGCTTTTGCTCATTTCTTGGTGAATTATGTGCACTCCATGCAAGGAAGCAACCTTCTTTCTCCGACTTTTGACAGTAAAGACAAATCAATCCTAGCTTCTTCTCTGGCTCATCAAGCCAATCCCAGGCCCAAAGTCTTTAGCAGGTGGGAGGCGCCTGAGACCAACATTTTGAAACTCAATGTCGATGCTAGCTTCTTTGTGACTGACAATTCTGCCGGTTGGGGTGCGGTTCTCCGCAACCATTGTGGTTTGGTTCTTGGATCTGCTTGGAACAAAATAGTGCATTGCCGGGATGCGGAGACTGCGGAAGCCGCTGCCTGCTTGGAAGGTCTCCGCATGGCTCAGACCTTCTCGACTTTACCTCTCATTTTAGAGAGTGACTGTGCGGCGGTTGTGCATGCTATCGTAAGCAAGACACCTAACACCTCTCCCTACTGCAGTGTCATTGCTCTCATACAGGAGTTCATGGCTTTTGATCCAGGCATCCAGATTCGTAAGATTGACCGTCGTAGTAACGAAGTTGCTAATGTTTTTAGCTCGCTGGTCTATTAGTGTGTCGAGTGGTGGTGTTTTGCATGATTCTGTGCCATCCTGCGTGATGCGTCAAGTTATGCTTGATTGTAATTCAAACACTATTGTTTAAACTTTTCAAAAAAAAGAGAAGTGATGTGGTTATGAGAAGTGGGGTAGAAAGATAATGAAGACAGGGGGAGAACAGTTCAATCAATAGACAGAACTCAATACTCAAAGCGGATTAACGGTAAGCATGGAAGGTTGACCACACCAAAGGTACAAGAAGGTTTGGCATACGCACGGGCTTACACATGAAATTGTTACAACCCAGTTGTGCGTTGACTAGGACTTGGAATTTGGAATTGTAGTAGAGTCATCTATCAATCGAGTCGGCAATCTGTCCTTCCATCGATACGGAACAGTAAAACAAAGACGATAAGGAGGAACGGTGTAAAACTTCATCATCATCAGACATAAAAGGCATCAATTTACCTACATTAGCTTAAATCTACGAACTTGGCAATTTGCCCTTGGGACCCTAAACCCTTAGAAATGTGTCCTTGGGACGAGGTCAGACAGACTTGGAAACATGAACCGCGTCGCTTGTCTTCGTCTTCGAGCGAGCGCCGCCACCCCTCCCTTCACATCCCGCCGCTCCGTCTCTCGTCTTCCTCCTCGTGCGAGCGCCTCCACCACCGCAGGTATCTATCTCCCCTCGTTTCTCTCGCTCCCGTCACCCCACGAACAGATCCCGCCCTTTAGCTCCCCGTTTCATCTCCTTAATATTCGCCAATTCGTAACTGAGGCAAAAATCAAGGTAGGGCGACCTCCGCCCTTGGGGACGGACGTCTGAATGTTTCAGCCATGCTGCTTTCTTACATGCCGATTTGCTTCGCAGGGGAGGGCGAGGTTGAGAGCGCGAGCCAATTTGAAGAACGGCTGTTTGGAGAGCAGACAGGATCAAATGATAGCCCATTCTTCCGGAAGCTCGATGGGGTTGGGAACTCCTTTAGAAGACCTGGGATGGGCAGCTTTGGTCAGAACAGTGACAGGGGTAACTTTGGGTTTGGAGGCAGGAGTAGTTCTGGGTTCATCGATGGTTTCGATTCCTTGAACGATGGCATGAACGAGAAATTGGATGACGCAGCCCGCACCTTTCAGATGACGGAGGAGGTTGACGATGAGGACTATGATTTCAGGCCCGATGTGGATTGCAGGCGAGGCTCAACGTACAATGTCCGGGTAAGAGGGAAATCAGTTCATCACTTTATTTCGATTTTCCATATGATCATTTGATGAGGGTTCCACTATCCAAGGATAACGGAAATCTCCCAGATTGACAGTTCATCACTTTATTGGTTCATGCATTCAAGATATCACATATCTCTTGCGGTCTTTAGGTGTATTTCTCCTATATAAACATTCAGTAAATATGGCTAAATATGTGAACTCTGTTTGGAATTTCTTTTGTGGATAGATGTTTGTCAAAACAAATTGAAATTGATTCCTGTCCCTCCATTTCCCTTAGCAATTGAAAACCACCAGAAGATGGTGTTCTAGCATTAGCTTTGTAAACTAAATTACATTTCTTATTATTATTATCAAGGACTGTTATGTACTGTAATGACTCTTCTAACACCAGATTTTATTCAACTCTCTTGCATACAGGATCTTGACCTTACAAGGCCAGCAGCCCCAAGGAATCCTCCTAGACCTCAGTTTGAAACATCGACAAAGGAGGTTTTAAGAAAAGCCGATTTTAGGGTAAGTAAATCTGCTCGATAACCGATGTAAACTAGCAATAGTTTTTGTTTTAAACTGAATTGTAGAATTTGCAGTAATTTGTAGCTTGTAAATTCTGGAGCTTTTAACCAATATATATATATGAAGTTCAGGGATAGAGAATGCAATGACAATGGTAGTATCTAGATGATTATAGTATTTTGCCTGTTCTGATTTGCCCAAATACCTTGTGAGATTCTGATATTTTCTCTTGATGTGTCCTATCTATTGAAATTTAGTAATTTTTCTTCGCAAAAAAAGAAGAAATTTAGTAATATTAACTTCTTCATTATACTGAGCTGACATGTTTCTTGTTATCTTATTGATTGGGGTTATTGCATGACATTCTTTTAAGACAGTGTTTGGATGCAAATATCGAAGCACAATATGTATCAAAACTAGAAATTGTGGTGATGTTATGTAGGCATGTAATAAGATTTGAACATCTACAACGTGCATGAACATTTTGAAAACCTAAAGTTCTAAACGATCGTTTGATATATAAAATTATGCTGCAACTCAGGAAAAAAATAGTTACATACCACTGGAAGATGAACACTTTAGTTATTATGCCGCTGAAATAAACTGGATACTTTAATAACACTGAAACATACCACTCCATCCATTTCTGTTACTCTTTTCCTTGTTTTTGTTTCCAGAAACCACATATGTTATACCACATAGACCTGTTCTGCGTTACATAACTAGATGAAAACTAATATAATCATAGCACCAATCATCATAAAGAAAGTAGAAAAATGTCAAGACCAAGACCACTTGGCGATTTCTGCTAGGTAGGAACCCAATCAGAAAAAGGAAAACTGCAGTGCCCATAACCACACCACCAATCTTCCCATGCACAACAGTGAACTTGTTTCTGCCAAACAAATTAATGTGCTTGTTCACTCTATGTTGCGTATAGCTTGGATCGTCAGGCTTATTCCCTCATCAATCTCCCAATCCCAAAATTCATCTGGCTAAAAGCTTCTTCAAGAACAGAGACAATGGATCGTCAGGCCTTACGTCATGTGCTTTGCAATCGGGACCATCCAAATGTACCCCATGGAAAAGTTATAAACACTCCTGCACTGACATTGACAGGCAGAAATTAATACAAAAATAGTTAGAAGTTCAATCCCTGTCAGACAGTTTGAGAAGAGGAAATTTTATCTCAGGCTGAGGGATCTCAGGGAAAGTGGCATGTGGCAAACTTAAACGAACAATGGCATTGAGGCTTGAAGCCAAAGATGACCAAAGTGTGTAAAATTGTAAGCGAGACAATGTGTTTGTGGAAAGTGTGCCAGTTTGCTTAAGTGGGCTAAACGTCTTATCTCTGGGTGGTTTGTAATCAATTTTTTTGAATAGCCATCTATAGTTAGACACATCAATGCATGGATATATAACAATTTACTGAGAGACCACAACTCTTATCTGCTTGATGCATTCCAATATCATGCTCCATTACAATTATCTTCCGGTTGCAGTCTCTGACCACATGGAATTCCTTGCAGAATGTTAGATTCCTCTCCAACTTCCTTACAGAAGCTGGCATTGTCATCAAGAGGAGTCAGGTAACAAGATACTTTTCCCGGCTTTTATATAAGATCACAAATTTTTGGGGGGTGAACACATTCCTGAATATAATATAAATTGGGATCATGGTTTCTTAGATGGTTGCCAATAATTCATATTCACTTATTCAGAGCTGAATGACATTTCTTGAATAAAGGGTGTCAAGAGTTCACATAGCAACTACCCTTCAACACATGACCTCATCCCCACGTCCAGTTTGCAATGTTCTAAATGCTACTCTCACTCACAACATGGAGAAGTTGCTTCGTTTTGAATGTTCGTGTTAGTTGATGATGCTGAGTAACCCAACTCTATTATTAAGGTGCTACATACAGAGTATCAGCTTCATTTTTAACTCAGTGCAGTGTTATATTGGTATACCTACCTGTTTCCCTGATGGTCGGTTTCACAAGTGTATTCATGACTCTGTACTGGTGCATTTGATTGGCCATGGTTTCTAACTTATTGATCCGCTTCTCAGACTAAGATAAGTGCGAAAGCTCAGCGCAAGGTTGCGAGAGAGATAAAAACCTCGCGTGCACTGGGTCTTATGCCTTTCACGACGATGGGTAAGAGACCATTCATCTTTGGCAGAAGCGTGGAGGAGGATGCTTCTGAGGAGGAAAATGGGTATGAATTCGTGGAGCAGGAGGCCAGGCCAGAAGACATTGTCAACGATGCTGTGCCTGATGTGGAGACAGCGTAAACAGTCCTGAGGGCATGTGTCTTTTCTGCAAGCCCTCTGTTTCTTCTGTTACTCTTGTTTGACACAGCTCCGCATGCATACCCGACCCACAGTTTTACTTGCTCAGAGCCCCAATAAACTGTTGTCTTGCGCATGTTATATTTCAACAGTAACAAATGATTTCCACCGTGGCAATCCTGGCGAGACATGTGCCTAGTTAAATGATGTGAGAAGTTCAGTTTTATGTTTGATGTTTACCCAGCTCGCTTCATCAGAATTACATGTGACCATGTATTGGTGTTGGACATATTTGTTTTTGTATTGCTTATGAGATTCACCTTGTGGTTTGAGAACGAGGCCAGCTACGCCTGTGAGAGACTTCGAAGTTCACTACTGGTTGTGGCACCTCTGGAAATAAAATAAACCAGGAAATGGCCTACCAAAACGTCCCAGGTAGGTAAAATCTTGGGGGAGACTGAAACCAAAGGAATGAGGTGTTGGTGATCTTGTAGTTTTGCATCGCTTTGAAGTTTTGTTTCGCCGTCACGCGTTTACATCATCAGCTGCTTTATGAAGAGAATGTACCCATTGCACAGACTACTCCAGCTACAGAATAACCTGCGAAAAAACGAGTACTCGGTGTACCGAATCAGTTTTTTCGGTTTTGAAAAAACGGGTGTACTGAATCAGTTTTTTCGGTTTTGAAAAAATGCGGGCAGAATGGAAACCGAAAACTAAACCGAAAATGAGTTTGCGGTATCTGTTCTGCCCGAGTCCTCACGAAACCGAAAATTTCCGGCGCAAACAGGACACTGGCGGCAGCAACCGTGGACAGAGAGCTACGGTTAACCAAATCGAGCGCGGAAAGAAGCCCCAACAAGATAAACTCACGTAGAAGAAGAAGCAGTGGGTCGGCGTTGAGGAGAAGCTCCTGCGGCTAGAGTCGGAGAAGACGAAGAAGCGCTCCGTGTAGTCATTCCCGGTCCAATTCCTTGCACATGTACGACCAGGACGACGAGGTGCAGCTTGTGACGTGCTTGGGTCGTCGCGGTTCACTCCCAGCCGGCGGCTCCACGGTGAAGCGGGACATAAGCGGGATCTCGCTTGCAAAATGGCTGGCTTCTGGATGGTCCGGAACGATGTATTTTTATAAAAAAATTTGCGAGACGCAACAATGCCTATTCGAGGACGTGGAGACGTAATGGTTCTATTTTCTAGTTTCGACTGTTTTACTTTTAATGTTCGAGCCGTTGTTGCCTTGGCTATGGTGTCCGGATTCATTGTTGCAAACTTTTAACATGATGGGATCTATATATAGATTCTACATTTTCAAATGCATGCATGATCGTCTTGGTGGATCTCATCCACCTCGACCATAGTTTTAATGAACATGTATGTGGGATTTTGAATGTTTTCTGTACCATGAGAACGTTTGGTATGTGCAAAAATTATCGACCGGCATGCATGACAAACCACGATCATATTGCCAGGTGGATATTAATATTCTCCATCGCATTCTTCCAGTTGAAGCATGATTGGAGTACATGTTACTGTTTGCGCATAGGTATACATGTACCATCAGCCCAAACAGTTTTATTCCTTTTATTTTGCGATTGGAGCAGTCTTATTCCGCTTATATAGCATTTTATTAAAATTGTTCCGAGAGGGAGATAGCATTTTCTCACTGTAAAAAAAAGGAAGATAGCATTTTCTTGAGAGTGGATTTTGTTTAGATTTCTTTTATGTGAAGTGGATTTTATTTAGATATCGCAGCAAACCTGAGGGAGAAAATTGGTACTCCTACTGTAGTTTTTTTTAAGGGAGTGGAGAAATTAAATTGGTGGTAGTAATCAGCCCATGTGATGCATTCCTGGGCCGGAGGGCAATGATACCAGCAGCCCGGTAACAACCATATATACCTAGCCGTACCCAAAGGCCGGCCCGTTGATCTAACGTCCCATCCCGTAGTGCCTCTGCTGGTCCCTTGGTCAGCCCACCGAATGTCCCGTTTTGCCCGTTGATTTTTCGACATATCTTTGAAAATATGTATTCTTTAGATAACCAGCTGACGAAAATTAACTCTCGGCCAATCGAGGAAGCTGCTGCGCGGGGCGGCGCAGCGATGCCACTGCAGGGTCAGAAATAACAGTTAATATTACTCAGAGATGGAGAAGATCAAGACCAAATATTGCCAAAACAAGAAGATCCATACATTTACAGCGGCAGTATTCAGAGCCTCCGAAGGAACAAAAAACACCGAAATCCGTACGTACGTGCCGAAGGGCAGGAGTAAGCACCAACCAAAAGAGCGAAAACCATCGGGGCAATGAAGGCCCAGCAGCACTGCGCAACAGAAAAAGCCTGTGGCCCGTACCGCGCTTGGACATGGGCTCGGCAATATTAACTCGTATTATATGGCCCGGCCGTGCCCCCGTCAGTAAGATACCTCCAGGCTCCAGGCATGGGCTTGGCCGGGCTGGACAGCCTGCCGACCCAGGCGCACTCCAGCTCTGCATGCAGGATGCTGCCCTGCAGGTGCGTCCGTTCAAGGCCAGGATCGAGTTATATTGCTTGTTGTGTCATGAATACTTATATTGCTTGTTGCTCTCAAAAAAATACTTACTCCACATATTACTTGTTGCTGTCAAAAAAAAATACTTATATTGCTTGTTGTGTAGACTACTAAAAGTCATGTTTTTAGACAAATTTTGCAGGTGTACATAAAAAAAACTTGAAAAGGCCGCATGCAATGATGGCATGATGCATGAGTTCGGATCCAGGTTCTCGCAGACATGACTCGTATCATCTATATCAGCTTCTTGGTTTGACACTTTGACTAACTCATAGCCGCCCATCTAATATTAGACTCTCTGAACCACTAAAACTGAACAAAATGGTGCATCGATCCCAGCAAAAATTTGAGGTTAATTATACCGGCTTGTGGTGCAGGCTGCACAGAAAATATATTGCTATCTGTCTCTCCCATATTACTTGTTACTTGTCGTTGACTAGTAACTTTGTACTAAATCTGTGACAAGTAATATGGGTCGGAGGAACTAATATAGTTAGATATACTATTTGCACTGAAAAACCTTGACGTAACACTTTCTGCTTCATCAATGATATTTGTCGGCTATATTACAAAGGTTGACTTCTGATTCAATACACCCCGGCTCCTTCCTCTTACTAAAACACAAGATCACTCCCTACCCCTTCATAAGAAAGGGCAAGATGGGCATTAAATAATATATTTTTTCTCTCCTTTGTACCTGGCTGATCTGAACAACACTCAGTGTAGTTTTCCGGAGATTCCACCGTTAGATCGTGATGAAATTCAACCTGTGGTAGTAGACAAAAATCCGCACAATCCCACGGGATGGATCCTCGAATCAATGCTTCAATCGATGGGTAACATATGAACAAGTCTGACATTCGTGTTGTCACACACGGCTGCGAAAAATCCAAACAACACTCGGTATTTTGGATTTGGCCGTAGATTTTACCATTGGATAAGGATGAAATTTCACAGAGTCGTAGTGGATGCAATTCCGCACAATCTAACCGGAGGGATCACCGAAATAATACTTGAGGTAGCGGATAGCTTGCGAGAGAGAAAGGAGGCAGGAGGAAGGAAGAAGAATGAAAAACATGAAAAGACCGTCTTACCCTTCTGAGTTTGGGGAGGGGTGTATCGAATAACGCCTCGCATTTTGGTTAAGATCGGTATTTTTGACTACCGTGTGGTAACTGCATTTCCAAGTCCACCAGGAAATGGGTTGACCGCGCCAAAATACGGCTTGTTTTGAATTCTCTACCTTTAATTTAAGCCACAAATGAACTCGTGGCCATAGATTTAGGAGAGATATAGATACTTCCACTATTACACTATGATGGTTGAATTTGCATATTACATATGTGCAATAAATAATTTATTTCAAAATTAAAAAGCCAATTCAAGATTTGATTTAAAAATCTCATACGATAAATGGCTGGGATATTTTGGTTGTCATGGTCACTGCAGAGCTCGGCGCCCCGAGAAAAACAATACGAGATCCAATAGCCAAAACTCCCGCTCTCTTTATTGAATTGACTCTAATAATAAATCTACATTAGTGCTCTCAAAGAAAAACTAAGCTCCCGGCCTAGGTCATTTGAAATGCGAACTATTACTAATTGAAAAGGAAAACACCGTCCACGATATCTGCGATCCCCGCTTCCTCCTCATCAGCTAGATCATCTTCCTCCTCTTTCACATCCTCTGCGGCGGCATTCAGATCAAAGCTAAACCGACGAGATCTCACCTCCGTCTCCATGACATTTCCCTCCTCGCGGCTCTGCCTGCCGATTCGAGAACGTTTCACCCTGGGGGACGAAACCACACATCCCGAGTTGACCACTTTAGAGCTCATCAGCACCACGATGGCATCCTCCAAGCTGATAACCTCGCCATTGCAGCCCCTCATTGTTCCTTCCTTGACCGCGTTCTTTAAGTGGGTCTCCGAATCACGGTCCAAACGGTCGACGCCATGGATCAATATAACGCGATGTGGGTTTTCCCGGATCGCCTCAAACAACCTTTCCCCAAGGTAGCTGCCACCGCCATATTTTCCCAGCGATCTCTGCCTCTTGATGGTGGCGAGCTGATTGCTGCTGCATGTGGGGATAATAATATCGGAGTTACCTTGCAAGGCGGTGAACTCCGAGTAGGAGCCGAACACGAGCCTCGCGAGTTCCCGAGCAACCAAGTTACCACCGACGTCGTCGCTTCCTTGGAAGAGCAGCCAAGTCGCAGTTCTACTCGACAACGAGCTGATTGGCTTCTTCCTCGCCCTTGTCGTCATGCCTGATCGGCACCGGAGCACGACGCTCGATATGCCGGGGACGATGGACCCGTGCCACGGCACCCGCAGCTCGAGCTTGCCGCACAGGATCTTGAGGTTCTGCGCGGTGAGCTCCGTGAATTTCGGCTGGCGGCGAGCAGCCTGCATCAAATGTTGCTCAAGACGTTCAGATGATGAGCCAGAGACGAAATATCAACGTCAATTGGACTGGTTTGATATGATATGATGTTGATTCGCTTGACTTTTTTGGCCGCGTATCTATCGATCCACGTGTTCTATACCTGAAGGTTGTCGGTGCTGCCCCGGTGTGTTGATCTGCTGCGGAGTGTTGCGTGGTAGCGGCGGAGCCACGGAGGAAGGGTTGCCGTGGTTGGCCCTGCGACTACCTCCGCGGCGAAGATGGTCCGCCCCTTTGTTCCTGATTTTGCTTGGCTACCTTGACTATCACTGCAAGAAGAAAACAGAGAAACATGCATATATACATAATTAGCACACTGCACGCAAGTCGCAATACTCGACTTAGTAGTTAAGCATGAAGTTGCATATGCATGCATGCTGCATGCACCTACATTTACCGGCTAGGCATGCATGCATGATCACTTGATCAGGCTACTTGATGCATCGATCGATCTCTTCGATTTTAATAAAAGAATAATAAAAATAGTACAGCTACTAGTATCTATGAAGAAAAAATATAAAATACTATGGAGCAGTATTATGCATGCATGCTATGGAGCAGAGACCCCTTTGGGTAAAAAGGTCGATCAGAACCGCGGACGCGAGAGTTAGAGCAGTAATTAAGCAGTGTACCTTCCATTCGGGATTGGCTTGAGTTCCCAGTATGCGCTCCCAAGAGTCGACGGTTGTCGTGCTCCTCCAACCCTAATCTCCTTGACAGCCGGATTCGGAGGATCGGCCTGCCGCGAGCTGGGGGCCTCCGCGGCGTCGCGCAAGACGCGGCCCACGCCGGGGTCGACGAGGACGGAGGCGACGAGCCGCTCCACCTCGCTGCTGCCTGCTGCAGCAGTCCGGCGGCGCGTCCCCTGCGGCTTCGTCTTCCGCTGCGCCCGCTTCAGCGCGGCCAGGAACGCGTTCGACGGCGCCGGGGCACTCGTCGTACTCACAACGGCGAGGCGGTCGAGCGAGGCGCCCAGACAGAGCGCTAGCGCGTCAATGGAGTAGTACTGGCGGGAGCATTGGTGGCGCCCTGGGAGGAGGAGGAGGGCGGGGGAGGCGGAGAGGACGGCGCTGGCGATGTGGAGCGGCGTGACCTGCGCGTGCCCTCGCCGCGCCGCCAGGCTCCTAGCCTGCGCCACCAGCCCCGCCGCCGTCTGATCCTCCAGCTCCCCCAGCTCCGACGCCTTCATTCCGCCGCTGATGATCCGCATGCTGGCTGTAGCTATTAGCTAGGTCTATCTGGGCAGCTAGCTAGCTATTAGCCGGGGGAAGGCAGGGCAGGGCGCAGCTGCAACGGCCGGCAGGGCTAGCAGCAGGATTTATGCGGGCGCGCAGCTATACCTATACGTACGTACGTTGCGGTACGTGATGTTGCGCACCGGCCGGCCGGCTGCATGCTGGCATGCAGAGATCCAAGCATGCATGCAGGCCGCAGGCAGGAGAAGTTAAGTGTGTGCTGCATGCCATGCAGGTTCACACGGGTACATGCATGGCTACACCGGCCAGGCTATGTATGTACATGATCTTTACTACTGTATGTCGGGAGGATTATGCGAGCACGAGTACGGGAACAGTGATGATCTCACTTCATTTCTTCGATCTTTTTCTCGGAAAAGAAAATTAAAGCATGCATGCAAAACCTCGGACCGAGAAAAGTCATCAGTCATCACACGTATATATCTGGACATATATATACAGTCAAGAACTCAAGATATCAAATCGCAGAGCAGACGTACGATTCACGATTTTCATAACCATCACCATGATCTATCGAGCTGGCCACCCATGCATAGTACGCACGGCCGGGTGTAGGATCGTGTGCGATCGATGCCTATCCCACACGGTTTTCCAAAGAGAACCGTACAATTAACTTAGGACCTTTGTGATTTTCAAGAAGTAATAAAATGCGTGTGCCTTTGGGCGCGCGAGAGTACGTGATTTTTGTCGTTGGATGGACTCGGTCGGGTCGATCAAGACTTATAGAAAGAGATCGGCACTTGGGCAAGAGAGATATATATGTCGAAACTCAAAAGTGGTCTCAAATGACCCGAGAAGCTAGGCGTGCCCGCTGTGTAGTACGAGTAGGAGAGAATAAGTGGCTACAGGATTTGAGTGTTGTGAGGCGCCATAAGTAGTACATACAGCAGGACGGTGTGTAAATTGGCCGAATTAATGTATTTTCCATATGGTCTAAATTCCACCCGTACGGACCGGCCGGGACGACGTGGTCTCACATCCACCACCGACACCAATCGATGGACAGTAATTTGTGATGAAACCTCGTGCGATATGATAGCCAGAGCTCCACAAGGTGACGTACGGTTCTAAATAACCGTACGGGATAAGAGATCGGCGTGGTCTCAAATCCACTATCCTATATCCATGACCCCTTCTGTTCTTCACGACGTGCATCCGTCCGTACGCACAGTGGCTAGCTTTACTTACGGTCGCGAGAGAAGGGCGCGGCTCATTAATTTACCCCAGGTCGACTGGCACAGTCCGGCCGGCAACAAGATCTCGCGGACACAGCTCGAAACCTCGAAACCTCTTCTCTAAGGATCGAGGTCGATATATCTCACTGCACAACCCTCCGCACCCCAAATCTACAGGACACAAACATCTACCTGACAGCCTCCTGGTCGCCGGTGCTTAACGATTAATCCCCGGTGCGTCATCTCCTGACACTGCTAGCTGCTTGCCTGCATGCATGCCGGCGCGCGATCAATCGGACGATCGCGGGATTTAAGTTTCCTGGCAAGCCTGCAACATCGGCCGGTTTCATTTCATGCATGCTTGGGCCGTACTAGCTACGTCCTGTGTATGGAAATAAAGCGGCCAGCATGCAGCAGCTAGCGCAGAACGCGGGATGATTTGATCGAGACGCATGCATGCAATGCAAAGAACGTCGAAGCACGTACGTACGTACGTCGAGATCAGCAGGTACGTACGATACGATACGTACGTACTGATAACTGATCTGGCCGGCCTCCCCCATGGCTATAGGCCGGCTATAGCTGCTGCCTGCCTGCATATATATGGAGGAAGGACAGCTAGCTAGCTAGGTACGTGTGACCATGCCTGACTCGTGGCAGAATGGCACGCGGGGGCCATAGATTCATGTGTTCCTAGCTCGATCATCCACACTGTTGCATCAAGGACACAGGCTAGCTAGCTGTGTATGTACAGATGGAAATTGATGTGTCCGCACGTACTATGCGCGCGTCACAGTGTGTCTTAACTAAACTCCAAGCCTACGCCTGTTAAAGTAGCTAGAGCTGATCAAGGCCTGTATATATGGTAAACACAGTACATGCCCAGCTAGCTATATCCGGCATGCATGGCTCAATGGGCAGTAGTACGCGTACCAGGGCAGAGGTTGCTTGCTAGATTCTAAATTTTTGAATCAAATTTGTCTAAATATGAATATATTTATTCTTAAAATGCGTCTAGATACATTTAATATTTCGACAACAATTTAGGATCGAAGGGAGGAGCTAGGTATTGTACTGTGCGTCGCCTCTCTGCTAAAAGATAAGAGTCCCAAATTAACTCCCAATCCGTCTTTTGTCTCGCTCCACTAATTGTACATGCTTCCTTAATTAGTTCCAAACAAGGGGAATAAAACAATGTCAATTACGTCCCGTTTCTAGCTAGTCAAGGCTAGGAAACAGGTTACGGCCGGCCGGAGTACCTTATTGCCTTTACCAACGGAGATAAATCAATACGTACAATCCTGGCCGGACCTGTCTTGGACGACATGGGGTGCCCTTTTTTCATTTTAATTTAATCTGGCAGAGCTCTCTGCATCCTTTCCTTACTAGCTAGGCTTTGCCAGGAGATAAGATTCCCAACAATTTTCAGCATCGAGAGTTATTTTACTGCAGTGCACTGGTGCTAGCTGGAGGACTTGACTCCTCGTTGTCCGCTCGGCCGGAAAGACACGCCTCCTGCACGTCGCCGGCAATATGCATGCACAGTCGCCTATGGAAAGGTTGATGGAGAATTGGAGATGCAGCCGCACACATGCATGGGTTGACAATGTTTTATTCCTCTATAAAAAACATGCATGGGCAGATATGGGCCTATTAGCCGTCGCGGATGTGTTGGCTGGGCCTCGAATTTTGTTGGGCCGGTCTGAGATCCAGGCGGGGGTACAACGGAATTAATACACTAAGTTTAGGGTGGGCCGGAATCAATACCTGACTGGGCTGATCCCACGGGCAGAAAAAAAATCTGCTTGATCTTGGTCAACTTTTATTGGAGATCAAATAACATAGAGGTCGCATGACATCATTGTAAACTTTTACTACTCCATTGATTTTGAATTTGGTTTTTGGAAAAATATATTTTGATTTTTGTTGTTGTCAACAGAATAAGTTTTTCGAAGCTAGGTAGATTGAGATAAATGAATATTGCACATATCAATTCAAGATGACACTGCAGAGGACACAACGACCAAGACCTATAATTTCTTCAACGTATGGTTTAAGAACTATGGAAATTTGAATTTCATAACATATATGTACTTCAGATGGCTTAGTTTTGAAACGAAGCAAAAGAATGTTCGTTTTCAATAAATTGACAGTACGTACACAGACGTAAATCTGTTACTAATACATACAGATATATACATTCGGCATTTTTATTTGTTTTGTTCACATGTAACCGCACCAAATAATTAATCAGATATACAGATGTATGCATGCAGATGCAGCTAGCCGGTGACCAAATTAATGATAGGCGAGCGAGCAGAGCACCGACCAACGGGCCCTCGACCAACTGACTGATCTAGCTCTAGCTAGTTGTCGATCACAGCCACAGGCTCACAGCCTGAGAGACAAGTCCAGCTTCAACCCATCGCCGCCGTACTCCGGGAAGCTCCTGGCCGCGTGCGGCACATCATCTTCATCATCCGCAGCACCTGCAGCTTCCTGCGTGTCCATCCTGGCCTTCTTCTTATCCCCTTGATCAAAGAAACCGCCGCCGGCGCGGCCTCTGATAATAATCCTCGCGGCGTCCTTCGAAGGCGGCGCGGAGGACGATGATGACGGCGCCGCGTGGGCGTGCGTGGCGGCGGCGATGTCCTCCCGGCGGCGCCTGGCGAGGCCGCGCTCTTCCTTGTGCGCGTTCTGGTGGCCGCCGAGCGCCTGCGAGTTGTAGAACTTGCGGCCGCAGTAGACGCAGAGGAAGAAGCCTGGAGGCTCCTCCGGCTCCGACGACGCCGAGGGGAACTGGAGCGCGAGCTCCAGGTTGAGCATCTCACCCTGCTCCCGGCCGTTCGCCTCCATTTACATGACACACGTACGAGAGACAGAACTAATTAGTGGTTGTTGGTTCAAGCCTTGAAGCTGGAATGGATCGTACGATGCTTATATTATGCTCTGAGCGATAACAAGATAAAAAAAAAAAGGTAGCAGCTGAGAAAATCTATCGCATGTATATATACAACATGTGCCTGCAATGTTGCTAAAATTTGGTTGGTAGCAAGCGAATCGAGCAGCGACAGCAGGGGATCGAGGGGCCGCCACCGCTGCGGGTCGCCGTCGATAGCGGGCAACAACGTTGGCTGCACCTGCAGCAGAATTAACCAACCAACCAGAGGAAAAAGGCACGTGGCCGTACTGTACCGTCGACGTGGGCTCCGGCGGGCAACACGATCGGGCGACGCTCTTTTCGCCGTTCACAGATCGATCCATCCCGTGGCGAGCCGGCCTACAGGCTGGGTCACGTCGGAATTATTGTCATGGACCCGCCCGTTGCCATCGTCGCTCGTCGGGCCATCACACCAAGATAGCTCCGTCCATGGGCCTTTGCTTTGGGCTTTGGTCTGTCACGCAACCCACGCCGGCACGCACGCTGCGTGTCTCCATTCTGCTCACTCGTTCTGCTACCACGTCTTTGTTGGCCCAGAGTGAATAATCGATAGTTGCATACGTAAGTACATCGTGCGTGTTGAGCATTCTAAAAAAAATTTGTGCGTGTTGTTGATATGCCTCCCTTTCAAGACATAAAACATTTGTTTTCCTTTGATCAAGTTAATAAGGCTTTAGCTAAAATTATTTTTATCAATACACACTTTATGTGACATAAAATTGTTGTCATTATATTTGTTTTCAAAAGCACACTTGTGCATGGTTATGGATTGAAATCGCAAATATCACATCTTAATAGATTTAGTCAGAATCTTTCTCGAATAAGATAAAACAGTATGGTTAAACGCAAGCATAAGTACTAGGTGAACAAACTAGATTGCTGAAAAATCATACGTGCGAGCTAGGTTGACATGAGGTGAGTCGACCAGAATTTGACGCCAAAGAAGAGAGGGGTGGTTTCAAATGAAATTCCAAAACTGATCTAAACGAGTTGATTGTGGGGTGGTTTCAAATGAAATTCTCAGCTAATCGAAACAGAAAACACCGTCCACAACATCCACGATCCCTGCTTCCTCATCCGCCAAATAGTCTTCCTCCTCTTCTTTCCCATCCTCCTCCGCGCAAGCATTCAGATCAAAACTAAACCTGCCTGATCTCACTCCCATCTCCACCAAGTCTCCTCCTTCATCCTCCTCGTCCCGTGTACCGATTAATCTTCGCTTCTTCACCTGCGGGGAGCAAGCCGCGGACGACCTCAAGTCGACGGCCGCTCCAGTGCTCGCTAGCACCATGATCGCATCATCCAAGCTGACAACCTCACCATTCCTGCCCTTCACCATTCCTTCCTTCGCCGCGTTCTTGACGAGGGTCTCCGAATCACAATCCATCCAGTCAACACCATTGATCAATATAACGCGATGAGGGTTTTCTCGGATCGCCTCGAATAGCCTTTCCCCCACGTAGCCGCTGCCGCCATCGAAGTCCCATGATCTCTGCCTCCTGAGGCCGAATTTGCCGCTGCTCGCGGGGTTACCCTCGAGGACTGTGAACTCATAGTAGGAGCCAAACACGAGCCTGGCGAGCTCCCGAGCGACCGCCCTCTTACCGCCGCCGTTGTCGGTTCCTCGAAAGAGCAGCCAGGTCGACGACGAGGACGAGTTGATAGTAGCACTCGGCTTGTTCCTCGCCATGCCGGACCGGCACCGGAGCACGACGCTCGATATGCCGGGAATGATGCCCCGGTGCTGCCGCGGGACGCGGAGCTCGAGCGTGCCGCACAGGGTCTTGAGGTTCTCCGCGGTCATCTCTGTGAACTTCCACTGGCCGCGGTGATGGTGATCTGCCTGTGCCTGTGGATCGACGCATATATATATTCAGGGTGAGTGTCGTTAATATATTATTGAGCATCCACCATCATCGATCAACGTGCGTTATAGATACGTACATCTGCCTGCAGGCTGGCGGCGGCGTGTGTAACGTGTGTTGACCCGGCGAGCAGTGTATCTTGGTAGCGGCGGAACCACGGAGGAAGGGTCGCCGCCGGCGTCGCGAGTACCTCGGTGTCGTCAAAGAAGGCCGGAGTCGGAGAATTATTAGTTCGATCATCATAGTCCGCGCCCCGATTTGACTGCTCCAACGAGCCGGCCGCGTGCGCGTCGGCAACGTGCAGGGACTCCGCGAAGCTTGCCGCGGCGCGCACGACGCGGTCGACGCTGGGGTCGTCGAGCACGGAGGCCACGAGCCGCTCGAGCTCGCCGCCGCCGCTGTCTCCCCGCCGGCACGGCCGGCGGCGGCGCCGCGCCTGCTGCGCTCGCTTGAGCGCGGCCACGAGCGCGTTCGACGGCGCCGGGACGTGCGTGTAGCAGTGGTGGGGGTAAGGCACGACGGCGAGACGGTCGAGCGCCACGCCCAGGCAGACCCCGAGCGCGCTGCAGTACTGTAACGGAAGGGAGGAGCTCGGGTTCGATGAGCGGAGGAGGAGCGCTGGCGAGGCCGAGAGCACGGCGCTGGCGACGTGGAGCGGCGTGACCTGCGCGTGCCCTCGCCGCGCCGCCAGGCTCGCCGCCCGCATCACCACCCCCGCCGCCTCCTCCCCCAGCGCAGGCGCGGCGTGCCCGCCGCCGCTGATCCGCATGCCAGGCGACGAGCTAGTCACACGCACGTAGCTGATCTATCGATTGAAATCGCACAATTAACTGGAGGCGGGCAGGGGCAAAAGCGCGCACGACTGCAATGCCGGGCTGCCGGCCGGCTAGCAGCAGATTTATGCATGCTCGCAACGCTTCGCACGTTGCACGCACATGCACGGCCGGCGGCGGCATGCAGGGGCCATGCATGGATGAGGTGCAGGAGTAGCAACCAATGGTGCTCTGCCACACGCGGGGTGTACGTGGTTAATTACGCACGTACACTACACGATCTGTATAAGTGTATCTCAAGATCGATTTTGCGAGCTAGCTAGGCACGGTACCTGGGCTGCCGCATGCCGTGTGGACGAATAACCGGCTATGCTCCTAGCTAGACTCCTAGCTAGCTTTACGGTCGTGATCCAGAGAGTGCAGTGGGGGTTACCCCCGACAGGCCAAAATCCCGGTAAGATCTCAGTGGAGTAGTTATATGTGAAACCTCAAAAGGCCGTACGTACGTAACATACGTACAGGGCACTGTTCAGAGTTAACCCTCTGCCCCCGAATCTACAGGACAGCGACGCGCAGCCGGCTCCTGAATTCCTGATCGATCACCGGTCGTACAATTAATCACCGGGCCACATATATCTACTGACACTGTTGCTTGCTCTGCTGCATCCGATCGAGCTTGTTAAATGTACTGCTACACCGCTGGTTAATTTTGACGCATGCATGCATGCAGCGGGGGCTGTGCTATATATGGAAATTAAACGGCGGTACACACCCAGGGATCAAGCTGCTGAAAATGTCGACGGACGTCCATCAGCGGCCGGATAGGATCAGCTACAGCATAGCACTGATGGCTGCACAAGTGCAGAGGTAGGACAACCCACCAGGCCGGGATGTGGTCGTGGCAGAATAAAGGTCGTGGACCATGGATAATGATACCGATCTGTTCATCAATCATCGACATGACATGAAGGACACTGGCCGTATACGAAACGGAATTTGATGCTCTTGCACAGAGCCCTTCATGTGTTCCTTGTTCACAGGGCCAGGGCTCTCCATCTGAGATTTTATCTCGCCAAAGCCTATATCTTGGATTCGAATCTTTAGTCTTAATTGCTTGCTTTCTTAATCTTTTAAAATACCTTTGTATGGAACCTGTTTGGGATGACAAAGGGTTTTTGAAGTTTGGGGGGCTAACTAGGAAGAGGACATGCCACAGGTAACATTTTGCTGGGGTGTCATATTTTAGGTTTAAAACATCATATATCTATGAAACTGCCTTAAGTCGGAGCGATGGACGAAAAACAAACTACTTTTGCTCCCTAAAGGAGAGCATGCTGCACGCATATTAGTTCTGTCCTAATTAAGTCAACTCTTTTGAAGCTTGACGAAATTTATAGAAAAAGATACCAACCTCTACCATACTATATACATTTGTCCTCCTCTAAAGAATGGAGGGAGTATGACCCCAGAGTTGAAAGACTAAGCTTTCCTATTTTTTTAGTTGAGGGACTAGAACTAGAATTTGCAACACATCACAGGAAAGAATTCCGTCTGTCATAACCAACTCAAAACCAACTCAAAGGGTAGTAGTACTGTGGTACGTACATGGCCAACTAAATGATCAAGTCTTCCCCACATGGCTCAGCGAAGGGGTATTAAGTGGGTTGGTATATGACTTATGCAATGCGTATTAACCACCTGTGCTGAAGATAAGAGGTGTGTAATTCCTAGTTCGTTTCGGCCTGAGTGCGTTTAGTTAGTTCCAAATGAAAAGGACGATATCTACACTGATGAATGGAATCAATATAGGAAGGACACTAACTAGCGTGCTAAATGTTACTCCGAAGCTCTAGGTATTTTGTGGAAGTTCTAAAAGACCGATCACCATATTTTGAAGGACATGAATATTACATAGTCTGTACAGTACACAGATTGAACATGATACATCGTATCGTCCTTGTTAATAAACCCAAGTGGACGAGAAAAAAACATAAATTCGTATCGTTTCCACGGCCGGCCGGCCCGTCCTTGAGCAAACAACTCAACAGGGTGCCTTCTGTCAAAACTTTATGCCTATGATCTCTAGCGGCAAACATAACACCACCACTTGATTCCAATATTAATTGTGTAGCTGCCTCGGGCTTGGCACTCTACTTGCTGTTGTTTCTGCTTGTCTTTGGCATGCGGCTGACAACCTTGTACGTAGTATCTGCGCTCAAAACATTGTCGATCTCTACATGCATGCATGTCAGCATGTGTGAACTTTGATTGCCAGGATCGCTTTAACCAGAGGGCCGGCTGGCGTGTCGTGATCCGTCCGATAGGGGCCGCACATGCCACATGCCCCTGCTTGATGCAGTCATTCATGCACCCGTACGTTGGCGTATTTATAGTTAGCACAGGAGTTTAATGCTGATTCATCACAAGATCGTTATCGTTGCTGCATGATTAATTCGTTCGGGTACTGGTACTTTTGGTGCAGTAAAATGTGCGGTCGCACAGTGATCGACGATCTGCATATTTGTGGTAGTACGTACCGACTTACAGAAATGTTTTTATGTTATATCCCAAACGAAAAATATAAGTATGATACGATGTAGTTACTCTTTCCGATCTAGTAGTATATGAATTGTTTTTATTTAATAACCTTTTTGTTGGTGTTTTTTTAGAGATTGCCTTTTTGTCGGTATAAAAACGCAACTAGCTCTAGCGGAAGATGATTCCTGCCTGTCCAAAATTCATGTCCAAAACAAAATTAAATTTTATGTATTCTGAATTTAATTGTATGAGGGGCAAGTTTCAGACATTCGTTTCGTCGAGTGCTCGGCGGGACACGTAGATAGTGATAGCTTTTGCTGCATGCTTTGGCGCTTTGCTAGTTTGATACACCACGAAGGTACTCGAACTCGAAGCTGATACGGTACGTCAGAGTAGTTGTAGCATTTATATTTGTTGAAACTATCTTGAAGTGTCGAACTCGAATCTGATACGGAGTACGTTCGAATCCTCCGCTCCACGGTCACAGGCTCATGTATCCAGTAAACTAACTAACCAATACTAATAAACAAAAAGCATCATCTGAATCCTATAGGTCAACCCACGTGTGCGGGTCTTCGTATTCTTTTGGTCTTCTTCAACATTACTCAATTTTGGGGAATTGGTTTTGCAACATGGGTTGCAAGAGACGTGTCTCCGGCAGCGACTTTAGATTTTCACCGTTTGAAACGGACGACTCATGCGAATTCCCAAAACCGCCAAGATTAGTCTAACTTGTGCATGCTTGGTATTCTATGGTTTCATAATCAAATACATGAAAGAATGTCAAGCTACGAAGAGCAGAATGTCAAGATGCGAAGATCAAGAAACTTCGACTCCAAAGAATCATGAAAGAAATAGACAACACAACTCAATTGCTTACCTGTACTCCCTTCGTTCCCAATTGGCGCCGGCCATTTTACAAAAAACACCTATTTATTTACGAAATCAACTTGTAGTACACATCTTCAATTGAACATGGACTGCATGTTGATTTTGCAAAAGTTTTAGTAAAACGTGAACTGTAGGTCGATTTCGAAAAATTGAAATGGTTTTTTCCGCGAAATTTCCGGTGTCGATTAATTACGAACAAAGGAAGTACTTCCTCCGTTCCTAAATACTTGTCGTGATTTTACACGATAAATATTTAGGAACGGAGGGAGTAGTAGGAAAAAAAAAGTGCACTCCCGTGTAAAAAATACACAGCACAACTCCAAAGAATCGTGGATGCCTGCACTGCTGATGCCGTACCCCCCGTGCCGTGCCGGACGACGGCTGCAGTGAAACCAAATAGAGGAGATCAGGCAGCAGAGCCAAATCAGGAATCCCGTATCTTGGTTACGAATACGTATTTGCTTTAGTTTCCGTTTTCAAAAGCCAAAAGCATAACACGAAGTAAATCGAGGCACCGTGACCGTATCACATTCGCGCACACCTCCGCCTCCCTCGCCGTCTCTCTTCCCCATCTAGCACCGCCACCGTCTCCTCCCTCCTCCTCAGGCCTCGCTCTACCTCCCATGAAACCCTAAATCCCCCCCAAACCCTGACTCCAACACCCGCGTCCGCTGCCATGTCGCCTCCTCTCCAGGCGCCGGACTACAAGTACGTCACGGAGGAGTGCCTCCGCGAATGGAAGAGCCAGTCCGCCGCCGGCTTCCGCCTCCCCGATCCGCTCCCCATGGCGCGCTTCCTCTACGAGCTGTGCTGGGCGATTGTGAGCTCCTGCCAGTTTCTACTAACTGTGTGATTAGGTTCTGCGCAGCTGGTTGGGCTGGTCCTGTTTTTCTGTGCTGATTTCGTTGGTTGGGGTGCGCAGGTGCTGGGCGACCTGCCGCCGCAGAAGTGCCGGGTGGCGCTGGATTCGGTGGTGTTCGTGGAGGAGGCATGGCACGAGGAGTCCGGTTCTGTGCTCGCGGACATCGTCGCTCACCTAGGGCAGGATGTGAGTATTCACGAGTACCCCCTTCGCTGCTGTGTGGTGCTTAGTGCGTTTCTAGTGGGTGGATAGAGTTCGTCTGATTAGTCAATTTTCTATAGGTAGGATCGTATGCAGTAGCAGGATGCACTGAATTGGTCAATTTTTAGGGTGTGTTACTTGTTGTGCTAGCTGAAGTGACAATTTTGTTTAGTTGTAAGGTGTCTCCACGATTAATAATCTTTCGCTAGAATTTATAGGATAGGATAGTCACGGACAAGTCCAGGGCTATGTTTGGAAAAGTATTCCGCTGAAGTCGCGGCAGAATAAAAGGCGAAATTATGCTCTTATGCTGCGAGTCATGGATATGCTTAAGCATGTTCACAGGGGATACAACGTCTAAAACCTATTCATTATTACTACTTGAATTATAGATCAGAAGTGTTTAGTGTTGCATACTTGTACACATGGACATGCATTGTAGCTAGTAGCTATCTATCTGCAGTGATGGAGTGTAGATGATATTTGATGAGCTTCTGTGGGAAGTGCAACACACTCACCCAGATAGGCTAATGTAGAAAATCTCGCACTGTTTCTTTCCAGTTTCTCTTTAAACAATTCAAGTGTTCAGTGTTCACCCTGTGTCGCTTTAATCTCTTGCTCAGTGCAATCATTCTAAAATTGAACCGCTCGGGGTCTATACCAGAAAAAGGTTACAGTGATCATCGTTGTCAAGGCGTCACCTAGTCGTCGACTTGGCATCCCATCAACTAGAGGCAGGCGCAGGGGAGTGTCCCCAGGGATTTGTGGTTTAGTGATCGAGTGGCGGTGGGGTCGGCGATAGGAATATATATTTAGCTATAAGTGCTGAGTAGACCAATGTATGTTCTCCTATCGCCATGTCAGTGGCACGTGCCATGCCCCTGGTGTTGCCGTGACTTGTTGAGGTGTCATGACAACCTTGACTTGATGTTGCTAACTGCTAAGAGGTGTTATTGTTGTTCAGTTGTTCTTCCCACAGCAGAGGGTCAACAGATATGTAATGTCATCCTTTTCGACTTTTCGTTCAATGTGACTCCATATCCTGCAATTTTTTTCTTGTCACTGCCTTGTTTCTCATAGAGTTTCGACCTAGACCCTTCTATTCCCAACCTACAAGCGTATGACCTTTCGTGACTTCTTTGTGTGTTATGCTTTCAATCAGTGATTAATACTCAAGTTCAAGATGCATATTTCCAGAATCATGTAACTTGAATAGCCACTCCATTTCGTATTGCTATTTCCTCACAACAATCCAGTGCTGCTTTAGTAGTTGATCTGACTTATGTTAATGTGCAGATTACAATTTCTGGCGAGTATCGCAACCGTCTTGTCAAAATGGTAGCAACTCTTTTTGATACTTCCACACGTATTTATAAATTTAGTAATACAAATATGCTATAATCCCAGTCCCTACTTCCTTTTGGTGGAGATTTTAGTGATCACTAACCGCCAGCTGAATACTCGGTTGCAGACTAAGTCATTTGTGGAGTCTTCGTTGATTGTGCCTAGGCTTCTTCAAGAGCGATGTGAAGTGAGTATTTGTTTTAACCCATACTAGGGCACCACATCTCTGTCAACACTGCCTATTGATAATTGAAGCTGACACATGCTGTCTTTGTTTCCTATATGTGTACACTTGAAGGAAGAGTTCCTATGGGAGGTTGAGCAGAGTAAGTCAAAGGGCCAGGATTTAAAAGCCAAAGAGGTATCGTACTAATACCATACATATAGCTTAGGATATCATAATACTGTTATCTATTGCTGATATTTTCTGTGTATTCACGTGAATTACAATATGCGGTATCATAATAGTGCTCTTATCTTTTAGACATGGTTCCTGTGCAACGCCCTTCTCCTTATTTTGTTACTTAATAGCTAGTTTGCATAGGTTCATTTTTTACCTGTTTACTGCATCACTGTTTGATGGTTACTTGAAAAAAATGCTTATAGGTCAGAGTCAACACGCGGCTTCTTTATCAGCAAACTAAATTCAACCTTTTAAGAGAGGAAAGCGAGGGCTACGCCAAGTTGGTATGTATATCTACCTGCAGAACCTTGTCTTCTTTGCTCTTGTGATGGTTGTACATTATATTTTCTTCTGATACTTATTAAGTTATTATGCAATCATAGTTATTTCTTTGTGCTATATGAAATGAGTAGCATAACATAAAAATTTGTCCTTGCCGTTCTTCTAGTTTCTACACTGATACTTTGCTCAGCATTACTGTCTTAAATTTTTCGCAAAGTATTTGATCCAAATTACTGACTGGACACGCTTGTAGTCAAGTAGAGTCTGTAAATCAATCAGTTAATTCCAATCATCGATGTATGACTGATGTTAAATTACAGAGTTGATTTGCAAAATAGTGGAAAACTAATAATCTTTGTTTCTCGAAGTATTTCTTGGAACAAAAATTGCTATAGAACACTGCACTACAAAAAATCATGTTATTGCCACATATTAGCCAATGGACACCTCCTGCTGCCTAAAAACTCTAGAAAACCGTGCTCATTTGTGTTGTCTAAGAGCAAATGAACACTACATTATGACGTGTCTGGGTGTGACACAATTGGGAAATGTCGAAGTGCAGTTTCCTGCAGCCAATTTTGTCTTCCTTTTTTTAACAAACATTCTACCAAATCTAGAGGGTAAACTCTGATCTTGGATACTTTAACAAACAATTTATGCTTTTAGATTACTGTTGTATATTTACACCTGTGTTCTTATAATTTCACTTTAAAAATTATAGGAGAATAAGTCACGATCATGTGGGATTTACTGCTAGTTTCTGGATGATGCATCTAAAGTGGCATACTGAAGCATTTTTTTTTAACCTAGTTATCTTCCTTTGTCTGGAATTCAGGTCACCCTACTTTGTCAAGTCGGTTCAGATTTGGCTTGCCAAAATGCTTCTTCAGCTACTATCAGCATTATAAAGGTTCGGTGTTAGAATTTTCTTTGTCTCTCCTATGTTTGGATTCAAGCAGGTAATGGTAATATGTTATAACGTGATATTTTTTGACAGTCATTAATTGGGCACTTTGACCTGGACCCGAATCGCGTATTTGACATAGTGAGTTTTTTCTTTCTATCCCGGTATTATTATCTAATATTGTATAAGTATGTTATTTCTAATAATATAATTCTGTTTTTCTTGTTTGCTTGCTAGGTGTTGGAATGTTTTGAACTCTATCCAGATAACAGTACCTTTTATCAGCTTATACCTCTTTTTCCTAAGGTATTCATTGTTAGATACTTTAGACAGCCTCTAAAGGTTATTACCGTACTTCACGTAGTATTTTCAGCCCATCTTACCACTTCTCTTTGTTACAGTCCCATGCTGCTCAAATTTTAGGGTTCAAATTCCAATACTATCAACAATTGGATGTCAACAGCCCTGTTCCATCTGGTCTTTTCCGAATAGCAGCCTTGTTGGTGAAATCTGGTCTTATTGACCTTGATAATCTGTAAGTTTTCTTATTTTCCTTGTGTTTCTCTATAGTTCTTGACTGCAAGCTGTTATTTCAGACATCCTCCTTAAAAATATCCCTACAATATTTTTTCCTGGACGAAAATATCTACCATTTAAAATAATTTCAGGATCGGTGTTTTAAGATTTATGTACATGTAGTTTGGTATTTTAATATTCAATTCCTTTTGCAAAGTTCTCTTCAACTATAGCTCTTATTTTTATGGCCATTTCCTTTAATTATGTGATACAATAATAGACTTCTCACTTCTGTTAGTCTATTTCCCCCAGAATGTGTTAATGTACATTGAGTGCTGTTACTAATGATTTTACTAACTGACTGACCATAACCACAGTCTCAAGTCCTTGTTTATTTTTTGTTTTATGGTCTTAAAAATTACAAATTACATGTTGTATCAGTATAAATTGGTGTTCCTGCCAGATCTATTTTTGTGGAAATAGCATTTACAACAGCACCTCAGATGTTTCATGACATGTCTAGGACTTTTGTTTCAGCTACGCCCATTTACTTCCAAATGATGATGAGGCATTTGAGCATTTTGGGTCCTTTGTTTCAAGGAGAATTGATGAGGTTAGTAAACCTGTTGATTTCATCTGTTCTAAAAAAAGATTTGATGTTTTTTCACAGGGTTTTAAAGGAGAATTGTATGCATGTCGCTACAATGCACTCAAATAATAAAATGTTACCACAAATATTTCAATAATGCCATTCTAAACTACAGCCAAAGTGAAATTTATAACAGCTGTTCTTTTTTATTGGCATCTTGTAGTTTTAGGCTCTGAAGGAGTACAGTTACCTCTAAATATAAGAACCTCTCCTTAAACAGTAAGATAGATACGCTGCTATAGTTGTACCGCTGGTTGGAAGATGGCATAACTGTGTTTTAGTAACTGGAATGATTTCAAGATGCTCATGTGTATTTGGTCTTACGTTTATGCTATATCTGCATTGATCTTCAATGTACTTCGATAATTATGAATTTGTTGGAAATTGGAATTTTCACTTATGGAGTTTACTCCTCTCTTACATGATTCCAGGCTACTAAAATCGGCAAAATAAATCTTGCTGCTACTGGGAAAGACCTTATGGATGATGAGAAGCAAGAAATAACTATTGATTTGTACACAGCATTGGAGATGGAGAATGATATAATTGAGGAGCGAGCCCCTGAGATAGAAAAGAACCAGAAGCTTGGACTTCTTCTTGGTTTCCTCTCAGTTCATGATTGGTAATAACACGTGCCATTTATCTTAGTTGGTGTATTGTGATACTATTAGTTTCTTACAACATGTCCACTGGGGTACTCAATTGGTACAGTTCCACTTCTGTGGTAAATATGTTTCTCTTCTTTGCCGTGTTATAAATGCTGCTGATCGATTTCTGCTGTTATTCGCCAGGGATCACGCACAGATACTCTTTGAGCGTCTCGCACAGCTAAATCCTGTCGAGCACATTGAAATTTGTGATGGATTATTTAGGTTTGTCAACTTCCTGTGCATCATTTATTAGCAGCCCCAGCATCTATTTACTGCTGCCTGTACTGCTGCGCAAATAGGGCATGCTATTTTATGCTCGAGTATGTTTCCTGCCATGAAATAGTTGAGTTCCCTTATTTTGGTTGTTCATTTCTACTTTTCATTTGTGCAGAGTTATTGAAAAGACTATTTCATCAGCCTACACTATATATTGTCAAACACATCATAAAATCCCTCGTAACATCGACACTCACATGATAGAAGCATCATCCGTCTCTTCACCAAGTTATTTGGTTGATCTGCCGAAAGAGTTTTTCCAAATGCTTGCTGCTTGTGGACCGTACCTTCATCGTGACACACAATTATTTCAGAAGGTAACGTAAAATATTTTACTGTTGAATTCTTCTTGTATTAGTACCTGCTCACTATCCTGCTGTCCTAATTTTTATCCCTGGAGATTTTCTCCAGTGCATCTAGGTCATTTATTGTTGATTTGTTTTAGACATTCTGTATAAACTACGAAGAATACCATGACCAAGGATCTTCTGTTTCATCAGTCGTTTTGAATTATGATGACCAGGATTTTGCTTCCTCTCTTGTGTTGCCGTAATAAATTAAGAAGCCAAAAATGCCATCCATGGTACAATTCAGCATTTTGGAACTGGTGCTCACATGCAAGAGGCAAAAATGCCATCCATGATATAATGCAGCGTTTTGGAACTGGTGCTCACATGCACTGACTATATCTGCTGAGCATGCATCATAGCGTGGGCAAGGGGGCAGCGGTGTTGTCCAATGCTCTGACATGTATATACTGACCACATGATGCTGAAACTCAATGGCAGCAGATAGCCAGTGAATGTGGGCATCTCTTCCATCAAGACTTGGTGTGCTTGTTACATAAAGAATATATTTCCAGCTTATAGCAAAAAAGATTTATTACTCCCTCCGGCCGGATTTACTTATCGAAACATTACATGTATCTAGACCCTTTTTAAACATAGATACATTCATATTTGAGCAAATTTAAGAGAAGTAATATGGGTCGGAGGGAGTACATTTGTTTAGAATCCATTTGGTCAGGTCCAATGACTGGATACCTTTGCTTGCAATTATGCAGTTTCACATGGAGCCTGTTGATGGCAAATATTGTTGGGTGTTGTTTACTTAATGGCCCATTTGGTATGTTTACTTTTCAGGTTTGCAGAGTGCTAAAAGTGTACCACGTCTCATCAAAAGACTCAGCACGTACAGCTGGTGTAATGTCAACAGAATCTCGTGTCGAGGAAGCACTTGGGTCATGCTTGCTTCCTTCATTGCAGCTTATACCTGCCAATCCTGCTGTTGATATGGAGATATGGGGAGTTCTTTCCCTTCTTCCTTACGAGGTTTGTCATGTTGCCTCATGGTTGTTACTTGTTATATCACACCAGCTTTTTAAGCAATCTGGTACCATACATGTTCAGGCACGCTATCGGTTGTATGGTGAGTGGGAGAAGGACACTGAACAAAATCCAATTGTCCTTGCTGCAAGGCAAACAGCAAAGGTTGCCTACTTACTCCATACTGGGGTTTTCTTTCTTTCACATATCATTTTATCTTGAGCTTTAAATTCACTGGTATTCTTATATTTAATTAGCTCGACACCAGAAGGCTCTTAAAAAGGCTGGCCAAGGAAAATCTTAAGCAGCTTGGCCGCATGGTGGCTAAACTCGCTCATGCAAATCCAATGACCGTGCTTCGGACAATTGTCACACAGGTATTTCGAACCAGTGTTATGCACGTATAATTTTTTCAGAGCGATAATAGATACTTCATTTATATTTTAAACATGTGACTAGGGGCTGTTTGTTTTTGTGGCCTTATGCAAATGACCTATCCCCCTCGTTCTGTTTCAATTCTTTGATGTTGGAGATGGCCAACCATTGTTACATCAGCTGAAAACTCCATCTCCACCGTATTTGGCTCTTTTATCCTCACCGAATTTGTTTGCACCAACCTAGCGTATCCAAATCCATATATGTTTCTTTCCTAGCCTAGATGCTGAACTTACCGAGTGCACACTGTGCTTGTTTGACCGGGCTACATCAGCTCTTTGTGCACTTGATCTGCCAATGGGTATGATCCATGGTGTCCTTCATTTCATTGATGACGACGTCTGCAGATCTACTCTAGCTTTGTACTATTAGCTTGCAGCAGACCCAAGAATGCTGGTCTGCCGTTGCTACATTCTCTGACTTCACGCCTTTTAGGCTTCAGTTGTGGTAAGTTATGCAGAACGGACATAGAGAGGCTCCTACTGCACCGTACATCAGTAATAAAGTGGAATATGTACATGTGGAGAGCAAACATGCCCTTTAGGGCTACAAAGGCACTTAATGAAACAATGAAAGGGAGGGATTTTGGCCAATGATTTTCCTAAGATCTTCTTTCTAACGCGTTAACTATGATAATCATTGATTAGGGAAGTTAACCTTTATAACTATATAATCCTCCATTGCCTGGTTTCATCTTGCTTTATCTTCAGTTCTTTCATGTGTCTTATCTCTGCAATGTGCTGTCACAATTTTCAGGTTGAAGCATACAGGGACATGATAAATCCTGTTGTGGATGCTTTTAAATACTTGACCCAGGTATTAGCTGTGTATGTGATGCATGTTTTATGGAGATGCTCATACGCCTTTTGTAGTTTTTTATTGCAATTTTTTCTGCACATCTCATTGAATTATTTTACAAGTTAAATTTGCAACATTGTCTAAATGTTCTTCGTTTACAGCTGGAGTATGATATCTTGCAATATATTGTAATTGAACGGTTGGCTCAAGGTGGTCGTGAGAAAGTAAAAGATGACGGTCTTAATCTGTCAGACTGGCTTCAGTGTCTTGCATCATTTTGGGGACACCTGTATGTTCTTTTTACTCCTGTCTGTGATTAAATTATTTACACAACACATGATACATACTACTAGTTTTTAGTTAAACCTGTTGATCTAGTGATATTTGTCATATTTGATCTTGCATGTTCTTGCTTATTTGGCACGTCTAAGTGCTTTTGTTACATGGCTCGAAAATGATACACAATTTATTCAAATTAAGTCGTAGACTGTTGATTTTTTTTGCTGTCTTTTGTAGTGGTTAGCACACTAACCCAATGAAATGAATATCTTGTGTAAGATGCAGCTACTTTTAATAAATATCACAAGGATATGTTTCTGTGCTCATATTCTTGTATTGTAAGCTAGGCGCACCGTAGATTATGTCAAACATGGATGCCGATGATATTAGATATGCTAATGCATTACACTACAACTGATTTACAGTATAACCTAAATATTTGAAGGTTTAATTTTTGTTTGTTCATATTGACATGGCATCCGAGAAAAAAAATCCTATAACAAAGATATTACAGATTTGCCAATACTCCAATATTTTGTTGCTGTTTTGTTTATCACAGTTGAACCTGAACTTTGATAGACCGATAATTACTGTAGTCAGTCGACTCTTTGAATAAATCCCAACTATGTTTAATGGAAGTAATTTCTTCTAGTGCTATACACCTTTCTCTATGCTCCTATTCTGAACCAGTAGACTTTAACAGCTGCAAGAAGCATCTTTCCATGGAGCTAAAATGCCTTTTCCAATACATTGTTAATCAACTGAAGAAAGGATTGGGCACTGAGCTTGTTGTACTGGAGGTTTGTTGGCTACTTCGAAACTACCTTGGTGCCTAAGGATTGCATGATTCTGATCTTTAAAAATGATAAACCATGCAGGAACTGATTCAGCAAATGGCAAATGTACAGTATACTGAGAACATGACAGATGAACAGGTTGATGCTATGGCAGGGAGTGAAACATTGCGGCTTCAATCTTCACTATTTGGATCAACAAGGAATTATAAGGTATAAGGTTTTACCCAAGAAACCGAGATCCTTTCTCTTCTCCATGACAAGGGCAAATTCAGAAAATAAGCAGATTAAAATCATCATTTTATTTTGTAGGTCTTGAATAAGTCTACGAATAAGTTGCGGGATTCTTTGCTTCCGAAAGATGAACCAAAACTTGCTATTCCTCTATTACTGCTTATTGCTCAGCATCGATCTAAGTAAGCTGACAAATCATTTCCTCACACTCTTTGTAACATGGTGTTTGCAATGACATACTAACGTATTATTGATGCATCCTAATTGAATCGAAATGCTGACTATATTTCCGGAAACTTGCAGTATTTATGCTAGAAAATAGATGCAAGTAGAAATTATCCTGAAGCAACACATTAGCTAAAGGTTTATTATCTCTACATTTCGGGGTTCATGTCATGGCCATAAATACCCGCCGTATTCAGTTTTGACTTTTCACACCACTCTTTTTAACTCAATGATGTTGTTATTGTTCTCAGCATTATAATAAATGCAGATGCCACATATATCAAAATGGTCAGCGAGCAGTTTGATAGATGTCATGGAATACTGCTTCAGTATGCTGAGTTTCTTTCAAGTGCTGTAACTCCAGTGACCTATGTTCAACTAATACCTCCGCTGGAAGATTTGGTTTATAAATATCATATTGAGCCAGATGTAATACATTCCTATCTTGTGCAATCTCTGTATTTTGTAATGTACTTGAGCTTATTCCATTACTTTATTACGCCTCGACTTGAGTAAACATTGTAGCACTTCCCCTTTATTCTAGGTTGCTTTCCTTATATACCGCCCGGTGATGAGGCTTTTCAAAAGCGCAAATGGTGGCGACACCTGTTGGCCTCTGGATGACAATGAAGAAGGGGAGTCTGTGTCTTGTGATGATATGATCTTGTATGGTGATTCATCTCAGAAGTTAATCATGTAAGTCTGTCCGCTATGCTATTTGTATTATTCCATCGAGCATATCCCTAAATACCATAGAACCTGCATTAATTATATAATTCGTTTTGTAACATGTACCTAGTTCACAAAATTCGTATTTCATTTGTGCATTTTAAGGATCTATTCAATGATATGGATCATCACCATTAGTTACAGTATTATTTGTGAAATTCGTACAAAAAACATGAAAATCCCTGCCTGGAATATCACATCTTAGTTATTCCATTTTCTCCTTTTGATTCATCTTGCAATAAACTTGAAAGTTAAATTACAAAGAAGGTTAGTTATGAGAAAGTCCCTTCAGTGTTGTGAGAACTTGATCCCCACCTGTTTGCTACTAAAGAGATCAGGGAAGATCTTGAGATTTGAGATCCCTGGAACCTGGTTGGGAACTACTCCTTCTGTTCCTAAATATAAGATGTTATAGCTTTGTCCTAAGTCGAACTTATTAAATTTTGACCAAGTTTATAGAAAATTCTACCAACATCTAAAAATCTAAATTAGTTCTATTAAATCCATCATGATATGTATTTTCATAGTACTTGTTTAATATTGTAGATATTAGTATATTTTTTATAAACTCAGGTCAAACTTGTTGCAGGTTTGACTTAGGACAAAGCTAGAACATCTTATATTAGGAACGGAGGTAGTAGCTACTATACCTTAATAATTATTGCTTTCAGAAACCTGTAATTTGACTGTTGAATCCTCCCTGAGGTTAGCATTGCTTCAAATATTTTCTATTTGCTAACTCAGAAGTCAGAAATAGCACTTCTTTTACATGCCCATGGTATTTTAGGTTCTCAATTGCAATTGTTTGCATTCTGTTTTGCTACAGGTGGTCAGATCTTCTTAACACAATCCGGACAATTTTGCCAGCAAAAGCCTGGAATGCTCTTTCACCTGAATTATACGCTACTTTCTGGGGGTTAACACTATATGACCTTCATTTTCCAAAAGATCGTTATGATGCAGAAATCAAGAAGCTGCATGACAATCTCAAACAACTGGAAGATAACTCAGATAATTCTAGCATAGCAATATCACGACGTAAGAAAGATAAGGAGAGAATCCAAGATTTACTTGACAAATTGAACAATGAATCTGAGAAGCACCAACAACATGTCACATCAGTGTTCCAAAGGCTAGCCCGTGAAAAGGACAAGTGGCTGAGTTCTAGTCCAGACGCACTGAAGATTAACATGGAATTTCTCCAGCGTTGCATATACCCACGCTGTGTTCTCAGCATGCAGGATGCTGTTTATTGTGCTACGTTTGTCCAGATGATGCATTCACTTGGGACTCCATTTTTCAACACAGTGAATCACATTGATGTTTTCATCTGCAAGACACTGCAGCCAATGATCTGTTGTTGTACAGAATATGAGGCTGGCAGGCTTGGAAGGTTTCTTCACGAGACACTGAAGATGGCCTACCATTGGAAGGTATTTTATTGATTCAAGTGTGCTAGACACATTATCGCATAGCTTTCCTGATGGTTATTACATTTTCTAGTGCTTCTGAGTTTGCATATACAACTTTTTGCAGAGTGATGAATCAGTATATGAGCGTGAATGTGGAAATAAGCCGGGATTTGCTGTGTACTTCAGATTTCCAAATAGTCAACGTGTGTCTTATACTCAGTTTGTTAAAGTATGCTTTACACACTCCTTGAAGTTATGTGTGTCGCATAATTAAGAATTTTCTGTATGTTTGTCATTTCCATTGGGTTTAGTGACCATTTAGAGCCTATTTTGAGCTTGCATCATCATTTTTCTGAAATTTTAAGACCAAGCTGTACTCGAGTGGCATGATATATTTAATGGCATGTTGTATCACCCATTAAAATAACTTCAAACACAAAGCATGTATGAAGAACAAAAGAGAACCTTCATGGATGTACACGTACAAAAATTCCATTCTTTCTGTCAGTCCTTGAATAAACCCCAGGAGGAAATACACAAAACCATGTTTAGGTGTCAACAGTTTCTCATTAGTGTAAGCCTTTGTCTCACCAGATTTTGATTGACTTGAGTTCATGAGTTTACAATTTACGAATGAACTCGCTCACAAATGGAGGAACTATGTTAACATGGTCTCCTCGTTCAACCTAAATTGGGTGCATCTTATATTCATGAAATGCGGCAATGCGACATATCGTGTTAACATGCTAGCACTCGGACATGAATTCTTCCTCTTAATTCCATTCATTAAGGACAAAATCGTTCTACTCCTTGTAGTATGATTACATTTGCGAAAATGTTGCAATATAGTGAATACTCCTTATAGCTTGCAGGCCCTGTCTGTTGTTTCTTATGCCAAATGTATTGGAGGCTCTGTTGTTTGTGAATTGTAATGCTGTCATTCAGATTTTCAAAAAATGGAATCGGTTATCATGTGCTCGACATGTTGAACTTAGTTAGCTGTACACTATTAGTGATGCCATGTGTGAGCTGTGCGACAGAAGTGCAGTGGCAACCCTCTATTAATATGTTAAAACCTGGAAGCTTTCCATAAGGCCTTGTTTGGCACTAGTGTTTTTGTGGTGTTTTCTAGGGTATTATCCACTCTAAACTGAAAAACACTAGAAACCCCATATGGTTGTTTGGTAGGAAAGGATTAGCGGGGATTATCCCTAGTTTGCCCCCACAAAACACTCCATTTTTGTACCAAATTTAAACACTTCTCATACTAGTGTTTTGGGTTTGGAGAGTTTTGGGTGAACACCCGAAACCCTAAAATACCAAAACACTACTTCCTCTGTTTGGGTTTATAAGCCTCCTATTGAAGTTTGTGCCACACTTTGAAATATGTATATAAAAGGTATATCACTAGAAAGAGTTTTTCAATACGAATCCAACAATATATCTTTTGTGCCGCAATAATCTCGTATTACCAACGTAATTTTTGGTCAAAGTTTGGCATAAAATTCCGCGTGGGCCTTATAAACCCAATCGGAGGGATTATTGACTAAAGAAAATACACTAACATCAAACAAGGCCGAATGTGTAAATGTATATGTAAATGATCCTCTGTAACGCATTTTTTGTTGATAACCCATTTTTCTTGGCGAAAACTCTTTTTTGCTTCAATCCATGTCAATTGAGCATGATTCCATGAACAGATATTTATTATTGACCTGTGCTGATTTTGCCATATATTTTGGTCATGCCACCTGAAATGTATAAAAAAAGTGATGCATAATATCTTAATTTTATGGAGTCTTTTTATTTATTATTTTTTTACATATGTATTTTTAAGTATTTTTCCTGTACTTTTGAAAGGTTCATTGGAAATGGAGTGGAAGAATTACGAAGGTGCTTAACCAATGTATGGAATCAAAAGAATACATGGAAATTCGAAATGCCCTTATTGTGCTCACAAAGATTACTAGTATTTTTCCCGTGATTCGAAAAAGCGGTGTCAATATCGAGAAAAGGGTAAATACATTGCTAGTCAGCATTCTTGATATGCTTCTGGGCTATTTCTCACAAATAGTTTAACCAGGTTGCGAAGCTAAAGGGAGATGAGAGGGAAGATCTGAAAGTACTGGCCACTGGTGTAGCTGCTGCTTTGGCAGCTCGGAAGGTAAGTGTTACATCTTCCGTAATTAGTGCATTTTGTCCGTATCAGGAGATACCTGTATGATTATGAGATGTATGTGTGGAATGCCTATTTATTATGCAGAGTTCATGGCTATCTGAAGAAGAGTTTGGTATGGGTCACCTTGATACAAAGCCAGTGCCTGCGAAACCTATTCCTGGTAAATAGAAGATACAGAAAGTGTTTATTTTGTCTATCCATTATGATTAGCTGGAGCATAATTAATCTTTGCATTTCATGTAGGAAATCAGTCGTCAGATCCCTCGACAGCAAAAGATCGGAGTGTTCGTGCAAAATCTACAGAGGTCAGGCATGAGAGAACAGAAAATGCCATGAAGTCTGATGCTCAACACAAGAAGAATCCCTTGCCTGCAAATGGATCTGATAGTCAAATACCATCTTCCTCTGCACAAGGAAAAGTTTCAGGGGTTGCACGTGGTGCAGATGAACCTCCAAAACTTCTCTCTGACGAGGGAGTTAAGGTTTTGAAGCCTACTACAGAATTTGAGGTACCTCTCAGTTTATCATATCAAAAACTAACATTAGAATAATTTGCACACACATTTCAAAGTGGCATTGGTTCCAAAAAAGTTTCTGTCATTGCAAAAAGAACAAAAAAAGGCTTGCACCCAAAAAATGGCAAGCAAATAGTTTCAATCTTAGCCCTTCATCCTTATGTTCTTCTGATGACCACAAATGAATATAGTTTTTACTTTTTCACGTAATTTTGCAAGTAGATAGTGTATTCCCCAGGTGTGAAATATTTGTGAATTTCTTAACTTTTAGACCCCATTTTTTGAAAAATAAGCCCTCTGTTACATTCTGATGCGTAGAAGTGACTGGTGAGCAATTTCATGCTGGAAATTATTTCTAATTGTTTTTACTACAACAGACGAGAGTACCACAAAAACGTGCCACACACAATGCTGCAAAGGTATCTAAGCATGATGCGGTGAAGGAAGATGCAAAATCTGGGAAATCTACTAGCAGGGGTCTTAATCAACAAGCCTCTGCTGTTCCTATCGATAGAGAAGTATCGTCTCAGGCAGCTGATGGTGTGCTGGATACTAATCCTACTAATTCGTTGGTTGGCACCAATGGTAACGTACATCCGGCGCCGCGAAAGGTATCGGCACCTTCTCAAAGATCAACGGTGTTGGCTGCACATAGTGGTGGAACAGCTAATCCCACCGGTGAAGGTGAATCTACTGACTTGATTGACTCTACCGTGAAACAGCAAAAAAGATCTGTTCCAGCTGAAGAACAAGAGAGAATAAGTAAACGGAGGAAAGGAGAGATTGAAAGCCGTGATGGTGAGTTGACAGAACACCACACAGACAAAGAAAAAAAATTGGATTCACGATCAGCAGATAGATTTCGCTCCGCGGATCATGAGAAGGGTGCTAGTGAGGAACAGAACATAATTAGGACAGACAAATTAAAAGAAAAGTTTGATGATAAACATGACAGAGATCCCAGAGAAAAAGCAGAGCGAATTGAGAGGCGCCGTGGGGAAGACGTGGTTGAGAGATCAATGGACAGAGCATCGGATAGGAGAGAGCGTTCTATTGACAGGATGCAAGACAGAGTGACAGACAGGGCTCCTGAAAAAGGAAGAGAAGACAGGAATAAGGAGGATAGAAACAAAGCTAAGCATGCTGAACCCTCCGTAGATCGAGCACATAGTTCTGATGAACGATTCCGAGGGCAAAGCTTACCACCGCCTCCACCTCTTCCAGCAAGTTTTGTACCCCAATCAGTCGGTTCTAACCGAAGAGATGAAGATAGTGACCGAAGAGGTGGCAGCACCAGGCATACTCAACGGTTGTCTCCCAGACGCGATGAGAAAGAAAGGTGGCATTTGGAGGAGAATGCTTCGTCGTTGCAGGATGATGGGAAACACAGGAGAGAGGAAGATCTCCGAGATAGAAAGCGTGAAGATAGGGATGTTTCATCAAGCAAGGTAAATATATCTTTACCCATCATTACTCTTGCTATTTGTGATCAATTTGCTCACTAGTTTAGTTATATCAGAAGTTGATATGTCTTGTGCTTGGTACTTGTTCATCTTGCACTTGACAGCTCTATGGCTTTAATAATGTGCCTTGACATGCAATCATTCCTCTTATGAGCTTGCATTCTGTAACTGAACATTCTTGCTTGACCTTTAATGCTTTGATATTTTTATAGGTAGATGACAGGGATAGGGACAAAGTTAGTACTATGAAGGAAGACAGTGACCCTAACGGTGCTTCCAAACGGCGAAAGATTAAGAGAGAGCAGTCTGCTTTAGAAGCTGGGGAATATGCACCTTCTGCTCCACAGCCTCCCAGCCTTGGAGCTGGTGGCTCGCAACTTGAAATCCGAGAGAGAGAAAGAAAGGGTGTTATCTCACAGCATCGGCCATCACATGCTGATGACCTTCCTAGGACACACGCAAAGGATTCAACAAGCAAGACAAGTCGTAGAGAGGCTGACCAGTAAGTTTAGCAAATATTAGTCTTATGAAATTAGTATTGCACACCTTTCTATATTTTACATTTCACTTGCAGTGTGTTCTTTGTATCTTAGATGTGTTGTGAGCCACACAATGACGGATCAATTTTGTATTGACACAGTGAAAAGTCGCAAATTCATCATTTTAAAATTCTTCCTATGTCTGGCACATACAAAACTACAAAGTGTCATTTTCTTTTACCTCTTTTAGCATGCACCAGCCGCTTCCTTAGTTGATGTCAATATTTAGTCAAGAAAAGAAATTTGGTCCCTTGTTTGTTAGGCAGGTAAATATTGTTGAAAAATCCATCATTCTTGTAAACCGCGTGGCGCCACACACTTAACGTGGCACTGGTAATGCTGGCAACAAACCACTTATTCCAAGCTATTGCTATTGCGCAAGTTTGCCTCAAGCCTTAAGAGTCGCTAGGCTAGTCACGACTATTCGCGAGACTACTCTGTGAGTCTCACATCATGGTTTAACAACTGAAAAGTGTAAAGGATAAATACTCATGTGCAGTATGAGTTAGTGAGAAATGCGCAACTATATAATTGTCGTTTTTGTGAAAATGTACAAATGCCCCCATGCACAAACAGCTAAATGGGGCATGTCTTGCACCGTTGCCAAGAATTGACAGTCGTTCAAATTCGTCGCTTCCATTGTTGGAGAAGATTGAGATTTATGATCCATTTAATCATCATGGATGATGCCATGTTATATACTAGACGCCATGTTACGTCAGTGGAATGGTGTATCCACAATTGATTATGCTCTCTCTTTTCCTTCTGTAAGAGTTATCTTAAAAGTAGTAAGCATTGAAAACTTACAAAAGAGGATGCTCAGTTGGCAAGGTGGTCTCAAGACCACCCAGCCTGCGTGCGTTCGAGGCTTGCCTCTGTGATTATTCAGGTGCTTATCTTGGAGCTTATTTTAACAGCATCAGCATCATCCTGTGGGTTCTTAGTTATGTGCTAATTGTGTTGATCCTCATATTGGTGCATGTAGTTTGAGCTTTTCGTAATAAATTGGTGAGCTACATAACAAAACATCATAATCACATGGAAATGAGTAGTTAGACTCACATCTTACCTTAAATATGTTGCAGTCATAAAGTATATTAGAAGTCTGCAGAAATGTGATTGCTAGTATGATTTTCTTTCTAGTTTGTGCAACAGGTGCTATAAGGTACTCCCTCCGATCCTAAATTGTTGTCGAAATATTACATGTATCTAGACGCTTTTTAAGAATAGATACATCCATATTTGGACAAATTTAAGACAATAATTTAGGATCGGAGGGAGTAACATCTAATGGAGCCACAATTTTGGTAAAATTCCATTTATCTAACAGCCTTTGTTAAATTGCAGAATCCACGAGAGAGAATGGGAAGAGGAAAAGAGGCCTAGAACTGAACCAAAAAGAAAGCATCGGAAGTAGGTTTTCGCAAGAACGTTGGTCCTTCCCCATAACATGATCTCACTTGAGAACGTGCATGACCAACAGCGAACGAGATGATGTTTTCTTGTATCGGAATGATCAATTTGGGCATTCTGGAATCATTCAGGGTGTATGTCTCAGGGCATGGTTTTGAAAGGTGTGCTGGGGCTTAAAGGGGACACAGGTTCAGTCCTTCACCCATACTTCATCGATGCTGTGTCAGTCCAGATGCAAAATTGTTATAAACAATGTGGGGTGCAAGAAACAAACATCTGGGACATGTGTCCGTAATACAAACTGCTATGAATCCTGTGGAGTGCGAGAAACAAAGCTGTGGGCGGTGCATTAACTTTGAGAAATTTTGTACTGTAAACAATGGTGAGCAGATAGTCTTTCAGATGTTGTGTAATTTGGTTCGATACTAACTGCAGATATGTTCGTTGTAGGGAGCATTTGGGTTTCCCTTTTTTGCACTGTCTAGGAATAATGGTTGTACAAATCATAGTTACAGTAGTTGCATTAACCCGTGTATTCTAGTTTGCACGGAGATCGTTGCAATTCATGCATTGCCAAACGATGTGGTTTTGTTTTGGTCATTGTGGATTGTCATGTGCGTCCTACGGACACTTGCTTTATTTTGTTGCAGAACAGTTCAAATCGAATGGCGGAACCTGGAGGCTGGAGCCAGTTTGCTCCCCAGGTTCTTTAGCAAAGTATCAGCGAAATATGTGTAACTACCTAGCATAGACACTTTCAATGGGAAAAGAAAAACTTGTGAAGTACAAAATCTCGCTCTCAGAGCTGATTACACTTTCAGAAAACGTATCCTATCATATACGTCTCCCTCATGATGAGAAGTTTGAAGTATCATAATCCCCGGTAAACCATCCCTGTCCTGCATTATTCCAGCCGCGAGCCTTCCGGACGGACGCTATTTCTTCCGATTCTTCCTCTGCTGCTGCTTGGCTGCCGAACAAAGATTAGTTGCATCCATCAGAAGATGAGAAGCGTCGCAGATAGGGGAAATTAGTGAGACGCGATCGATGATTTACCCAGTTTCCTCTTGGCGTCGGCTCTGGCGAAGAACTCCGCCCACTCGTCCGTGAGAACGAACACCGGCTCCTCCTCCTCATCCTCCTCCTCGAGATAAACCTCCTCCCCTTGCTCCGCTTGCAGCGCCGGTTCCTCCCAAAAGCCATTCGCCGCCTCGGCCTCCCCCTGCAGTCCGGCGACTGGGCCTTGCGGGTGCCAAGCCGCCGCGTTTGGCGGGTAGGGGTGAGCGGTGGGGAACGATTGGGGAGGAACCAACGCCCCCTGCTGCTGTTGCTGCTGGTGGTGGTGGGCGGAAGGAGCGGCGGGGAGGAGGAGGTGGGTGCTGTGGTGGCAGAGGTGGATGTGGATGCGGTGGTGGTGGCCGGGATCGAGGTGCAGGTGGAGATGGAGGCGGTGGTGGTGGTGTGAAGGGTGCGGCGGATCCATGGCGTCCGCTTGCCTGTGAAGGGCTGAAGGCAACGCCGCCGCCGCCGCCGCCGAGGACTTGTAGGGTTTAAATGACCTGACAGCCGCAGCCCTCCCTTCCGCGTAATTTGAAAAACTCTGAAGTTCTTCACAACGAAATTACTCCTGAGGACCTGTTTGCCGCTAGTGTATTTGTTAGTCACTACTCCTCTTAAAAGAAGTAATTGGTACTTCCCCGCAAAAAAAAGTAACTGGTACTTGTGGAGTTTGGGTGTTCACCCTTCATCCAAAACTATCAAAAAACTCTTCACCTCAAAACACTAGTTTTTGTTTTAAACACTACTATTAGAAGTGCTTTTGATTGGTAAGAAAAGGGTGTTTCTTTTGGAAAACTATGGATAATCTCCTTTTATGTCTCCCTACCAAACAATCATTTGGGTTTTCTACTGTTTTCAATTTGGAGTGGATAACGATAGAAAACACTAAAAAAACACTAGTGCCAAACAAGACCTGAGAGTATTCTGTGTTGTACCTAGTGATTCCGGGCTATGTGAAGCATAGTAAAAAATCCAAGTGCTAAGAAACTTAGCACCTTTTTTTATCATTAAAGCACGCAGGTGCTAAGGAAAAAGTAGCAGAAGTGTTCCAGGCTGTCAGGTACTCCCTCCGTCCAACAATATGGGAGTGTATTAGCTTTTCTTTGACCAATGTTTTGATCACAAATTGTTCTATTAATATATAATTATATGACATAGATTCATATCCATTATGTTCCTACTCAAGGATATTTGCTTATGGTTATGATTTTGATCACATTAGTCACACATTCATGAAGTAATTTGTGGTCAAAAGCTTGGTCAACCATATCCTAATATGCCTCATATTGTTGGACGGAGGTAGTAGTTGGGTTGGGCCATTTTCATTTCACACTGGCCGTTACATGTTCAGCTCACATATACAACATTCAGAGAAAAACACACTTTTCATACATTCAAAGATAAAACGCACTCTTGTCCACCAAATTTCACTATCACGTTCAACTTTCCAATGACAAGTGCAAAGACTGAGAACCCAAATAACCAATACTACCATCAGTTTCAAGTTTCTCAATTTGCCATGAATCACCTTGCATATTCTCATCAGTATCCTTCCAATATGCATCCATGAATCATCTGTGGACTGCAGGTGTTCCGCAGAAGGTGAGAGTTGTTGCCTGGCGTTTGGCCCGCAACGCTTTAGCTATCCAGAAGAATAGGCAGCACAGAGGAATGGCGACACTTGCGACCTGCAATATTTGCGGTTGGGAGGAAGAGGATGAGCACCATGCTGTGCTTGGCTGCACAAAGGCAAGAGCATTGCGGGAGGAACTTCGCAAAACCTGGGATCTTCCTCCAGAATGCAAGCTTGGGAGAGGCCACGAGTGGTTCCAGATCCTACTCCACAGATCGAGCAAGGATATGCGAGCTCGACTTATGATGTTGTTCTGGCACGCGTGGCATCTCCGGAATAATATTGTTTTTGGTGATGGGAAGTCGTCGGGTGGATGAAAGTGCAAAGTTCCTCGTTAATTACCTGAAACCCTAGGTAACATCCGACACAAGCCTGATAATGGCAAAGGAAAGAAACCATTGAGTAGGGAGGGCGTCCGTGTAGTTCATAAGCTTGATCATATAGCTAATAGGGGTGTAGAGGTTGCGGTTGTGCGGCCTGAGCCACTCCATGTTTTTTCTGAGCTACGAGCCAGTGATTGTAACCTGAGTGTTGATCATTAATAAAACTGCATCCACATCGTCCTAGCCTCTTCTCATCAGTATCCCTCACTCAGGCATCCTACATCCATACAACCAAGGAAACATGGCCTATAGAGGAGCTCACTGAAACCTCATTCCGAGGTCACCAGAAATTTGCCCTAGGAAGGAGCTCAAGGCGGACTTTCATCATCACCAGTCGAATCCAGTGCCTTCTTTGGAGCTTATGACGTCGGGGGATCCCGTGGTGAGGATTCCTGCTCTCCCATGTATGCTGCACAAAATTTTAGACAACATTAAGTGAAAAGTAGGGATAGCAATCCAAATGAAGAGAGAAGAAGTCGCAGTAATTGGCTACTTAAATGCCCGGTCTTTTTCCATTTTTGGCTATCCTTTTTCTTTTGATATTACTAGACATATATGCTGCAGTGGTGGGGTTAGGATTTTTTGTTTAGGGTAGGGCAATTGGGCCTCTATGGGTCTCTCTCTCTCTCCCCCCTTATTTATCATCGATAGGAGATATGCTTTTATGTGAACCCCCTTTATTATGAATAACATATATACATAAGACCAAATTGTTAGGGTGGGGGCATGCCCAATGCACCCGGCAACCGAGCTAGCTCCACCCCTGTAGTGCCGCTCTAAAAAAAGTTCGGATATTTAGGCCCCGCACGCCAGCTCGAGATTTGATTGCGTGGGAATTGGAAACAATATGTCATTAATCACAGTGACCAGAGGAAATGAAAATTACTCATACTCTTTCATGGCGTATCTCCGCCATGCAAATTAGTTGGAGTAATTGTAGTGAGTTGAAACGGACTGTTGCGCTCGATTGGCTTCCTGATTGTGGTGAGTTGAAACGGACTGTTGCGCTCGATTGGCTTCCTGTGTTGGTTACAACGTTTTGTAAGAGAGAACCTATATACCTGAATGGAGGGAGTACATGGAAATTCTAGCTGTTGGGGAACAAAGAGCCACACCACTACCGTACCAGACCCAATGCAAATTCGCTGGCCACTCTGCTAAGGTGTTGGTGATTTTGGCAGGAGTACGAATTAATCGTGCCAACGCATGGACATCTGGGGACAATATAGCTTATGGTACATGACACGTATGTGTGAATACCGGCCAGTCTTTTCTCTGTTCATTTTTGGAGAGAAACACAGTGATGCATGAACAGGAAGAGAGCTAGCTGTTCTCGACGTTCTAATTAAATTTGCTTTCAAATCCTTTCGAAAATGTCACCGGCCAGGCGGCCACAGCTAATTATAAATGAAAAAAAATTTAAAGATTGGTGTTCACACACGTTCATGTGTACTCCCTCCGTTCCTAAATACTTGTCGCTGTTTTGCACTGTGCAAAACAGCGACAAGTATTTAGAAACGGAGGGAGTAGATACCAAACGGTAGGGCGTACATATTTTCATATTTCCATGCATTGGCACGATTAATTCGTACCAAAATCACCAACACCTTAGCAGTGGCTGGCAGCATTTTTTGAAAAACATGAATTGCAAACAGGTATATTTGTACCGGCCCTGATGCAAAATTTAAGTGGCAACTTTTGAGATCTGAGAACTCAGTATGGTGGTATTTGTACCCGATGCAAAATGAGATAATTCCATATTTGCCACTGAGAATTTGCCCATATGCCCAAATGCCACTGAAAATTTGTCTGTTCCAAATATGCCACTCAAATTTTGCATGGAGTACAAATATGCCCCTACCGTTAATTGACCGTTAAGTAAGAGATGAAAACACAATTTTGCCCTGATAGTATGTTGATTTTCCATCTACAACAAAGTACTCATTTTAAAGAACTTATAATTCCAGATTTTTAAGATGTTAGTAAGACACCCTTTTGGAGTAAGTTTCAGCAATAACGATTTTGGCATGAAAAATTGAAAATTTCAGCAGCATTTTCCTTGATTTTACTTAACATCACCAAATTCATAGTAGATTCAGCAGAATAATATACTCCTTCCGGCCGGAATTACTTGTCTCTAATTTAGTACAACTTTGTTTTTTTTCTGACCTAGGGTATTTAGATCAATATGAAATAACTGACAATTGACTTAACGGTCAACTAGCGGTCAACTAACGGCAGTGACATATTTGTACCACATACAAAATTTGATTGGTATATTTGGAACAGGCAAATTTTCAGTGGCATTTAGGCATATGGACAAATTCTCAGTGGCAAATATGGAATTCTCTCATGCAAAATTTGAGTGGCAGATTTGAAACAGGGGAATTCTAAGTGGCATTTGGACATCTGGAAAAAATTGGATGGCAAATAGGGAATTCTCTTCTATATTAGTGATTTAGCCACAGGTTTAACTTTGTTAGTGAAATTGCATAGGTCGTCGTCAGCCTGTCATGTTGTTTACCTATTCGGATGCCTTGTTTTTGCATGTTTGTAGTCATTATGCACTCTGTTTTGTTAATTGTTATCCAATGTCACCCAGGTTTATGTTATGTGACGAAGAATTGTGATGTTGGCATTGGCAATATATGCAGTATGAGATCAGCGAAAGTTCAATTTCTGGGACAGCAGAATAGTTAGGGTGGTGGCATGGAAGCGAACAAAAGTTCAGTTTTTTTTTTCAGGGCTCTCTGAATAACTGGCGCTGGTTTGCGCATCTCCTTTAGATCTATTATCATTTTTGTACACATATATTATTATTTTGCGGGGATTGTACAGATAGAACTAAATGGATGTTCCTAGCTGTTGGTATAGCTCATCCTATGTTCGTATATGATTAATTTTCAGTGTATAAGCATGTCATTAACTATGTATTTAGACTGTCGATCAGGGCAACTATAGAATGTCATATTGTTCTGACATGAAACTATCCAGCTGGCTTCTTTTAGCTAACACCCCCAAATTTGACTATGTGGAATGTAGATGCTCTTAATTCTTTCAATTCTTCTTTTCTGCTGCTGCTTGGCTGCCGAACAAAGAGAGCTGCAGTCGCAGACACACGCACAAAAAAAGCAGGGGAGAAAGAAGAAAAGCGTGGCAGATAAGGGAAATTAGTGAGACACGATCGATGGTTTACGCAGCTTCCTCCTGGCGAAGAACTCCGCCCACTCGTCCGTGAGAACGAACACCGGCTCCTCCTCTCATCTTGCTCCGGTTGGAGTGGCTGCTCTTCCTTGCGGGTGCCAAGCCGCCGCATTCGGTTGTCAGGGCCGCAGGGGTGGAACCCAGAGGCGGATGCGGTGGTGGTTCGAAGGGTGCGGCGGATCCACGAGAAAATTGTTTTTCTTTTGTTCGAAGGGTGCTCCCCGAAGCCAAATTGAATTTCCTCTTTGTCTACCGAAGCGCATTGGAGCTGGCTTAACGGTCAACATAATCCTTGTTCAGTGTCGAAATCACTTTACCAAACAAAGCCAAGTGTCCCGAAAACATATGAACTAAGATTACTGACATACGCAGTCATTCTCTACACGCCTCATCCAGGCAACCATAAGAATAGAACATTCAAACCTAACAAATTTGCAATTTTGTAGCATAGATCTCAATATTTGATTCTAAGACAATATTGGTAGACCTTATGATCACTAACATATGCAATCATTCTCTACAAACTGCATTCAGGCAGAGCTTGTCGCATGGCATGGCATACGAATTACTCGGAAACAAACAAAAAACGCTAACAGAACAGGATCTGCCCAAACATACGACATAAAACAGGTAGTAAAACATGAAGGTTCCGCATAATCAAAATAGGGTCCTAAAGCTCATTATTATAAATTTAGGTAGTCCTTAGTAGGCGTCATCCTGGCCGCCACCATAGCTTCTGCCACCACCGCCGCCGCCATAGCCGCCGCCACCACCAAAGCCACCGCCGCCGCCTCCGCCAAAGCCACCACGGCTCCCTCCTGCCGGTCTCTCATTGGCAAAGTTCACACGGACACTACGCCCATCAAGTTCCTGCAAGTAATGGCATGACATTAGATGCTGAAGCCTTGTGGCGAAGAGCACAGCATGCATATCAAACATGCGCAATTGGCTAAAGGCAGGCACAGTACATTAAACATTCATCAATAACTCAGTAAAGCAGGCATATAGAATAAAATAAACAACATAATAATGAAGATGGAAAATATTTGGAGCCTTAATCTGCAACTTAGCAACATCCAAATGATAAGAGAAATTGAATTCCTGGAAATGGTCCACCATGCAGTTGTTTCATTCAGAAACTACAAACACTTAAAAATTTATCAACTCTACTGCAAAGCAGAACAGGGCATGTCTGTTTTGACTCACCTGACCATCCATGCTAGACGCAGCCTTCTTTGCATCCTCTTCATTGGAGAATTCCACAAACCCAAACCCCCTGGACCTTCCAGTTTCTCTGTCAGTGATCACACGTGCTGCAACATGCAAAGTGTTTAGATCATGCAACAATAATAGCGATGAACTGCCACCAAAAAATTTGATAGCGTATTGCAAAACGTTTACATGTTCAAATAATAGACAGGATAACATGAACAACGTCTGAACAAACAGCTAACTTATCAATATTATTCAACAAATCACTGAAGCAGTGAGGATAATAACAGAGCATGAATAACATGGGAACAAACAATCGACTTGGGCAAATTATTCCAAGATATATACTGACCTTCATAGACCTCCCCAAAGCTGGAAAACGCCTCTTTCAAAGAACCGTCATTAGTACCCCAGGAAAGACCTGATAAAAAAAACATGCTAAGTTCTATTGATCTATGACATGCTTGTGCCGATAGACACCAAAAGTAAGGTAAAAAAACCCACCGCCCACAAAAAGCTTGTTGGACATGAACCGAGCAGCATTGAACATGGCAGGTGCTGAGCCAGCTGAGACACTGCTCGCGAAAGCACTCTGCCTAAGAAGGCTTCCGAGCTTGTTAAACGCCGCCATGGAGGAAGACTAGACCTGCAACAACATATTTCAATCATCAGCGATAGGAGGATCCAAAGGTACGAACACAGGCAAACACCCGTAATGATTGGCATGAACCGTAAACAGCATAGCCCAACTTTTAAGAGTTTATGGTGCAAGTTTCTACAGAAACACGTCTAATCTTCCCAAGGGTCACCTCAGGCCACGCTCTTACGGCTTCCATAGAGGGGAAGGGCAGACAGGCTCGCCAGGGAACAAGATTAATCGAAACAAAACAAGAATACCCAGACACAACATCAAAAGATCAGAGTGCCTAGCCTATTTCAGCCAAAGATCCCAGCCAAATTCCATGTCAAAAACATGAACTCCACCCCGAACCTTACCCTCGTACTAATACGACGCCAACACCCGAAAATAATCCAACAAAACAGAAATAAATCGTATTCCCTCGCCCCTCGAACGAATCGGCGATTAAACAACACGGACGCGAAATCATACTATCTCCTCGGCCAAAAATCTCATTTCCCCCTTCATACCGAGACAAATAACAACAAATAAGGACCGATCTAGCAGCAAGAGAGAGCCACGGATCACCGGATCCGTCGCGCCATGACGAACAATAGATCGGGCGGAGAGGAACGGGGCCGTACCTGAGTGGGGTATGAGACGAGAAGAGTCGAGACGGCGGGGAGGGGAATGGAGATGGGAAAGTGGGGGCTGGGGTTTAAGAGGAGAGGGGCGGAGGCGGCTAGGGTTTTGTGGTGCTTTGCGGTGCGGCTTGGCCTCTCGCTATGTACTGGTACCGAGCGCACCAGGCTTCCAAAATATCTCGCCTCGGTTTGGACTCTAGAGGCATCAACGGAAAATATCTGGTGGGCTTCTGGTGGGCTGGATAAGAAGGAGCTCCTAATTACGCTACGGGGATGACGATTTGTACCCCCGAGAACTCTCCATGACCTGTCCTCCAAGAAAACACTTTATCTCTCTCCCATTACCCGGACTTATATCTCAAAAAAAAATCAGGGTAGCAGATTACCAGATTCCAGCACCGATGCATCACACACGCAGTAATAGTTGCTTTTTTGTGATATCGAGCATGTAATTCAAGCTCGTTTGTTCATGGGAAGAAAAAGCAAGGGCCTTTCATCCACTAGTTTTGAAATGAACGGCCGGTGGGCTTTTTTTTGCCACAACAGCTATGTGACAGATGAAATTTTGAGCTTGTACTAACCATGTTTTGTTTGAGATATGAATCAAAATGATTGCTATGTAGTTACAGATGGAAAGTAAAATCATAATGTATATGTGCGGGCCATAGGAAGATTATACACGGTGGTGCAAGATACTCTCGTATCTCGGGTGATCTTTATGCTGTTAAAATGTTGATGATGTTTTGCTCATCTCAGAGCGAAGACGATTACTACAAGAAAATGAAAATAAAACAAAAAACGGTGATCCTCTCGTACGGATCTTGTTTCTTAGTTGCTAGCTTTGTGTTCATGTGGCCAATTGCACTGAGAAACACACAAAGCTTTCTTTAGGGGCCGGAGAAAATTGGCGCATATCCAGATGGCCCGATCAAAATAACCCAACCCACTATTCTCATCGTGCACACAAAGACGGCTCAATTTGTTGGAGCTTCTTCAAGCAAGATTAGTGAAACAGGGAGCAGTATTTTTTTTTTTAGGAAAAGACAGATATTGCATTGGTTTGGCTACGGTTTTGGGCCAAAATGCATGGACACAAGCAGAAGACGTGAAGTCTTCAAATGTCAAAAAACAAAGAAAGAAATATGTGAAGTCTTCAACAGTATCACAACATTCAGAATGAGAGACATCTTTTTTTTTTACTAACCTCGTCAGAGGGCAGGAAACTGCCGCGATTCATTTAAAAAGAATAGAATGGCCCGGTTTATGAGGAAAACTAGGCCGAAAACCATACAAGAAAGGCTCACCTTGCCTAGCTCAACTAGACCCGAAACCCGACACAGCCACAACATAATACTGTTCTGTCGCACACACAACACAAGAACAGTAATGCTCGCGTAACAACACACATATCCGGGCCCGCTGCCCCGGCGTCCAACCACCTGCACCACCTTCCAGGGCCGCCGCCCTGACATCTCCGCTTACATAAGAGCTGCAATGCCGCACGAGACGGGCTCTTCGTAGCCCTAGCCGCGCAAGGCAACCGCTCGTAGACCTCAACCGCCGCACCGAACCCGGGGCCGCCACCCTAACATCCAAGACAACCGATCCCCAAAGAGATCGCGTTGACCGGGCCGACAATCTCCCTGCCCCAACAGCACAAGATCCACACCCTAGTCGTGGCAAACCGCAGCCCCACACCGACGTACACTGTAACCAAACCTGAGGCCGCTGCCCCGGCGTCCGCCACACACGATGACAAAGCAAAACCACATAGAAGCCTAAGCTTGTACCCGTCAACGGTCTTGGCCACCAAGACGATGCCTCCAAGGAGGAAGCGACGTGTCCGCCGCCATCGCCCGTTCCAGACAAACCAGAGCTTGGGTTTTGACCCGGAAAGCCAAGCACCCGCTTTCGGAGGGCGGGGAAAATCTACAACGACGCCTCCAAGGAGGGAAACGACGCCAAAGAGTGCTGCCGCCGTCGGCTCTGAGCACATCGAAGCAAGGCTTTCGCCTAGAAGCACACCCCATCCACCAAAATTAACAGCCAAGAAGGCTGCAGCCAACCAAGGCACAAGACCAAGCATGCCACGCAAATATTGCAGTTGTCATCACCAACACCTCACCACCATGCCCAGCAACCACCGCAGCACCCCAACCGCGATGCAAGCCAGACCCGGCGCCAGGGACGGCCGCCGGGTCCACCGTCGCGACGCCGCCGCGCCGCCGTCCCAAACCTACGACACACCGCCACCACCGTAGATCAGCAGTCGGGGCTCCACCGGGACCGGAGTCCCCGTGGCGACACAACACCTCGAACTCCCTGCACCACGCCGCAGCAGCTCACCGAGGCGCCGCCACCGTCAGATCTGGGCGCCAGGCTCAAGACCAACAGACGCCCGGCCACGACGCCGCACCCGCACGACTCCTCGCCGAGGGCTCAAGCAAACGCCGCCATCTCGCCCCGGGGCCACCGCCCCGGCTTCCCCGCGCCGGTGAGCCCACCATCTTCATCCCAGTCAAGGCCAATGGGCGCCAGCGCCACACGCAGAGAGGAGGTCCCCCCTGCCCCTTTTGGCAGCGGAGGCCCACCGCCACCGTGGCTCCGAGGCCAGCGGCAGCGGCGGCAGAAGGTAGCACGGGGAAAAACTGGGGCGGCGATAGGGTTTCTCCTGGTGCCGCCTGGGAGCAGCACGGGGAGTCGTGGGGTGGGGGGAAAAGGATTCTAAGTATTTTTCTTTGAGACATCTCTTATTAAGGCTCAGGTTCACATGAAGCCAATGTTCGAGGTTCCATCTAGAACTTATTCCAACTAATACCACATCACAATCACATACAACGCCGCAGGGAGAAACCATCTTAACTACAGTGAACTCGGTGTCATGGATCTCCACCTGCCTGTGTCCCAAATCCATTATCTTAATCAGATCCATATGTCAGAGGTGCAGTCCCCACCCGGATATCTCATCTCATGCGCCAAGGAGGGACCCTCCGGTTCGGTACCGAAATCCACAAAGAAGTTGGGGTTGACAGTCAGTCCTCCTTTCTCAGTGTCAACATCGATCTGCAACATGTGAGAGCCCTTCTTTAGAAGATCAGGGCCGTAGAACTGCTCATCCCACCGGCTGAAGAGAGAATTGGTCACATAAACCCTCTTGCCATCCAAGCTCAGCTGAATCATCTGTGGACCACCTCTAAGTCGATGCCCCTGATGTAAGAAGCAATGCAGTGTCAGTAATATTCAGGTTACTAGACATCAATGTGTTCCTCAAATATTGCCTCATTGCTAATAGTTCAGAACAAGTGTTTATGGTTCCAATGCAGATGAAATGCACGCAATATGACTGTAACTGTATAGCAGCACTGCAAGGTGGATGTGTTGCAGTTTGGTAGCAAAATCACATTTCAAATGAATCTTTCTTATGAACAACAGAGCCATTAACCGGAGAACAGCTGAATTTACCTTGACCTGGGGCACAGCGTACTGCTGTTCTGTATCATCCTCAGTCACATAGACGACATCGCTGCCCTTTTGAAGAAGCCCACCCACCCACACTTGTCCAGCCAGCACAGGCTTTGCAGGGTCCTCAATGTTGTATTGCCTGATATCCCCATGAAGCCAATTGACCAAGTAGAGATAGCGGTCATCGAGAGAGATGACGAAATCAGTTATCAGTCCTGGCATTTCAGGCAGAATCCAGTTGCGCACCTTCAATGGTTCTATGGATATAGCTACCTACAGATGCAAGCATAAAAAGTGTAAACAAGATGGAAAATAAACTTCATTATGTTTAAACGAAGTAGGCATTATCATGTATTGTGAACAGACCTCATGGCTCCATGATCCATCTGCAGTTTTGAAGAATCTCACCATGTTGCTAGTTAAAGCACAGCCAACATAGCCAGTGTCCTTTGATGGGTCATGTAAAAATCTCACCTGCAGAGGAGACAACCAGAGAACAATGGTTATATGACATACAGGTGAAGCAATACTCCGAATCTTAGTATTTGATACAAACCTCCAGTGGAAGAAGACCTGTACTGCCTAAATCCAGTGTCTGCTTGAGCTCACCACCAGGCCAGTCGTATACATGCAGGTGCCTTCCATATAGACCATCCTGGACATGCTGAAGATCAAAACCTGTCCTGAACGCCGCAGGGGCTCCCCACGATGAACTAATCATCGTTTTGTGACGAGGCTGGTACCAGAAATCATAGCCAAACAAGGGGCTGTGGCCTGGCTTTTCCCATCTGCAAGTAGAAATTATTTAATCAATACACTTGTAACATTGAAAACCCCGCCTGTTCTCCAAAAGTCAAGCAACAACTTGTCATACATGAATAATCATTCCTGAGCACATCATTTTAACCTCAACATCCGCAATAACTGGTCAACTGATCAGAAGTAATGTTACTCTAATAATACTGCTCATTTGGTAAGATGTAAATCAACATTGGGTGGTCTAATGATTCTGATATGCATCAGCATGAGGTGGTTTCATGATGAATGGTAGTGGGTTACAACCTGTAATTTTAGCCCTAGCTATATGTTATGTTTCAATGCGAATGCTGCCTAAATTTTGTGAAATAAATGAACTAACCGTCCTTTGACATTAAATTCTGAATCCAACAGGAGAAAGCCATTGCCAGCAGCATTCCCCTCCTTGTCCCCCAGGCAAGAAATCATAATATCACCAGATGCAAGGCAATGAGATGTGTGAGGGAAACCAAGCCCAGTCTTCTCAGCAATGTCCTCAGCCTGGACAACCTTATGCAAGGCAGGTGCCCTCGGATCCTTTGCAGTGTCAACTACATACACGCGACCTGACCTGTGAAACAACCATGGGAGCAGAATTAGTTACAAACTCTGCTCTGCACCCGATCGACATCAACTAATTTAACTGTTCATCCATCTGATCATCATCGCTTTATACTCACAGCAAGGACGGAAGAATCAAGAATCGCCGGCTGGTGGACGCATCGCCATGGCAAGAGCTGCAAGCGTTCCAGCCTGAATGATGCAGTTCATCACCAATGTGGGTGGCCGGGAGCCTGTGGATCACCTGGGAGTATGTAGCAGAATTTGGATCCACGTCTACCGTAGCCAGGTAATCCGGCTTGTCAATTCCAGTACCTGCAAAATTTCACACGGTCAACACATAATTTCCTAACACCTATACACAAGGCTGACCAAAGACCCCTACATATCTTTCTCATGTTCAGATGGTTGCTTCTGTGTTCAGAAACTCTTATGAAAGAAACCATGTGCTACCGACAGGGACTGACTAGATGATTCTGAACCGCAACTTAGCCAGTTCGGCCTCTTGTGTGACAGATAGTGTCAGTTTCTGCCGTTGAAGGTACATGCATGATGCATGCCTATGTGAATTAAAGCTGGCTGATCTGATTACCTGCTAAGCTCGACGCAGGCTAATTAACTGAAGATATAGAACAAAAAAAATTCATACTTAATGCAGTTGCAAAAGAGTCGGAGATCTGACCAAAGGTAGCACTCCGAATTTCTTATCCTTTGCTGTCCTCGTTAATTTGACGCTAATTTATGAATGATTGCTCCCTTCCACCGTAAGTATACTAGTAGTATTAAAAAACTTCCAGGATTAGAATAATTAAGCACTCTGTCCGTCGCAGTCCAGGACAGGTCTTGAGCACACTACCAGTACCCCCTAGTACTCACTGGCCAGAGATCTACGCGATTAACGCAGGCGAGTGCGTGTTCATCGCGTGTACGGGCCTCTCCGGCTCTCCGTCGCCTTGGCCAGTGGGACCGAAACCGATGGATATGGCATGGATTCTGGGGGAGGGGGGAATTCTGTAGGGGCTGGTGAATTTGAGCGTACCATTGTAGACACAGGTGACGTAGAGGAGCCCCTCGCGCGGGCCCTTCTCCATGGCCTCCAAGGGCGTGGCGTACCCGGGCCCCTTCGCCGCCCCGCAGCACCCCGCCTTCGCGCCGCCGTTCGCCGTCCCGGCCATCGTCGCCCGTGCTCTCAGGTCGTCCCCCCTGCAGAAAAACCCAATCACCCGGGTGTGAGCCCCGCGCGAGGCCACCGCAGAAGCAGCAGGAGACGGAGGAGAGAATCGGAGAAAACCAAAGCCGAGCGCTGACTCACCGTAGAGACGGAAGCAGGAGGAGGGAGAGGGAAGAGTGAGTTGTCTCTGTTTTTTCTTCTTCTGTGAGAGCGAGCGCGCGAGCAGAGATGGGAGGAACGGCGGAACAGGGGTGGTAATTATACAGGGGAGGGTCCGGCCGCCACGCGGCGAGCGGGATGCGCCCGCGGGCCGCGCTTTGCGATCCGTGCGGAGCATGATTGGCAGGGATAGCCGAAAGCGTCAGTTTTAACCGGGCCCCCGGGCGGGGGCGGGGGGAGGCGAGGCGTGGCGTCGTATCTGGACGATAATGCGGGGCACGGGACGAAGGAATGGGATTTCCCGTCCCGGAACGCTGCTGGGACCTGGGACGAAGCCAAAATTTGGACTCACAGGGAAGGCGACGAAGAACGGAAGAAGCGAACGGCCTCGCGGTTGCCACCACGTCCACGTACGTAGGAGTACGTACCCTCTCACCTCACGCACGGACTCGCATAGAACGGACCGTGGTTAAATTGGGAAATCTACTCCGTATTTTCCAATTTGCGGTCCACACCAAACACACGGTAGAAAAAAAAGAGAGAAATTACGAGCACATACACGGTACAGAAAGCCACGCTAGACTCTCACCAACCAAGCGTGCGAAGCTCGGTGCATGCATGATGCATGGATGCTCTGCCGTGCCGGATCACTTCTCTTGGCCACCTTTTGCCGTGTCGCTGACTCACCGGTGACATACAAATCCCAAGGCTGATAAGGATGCCTGCCCTGAACAACGCCCGCCCAAAGTACAAAACACGAAACAACGATTAATCCACGACGAGAACGGGAGCTAGGAAGGTAGCAAAACCAAGTAACGGTGCCAGTCCATGCATCTGACCTTTCTTTCTTTTAGGATCGAATTGTGCATTTGACTTGAGCTGTCACGATGGCGCGGATCATCCCGGATATGCTATTTTATCACCACGCATCCGGTGCGCGCATGCGGAGTAATAACCCGCGACGCCATTATCTTGCTTGCCACGATAGTAAGAAAGCAGAATATATAATCGGGGGTCATCTGCTGCAGGTTTGGAATATTGGAAGTTGTTGAATTGCCAGATCTGATCTGAGCAGCGGAGTGAGGAAAGGAGCCATCTGATAGATCCAAGAATCTGGCGCACGTACGAAGTTTCGGACTAGCTGTTATTCCATGTCAACCTAGAATGGCGTTGCAAGATTAAGATTCTATTTAGCATCATGGTGGACTATATATGATAGTCATGTTTGTTCGATCGGCTCTTTATTTCTGTTCGTTGTTTAACTAACTTTCGTTTCTTACCTATGTGGGCAATTTGTTACATCAGCACACACACTTTAACAATCTCAAACCGAGAGTAAGTAATTACATAACCATGTATGCAATTACTTATGGGTTTTGCTAACGCTCAGTCGCCTGGGACAAAGCTTTTCTCAGTCGATTCTGTTTACCTGAGATTTGGGCGTGAGTTCTGTCTGAGATCTAACACGTGATTTGCTTGCGTACATTTTTTCTTGAGCAAATTCCTTGCGTATATTTGCTGCCGGTCTGTTTGGCCGAACAGGCCACCTGAGGTGGATGGGCCTGCGGCTGGTTTCAGTCCTTTTTGTACTATGTATGATTATGATTATTTTTTTTGTATAGTGTGGAAACCAATGGGTTGTGAAACCGTGTACGAGTATACATTTTTGTCTTTGCGTGGCTACATTTGACCTCTTCTCTTTTTATTTCTAGGTAGATTTTTTTGGGTTATATATACATTATGTGCAAGACTAGGATTTCTGTTGGGACCGCCTAATTCAGTTCTTTGTCGATACATAGGGGTCTACAGTAGCCATCCAATTAGCGTCGGACTCTAATGTGTATTTTTGTTTTGCATTATATCTTTGTTTTCGTGTTGGAGTTTGGTGTTGTATTCTGCAACCCAATGCAACGGAGAAAATTATAACTGCAACCGAAAAATTATAGGGACAACATACACCGAGCAATGCGGAAAATTAGGGTGCAACAAGAAAAATTATAGCCGCAATAGGAAAAGTCATGGGTGTGCAACTAGAAAAATTACAGCCGCAACCCTATGCAAAGCGAAAAATTACGGCCGCACTGAAAATTTACAGCCGCATCCCTATGCAACGAGAAAAATTACGGTTGCAACAGTCGCAACCCTATGCAACGGGAAACTAAGGGTGCAATTGAAAAAATTATAGCCGCAACCCCAAGAGAAAATATATGGGTGCGACCGAAAAAATTATAGTCGCAGCTTCATGCTACCGAGAAAAATTTCAGCTGCAATTTTTTAGAGTAATTTCAGTTGCAATTATGATAAAAAAAATCATTGGCAGACATCTGGAAGCATACAAACAAAAGGCCCATAGCTTGTTCAAAAAAAGCCGGCCCATAGTAAAGCTAAGCATCCGTGAGGCTAGCTCAAAGGTGTTAATCTAACTATTCCTAACCCACACACCGGCTTAGGGGGTCTCGATGGGGGCCTCAAGTCCTGAACGTACGCGCTGGCTGATGAGGAGGATCGATCGTGTCAGACGTAGAGAGGCTCGTCGACTGAGAAAGAGCAATTTCTCAGTCGACTGGGCTCTAGACAGACCCATTACTTATTACGTGCACTTAGGTCAGCCACAACCCAAAGTGAGATAGCCGCAAATTAAGCACAAGCAGACAAGCCTTCTGCCAAGTAAGGGATAAGCTGGCCTTCACAAGCTAGCCATCTATCCAGACTGCTCGATTAGTCAGCACACAGCAGCGCCACTAAAAGTTCTTCCCCCAAAAATGTTTTCTCTGCCTTATCCAAGCAACAGACAAAACTCTACAGGAGCACAGCCTCCAACCTTGCAAAGCGTGGCGATGACGATTCTCATGGAGAGGATCGAGTGTTTGTACCTACACTCTACACACTGCCTCGTGTAAAATCTTTCGGGCAACTGCGTCCGGAGCGCATCACTGAAATGCAGCAGATCGGGGTTAATTTAGTTGATGTGATCGACATGGGTGAACTATGAACCATGCACATTTTGTTAAGTTCGCCGCGCCGGTGGCCCAGCGATGTTCTGAAGAGGTTCACACTTTCTTTTTTTCAAGTCTGGAGAGGTTCACACTGACGCAGGCTTGTGCGCATATGCCGGCCATGCCATGGCCGCGCGTGCTTCCGTTCCGGCTGACCACTGTGAACTGTCCACGCAAACTCCAGTCTTCACACCAAAGCACCAAGCAGTCCACCAAACAAACACCTCATGGGCATCCGCATCAATCACACGCAGGCGCTCCCACGAGAGGAAACTCGAGTCGAAGCCCCTCGCTGCCGGTGCAGAAGGGACGAATGAAATGGCCATGGAATCTGTCTTTGAGAGAGAAAAGGGGGCAAGGAGGACGTACGATGGCGCGCCACGAAGCCGGAGTGGTCGCGGGTTTTTGTTTTTCCGTTAACGGACAGTAGAGACGTATTTAAGATAGAATGGCACATCTGGACCGTTGAATGCATCAGCGGCCGAGATCCGACGGCATCGGAATAGGAAGAGATCGGCCCCTGGAACGAAACAACACCGATTCGTGTCCCCGTCTAATCCCTCTGCCGCCCCCTGCTCGTCCCCGGAGGCACACCACCGCCGCACCGTCCGCCGGAGGAAAGGTGCGCTCCCTCGTTCCCGCTCAATCCCCATGTCTTCTCGAACCATAAAGAATTTGACCATAGGATTCGTATAGGTATTTAGTTTCTCTTTAGCTATTAGTTCGCGGCGGGCAAGACGCGCGGACTCTGGATCCGCTAGATGCGATTAGGGGCTCTAATTGATGATTGTTATGTATAGTATCGTACTACCGTCATATGGTCAGGTTTTGGGTGGAGCCTAAATGCCTAATAGCCGTCATGATGCGGCTACCTGTGTGGTTGTGAATTGGGTGCTAATGTTAGGGTTTAAGTCTCCGCATGCTGCGGTGCAAATGACTTACACGCAAGTGGCGATACCGTACGGGTGTGCATTTCTCTTCATAGATTTCAGTGTGTATGAATTTGGCTGTATTGAAGTCCTTTATTAGTATAACGGCAAAGCTTTTGCCTCTTTAAAAAAAAAGGTATATTGAAAACAATGAAAAAGGAAATTGTGAAGCTAGTCAAGCTTGATGAATAGGCCTGAGTCCTGACAATGGGTAGGAGATGAACTGGATTAATGACACACTCAAATTTTATATTCCTGCATTTACATTAGGATATCATGGAAACATGTAAGTTTGATTTTTCAAGACCAAATAGTAATAACTGCAAAGCTAATGTGTGCTAATGTTGCTCCACTGTTTGCCTTGTGTTGCAGATTTGTTTAGTGAGCTTAAGCTGGTGGAAATTTGCCTAGTCACGTGTCATATTTAGCGTCTGCTTAGTGATGAACAACTCTCACGGTCAGCCATTACCTCCTGGTGTTGGAACCTGGCAACCTCCACCTTCAAACCATCCTTCACAATTTCAGCCTAGTCCACGTCCACATGCTTACCCAACACCATATGACACCAGACCCAATGGTGGCAACAATCAGAATACAGCAAATGTCTTCTATGCAACACAACCTTTTCATCCTAGTCCACATCCACATGCTTATCCAGCACCATACGACACCAGACCCAATAATGGCAGCAATCAAGATACATCAAACCTCTTCTATGCTACACAGCCTAACACGCCTTTACTTCCTGCTCAGAGTACCCCTAATGCACCCACAGATCCTGGGAATTGGCAGGCCCATCAGACTGCTCATGAGGTTGCCAACCATAATGGTAGTGCAGCAAACATCGAATCTGCTGTCCAAGAGGCTGTTCTCCATGAACAGGTATTCATATTCTCCAGAGGATCTAGATTATACTTGTGTTATGTTTATGTTTCTTAATCGGTTGTCTATATGATAACTAGGACATTGAGACGCAGCAAGTCATACAAAATCAAAGGTTCGTTCCCCCCATTTCCTTTTGTGCTGATGGTCCACAGCTGTCTGCAGTTGCTTGATGTATCGGTGTCCTGTTCATTTTTTCATTCAGACAAGCAAATGCAACAAGCGAGCCTGCAGAATATGGGGAAGACATGCTTTTGAGCCGGCGTGATCCTAATGCACTGAAGGTGATAATCTATCATTCTTATTATTTTCTGTCATTTCCTCCTTCATTTGTTTCTCTGTGAAAATTGAACTCGATTAGTTAATTCAGTTTCGTTACCTTCATTTTTTAGGAACACTTGCTAAAGATGACGGTTGACCATCGTGCGGAGATGGCAAACAAAAGGGGAAAGTCACTTCAGCATGATAACGGTCATTATATTTCCACAAATAATACTCTACTTGTCTATTTCCATTTCCCTACTATTTTCTGTTTCACACCTCCAAAGTGTGTAAACTTCTCATTTATGATGATTATGATTTGACACTATGAAATACTAATTAATATCAGTAGAAGGATATTTCCAGGGGAAATGAATTAAATCCTTCAACTTGTGTTTTCTTGCTGCTAACATTTTGGTTGTCATGTTCTTATGTTACATACGTGTTGAATTATATACATAGTTGGTTCCATCGTTAAAGTGAGGCAACTCTTTGCCAATTAAACCTGATGATTAAGCATGCTCACCAGGCAATGTTGAAATTGGCAATGGCTATGGTGTACCAGGAGGTGGTGCTTATCACGCTGGAAGCTTTTCAAGTGCTCAAATGAGTATGCCACCTCTCTCTAAGTCACTTACTGCTTTGGGGTATTACATATTTACATGCCACTTCTCTCTAAATTACTTGCTGCTTTCAACTAAACTAACTTTTTTTTTCCTACAGATAAACCAAAAGATGGTGCTGATGATCTTCCCGAGTTTTTGAAGCAGAGGTTAAAAGCAAGGGGAATTCTTAAAGACAAGGCAGCAAATGATAATAGCGCAGCTAAACAAAAGGTAATTTATAATTATTTAACTATTTTTTCCCTTACATTTACTCTCCATTCTTTCTGTTAGCAGGAAGTAGAAACTGGATTGTGGTAGATAGGGTAACCTTGAATCAGTGCTAGCACCATCTTGCTATTGTAGACACATAACTACATAAGATATTTGATATCATGTAGGATCATGTGTGTATGAGTGACTTAGATGAAGAGAAGAATCAGAAGATGTTGTGAAATAAACTTATCAAAGCTGTATGGTAAATTTTTTTTTTAAATCTGAATATGCTGGTCCCTGCCATGGAATCTGTATAAATGGAAATGGTTATTTTATACCAGGTGATATAATATTTTGCACCGATTGGTGTACTGAAAATGAAAAAAATATCCCTTCTGCATTGGTATTAACTAGTATTAAGTATCAACATCTCTTTGAGAACCTAAATGCACGGTTGATCTTTCTCTTTACACATTCAATTTGTGCTTGTGCCACTGGATTCCAGGCAGATTCTCAGGAAGGCCACAACATATCTGCCCAAGAGTTACCTCCTGGTTGGGTAAGTATATGCTAATATTTTCTCATACTGTTTTTCCGAAGTGTTTAATAAATTTTCTAGCTGATATGCATAGCCAACTGTGTCTTGATTTTCTTGGTCACTTTGCAGTGTATCCTGGACACTCTAATATATGTGTGTCTTTAACAAACTTGTATCTGGAGACATCAGTTTATTAATTTTCAAGTTTTCATTTGCTAACTTGGACACGCTAGTATATGTGGCATCCTTCAACAGCTACTATTTGCTGTGTATTTGCCATATCTATTGATTATGAGCTTATAGTAGTTACAAGTTACAACAGTCCGTTCTCCTCCATTAACTTATTTTATTTTAGGTCGAGGCGAAAGATCCAACTACTGGTGCTTCTTATTTCTATAACCAAAGCACTGGAGTGACCCAATGGGATCGCCCTGGTGGTGCTGTGAATCCTGTGCAGCATCAAGCTGCTCCATCATTGCCAGAGAATTGGGAGGAGGCACTTGACAAATCAACAGGTGTTGAATTTTTCTGTATCAACCGCACAATATTTGTCAGAGCGAAAAATGCCACTGTTTTATCACTGAACTTCTGTAACATTCGAAAACAATCTTGTGCTATTCCAAAGCTGAAAACAAGTCAAACATTAATTTTTGTTGAAATTCAACAGTTATCAGGAAGGAGAAACAGTTTTACCATAAATCATGCTAATCAAAGATATATTGTGTTTTTAAATGAGTTTTGCTTTTGATATGAATGCGTAGTATGGTATTATAAAATTGTGATATCATGAAAATAATTTCGTGACAAATCTATTGGTACCACTGTACCAACATGACCAACGTAAATATATTTTTACATATGTATTAGTAGTCAAAGAGAAGTTTGTCTACACGCTTTCTAGAACACCATGTATTTCTTAAAGGAACTCTTAGTGACACATCTATGGTTTGTTCATTATTTTAGGCCAGAAATACTACTATAATACAAAGACACATGCAACACAGTGGGAACCACCTACTTCTGTACAACCAGGTGTTGTGCCACATGCATCCACCGATGTTGCAGTTCAGCCGACTGCCCAAAATGCTGATCTTTGCAACCCTCACATGCAAAGATGTTCAGGCTGTGGTGGATGGGGAATTGGTCTTGTCCAGCCATGGGGATATTGCAATCACTGCACAAGGTACTCTATTGATAATCTAATCTTGTAAACTAGTAAATGTTATGAAGTTTTTGGGGGATTTATCTCAATCGCTGTGATCTTGTCTCAAACCATACCTACTTTATGATCTATCTATGTTGTCTATCGTTGCAGATGTACTTTTAGTAGCAAGCAATATCCATACCAAATGCAACAAATAAAATAATTTTAGGAATATAGGCATATAGCTAATGTTGGGTTATTATGCCCGTTTGCAGGGTTCAAAATCTGCCTTTTCAACAGTATCCATCTTACTCGAACAATATCGTGCAGTCAAGTGGCACCAATGCTCCCAAAATTCAAGGAAATGTTGCAACTAAGGACAGGTAAATGGGATTTGTATTCAGGGCGTCAGCTATTGTTGCTTAATCGGTTATGCTTCTTCTAGTTTATCCTGCTAAAATGTTGCATCATATTATTTATTTAGTTTGTCATATACATGCAGATCAAGCACAAAACCTCCTTCTGGAAAGGCAAACAAAAAGGATAACCGCAAAAGAAATCACGCCGAGGATGATGAGCTTGACCCAATGGATCCAAGCTCTTACTCAGATGCTCCACGGGGTGGCTGGTAAATGATCTCACTCTTCCTGAAGGCTTATTACGATTCATTAAAACTGATAATCTTGGCTGTTGTAGTTACGATGTGCTTCAGTTTAGCTAGGATAATCAATATAGAATGCAGTTGTAACAAGTTGCTCCTTTTTTTTCAGGGTTGTCGGCTTGAAGGGTGTACAACCACGAGCAGCGGATACAACTGCATCTGTATGTTATCTGATTTGCAACTTCCCTTTATGTGATCTAGGAATAAATTTGCCTACCCTCCGGCTTCCGTTCAGATGATAAGTAATATATCTAGGTGCCTATACACCCACTGAAAGCATACCATATGACCTGTTAGAATCTGTTGACAGGCTTCCATATATCATGGTTATTTGAGCCTTGAGAACTGGGCAAGCGCCTGTTAGTTACTGTCTCTGATAAATTCCCATGTTTCTTTATCTGTCACGTGGAACTAAGGATTATATGGAAGTAGTAACATATGGGATCTCCCAAAAAAAAAAACTACGGTACCTGTGATTCCAGATATAGATCAAACCTTAATACTTATCCTCTACTGAGAATAACTACTGAGAATAAGGAGTCCTCTTTTCATGGTTTATTAACAGGGGCCTTTGTTCCAACAAAGACCATATCCCTCACCTGGTGCCGTGCTGAGGAAAAATGCGGAGGTAGCATCCAATGGCAAGAAGCGTGGTGGCATGGCTGCAATCAGTAAAAGAGGGGATGGCAGTGACGGGCTTGGGGAGGCAGATTAAGCTTCTCAGTGAACTTCCTTTGCAGCCAGTAAATCTAGTGGTTTTGATATTGGAATTTGCTGAAACATCGACATATGGGCGACTACAAAGAAGCAACCTAGCAGCTGGAAAATTTACCAGGAACAAGTCCAGTGCAGGAGAGGCTAGTGCTGTCTGAGTTCACTGAGTTTATTCTTGCCTTATCAGCTCAGCGTATTACCTAACACATTGTGGCCTTGGCATGACATACCTGAAATATGTGTGTTTATTTATACTGGAAAGTGGTGGTACTCTGTAAGGTGAACAATTCAGCTTATGTAATGTGGGTATGAACAATTCTTTATCTAGGTTGACAAGGTCAGACTTACTGATGTATGACATTTCATGTTTGTACATTTGCTGAATTATCTTGTTGAGTCAGGTGTTCATTTGCTGATAACACAGTGACCAGATGCGTCTGCCTTCTGTTGACTCTACACTTCGGCGAAAACCATGAACTGATCCTGGCTGCACATGCTCCCGTATCCAAAAAATATTGTCCATATGTTTTTTTTTTCTGTTGACTGAGTGTTACGTGCATACAAAGAGGATAAAAAACAAAGAAAAAGCAACTTAATATATTTTTTAGCTCGCCATTAATGTCATTTTTGTGCACACAAATCATCAATACTATTGGTATTTATAAGTGAAGTTCTTTATAAGTTTCTCATGAAAACAAGCAGATACAGGAGTAAAGTCTAATATCTACACGTGAGATTTCTTTGGAAATTCCAAAAGTATACAGAGACATTTTTGTATTTTCAAAATAAAGAGGCAGGGTGAGCGGAGCCAAACATCCACATTCTCCGTTATTGGTATTTATAAGTTTCTTGGGTTGTATATTGACTTGGGTTGACTTCATGTAAGCGGCGATTGGCGGTGCGTGCAGAAACTGCCACGTGACGTTGCGCCGGCCCACCTAATTAAATATATTAGGTTGGTATATGATATCATCGGTGGTATATGGTATTGAAATTCAATGATATATGCTTTCATCAATGGTATGTGGTATGTGAATGATATATTTATTGGTATATGGTATATGATATTCCTTCAGGTGGATACCACGTGTAAGCCTCTCCGCGCACCCCTACATAGCCGAGGCGCTAGAAATGACTTTCCATTGACTTCAACTTACGCGAATTATTTCATGCTTGCCGGGGCAGTCTCAAATAAAGATGTTAGCCTGTGTATATTTAAAACATGCCTACTAGATAAAATGTTGTGAGCGCTTTAATTATCAATCAAGAAGGAAAATGTTTTATTTTAGTTTACTTCCTGAGGAATCTAAGGTAAGTTTATTTTCCTCAAAATTAGTACAAAACCCACTGGTCCCAACGAAAAAAAACAGTCACACCTCTCTCGAAAACGGGCCTCTGTACCACCACTCCCCGCTGAAACCGTGGTTGCCGCTTCGGCGACAATTTGTGTTGTGGAGCAGTACTTAGGTCTCTTAGAGTTAAACTTCGGTTCCTCAGATTTGGCTCTACGGTGGATATGGTGGCAGCGTGCAGTATAAAAGTAAGTTTTTCTTGACTCTTGATCCACCTCATCGGCGGCACAAAGGACGAATGGGGATTGTTTGGCTGCTAGGTTCAGTTTCGTCACAGAACTAGTGAGGTTAAGTCTCACTAGATCCATCTGGCCGGTTCTGGAGTGGTTATCCAAACCTTTTAGCCGCCTTCTTCTCGGGGCATCAGTATGTTTCTTAGATCACCTTTGTCATGTTTTTTGGTTTCAATTCGTGACTTCTCAGGTGTTATGTAAACAATGTTTTCTCGTTTTAATGTGTTTCAAGGTTCGGAGGCAACATTGAGATTTGGTCACAACGCATCACCAGCAAGTGCAAGAGAAACACCAATCTGTTTTCAACAACTTATGTGTAATTTTATTTTTATTTTAAATGATCATTAGTATATGAGCTTGATCTTCTCGCGAAAAGTTAGTAGAACTGAGAATGCCTTAAGGTAGTGTAAAGAACATTTTAGAAAATCCTTATTACTCAATACAAAATGTTACATCAAAAAGAAGAAAAGAAAAGCAAAACCGAGGCACAATGACAAGAGACTTCCTTGGAATGCAAAACAACTCGAGTAAAAGTGTGAAGGAAAAACAAAAGAGAAAGAAAAAAAACTAGGCCGATCCCGATCTCCCTGGTCTACCCCGACGAAACCCACCTTCCCACTCTCGGCCGATCCAGATCTCCGCCTCCTCACTTCCCCGCCCCCAACCGGACGCTTCCGCCGCCGCCGTCGCCGTCGCCGGCGGCGACCAGCCAGCCATCATCCACTCCGAGCCTCCAGCCGAACGCCAATGGAGCAGCTCCGGACGATCGGGCGGGAGCTGGCGATGGGGTCGCAGGGCGGGTGGGGGCAGTCGAAGGAGTTCCTGGACCTCGTCAAGTCCATCGGCGAGGCGCGCTCCAAGGCGGAGGAGGACCGCATCATCTCCCGCGAGCTCGAGCACCTCAAGCGCCGCCTCGCCGACCCGGACGTGCCCCGCCGCAAGATGAAGGAGCTCCTCCTCCGCCTCGTCTACGCCGAGATGCTCGGCCACGACGCCTCCTTCGGCCACATCCACGCCGTCAAGATGACCCACGACGAGTCCCTCCCGCTCAAGCGCACGGGGTACCTCGCCGTCGCGCTCTTCATCGACGAGCGCCACGACCTCGTCATCCTCGTCGTAAACACCATCCAGAAGGACCTCAGGTCCGACAACTACCTCGTCGTCTGCGCCGCGCTCACCGCCGCGAGCCGGCTTATCGGCGAGGAGGCCATCCCTGCCGTGCTGCCCCAGGTCGTCGATCTTCTCGCGCACCCCAAGGAGGCCGTGCGGAAGAAGGCTGTCATGGCGCTCCACCGATTCTACCAGCGATCCCCCTCATCCGTCTCCCACCTCGTCTCCAACTTCCGCAAGGTCCAAACATTTCACCTCTCCTTCTCTCTGCTCTAATTCGACCTTTCCCTAGCTGCAATATAAGTATAATAGCCTGTATTTGTCATGCCTTAGCTTCTCAACCTTCAAATTTTATCTCAAATGCGCATGCACTACTGAAATTTGTCTCAAAGGTGCATGCGCTACTGTTAATTTTTCTTACTCAAAGATGCATGTTTTACTGTTAATCCTACTAAAGCTTGATAGTACTTTGTTTGTGCTCAATGCATATCTGTCTGTCAATGTGTATTTTGAGTTACATCGACTAGCTACTGTCTCTAATCGTGGTTACTTGGCTTGAACCGTGTGATATTAGATGTTTAGTATTCCATCCTTTTCTTTATATCTATATATGCAGCCCCAACAGATTTTCTCAAATTATCTGTACATTTGGACTCCAAAGCATACTTAATTTTCCTAGCCAAACGATTTTAATGTTGTCATCCTATTGGGTGAGGCAACGTGGAGATGAAGAGAGAGTAGCGGAGGATTGAATGAATGATCCAATTAGCATGTGGAATGCGAGGAGAAGGCCAAACAACAATTTGTCTCTCTTCCTTATAAGGCTGCATGTTTAGATATTTAGAAATGGAGGGAGTACATCTCTTGCCTATCTTATGTTACATTTTGCCTCAAAGATTTGGGTTTCATTAGTTAACACTAAAGATGCACTTTTTTCTCTATTAGATGCATTTTACCTTGTTGGGAGGCTATGACATAGAGGGAGTTCTATACTCAGTGCCTCGTTGGGATTTTTAGGAATTCTTGGGTTAAATGCATTATTATTTCTGGCTGAGGTTCTGAGTAGTGCTGCTTATTCTTCTGCAGAGACTCTGTGATAATGATCCTGGGGTAATGGGTGCAACTCTGTGCCCACTCTATGACCTGATTTTGGAAGATCCAAGTTCCTACAAGGATTTAGTCGTTAGTTTTGTTAACATCCTCAAACAAGTTGCGGAGAGGAGGCTTCCGACTTCCTACGATTACCACCAAATGCCCGCACCATTTATTCAGGTCTGTGAGTTTTATTTTGAACTTAATTTTAAGTGTTCAAGGATGCTATGTGGTGTTCTTTTGCCAGCAGTTTGGAGTTCTTTAATTGGCACAATCTTTTTCTGTTGCTATTTGCAGATAAAACTATTGAAAATACTTGCTGTGCTGGGTAGTGGTGACAAGCAAGCAAGTGGCCATATGTACACTGTCTTGGGCGACATATTCAGGAAGGGTGACACTGCCAGCAATATTGGCAATGCAATATTGTATGAATGCATATGTTGTATCTCATCCATTTATCCCAACTCTAAGATCATGGATGCTGCAGCTGAAACAACATCGAAGTTTTTGAAGGTTTTGGCATAAACTTGTGTAGGGCTAAATAAATGACTTTCGTGATGGTGTGTTCACTGGAAGCTAATGCTTGATTGCCTTTTTGCTGTTTGCAGAGTGATAGCCATAATCTTAAGTACATGGGTATTGATGCTCTTGGAAGACTAATAAAAATAAATCCTGATATTGCAGAAGAGCACCAATTGTCTGTTATCGACTGCTTAGAGGTGAGTGCTGTGACAAGTTAAATCTTTGGAATCCATGTCAAATAATTCCTCCATTCCCTAGAAGAAAGCATATTGGTTTTTTCCTACCAAGTTTATAGAAAAATATTAATATCTACAATACCAATAGATTCACCATGCAATATGTTTTCTAGTTTATTATTTAATACTTTAGGTGTCAACATTTTTGTGAACAAACATGGTCAAACTTCATTTAGGACAAGACTTATATGCCCTCATGCTGCCATTCATTTTGTGTATTCTTTTCGCATGCTGCATGAAAATGAAGCTATGCCCTTTTATTTAAATCATGTTCCAGTTGTATAACTAATTTTGTTGGAAATGGTGATAAGCTGTTCATTTTCATGTTTCCTTGTAACAAATTAGGTTAGCTGAAGATGTAATTGTAGTGAGCTACGATATTATATACCACTACCTAGTTGTTTGTTTGCCACAATGCCATGTCCATTTTCATGGTTATTACCTGTGACCTTGGTTGATGCATGTAAAATTGTATCAGCACCTCCATTGTTGTATTTTCCTGTTAGTATTGTTCATCTCTCACTTGTTAGTTCTTATGATTAGGACCCCGATGACACTTTGAAGCGTAAGACCTTTGAGCTTCTTTATAAGATGACAAAATCAACTAACGTTGAAGTGATTGTTGATCGGATGATTGAGTATATGATCAGCATAACCGATCACCATTACAAGGCAGAAATTGCATCCCGTTGTGTTGAGCTAGCAGAACAATTTGCACCCAGCAATCAGTGGTTCATCCAGGTAATCCATGTGTATTTGCCTATCTCATCAAGCGCGTGATGTAATTTTCATGTATTGGTTTTAGCATTAAATCATCTGACTCCTTCAATTATTCTCCAGACCATGAACAAAGTCTTTGAGCATGCTGGTGACCTGGTCAACATTAGAGTGGCACACAATTTAATGAGGCTCATTGCCGAAGGATTTGGAGAGGAGGATGAAGGTGCTGATAGCCAATTGAGATCATCAGCTGTATGTACTCTGAACTTCTTATGATTCCTTGCTGCTGAGTTTAGTTTTTGTAATGCTAAACATGGTTGCTGTGAATAGGCAAGCTTTTTTGTGATTCTTCTTCCAGTGGGTATATAAATTGAAATAAGGAAAAAAGGATGCTCGTGAACTGGCCATACCCCTTGTTTTTTTCAACTTGGTAGTGGACGCTGGAAGGAAATTTCCAGATCATTCATGCTTTAATTGCTGTTATATTGTTCAGCTTGACAGATTGGAGTCTGTTAACATAACTTTCTCAGACTCCTCAACTGGATGATTCTTCGTTTAAAAAAAATTCTCTGTACTTAATCTGTTATGTAATTCTTTTCTTTTTTGTAAACAGGTAGATTCCTACCTCCGGATTCTGGGGGAGCCAAAGCTTCCCTCCTCATTTTTGCAGGTAGTTATGTGTTTCGTATTTCCTTCCTATCTCAGGACGAGTTTTTTGAGGTAACATATTTTTCATCATACTTTCAGATCATATGCTGGGTTTTGGGGGAATATGGAACTGCAGATGGGAAGCATCCTGCTTCTTATATTATTGGGAAGTTGTGTGATGTGGCAGAGGCCCACCCAACTGATGACACCGTCCGGGTATGCTCTGTTAGCTAGCTTATGTTTCATTCAGTTGCCCGGACCTTTTTTTTTATTTTTCGTACTCTATGTGGACTATGAGAAGATATATCCTCGTTGAGGCAGTACTCTTCAATTTGGGGAACATTAAGGCACGTGGAGTTGCTTTGGTCAAGCTGATATTGTACTGTATTTTTCGTTATAGACTTATCGTGTCAATTTACCACTTAGGAACTGTTCTGTGATTTACAAAGAACTTCACATTGTACATAATTGTTTGATAACCTGTAACCTTCGTGGGTTGTTCATTAATCGATGTATTTATGGCATAGCTGTTCAATATTAGTAAGACATTCATGCAAACGTCCTGGTTTTCCCGTGTGGAAGTTTAGTGTGGGCATGACTGTGATTTTTACTCCATGATTGATGGTGCTCCATCCTCATATTCGTCTAGTCTTTGCACAAGAGATGCTGGACCATATGTATAGCATGCATTATGTTCTAGCTTATTTGTTCCACTTTCATTATTGTACACGTCTATGTTGTGCTGCTGATATATGTATTCTTTTGTATTAATTGACATTTGGTTTTTTGGTTTCTTCAAGGGTTATGCAGTATCAGCAATTTTGAAGATATTTGCATTTGAAATTGCTGTTGGAAGGAAGACTGATATGTTGCCGGAGGTAAATGAAAATATGCACCTTTTCCGAGTCTCATTTCTCATAGTTAGGTGTCATATGTTTTCGACCCAAAATATGATTCACGAAAGGGAATGTATTTTTTTTTCACAATTCTAGCATTTGGGAAGTTAGAATAACTGAAAGTGTATTGACATGGGTATCACTACCCAAGTTGCGTGTTTTGTGCATTTGCCTTTGTGGGCAGTCACCTATATTTCTTTTTATTTAGCAAATTGAGCATTTAGGATTACAAAGACTTGCAAAATCATGTTGCAGTGCGACTTTGGAACACCACCAAACAAAGAAACCCAAGTATGGTCAAGGGTCATTTGTCATCTACCCTATCATACTATCATGTTTTCATGTGTGTATTGCTTAAACTGTGCAAAACCTTTTCTGTAAAACTATTCACTGTGATGATAGCATGCTTGTAATTTGTAAATAAGAAAATCACTGTTCGATCTGGTACATGATTCAGCACTGAATGATGTAAAATAAAGCATTTCATATGAGAGGAAAACAATCGAATGTATGTGGTGTAACCATGTAAGTATTGTCCACCTGGTGGTGAGGGTGCAATAAAGAACTTGACAACTTCGGTTCGGACAGTAATGCTTCAATAAGTTGAAAACACTTATTTGTAGGTTGGTTCCTTTTTCTTGTCTGCACATCTAATATTGCTCTGTTCTTTGCAGTTTCAGTCATTGGTAGATGAACTATCAGCTTCACATTCAACAGATTTGCAGCAGCGTGCATATGAGGTGCAGGCTTTACTAGGCTTGCACAAACAGGCTGTTGAAAGTGTAATGCCCTCAGATGCAAGCTGTGAAGATATCGAGGTACTGTTATGCCTTTTCTTGACTGGGCGTGGTACTCCAATTTGTTTAGTTTGCTTAATTAGTAAATGTGCATGTTTTATCATACAAAATGCTACCTTGATATAGATTTCTCCGTTCTGAACACAATTTTTACTGCAACCCAAAAGTCTGGTTGGAGGTTATTTGTGGCGACCCAAGGACAATCTCCAGCATAATTTGTTATGTTGTGGCATATATTGCATCATTTGTACACAAGCAGCCTAAAAATATTAAACAAAGCTTTCAAAAGCTATGTAAAGAAGTCCTGAAAAGTCTACCAAGTTGATTAATTCAAATTAAAGGTAGACAAATTACGTTAATCAGTGGTTTTCCACTCACATTTAACTCGTCCTTTGAGAACCGAGCAATCTTGGTTGGCTAGAGCGTGTGTCTGCGTGCTCGCCCACCTGCGTTTGACGCCCAGCCTCGGCAGGGGTGCTCGCTTCTTGTTAAAAAATGTCCTGGGTGCTAGCCCCCATGGGTTGAGTTTTTTTATCCTTTTGGAATACAGTAGCAGCTTCATTTGCAACTTAAATAAGAAATTTTTCAGCTAGCCAAACTGACAAATATCTAAGCATGGTTCAACGAGGCAACATTGTCAAAATCCAACGATAATGCCATTAGAAGATTAAGTTAAAAGATGAAGCAGGGCATATAGCATTCAAAGAGTACATAGCTGCAACCAAATGCGATGAAGCCAATGTGATCTATTATAATTGACCTGGGCGTCATCCATACCAACATATTTTTTGTGAATATGTTTACTTATAGTCTCAATGTGAAAGTCTAATATTGCAAGTAGATGCAGTTATTCAGATTTAGTTCTCTGCAAGATGTTCTGAAATTTTCTAATATGTCCACACTTATAAAAAATATTAATTTATGTTGCAGGTCGACCGAAACCTGTCATTTCTTAACAGTTATGTGCAGCAAGCCTTGGACAAGGGTGCGGCACCCTACATTCCTGAAAGTGAACGCTCAGGTGTTGCGAGTGTTGGTAACTACAGAACCCATGATCAACATGAGACATCTGCGCACACTCTTAGATTCGAGGCCTATGAGCTACCTAAACCTTCACTACCAACAGCAACCTCACAAACCAGCATTTCCCTACCAACAACAGACCTTGTTCCAGTTCCAGAACAAAGCTACTATAAGGACGATCATCAAATGTCAAGGCCCCAGCCGTCTGGCAATGCACTTTCTGGTGAATTTGGTACCAAGCTTCGTCTTGATGGGGTTCAGAAGAAATGGGGAAGGGAATCCTATTCCTCCTCTTCTACCCCTTCAAGCTCAACCTCTAGCCAACAAGCAGCCAATGGGAGCACTAACTCTGATGGGGGAGGGTTGGTGGTAAGTTCACAGGCACGAGAATCCTCTTATGGTTCTAAGAGACAGCAGGGAACAGAAGTTTCAGCAGAAAAACAACGGTTGGCTGCTTCACTTTTTGGTTCCTCGGCTGCTAAAGCCGATCGGAAGGGACATGCTGGTCGGAAGGCAGCAAAAGAGAGTCACTCAACTGACAAGGTAAATGTTGCTCATGCAGCACCTCAGCCCGCCAAGGACCAAGTAATCCCTGCTGTCCCACCGCCCGATCTGTTGGATCTTGGTGAGCCGGTTTCATCAAGTGCCCCATCAGCTGACCCCTTCTCGCAGTTAGATGGACTCCTTGGTCCAGCATCAGCCTCTCCCGTGCTTTCTGGAACCTCTGCTCCCAGCGCTTCCAGTACACCAGATCTTATGTCAATCTTCTCGGATGATGTACAAACTGGATCCACCAGTGGATCCACAGATGCCACAGTAGGTGATGTTCATTTGAAAAACTCCCAGAAAGGAGCAACTTCGGTTGCTGCAAAAAAGGGCCATAGCCTTCAAGATGCCTTGCAGAAGGACGCCACTGCACGCCAAGTTGGTGTGACTCCGACAGGGAACAATCCTAATCTTTTCAAGGACTTGCTAGGCTAGAATATACATCAGATGTTGAGTGCACACAAGTTGGGTAAGAGAAGTTTGCCCCCAAGACATTCCGATCGGTGAACCGGTGATGATCACGCTGTTTGATCAGCACAGGAACAAGAGGTATATTTGGTTTTGAGTCACAAGGCACGACCTTTCCCCCTCTTGACTGGGAGGGGTTTGTGTGGTTGAGAGATGGACGTTTGCGGGTAAATTTCCTCGCATTTTTCGCATGACAATTTCTTGTTGAGACTAGTGTACATGTGTTTGTTACATGATGTGTAATTTGTACATGCATGATGAGGCTGGGTCCAGAAGGCGTGTGCCTGTGCTCTTTTGTTCAGTTGGATGGGGGCCTGTCACGTCGATGTTCAAGATTTACCCATATTGGATATACAGTAGCTGGACATTTGGAACTAAAATACTGTGTCATCGATTCCTTTTTGAACTGGATGAAATAAAAATGCAAGTCTGTCAATGGTTCTTGCCTTATTTATGCAATAGATTTTCTTCTTCAAGTGGGTTCATGCCAAAGCACTGTCATTGGCTCATTGTTTTTCATCCTTACAATAATTGGATTAAATCCGGTCAGAACCAATGAAATAGGACTGTGTATGATTCAAATCTTTATATTTGTGATATCCAAGCCATCTAGAACCCTTTTTTTATCTTGTAAGCTGTGAAGACGTACAGGCAGAAATGCCATGTCTATTTTCCTTTTGAAGTTTGCTTGCTGTCGGGTGGCAGTTTGGCACGTGCATAGGCGTAGGCATCGAAAATATTGGAACTGTCCAATCGTTCTTCACTATCTTCCGCTCCAACTTTGCCACTAATATCTTGATCCAGTGAGATCCTGTTGGGTACTTCACGTCTCGTAATTGGACTCATGTTGGTTTGGAAAATCCTGCTCATCCATAACTTCTCGTGTATACTAAATTGAATGTGCAAGTGCATCTTAACTAATTCCAAATGTCACTACTACGTTACGGATTCTGTCTGGTCTGTCACCCTATCTACACTCTGGAAATTTGGTTCTTGATTTAGATCTGTAGTCAACTCGGAATAATTGAGAAAGGCTATATGCCTGTAATCAGTTAACCCCTTTGGTTACACGTCGTTGAGGAGTAAGGGCCAAGCTAGCTTTTGTTACGCATAAAGTGTCCCAGCTTCCAGCCAACATTGATGGTTTCTGTACCTATCTCTCGTGCTCCTTTCGATCCATAACAAGTGTCTCACTTACTCTAACCTCCAAGACACTTATTATGGATACTTACTCTAACCTCCAAGACACTTATTATGGATCGTTGTTATCCACCCATTGGTTTGTCAGAATGTTAAAAGAAAAAGGAGATAACTATATTTTTTGCCCCTCGACCTTGCGAAAACGTAAATTTGCCCCTAACTATTTTGTGGTGCCAATATGTCCCTCAGCTTTCAATACCTGGTAAATTTTGTCTTCTTTCCAGTTTAGGGTGCCACGTCGGCTTGAGAAAGTCATGTGCTCTGTAGAGAGTTACTACTGATGTTGATATTGCAGTATCACTATAATTCATGCAACTGCATTAACATCAGTGACGCCACATATACTCCGTAGAGAGTTACTGACGCCACAATAGGTGCAGCCACTAGCCTGGGTAGATCTATCCGGGCATGCACATGTGACTGAAAAATGGACAGATCAGGCTGAGTCGGATGATGGCTCTCTTTCAGTTTTCTCTCACACCTAACACAGTTGGCGAAATTTCCGGGACAGCTTTAATTTCCTGGTCTTCTCTCTGGTCATGAGCTGATGATGTGAGTGAGCAGGGATTGGTTGGGGAGACGTATTTGCTTACGGGCGTACGTACGTATTATACCAACTTGTGTGGGATATAAATCTGGGCCATTCGCTTCTGATCCATCTTTCTGACCGACACGCACGTATAGATTGGGGACACAGAAACTGAAATTTCCGAAATCACCTGGGACGAGGTCAAGTCTCGAGCGATAATATTGTATTCGGTCTGGTTTCACACAGTTAATTATTTGTAATTACAAAATGTACGAGATGGAAACACGTACATACATACAAACACCACGCACAGATTTTCTATGCATATGCTTGCCTTGTCAATATCACGTACCAGTTCTTAGTAAGTTCTCGCTCTACATCATTAGAGTGTTTTTTACTTGGTTGGATAAATTAATAGCATGCAGGCCGGCAGGTAATTAGTGGCCTTACTAATGGGATAAGGATCGATGACTAGTGTAGCAGCGGTCAATGAACGTGGATTTGCATGTCGCGATATGCCGCCATGCCCATATACATCATGCCTGTACATCATGGGCCCAAAGAAACGTATACAATCAAGTAAAATTTGATTATGGAGACATATGATGACCTGAACTACTGGATTAAGAATGATAACTAACATTAATGTGCAGTTGTGTACCTGTCTTCGTGATCAATGCCGTCTACCAGCCGATTGGGTAACAATTTTCATGTCTGTGCAAGTGCAAGTGCCTGTGTTAATAATGTTAGTCGTTCGCGTATCTATGCTGCCAAGTAAATGGCAGGTCACATGTCTTCTTAATTTTATCTTATTTTTAAATTAGAGAGGTGATTTTCTATTTCAGACCTGGTCAAGATGGATATCGATCGATTCTTTTTGTTAGCGCTGCGTTCTAGCTAGTACTGATCTTTATAAACTATATGGTGGTTTGCTCAACTTAGATCCTAAGCTAGAAAAATTCTTTGTAAACTCCGGACATGCTACAGATAACAGATACTCCGGATGTATTGTACTCCCTCTGATGCTAAATTTGAACTAAAATACCACATGGCAAATGTGGTTAGCAATTAAAAATGCAATCAAATTTTTTTTAACTAAAATAACGACAGGAAATTAGAATAGGAGGGAGTAGCTCTTTGAGGCGCTAACTTTTTACTTCAAATTGTCAGCGGTCAGGCAGTGCTTATGGACACTTTGGTCTTTAAACTTCAAAACTGACTATTTTGGTCCCTAGACTGGTTTATACTCCATTTGGTCTAAATCGCCATTTGCTGGAGAAAAAAAATCACGTATTCGCCTTTGAAATTTATGGTAAAAAATGACCCTATTGTCGTGAGTGTATTTTACATTGGTAATTTTGTGAAATGATAATTTAAAAAGAGCCATCTAACAGCCTTCATAAAAATGATAGAGAAAAGTATATTTTTGTCCCTTAATTGGCATCAAAGTCTAGGAAATGGTCCCTCGACTCGAAATCGTATGCATTTGGGCCCTAAATTGGCAAAATCGGATGCTTTTGGCTCCTCTCCTGGATTTAACTGTTTGACTCCACGTGGAGCGGGTTTTTTCCTGAATTTTCCATGGCAGGTTACTTGATGGCCTTAGGTTCCTTCTAGAAATGGTTCGCAAACTCAAAATTGTATACATTTGATCCCTCAACTATGCATCGTGACATCTGATGTGAAAAATTCTTAGGAAAAACCGCGCTGCCTGGGGTCAAAACCTTCCAAAACCAGTAGAAGGACTAATTAAAAGCATCAGGTTTTGTTAATTGGGTGATCAAATGTATACGATTTTGAGTTGAGGGGACCATTTGTACACTTTGCTGTCAATTGAGGAAAATATACTTCTCTAGTGATGATAATTTTATTTAGCTGTTGTATCTTTGTGTGGGGCTGAAACAATTATACATATTAGTCTGTGAATTTTTTTTGTTGGTTGTCACTTTATTTAATCTCCTATACCCATTCACGAACTGTGCCACATTATTTTTTTCAAGACCATTGGTAGGCTAAACCACCCTACAAATCTTTGGTAACCAGGTCAGTTATGGTGATTTAGCAGTTCAGTTTAAACGGTGTTAAAAATTTCAGTATTCAAATCAGACCAATGATCTCATATGTCAGGATTCGAAATACGGAGAGTGGATCTTTCTAATTAATTGATAATACAGCACACGAAGCTTCGTGCATGCTTCCACCTTCCTGCATGTGCAATCTGCTGCTTTAATTTAGCTTCCTACGTAAGCTCTGTATACGTCATTACTTACTCCGTTTCGTTCACTGACGGACGATCTTGAAAGGTTGGTTCTGAAAATACAGTACATTATACAAAGATGACCTTTGTTGGTTAGACGCTGACCTGCGCAAGCTGTGTGAACGACGATGCCCTGCAGGCTCAAGGCTACATATACTGAGTCGAAGGCAGGCAGACAAAGGCACCGAGAGATCCCCGATAAGGCGAAAATTATCTGCGTCTCCACGGTATGCTCCAAAAAGCCTCTCATCTCCTCTTATTTATTTCTCACTTTCTCTTCGCTTTTCACTGTACTCTTGTGCAGCTGTACTGCTGCTGCTAAATATCTATCTGCATGCATGAATAGTCAGCTGGCCAGTTCATTGATTGAACTCGAGAGCAGAGATACTGAATTCTCTCTGTTTTTCGTTCAGCTAGAATCGAGCTAGTGATGTCGTGGTGGGGCAACAACAGGTCGCACTTCAGCGACACCCAGGGCCAGGGCCAGGGCCAGTACACGGTCAGCCAGCACGAAGGCACCGCCAAGAGCCGCTCCCCGAATAAGAAGCAGCTGCCGGCCGGCAACAAGAAGTCCTCCTCCGACGACGCCGACTACAAGACGTCCTACGGCGCCAACCACGACAACAACAACAACTACAACGGCGGTTACAGCGCCGGCTACGGCGACAACAACAATAACAACTACAACAACGGCTACAACAACGGCAACGGTGGCATGACGCCCTACTACGGCAACGGAGGCGGCTACAACAACAGCAGCAACTCTTCCTACGGCGGCAACGGCGACAGGGACGGCTACAACAACAACTCTTCTTACGGCGGCGGCGACGGGTACAACAACAACAGTCCGGCTAGCTGGGCGGCTCCCGTGGATCATCAAGGCGGTCGGACCCCGATGTACATAAGTACCAGGGAGGTCCACTTCTATGGCGGGCCGCAGAACGACGGGGAGCACGACGGCGAACAGAGGCGGCGAGGCGGCGGCGGAGGAGGATCATCAGGGTTCTTCGGGCCGGCCTTGGGCGCTGTCGGTAATTTCGTGGACCGCAAATTCGGCCTCAACGACAATTAATCCGGCCGGCCGCTCATATGGATGCATGCATTTATGCATGTGTCTGTGACAGTGCATATATACGTGCGTGTATAAGTATAGACGACGTGCGATTTGATCAGTTTAATTGCTTGGTGCTCGCGTTGGGTCGATCGATGGATCGAGTAATTGGGTCCTGCTGCTGCTGAACTTTGTTGTAGTACGGGCCGGCCGGCGTGTGTGTGCTCGTTCCAGGTGTACTCGTGCCAGTAATACGTGTTTCCATTCTGCAGTGATATTGTGTACTGTGGACGTTGGTTTGTATACTGAATACTACTCCTATCATATGATAACTTGATCTGTATCTGCTATGCATTGTTTAATGCAGATGTTGTATATATTTGTGCCTGTTTTGGTGCGGTGTGCTTAAACTATAAGCCATTGACTTGACTCACATTTTCATCTCTTTTGAGTTTGTTTTGGGTTACTGATCAACCTCCTAAACTATCATAACCCAGAAGACCATACGGCTCGCGCTTAATTAGAATGTTAAAATTATGAGCAAAAATTTCATTAGATCATGGGTGAGGTATATACTTTTTTATGAAGAACAGCCGGCTGCCTTTGTGTCTTTACTATTGAAGATGAAGGAAATAAAACAAGGAAAGAAATGTATATGTCCAGGTAAACACCTAATTAAGCCTAGCTAGCCTAGAGAAACTAAGGTGGATCAACCCTGTTTGCCTTGTGTCTTTACTCTTGAAGCTCATGTTTCTGAAGTTTGAAGCTCATGTAGCGATGTAGGCACCATCAGTAGTCCACTTCCAAACTACAATAATATCCGGCTGCTCGTTCTCGTTGAGCTGAATTCCTAAATATATTCCAGCGGGGCCTGTGCCCTGTAGTAGGGGGTTTGGCTTAATGCAACAGTTAGCGCCTCCTTGACTGACAGCTTCAACGACCCTGCTCGAAAGATTTGGGGGTGTTTCTTTGAAGGGTCAGTTCATCCAGCCAGAAGGAAGTGGCCTGCAGGTATATACAAGTCAACATTCACAAAAAAAATATTTTAAATAAATATTAAATTTTGCACCGTTGGTAGATGGTCCTATTTTAAATCAGCACCATGCATGTAGCTAACTACTCCCTCTGGTTCTAAATTCTTGACTCAAATTTGTCCAAATATATATGTATCTATTCTTAAAAAATATCTAGATACATAATATTTCGACAACAATTTAGGATCGGAGGGAGTAATTAAAATTAGCTCGAGATGCATGGTCAAATACACGTGTACACCTGCTGGCATACACGCATGGCCGTCGGGAGCAGCTCCATCCACTACCGTACGTTGACGGTTGACCGAGCGTGCCTGCGTGCGTATACCCTTACGTACGTACGTACGTGCTGTACAATACGATCTTATCCATCCGATAATAATGCCCTCTCTCTTTCGTATCCATGATTTGACGGTCTTGGTGAACAATGATTTCAAATCGCCGAGATGGCAAAAGCAGACATGGAAAAATCAAGCAGTAACGTCCCGTGATCCCGTCGATGGACGACGGGAGACCGGCCCGGGTTCTCCAATAATGGCCCTGCAGCTTCAAGGCCCAAACTGCTGCTCCTTTCTGCGGCCCGGCTGGGGTAATTGGGCCAGGCCGAAAAGAGAATGTTGGATCGAACCGAGAGACGGAAAGAGAAGCGCTTTGCATTCCCCTCAAAAAAAAGAAGAAGCGCTTTGCATTGCATACGCCGGGAAAAAAAAAGCGTATACACCATGTACGGTAAACAGTAGACGACCCGAAGAAATCGCATCGGACGAGCAAGTGCAGAGGGAGAAGGGAGCGATGGGGACGAAGATGCGCCTCCTCTGCCTCGCCGCCGCCGTCGCCGCTGCAGCCATCCTTCTCACCGGTAACGGCCGATCGCCATCTCCGCCACTCTCTACTAATCTGCTCTGCTCGTGAATTAGGATTTGATGTGTTTTGTTTGCTCGATTCGCCTGCAGCTTCGGCGAAGAAGTCCGCGGATGTCACGCAGCTTCAGATCGGCGTGAAGGTCCGTATCTATTCTGTTGAACTATAACTTAGCTGCAGTCTCTAGCCCGTTTCACCTTTTGTGCTTTCTGGCTTCTGGGGCGGATCTGAGATTCTTCGGTTCCATTGGTTTGGACGAAAACTGTGGAGCTAGGTTAGGGAGGTTTCCAGATCTGCGAGTGTAGCAGATAGGCTCTTGTTTCTATTCCATTTACGAAGATGAAATTTGGAAATGTGACCGTGGTATTGTTCATTGCTACTCCCTCCGTTCCATAAAGATTGGCACGGCTTTAGACTAGAGCTAATTCAAAACCGTGCCAATCTTTATGGGACAGAGGAAGTAGTATGTAGTTCCACTCGTGTACTCAATGGGCAAACTCTGGCGAGTTTTGTTTGACCACCTAGTGTGTGCTTCTAGATTGATTTGATCTGTTCTAACCAGAAGCTATGGTGAATACCTCCCAGAAGTAGCATCTGTGATACTTTTATTGTGAGTGCGGAAACAGAAAGATTTCAAAGTCATTGCTAAGTATCATGCCTTATTTAAGAAATGGATATCCAATTACAAATCACAAATGTGGAGGGTGAAGATTCTCTGTACTTCTATATATCTAGATCTTAGCCATCCATTAGTTCTTGAGCAATGATTTTGTAGGACATTTTTTATGCAGTTCTGAGACAGTCATTTACAGGTTATGCTGTCATGCTTATTAAATTCCAAATCATAGTATCTCTGTGATTTTCGCATGACATATTTTCGTTGATTCGTCCTCCTTTCAGTACAAGCCAGAGTCGTGTACCCTACAAGCTCACAAAGGCGACAAAATTAAAGTGCATTATCGTGTAAGTATTTCACCAATACTTGTATCTAAAGTAAGCTGTCCTATTCGATTCTGTTAGTACTTAAACATCTGTGCAAAAGAAAGAATGGCTGTAGCTAGTTATGCCCAGCCTACAGTTCCAAGGTTCGGGAACAAATGTCATTGAGTTTCCATTACCGTGTAGCGTTCACAAGGTTCCTTGCAATAATATTCGGAGGACATATAATCCAAATGTACCACACATACAGACATACTCATGTTTTGCATCTTTACCGTGATAGCTATTTACCATGAACTAATTGAGATTCCATTCAGAGAAAGTGAGAAACAGCATGCCAGGATGGCCCTAGTATTTTTTGTCCTTTATTGTGTGTTTTACCTAGTTTGTTTCATAAGGTTGGTTCCATTCAGGGACTCTTTGATGAGTTTCATGTATCCGTTTCTTTCTGCCACTGTTAATCAGCTAAAACTTGATCATGCTGCAGGGGACACTCACTGACGGATCTGTATTTGATTCTAGCTATGACAGAGGCGACCCCTTTGAATTTACTCTTGGGAATGGTCAGGTGATAAAAGGTTATTCTGTTTTCCCTGGAACTCAATACTTCCAATTGTTTCTCTGCGGTCCATACTGCAGTGATTGAACAAACAAGGATATCTCATAAAAAGCGTGGAAACAAGCTAGAAAATTCACATTAGACACCTTCACAAAGCCACCAACCTACATTATTGTTTTCATCATATGTAGGTTGGGACCAAGGGTTACTAGGCATGTGTGTCGGCGAAAAGCGGAAGCTAAGGATACCTGCAAAGATGGGTTATGGGGAGCGAGGCTCCCCACCGAAGATTCCAGGTATGGCTTATTATTTGTTTGTTTGCCCGATATGGTTTCTCGTGTAGAGATCATGTGCGTACTGTGTAGATTACCAACTTTGATATTACCATTTTATCAAGTTCCTTATCTGCATCACGATACGAGGACTGGCATGTGATGTGTGCTGCCTGCTTTTTTCCATTGACCCTCGATTCTAACCTGCGGCTTTGCCACCAATATAGGTGGAGCAACTCTAGTTTTCGACACGGAGCTCATTGCCGTCAATGGGAGGACATCCGATGGTGCCACCTCCAATAGCAACAGCGATCTTTAATACATGGAACAAGTTGGACTTCTGTCGCTGCTTCACAAACCGTGCTGCATTGCGTGTCCGTCAGTTAGAAGTTTACAGGCTTGTTTTTAGATTGTATACCAAGGGATGATCCCACTGACTAGCTTACTGTTCATGTACTCCGCCGCACACAGCACTTTTATCTCTCTTGATGGTAATAACACAGAGGCGCCCTTGTTGGATCAGTCTCCAGCTGTTAACAAACAGCGTCTTCTTCCGTATAACTCGAACGTGTAATGATTGCTGAAGAATGAATACTGGTTGATACTGGTTCGAGGTAGTACAGTAACTGTTGTTGCAGCAATTTTTGTGGACCTCATAGGACGTAACCATGATGTCACGCGGCCTGCGTACCAGACCATCAACACGAGCTTTTCTTTCAATCATGGATCAAGCCCTCCTGAAGAAGCCACAGTGTACACACAAACACACCGGGCAGAGTGCCTGTCTGAAATCTGAACCCATTCGTTTTGTCATCGCCGCAACAGGAATATAAACACAGCAGCCGGCCGGGCCCTGTGCAATTGTGCATCCACGGCAGCAGCGGCGGTACCCAGGCTACAGCAGCGCCGTCAAGCAATAACATCTGTAGTTCTCTGTTTGTTTGTTACACTGTGAACTTTTCACTTGTTCATTCCTGCGGCATTGCACATATGCTGTTCGCTCCGCACCCTTGTGACGACGACGTCTCGACGACTAGCAGCGAGCAAAGTACTGCACGCACATCGTCCGAGGCCCGTGCAGGGTTTTGCGTCGCTTAGATCTCTGGACCGAAAATCTGCTAGCGGCTGGGGATCTGGTAATCGGATCAATCGACGAAAATCTCGCGGCGCTGTGTCTCTCTTCCGGGAGACGCACGTCACGTCTCGTCGTGGAGAAGGGACAAAACATGCCGTTTGCTTTCCTTTTCACTCCCCCGGTCTCCCCCGTGTCCGGCCGTCAACCGTGCACCGCCGCTCCCTGTACTGCAACTGTACTACGCGTCGGCATCAGCAATTTCGCTTAAACTGTAACGGGCACACACAAAAAGAAAGGAAATGAATCTTGGACATGATTCTATTGCTGCAAGGAAAATGAGAATTAGCTGGTGAAAGAGCAAAGCTGGACGGAGAATACTTTTGAGTAGTGATAGTACTACTGTGTCAGCTGCATTTTCTGGCAGGGTTTTCAGGCGAGGAGGTTGCTTGCTCAAGTGCAAACGGGAGAAAACAATGACTTTGGACATGTGTTCTTCCTTCCTGGCTTCCTGCGAGGAAGGAAAACTACTCCCTCCGTCTCATAATACTCCCTCCATTTCACAAAGAATGGCACGCACGCATTTTAAGATTTTGTTTTGACCAACAATTAGACTAATGATTTGAGGCTTATGTGTTACAAAAATTATATCATTGGATTCGTATTTCAAAAACCTTTCCAACGATATAAAATTTGTAACATATAATTTACATACAATTGGTCTAATCGTTGATCAAACTTTCACCTCGAAAAGCGTGGGTGCCATTCTTTGTGAAATGGAGGGAGTATGAGACACGCATGCATTCCTAAATTCTCAATTTGATTAATTAAATATGTATGTTTCTAAACAAAAAATACACCATTAGATATTAGATACGTTATCAAAATAACTTTCTAATGATATAATTATTTAATTTATATTTAGTTAACTCAATAGTTCAATCCAGGAATGCCTCGATACTGTATTTTCTGGCGAGGTTTTGCTTGAAGAGAGAGCCATTCGCTGACAGCATCTCTGAAAGGACAGTGAAACGAAGCGGCTGTGTTTGAGTGTTGACTGGACTGTACTACTGGCCTCCATCCCTGCATTTGCATGTTCTCTTCTGCCTGCGTACGTAGTAGTACGTACTCGTGGGGTCACAGTATCGCTGAGTTGTGTTCTCTTACCGATAGGATCAGAGCTGCTGAGCTGAGCTGAGCTGGGCATAGATACTACTACTGCTGGGCTACTGGGGTTTCTCACTCTACTCTACCAGCCCTGATTGATTGGTGATGATGCCCTGCCCTGTCTTGCATACATACATGCCTTCCCTGGCCACCGAGGAAAGGAGGACCTACCGTCTACAACACCATTGCCTCCTGCAGTGAAACAAGTCCCAATGATATCTCTGTCCAATTCCATGTCACTTGTCCTCCTCCTCCTCCTCAGCTCTGCACTATAGTCAGATGGATGTGTACTGCGATTCTCCCCTATTTAACCCCATGCACCTACCAGCAGCCTACCCCCCTTGCTTACCCAATAATTATACAGCATCAGCATCAGCACTAGTACTGACACTTTCTACTGAGGTACTACTAATTTTTATCTCTCTCCCCTGTTATCTCAATGATTGGAACCCATGTTACCGGGGGATCAGTGTGGAGGTGTCAGTGAAAGACACCGGTAAAAAGCATCCTCGCCTTTTTGCCTTCCACATCATCAGCAGTGGTGTACTGGTGCGTGCTGCATGGATGCTCCTTTCACCAACTTAACTAAAAGCTGCTAAGATAGTATAACACCAACAAAGCCCCATTGATTGTTTAATTTGAATCTTGAGTCACTGTGTTTGATGTGTGCCTAGCTAGCTAAGCAAAGCTGTGATGAGTTGTAAAAGCACAGGCTCCTGGGTGGACTGGACGGGACAGGAATACAGGATTAGATCCAGCAACGGTGTCGGGAGAAGACTATATAGGAGTAAGTACTACACTACACGGAAATCCTCTGTCAGTAGTACTTTTTCTTGATTAATCAGCAACTCTCTTGGCAGTTTAAAATCCACTGTTCCAACACGAGATCAGCGAGGAGAAGCAATTCGACTCCTACGGGAAATTTGAAGTTGGAAACAAAACTGTTTTGGCCTTACTAGTGCCAAACAATGCCACACGGAAGGCAGATCAACGAGGTGTTGATCGATCCCCAAATGTAATATCTAGAGTGATACGAATAAACGATCCATCTAGCCGGTGTCGAGAGCCCTGGCTGGAGATGCAATCTGGAACTGGAAGGTGGCGCTCGATGCATGGCGGTGGTTAGATCTTGACCCGGCGGCGCGTCTGCACACTAGAACTCGATTATCAATTTTTGGGGTTAGTCAGTCGCACTCCCTGCCCTGACCCGATCGATCGATCGACCAGCGCGGCATAATCCCACATGGCACGGGAGATGAGATATTACAGATATTTGTTGGTTTCTGATCACGCTGAGTTGCTGATAAGATCATCAGCTCTCTGCGGAACCCGAGGCAATCATTGACAAGTGGAGGGAAATTGTTAAACTGTTGTCGTGTTAAAAAAAATCTTGTTGGCTGAGGGTTCCATCTGTTGTTTATTCAGAAAGAACTTGTGGCGTGGCCCATGCATTGGAGCGGTTAGATTTTCTAAGTAACTTTAACGAAAATTTTGTGTTTGCACTTTTTTTTTCTTATGCTAGCTTCAAGACATGTAGGGGATTAAATGCAAAACTCAAATTTTGTGGGCAAATTCGCTGTGCTAAAATGTAGTCCTATTTGGCATTGTTCTTCAGTCAGTTATTACGTCCATACAGCTTGGCATTTCCTTTTTTCACCCTCACACTAGCATTGCCATATGTTGCCAATACAACGTCTATTGTTAGTTTTCTTTGAGTGTGCATCGATGAAGATAACTTTCTTCTAAAGGTTCAACAAAAATATCTTTAGCGGGACACTTTAACCACATATGAGCCATTTGCTCAATGCCATCATGACAAGGTTAACACCATATGACTTCGCATTGAAAAAAGAAAAAACTTAGCAATAGCAATCAACATCTTCAGAGGTGAAATCGATGGTTTTTTAAAACGTCAATTGCTCATGAAATTGCTAAGTTTTTTAAACGCCGAACTATATGGAGTTAACCTAGTCAGTTCAACACCAAAATGATTGGCATGAAGCAAGGGGATAAGATTTAGTTAAAGTTTTACGGTAGGATCTTTTTTGTGCTAAATTTTTAGAATATGAGGATTTTGTTGATCTACACCTTCCTAGATTTGTCCTTGGGAAACCCACTATATGTTTTCTTTTTTATTTCAAATTCTTTTTTTAGCAAATCAAATTCATATGTAATATAGAGTTGTATTCAGTATCCTAGGCCTGACGATGGGCTGCTTGGCCTAACACCCAGGGCCGGGCTTGGGCTCTAGTCGGTCCAAAGCCCGGTACTAAAAAGAGTTGAAATATTAAAATTAGTTTTTTAGACAAAATAGTTATAATAAATCATTTTATACCTCAAAAATGATTACTTAATACACTTTAATGCCAAAAAAGTGTTACCTACGTTCAGGGATTTGCATTTGTTGCCAGCTTTACGAAGCCCGACCGGAAACCCGGGCTGGCCCAAGGTATGCGCAGCTATACAGTGATGAGAGTAAGAGTTGTGTTTGTTACAAACTTATTCACGCGGGATGAAAGGTCTATTCAATTTTTTTTACCCGTGTTGACGGTCGTGATGGCTTCATGATATAAACAGTAGATAAATAGATTACCCTGCAATCAGTGTTGATAATGTTGACCAACACAAGACAGACATAACAGGTTTCAGTAACGAGTTGCATGCATGCATGCATCCAACACAACTCATTAAGCTAGCAGCTCACAACCCCATGGCACAGTGTTCTTTTAAATTAGGAGCAGGGAATGGTTGAAACAAGACAGTACTAGTACCATTCTACACATTATTTACAGGAACGAAAGGTTCCATTCCAGATCTGGGATTCAGAACGGAGCAGCTGTAACCAATTGGCAAGGAGAGTTTGTCAAAGGCGTACGCAGAAAGATGCCGATGGACAGGTGTTGGAGCAAGGGCGACATCCCCATTACAAAAATTCGTCTGCTTTTCGTCTCTGAACTCTACTCTAAAGTATGCCAGGGAATTGATTAGAAATTGGCCTCTGCGTACCTGGCATGTCGGCGTCCCTTGGCAGAGGGAGATCATTAACTATGAGTATAATGTGGCTTCAACGTCGATCGATTTCGATCTGTTCTCTCGTCCATGACACACCAACAAGTGGAAGCAAGCTCAGCTGAATTTATTTATGTAATTCCAATCAACCGACTCTTTTATTTTATTTTATTTTTTCTCCCTGAAATTAATATGCGGCCATGAAAGACAAACTCAGATCCGAATAGCCAGAATGATCGATCTGATCCCGTCCCAAAACAAGAAAGGATCACATCAAACAGTGTTGTTTTCCTTTCGGCTTTCGCTACGCAAACAAATCAGGCGGTGTAGCTCGATTGATATTGGGATGACGTGATTTATGGCGAATCGACAATGGCAGGGATCGGGAGGTTGCAGCGTCGATCCTGCCTGCCTGACACTACAGTGAAGAATGCCCCCTTCCTTTTTTCCAGCCGAGGATTTATTTCCGTATTGCTAAAGGGAGAGAAGACGGGTGGATCAAACGCCGGTGGCCTGGCTATTCAGAGTTTCAGACAGAAGCTTTGCAGAGCACCAAATGTTTTGCCAAATAAAAATTCTCTCGCGGATGGCGCTGCGAATTTCTCCCTTTCCCTTTTCTCTCTGTCTTTTCCACAATGTCAACAAACACAGCTCATAAGCTCATTGGCAAATGTTTGTTTTTACTATCTGTCGGTAGGTGCAGTTTCACAGCAGGCGGTAAAATTAAAACTCCGGCCGACGACGGAGGTCTCAAAATGCTCCCCCAAATTTTCCAAGACACACGTGAGCGTGGCACAGTGACAGGACGACAAGCGGCGGCCGGGGGGGCGGTTGGTGGAGTCAAATCAATTTGGCTGGCTCGGATCGAGCTACGATCCAAGGTCCCTTTTCAGATTGCTGGGTTAATTTCAGACCCAAAAGCCGGGGACGGAGTACCCCTCCTCCTCTACTCTCTGCAAAGACTGCATCCATGCACGCAATTCAGTAGTCACTCACTCAGTTTCCTGCCAAGCAGAGAGGGAATCTACTGTATCTTGACCCGGCTGTACTACGTATGGATGTACAGTTGCTTTCGCTGCCGTGTGGGCCCGAATCAACGTGGCCGGGACGCCGGGTGGTGGTCCGTGGTAGCCTGGTAGTAGGCGGTAGCTCGTAGCTGTGTACTTGATGAGTACGTAGCGCATAAATACGTTTTTTTTACTACGAGTACGTGAGGATAACATGCATGTAAGCATGTAGCTTGAGTTTTTTTTTTACTTTGATGAAGACGTACGTAGCTCGACTTTTTGCAGAGCACCAGAGAAAGAGAGAAAGAAAATAAAAGTGAGAATCTCCGTGAATACTTTTTTACTGTGCGTAGTACCTAGGATTGATTGTTGTACTAGCTTTTTTATTGAAAAAAATTGTTGTAGCAGCTAGGTTTAAGACTAAGAGCTATGCGATGCTACAAAGGTGGTGGTACTATGCGAGTCTTGTCTAATGCACTCTACTGCTACTACTGCAGACCCCCTCCCTAATCCCCTCCTACGTCTAGGGCGAACCTTTATGTGCTGAGTTCAGATGCTCTGTTGTTGCATGCCTGGCCTGGCCTGTTGTGGAAGTGCCACGTACCACGAATAAAACCCAGATCCAAGCCCAATTATACGCAGGCAAGGATATAATAGGCTATGATGATGATGATTAAGCTTGCTCCTCAGTCGCCTTCGTGCGCCCTTGCAAGTTGCAAAGATAATCCAAACCGAGCTTCACGCATGCTTTTTTCGAAAAAGAAGAAAACATCGGCCTCGCATCACAGCCATTTTTCAATTGATACACACAGTCATTTTTATTATCGAGTGTCACGAGTATAGAGTCTCGCAGTTCTGAGAGCACAAGCCCAAGAAAGTCCATGTACTGGACGTAAGCATCAGCGGAACAGCTGGGTCGCAACGAGGGAGGGATTGATGGTTAATTTGCCGGCAAAGGCGAGAGAAACCAGCCTTGACCAGCCAAGGATGGAGACCGAAGCCAAGTTTTCGGCAAAGAAATGTGGGATCATCAAGACGTCGTCGTACTAGTTTTATACCACAAACGCCTTTGATCGATAAAACAAATCGGCAACGGTTTCCTCCCGGTGTGTTAGAAGCACGATCGACGGGGGGTCAGATCGATTCCCCAAGTTTAAACCCCATATACATGCATGATAAATTAACACTCTCGTGGGGTACAATATACTAGTGCACCCATGGATGTAGTATCTACGCTTAAACTAATCACAAACTAAACGAATTGTACTCCACTCCCTATATAGGAGTATAAGCTGGCATCAACTCCAAGAAAACTACCATGTCTGATTAAAAAAGCAAACCCAATTTTATATCAAGCGGCTACCACTAAAGTCCTACTACTACCTCCCCTGTTCTCCTTGGAGCCCAGCACTCGTTGCGGCCTTGCCTTGCTTGTGGCTCACTCCGGCGTCGGCGAGCCGCATTCACCTCTCACTCTGTCGCTCAACTCGACTCAATTCAATCCTATCTAATTATTTTTCCTGCTGGCCTTTCCGGGTCCAAATGATTGCCACGGAGATGTTAACCAACAACTAACCAGTTAACCACCCTCCGTCCCGGCCTGCTCCTCCGATAAGGCGATAAGGATCGCTCTTCCTTTGCTTGCAACCAAAGGCCGGAGCAAACTATATGATCAGTAGTAGTACTACACGGTTTACACCAGCACCAGCAGCAACTCATAAAGGAGCTAGGGCCATGTATATATGGTCCCGGTTATATGCCCGGCAGCCATGGCATGGATCGATCCAACACATTCTTATGCTCCCGTAGCACGTTTTGTTTGGTGCGATTAAGCGTTTCTTTGTGTCGGCTTTTTCAGAGGATGGAACTTCGTGGGAGTCATATGCATCAAGGGGGGCTGCAAGCATGCTTGCTAAATTAATGGTCCTCGCTTACCCTCCACACTGAAACACCTACTCTACCCGGCAGTGTTGTCGTACCAGAGGATTTCTGTATCGTGGCCTCGATCGTCTCCCGACTCCAAATCAGAAGTTAAAATTATACTACTAGTAAAAGTCCACTGGAAGAGAGAGGGGGAGTTAAAATCAGAGCTGGGTTAGTTAATTAATGAAGGACTAATTGGCAGTAGCTTTAGGAGATCGATGGGTTCATTGGTTGCAGTCACTTCCTTCCATTTCAGGGAGATACAGTATGTCTGATTGTCTAGTGTCCTCTCTTTCTCTGTAAATCCCTTTCCCTGTATATTATTTTGTGCTGGCCTCAACAGCAAGCATGTGACTGTCAGCAGCGATCCCGAGGCCGGCGATTAGAGTAAGCCGCGCATCTCTGAAGAACACAATTAGCTGCCAAACTGTTAGGTGCAAGCTAGTGTTTGCATTTGGAGCATAATTAAACCATTTAACCGGCCGGCGACACTTAATTTTAGTACGAGAGCTGACAGAGCGCACTTCAGTTCAGGCCTAGGCAGGCCGTTCTGCATGCGCCAGTTTCAAATTCCCATCTGCATCTGCGCGTGTTTGCAGGCTACACAAACAGAACTGGAAGAACAGCAAAGAGAACTGAAGTGCAAGTGTAGAAAATTAAAAATCACCGCTAGCAGCAATGTTGTGTATGCGGGCTTTGCCAGCTCAGGCTATGAACCCTCCGAGCCGTCCCATCAGCGCCAAGGAAAAAGGCAAGCACGTCAGTCCACGGTTTTGTCCGATCCATCCCATTGGTTTTGAGACGGTGGATCAGTTCCATTTCTATCAGGGACATTTTAAAATTCATTAAGCCGGAGAAGAAATCGGCTTTCTCCAGTTCATCCCTCTCCTTCCTAGCAGCTAGTAGAAAATTGACACGAGATCTTTAATTAACAACTGCCTCGACGGCCTTCATGCCTCAGAATTTTAGGAGGAGGGAGGACGTACGAGTCAAGCCCCAGCAAGTCGGCTTCGGACGTTTTTTCTTCGTCGTTGCGGAAAATGTGGTGCCAATGTTCAGGACCATTCCCGTGACTTCAATTCAGGACGTTTCGGGAACACACATGATTGAAATTTAACAGAACTCTAGTCAGCCGACTCAAAAGCTTAATTTAAGGAAATCAACAGTAGGATTTTGATTATATTTTTCTCTTTAAGCTCAGAGAAACAAATATAAATGTGCGTACGAATTTATACTGCATATACCTAAAATTGAACTTCTATAACATTGGAGATAAGCATTTTCAACGCACTGAAACTCAACAAAATTAACAAACAATTGCTGGCTACCAAATCTGCTAACGTGGACCAGCTCCATCAGTTCATTAGCAAGATGCAGAGACCGGGGTCTTCCCCGTTCCCGAAAAAAAAACCAAAAAAAAATCCTATGCCCTTTTTGCAGCGTGGGAGGTTTTTCCGCGTGGAAAATGATGGACTGGCTCCTACTACTAAAAACCTCGGTGAAATGAAATCTCAGCCGTGCGCTAGGCGTGTACACTGCCTTCTATCCCATATTCCCATCAGTTCCTAAACCCCCAAAGCTAAGAAAGCATTTTTCTGTACCATATAGCAGGGCTAATCGATCCGTGAAAAGCAACAAAAAAAAAGAGCAAAGAGGAGTGCAGCGGAAGCGAACACGAATGGCCTCGCCTTTCCCCTCCCGGGTGACTTGCCCGTAAAGATTTTATCATTTCCAGACAAGGAGGATGGGGGGTTCACTGTTGGGTTTACCCTACCACACTTTGCATACGTACATCCGCTGTACTAGGCGATTCCAAGACATTTTGCGTCCTTTGGGGCGCTGCCTGGGCAAATCCGGCCAATGACCCCATCCCACGCAGAAACGGATGGTCCTGATCAGTCATTAGCAGCATCTGATTATTTTTTATAGCGTTTGCAACTTTGCATTGCGCTCGAGGTAGATCGATCGATCAGATGTCTGGGGCACCTGAAGAAAAAAAAAATCTCCACTAGCACTTGTCTGTTGAGTTGAGTGCTTGGCTGTGTACGTACTACTGATCATCGACGAACTGTCTCTAATCGCATTCCTCGAAGCTTGAATTAGCAAGCTCCTGTGTCAGCAGATATACATTGTCTTAGGACGTGAATGGAAAATTTGCTTTTCGTACGGGATTCCCGTGGCTATATATGGAACGTACACTGAGCGTGACAGAAAAAATTGGAGTACTACTTCGCTGCTGCTTCACATCATCATTGAGTTGATAAATGGAGTTAAACTAATAATTGATCTGTTTCTAATTAAGGGTGTTGATCCTGTCTTGATCGTCCATTTGTAAATTCTAAATTCGACGCAATTTTCACATCTGCAGATGATTTGTGTTATAGTACGATATAGCGGCAACAGCAAGTGGGGGTGTGGTGTGAGGCGTCCACACTATACTGTGGCTTCAATGCTGTCATTAGTGTGGATGTGTCGTACAGTACGAGTATTCACGTCTCATGAGCACATGTGTTGAACAAATCTCGCAAGGCCAATCATAATACCTCTCACGCTCGACCGGCCTTCGTATTCCATGCCATTTGCATGCTCGTACACCTTCTTCTTCTTTCCCTTAAATCGCATGCCTCTGTTTCACAAGTACCATCGACATTTGTCTCCATGCAAAAGATTTTATTACACAATGGAAGCTTTAATTGATAGCAATTCAGCATAGCAAAAAGAGGGGGGGGGGGGGGGGGGGATTGGAGCAAAAAATTCGGAGAAAAGTATGGCGAGGAGAGACCCAAACGGAGTGCTCCAAAGGCCCTAAATATCATCCAACAGAAGGGGATAAAAACCCCAATCAACCTCGAACAGTTCTCGCGGCGCACAAGAACAAATCACGCCGGGTAGTTCCATCCAATGGGCTGCGTACTGCTCCATGCTGAGAATTCTAAAAAAATTAGATAATGATTAAAAACGTTTTTATTCCGTTGGCTAGGAACTAGCAGTAGTAGGATCCAACCCAAACTACCAAGCATCCTCTGTCCCCTTGTGGCCTTCCCCTGTTCACAAATTTAATGATTGGTTCATCCTCTCAATTCCATGGGCAAGCAAAGCAACAGCAACCCTGCTTAGGGACCATCACCTTCACATCCTCCCCTTCCCATTTTTAAATATACCCTTTGGATCGAAAACAAAACATGAACAAATGTAAAATAAATCATCTCCAATCTTGCCATAGTTAATTCCAGACCCTTTTTTTAATGCTTGCACAGCACAGATGATGAGATGAAGGAAGCTCCGGGCCAAAGCAAAATGCAATGCATCATCATCATCCCCTTTGGTTCTTCGCTCCACACTCTCTGTTTCCTTCCTTCCTTTCCCCCACCTCTGCTCCCCCAGTAGAGATGAGATGAGCTCTGCATCTCCCCAGCGCTTTTCTCTCCAGCTTCCTTCCTTGTTTCATGGCAGGAAAGGCTGAGCTGAATGATGCACGTAGCCCCATCCAAGTTTGACCCATGCCATCCTGGACCTATATACATACCGCCCCTCTTGCATCCTCTACTTCGGAATTCCCTCTACTTCTACTGCTACCAGTAGTAGTACCAGCCCCGCTTGCTTGTTGTTGAGTCGAGCTGAGAGGCTGAGGCTCCTCTCTCTCTCTCTCTCTCTCTCTCTCTCTCTCTCTGCTTTTGCCTGCGCAAGCTTTTGCTTTGTTTTAGGTGCTTCTTTCCCACTCCTTTACTGTTCGCCGTCCCACTTTCCCCCCCCCCCCCTCCTGCGTTGTCACGCACACGAAAAGCTCCTGCCTTTACCTTCCCGGACGGACCTTATCTCCGGCCCCGTAGTGGGATTTGGTGGCAGCTGCGCTACTTGCCTCCCGCGTTTCTTTGCTTGATTGGGGGCTGTCTCGCGTCTCGCCTCGTCGTCAGCGCCAGGAGGGTTCTTCTTCTCCAGTGTGCTCGGGATTCATCTGGGCAATTGCGGGGCTTGCTGCACAGATCTTGGCGCGATTCCGGCCGGCGACGGGATGAACTGCGGGCCGCCGGACCAGCTGCCGCCGCCGCAAGCGACGGCGCCGTCGTGCTTCCTGAACCTCAACTGGGACCAGTCCATGGACGCGCCCGCGCATCGTGGCGCCGGGGCGCACCTCGACCCGGCGCTCGGCTCGATGGTCTCCTCCCCGGCGGCGTCCAACTCGACGGCGACCGAGGGCCTCGCTCTCCACGGGATCTCGCCGCACTACGGTGGCACGCCGCCGCCCAAGCTCGACCTCTCCATGATGGGGCAGTTCCACCACCACTACCCGCCGCCGCAGGCCGGTGGTGGCTCCGGCGGTGGCTTGCCGACCCTGGAGAACCTGATGCCCATGGGCTCCCTGGACCAGTTCCTCGCCGACCCAGGCTTCGCCGAGCGGGCCGCCAGGCTCTCCGGCTTCGGTGGCCCAGGCCCGGGGCAATTCGGCCTCCCGGACGACGGCCCGATCGGCGCATTGAAGGAGCTGGAGCTCGGGAACGCCCGGGACGAGTCTTCGGTGTCCGATCCGGCGTCCGAGATGGCGCTCAAGGGCGCTCCCGACGGCAATGCGAGGAAGCGGAAGGCCGGCAGCAAGGGGAAAGGCAAGGACAGCTCCATGTCCACCTCCGCCAAGGATCTCCTCGCCAAGGTACGCCGTACGCGCAGAATTCCGCTCAGCTACGTCTGTAGCAGCATGATGTACCCCGACGGGAGCGAAAGATTTTACTGTACGGTGCTTAATTTGCAGGAGGACTCGGCCGCGAAGCGTTGCAAATCCATGGAGGAGAGCAATGGCGCGGAGGAGAATTGCGCCAAGGGGAAGGCCGCGCAGAGCAGCAGCGAGAACGGCGGCGGCAAGAAGCAGGGGAAGGACGCTGGCGCTTCGAAGCTCCCGGAGCCGCCCAAGGACTACATCCATGTCCGGGCGCGGCGCGGAGAGGCCACGGACAGCCACAGCCTCGCCGAGAGGGTACGCATCATTCTTTTTGGGGCCTCTCTTGCATTGCACATTGCTTGCTGCTGTGATCATCTTCGCTGTAGATTTATGTTTTTGCTTTCTCGTAATCCCTTGGCGAACAATAATTCAGGTCAGAAGAGAGAAGATCAGCCAAAGGATGAAGCTGCTGCAGGATCTCGTGCCTGGCTGCAACAAGGTAACTGCAAACAAAAAACAAAAGCACCCATCGTTGCATTCGCTGTACAACTTAGCTTGGTGTGCTCAGATCGGAAATGAGGAAATGTTTACCTGTTTCAGGTAGTTGGCAAGGCTGTCATGCTCGATGAGATCATAAACTATGTGCAATCGCTGCAACGGCAAGTCGAGGTATAATTATTACTTTTGGCCATTGTCGACTCACATACGCAGAATGATTAAAAAAAACCGCGGCACTTGCCGTTTTAGAACCGAGCAAAACGCAGATGGCTGCAGTCTAAACTCTAAAAAAAAATAACCTCTGCCTTTCAATGCCCATTTTGCAGTTTCTGTCCATGAAGCTGGCCACGGTGAACCCCCAGCTGGACTTCAACAATTTGCCCAACCTCCTCGCTAAAGATGTGAGGACAAGCATTCATGATCCCCGTTGCTACATTTGGTTCCTCTCTTGTTGGGGCAACTGACTGGCTTAACTTATCTCATTTTTTTTCTTTTCCAATTTGGCTTGTGATGATCAGATGCAGCAGTCATGTGGCCAGTTGCAGAGCTCGCATTTCCCGCTGGAGGCATCAGGTGCGCCGCTCCCTTACATGAGCCAGCCTCACCAGGGGAGTAACCCTCTCGACTGCGGCATGACCGACGGCATGGACGATCAGGGCTCCATGCACCACCAGCTAGACCCGGCGTTCTGCAGGCCGATGGGCTCACACCACCATTTCCTCAACGGAGTCAGCGACGCCGCCTCTCAGGTAACATAACAATTTTGCGCAACCATGCCTGATTTTGCTTGAGCTTGCACAATGTTTGTGGAACCGATACTGACGGTGAGTAATCCGGTGCTGCTTTCGCAGGTTGGAGCTTTCTGGCAAGATCTGCAAAGCGTTGTTCAAATGGACATGGGGCAGAGTCAGGAGATCGCCACTTCTTCCAACAGCTACGACGGTAAAAAGCCAATTTTCAGTTCCCTTTCAAGCTGGTGTCTGAATTTCTTGCATCTTTTTTCAACCAATTCTGATGTTAAAATTCACGCCGGATCAGGTTCATTGCAAACAGTCCACATGAAAATGGAGCTTTGACATCGTTGGGGGGAAAGCTCGAAAAGCCGCCCGCTGTACATAAGAGAGAAGCCAGCCAGCCAGCCAGTCAGCTTGCCATCATCCATGGAAGCACTCTCGACGAGTCTGCTGAAATTCAACCTAACAATGTTGGGCCCCTAGCTAGTAGTGTCTTAGCTTCTAATTCCCAATGATCCCGGTGTAATGATTCTTTTGAACAAACAGACACGGAACTCGCCGCCGCCTACGGTAGCTTAGCTAGCTCGATCGGCCACATAATAGTCTGTCTCCTCCTTCCATGTTTTAGCTAAGCTGCAAAACAATTAAGTTCCGGTACATAGTTCCCCCCGCGGTACATTATGCACGCTCATTTCAATCGTCAGTCAGAACCTTTGATTATATGTCCTCCCTCCAAGCGAAGGGGGGAATATTGAAGATGTGTAATATGGCACTACATAATTTTTAGCCGATAAATACCATTAAGATCCTTCAGACATTATGCCTGTCGTCCATCGATCATTTGATCACCCTCTTGACCTCCTCAACCACACACGTATTTCTTTGGATGATCCATACACAATTGGCTATCGAAAGACATCGAGGTTAATTCCCACTTGGATGGAGAAGGGATGGATCGAGGGAGGGGATGCTTTGTGAAAGGACATGGACAGAAGGAACAAGCAAAGCTGTTGAATGGGGCTGGCTGCTGGATGGGGGGTTTTGTGGGTGCTTTTTAGCTGTATGATAAGTACCCGGCCGGAGACAGGGACAGCACTGGGACAGTGCTAGCTGCTGCGTGCTGAGGAGGCGGAGGATCGATCGATCCCCCCACATTATTGTGAGATTGATGATTTCTACGCCAGGCCGCAGATCGAGCAGAGACGCCGGCCTTGCTACTACAACTACGACGCTACATCAGACAGGCAGCGCAGCGGCATTCATTCATTCACTCACTGCCCTGGCCTGGCCAGCCAGCCAGCCATGAGATGACGCTGTTTGCTGCACTGCTCCTGTGCTGTGCTCCTTTGAATTACTTCGCAGAAGCAAGTAACAGTGCCCTCTTTGTGATCTCCAGAGATGTCGTACTACTGTACTGCGGAGTAGTATAGTATTTTCTTGACTAGTATATATATATTTTGTTGTTAAAAATGTCGCCGTCAGAGAGGAGTCCAAATCATCCAGGCTGTGATCACGCTCGCCCCGGAACGGGATCAGCGGAGCGATCTGTTCCGGTCACTCGTTTTCTGAAGCAATCATGTAGACGCTGTAGCTCCGAATCATGGCTAATCAGGACGCGGGATCTTAGCAGCTATAGCATGCAGCAGTGTTCTCTGTTCAGTGTTCACTGCTCGCTAATTAATCCACACACTGCTCCGCCATCACTGTACTCCCCTTTTCAAAAAACCTTAATTACTTGAGAAGCACAGGCGAGACGAAAACAACATGATGTGCCCTGTGTGCACAGAGATCGACCGTGATTCGGACACCAAGGCCGTCATGGGCGAACACCCGATGCTTAATTTTACACGGTCGTCAGAGTAATTTGGTGGTGCTCCGTCAGAGCAATTTGGTGAGTTAGTGGGGAAAAACATACATATATGGCTTAATTATTCGTCGTCCTTGAGTCCATCTTCCAGGGGGCGATCGATAGGGATTGGAGGGGGGAGTGAGAGATGCTTGTAATGATGCCGTATCATCTTCGTCGGGGCAGAGACTCGTGTGCATCGCCGTCAGAGAAAGCTGTGGGGTTACACTTACAGAATGACAGCCACAAATGGCAACAAGTCAAAGGCTTGGCTTTTGTTGCGAGAGATACGTAACGTACGTGACATAAGTGAGCCGTCGATGATCGCCAGCTAGCTAGCTCGAGGTAGATCTGCTGGCTGCACACACATGTGTATCATGCCTGGAATCTATCAGGGGGAATATGAAGAAGCGTGTGTACCCAAGCAAAGCACAGGTTGAGTTTAATTACTCCGTATGTATTCCCTGTGAGCTCTACTGGTATGCAAATTCAATTAAGCAAGGAAGATGAATTCAACATCCAAGGGGAGTTTGTGAAAATAGGAGACGCCTTGTGGGGGCAAAAGCAGGTAATCATATGCTACGGCTATATATGACCCTTGCGGCTATTGCCTGCTGACAGGTTTCCCTTTGCTTTTCCCTTGGAGGTCAAGAGCTATATATGCTACCGTACGATGCACGAGAGACATCCAAAGACTTGCTTAGAATCTTCAGCTCTCTGGAACGAACAATCTGCTAGCTTACATGGAGAAGAGGTTGAACTGGCCGGCTACACTTATCTGATCTTCTGCAACAGTCAGTCAGTCAGTCACTCATCTGCAACACATCACAAGCCAAGATGGAGTCAAACAAAAAAATGCTGACCCTGCACCCTCATACAAAAAATGTTCCTTTTGCTAGATCAGAACTGATCATGCACATGGAGAGCTAATAAAGTTAACAGAACGACGACGATCGACGACCCTCGTCTGGCCAATAAAGTCGTCGTGTACGTACCCGGCCTGACGCCGCCACCACCACACCGCTGGATGGATCGATTCGTGTGGTTTTGGCTGGCATGAGGTCGATCCCCCTCCTAAAGCGCCGTCTAATTGATCGATCGATCGATCTCCCCCAGTCCTCCCCTCTCTCTTGATTCTCTCCCGACAGAAGCAAAGCGAATCGCGCAGACCTGAGCGCGAACAAATCTAGTTGCCCCCCGCGCTGATTAAGCTGCAGCCAGCGTGCAGGTGAGCGGTCGACACTGCAGCGCATGCATTATTGGTCGGTCGCATCGCGCGCGTTTCATCGATGATCATATGCATGCATACGCACCTCTCGTGGGATTTTGTACGCGGCGCAGGGGTGGAGAGAGCTCGACAGGTGCCCCGTGGATGTTCCAAGGGGGAGTACGGGGCCGGGCAGCGGCAAGAGGGCCACAAACCCCTGCGTTTGGGTACCGTACTTACTACTGTGTGCCCAGCGCGGTTTGTGAGAGCACACAGTGCGTTGGGTTCGTTGGGACGTGCCCGTCTCCGATCCGTCTCTGCGTGTGTGCGTGTAACCGCGCGCGCGGGCGCGGCCTAGCTAGGCTACGTGTTCCGCGCCGCTGCCGCTGCCCCTGATGACAGTGATGATGGTGGGAAACCATCAAATCAAGGGCCCGGCCGGGGTGCCGATCGACCGAGAGCGACGTACTGCGCGACTGTGCGCGCGCGCGCGCGGTCCTCTCTTCCTCGATCCCGTGCATGCATGCATGCACACACGCAGCCGTCAAATACTCGATCGACCCGCGGCGTTGGATGCTCTTTTGAATTGATCGCCCTCATGCACCAACAGCCGGCTTGCTGCACGCGGATCTACGGACACACGTATATGATGCATCGCGTCGATTGATCGTTTGATTTGCTTTGATTTGAGGAAACGTCTGCCTGGAGCGGAGCCCGTCATGCGGTGCATGCATGTGTCGCGTGGGCCGTGGCCGTGCGCGCTTCCGCGGTGCAGCTGGTGTGCTAGCTGCCTAGGAAGGACTAGGAGGAGTAAAACGTAGTACGTGATTGATGCGGTCGCCTCGGTTCGATCGAGCTGTAGATGTACCGGTACGGGGTTAATTATCACGTGGATTGCTCTGCCGCAGGAGGGCCGAATAGACCGCAAGTTAATTCCTAGCCACTGAAAGTGATATTCGATCCACAAGGTGCTTTCCTTCATCGGCATCATGTATTAAGATTCAGAACGAACAATGAAGGAGAGAGTGTTGGTCCAGATACTAATCTTACAACTTTAATACTGTCTCTCTTTTTTTTTTTCGACGAAGAAGTGAGCTTAAGAACTTTAATACCATCGACAAAATTTTAAGCCAGACACCTGAGATATGACCACACACTGTGTATAACCCTGTTTTTGTTTGACAGCTTTATAACCCTGGTTTTTTTTTATTAACACTGAAACGGACGAAGAAGTGACACATTGCGGCTGAACCTAAAATTTGAATCCGGCTGAACAGGCTTCACCAGGGCACACTCTAACGATATGATCCGCTCAATTCCAAAGCCCATGGCAGCTGCTATCTCAGTTTAGTGCAGGCCAGTCTGGGCTGAGCTAGCCCAAGAGAAACCAGTCTGGGCTGAGTATTCTGATTAGCTCTGCGTTAAATGATCCATGCATGGACGCCAGCGTATCGTCATCTTTTAGTTTCGTTTTAGTCGCCTCTCGAGTAGAAAAAGATGACTCGGTGCCTTTTGCTCCCTGACTCCCCAAGTTGAGCAATGCTCAAGTTCCGTACTGGCTACTGCGTAACAATTAATAATACAGTACTTGAAGCGCGACACGACAGTACTACCGTCATGTAAAAGAAGGCCGGGTGTATATAGAAGTCTGAGTCAAGAATGAATAATTTCTTCACAATAACTAGCCTTCGCTCGTCAACGAAATTAACGTTGATTTCAACAAAAAAAATGGTAGTATGAGAAATAAATCGCAATATACATGGCAGCCAAAGGATCCGACCATCTACGCTGCTGTAGGGGAAGACTTACGCCGCCGCCGCTGCCGCCGCCGGCGGCCGCCCTTCTCTATCAAGCTCACCTCCAGTCTACATCCGTCCAATATCTGCATGACTCCACATGAAAGAAGGAGAATGGATTTGATCGATCATTAATTAATTCAGTACGTCTAAAAATTAAAACACGAACGAACGCAAACTCTATCAGGGTTAACTGACCAGTCCGTTGAGAGAAGCGAGAGCATCTTCCTGCTTGGCATGCATCGTCGCCATGGTGACGAGCCCGATACCCTGTGAGGTCTTGGTCTTCCGGTAGTAGATCACCTCAGCGTGGGACACTTTGCCGTAGTCGTTGAAGAAGTGTTGCAGGCGTGTGTTGTTCACCTTGAGTGGCAGGTTGCGTACTATCACCCGGAAACAAGACTCGTATTGCTTAGCGATCCGAGTAATATTGCTCGTTGGAGTTGGAGGTGTCTGCGGCTGTCTTTGGTGCTGTCCACCCTGCGATCTCTTGTAGATTTCCTGAGCGAGCAAAATATATCAAAGTTTTGAGAGGCCTTATTGCATAGCTAGGCAGCTAGAATTTTTCATAGCCTCTTCCCCGTCTCCGAGACATTCCCATCATCAAGACTCCTGATTCAAAATTTTGGCGGATTGGAATTCAGGAATTCTTTTATCCTACGTGAGTCGTTTGATTTTTTTTTGCGGGTGTGAGTCTTTTGATTTTAAAAATAGACCCCACAGGAATTTTCTCATAAGGATCACTTTTACTACATTTCATTGGATTTTTTATCCATCCGCTCAAACCTCTTTAAGGTTTCTTTGTTTTTCTCTTTTTCAATCAAATTAGCAAACTCTGCTGCAACACAATCTTGTATGATTCGAGTGGACATGGCAGCACAATCCTGGATTTTTCCTATCCTTTCGTTTCTCCAATCATGCGAACCAAAGAGGTCTAGACCATCAGAGACCCTACAGCTAACCTTTCCATGTCGGTTCCTCAATCCAAGCTTTCCTCCACTTGTAGTGACGACGCTCCGACTTGTGGAACTCAGAAATAATTTTGAATTAGAGTCCTCTCTAGAGATTTTAGGGCGTCAGGAAAAGAAGGGAATTCATATTGTGATCGTTTGTTTCTTTCAGTGAGCCCAAGTGTTTATTTCTCGGGAAGTGTATAACTAAACACAACTAGCATGTCATGTTCATGATAAAATCAGACTTCCAATCTAAAATTCTCCCTAGACTAACTCTTTAGACCTAACTACTTCCCGTCATAAAGAAAAAAAAAGATGAACCTCAACGTAGATCAAATGGCTGCTTGAATGAATGTAATTTGTTAATAAAGAGTGAATTCCATATTTAGCACCAACTTCGTCATTTATGACGGTGATTGTTCCATTTAATGGAACTTTTTCCCGCTTTCCCCATTTAGTGGAACTTGTGCCATATTTTACCCAATTTAGTGAAACTTTTGTATTGGAGAAATCAACAACGCTCGCGTGTTCCTGTAAGTGGTGCTCTGGTTGTGCTCATGAACCTCGCATTGTGCAGTCGTAGTAGCGACCTTGCGAACGATGTTTCTGTGCTGCTCACAAGACTTGACGAGCAGCCAGTCGGCTGCCACATCCATGTTGGCCATCTCAAAGCTCGTCGCGAGCCTCATCGATTTTCCTGATACCAGAGTTTCACTAAATGGGAAAAACTAACAGACCCACTGGCACAAGTTTGGGGGAGAAATTTTCGTTAAATGAGGTAATTTTTGTCCCAAAAATCAAAATAGAGGGTTAAAAAATAGGATTCACTAATAAAATTCCAGTTGACTGCCATTTGTTTGGTACGCGAATTTCGTGCACAGTACTTACTCCCTCTGTTTTAGTATATACAAGGTCTACGCATATCGCTATGTCGATGATTTAACGAATACGACTTGAGTTTTATATCAAAAATTATATCGTTAGAAATTTCAAACGTTAGACTTCCTTCGTTCCTTAAATTAGGACGTATATTGTTTTCTTCGATCGAGCCAGAATTAGGCTAGCTAAAATTGATACGGTTGCATCCGTTATCAAAAGTACTTATTTATGGTTGAGGAGCATTAGGTACCTGGATCGGGGCAATGGGGCCGGGGAACGAGCCAGGTACACATGACGTCGTCCCATCCTTTAGGCAGCCACTCGAGGAGCACAGCCTCGTCGTGGACGAGGTCGTACCTGAACACGCCGAACCGCTGATGAGGCGGGCCGTCCTCGTCTTCGAACACGAAGTAGGCGCAGCCGCCGTCGACGCCCAGCCGCGACGCGTCGACGGCGAAGCTGTTGGGCCAGCCCAGGAACAGCACACGGTCGGCCAGGCTCCGGCCGCCGTAGTCCTCCTTCCTCACCCATTGCGGCGCCCCGTCCTCCCCCTCTTCCAGCACGTGCACGGACACCTTGAGCGCACGAGCCAGCAGCAGGCGGCAGCAGTCCGCCAGGAGCTGGAGCGACACCCACAGAAGCTCGCCGCGGGACTCCAGGACGTAGCTGTAGTGGTAGTCGTAGTCCTCGTCCTCGCCCGGTAGCCACGACCTCGGCACCAGCACGTCGTCGCTGGCGCTCGTGGCCGTGGCGCCGTCCGGGGGAACACTCACGACGTGCCAGAGGCTGGCCTCGACGGTCAGGAGGATCCTGCCGCCGTGGTACGCGGCGCGGCACTCGCCGTAGTAGGCCTCCTCGAAGGTCCTCTCGACGACCGTCCACTGATGATCCCCGTCCGTGCCCCCGGGACGCAGGAGCGCCACCCTGAACCAGTCATCGTCGTCCTCGTGCGGGTCGTTGTACAGAAGGACGGCGCCGTCGCCGTAGACGATGCCGCCGAGGTTCTCCTCCCAGAGCCAGTGGAGCTTCTTCTTCGGGAAGAAAGGCAGGCGGCGGGTGACGGCTCCGGTGAGAGGGTCGTGGAGCCCAGGCAGGCCACTGGGGCAATCGCTGAAGTACCGGACGGCCGTGCCGTCGGCGGCGGCCACCCAGTTGCAGCCCCGGTGCGCGGGCGGCGGCGCGCGGAAAGTCGCCTTGGAGAAGACGCATCTGAGATTCAGGGAGTCGGCGCGCTTCTTGTCCGGGGCGAGGAGCCAGGGAAGGAATTGCTGCTGCTGCTGCTGGGTTCGAGGCAGCGGGTCGAGTAATAAGTACTCCCGCCATGGCGTGCAGACGGCGTGGAAGCGGACGAAGTCGCCGGCGTCGTGCAGGCGGAGGGAGATCTCGCGGACAAGGTCCGGGGGGAGGTCCGACCACCGCCGGGGCCGCCTCCGATACATGGTATTATGGCGGCTACAGATTGGATGCCGGGCTACGAGTTGCCGAATATATAGGGGACGATGCGTAGTCTTGTGAATCGATCCATGATCTGTCCGTGTACGCGGCGCCAAGACCAGATCGATCGAGGGATTCTCGGGTGAACCGAATGGATGGATTCTTGTTTCTCCTCTCTCTCTCTACGAGTCTTGTTTCTTCTCTTTTTGAATGAAACATTAAAACTGGATCCATTTGTTCACAAAAACGATGCTAACTGCAGCTGTAGATAATTGAGAAATATTTTGTAGTCCTATCTCGTTGCATTTCTAAATTAATCACAGCTCTAACTCCACAAAAATGTGAAGTTATGAATGACCACCTCCACCAAATCCGCGGAGCTAGAGCCGTCTCAAACACACTCTTAGACAAAACAGATGTGATTGGAATAATTTTAGTGAACTTTATTTTGCTCTTCAGTGACATGTATCCGGCATTGATCTCTGCCACGCAGAGTGATCTCTTTGTTTTGTCAAGCAACTTGAGCGGGTGCCTACGCTTCTGAACACTAATTCATCCGGCATCCCGAATGTAACAAAATTGAACATGAGACAAACAGTTTGCCATATACTACATCTATTTCTAAAAATAAGAAGTTCAAATTTTGTCTAAAGTCAAATTTCTTCAAATTTGACCAAATGTAGAGAAAAATCTATTAGCCAGATCAGTACATTGTAGCTTTTAATAGATTTTTCTATAAACTTGCTCAAACTTGGAATATATTGACTTTGAACAAATTTATGACTTCTTATGTTTAGGAATGGAGAGAGTAGTTCTTTTTTTCCGATGGATATAGATAGGTTTTTTTTGCCAGGGTGTACATAGATATAGGTTTGTTGACGTTGCATGCAGCCGTTAACAAATTTGAACAGCATATAGTTGGCATTTAAGGTTCACAACATGCTATTCCTTATCTAATGAAGTAACATAATTATACCAAACAAATCCAGATGGTTTTGATTCTTTCCCACTTTTTATTTCCTCGTATGTGTTCGTAGCTACGTCAGCCAGTATTGTCATATACATGTGCTGTTATGTTCCGAACGATAGTTTATAGGCATGTTGTCACTATTTATATTGACTCAAAGGAAGGGATCCGTAGCATCCAGGATTATTTCGGAAGCACTACGAGTCCGAGTTACAGTCGGAGCGAAAGACTCGCCACAGGTTGGCGGTTATCTTTTGCGTGGGTTAACAACCGAGTTTCTCTCTTCTCTCAATTAATGGATAAAAAGGTTTTTGCCTCTGGTTCAAAATTAACAAGAAGATTGGGGACGGATATCATGACACTCATGAAGTTTGTCAGTAATGAATGTTAAGGGAGACAGAGACTTAATAACGAGATTATGATAGGTTTCGATGTGGGGGTGGGCAGGATGGCAAAAATGATGAAGCTAAAATTCATCACAACATGCCATGTAAACCTTCCACGGCCCTCGCAACATGCCTTTTGTGAAATATAATGTCAATTGCTTATTTTTTCTAATTTAAGTACACCTCTTTGTTACCCGTCTACTATAATTAGGTCAAAAGAGATTAAGGGAAGTAGTTTGTACATTAGTCGCTCTTGGCTAGTGTAGGGCACAAGGGAAAAGCCAAGTCAAGTCAAAATGGGTTATACGACAACCACAGGTTGTCGTAGTACTGTCTGTACATGTTGCACATACAAGTTTTTTTTCAAGACATCCATACTTCACATTTCGACTTCTGAAGCATAATTCACAGTTGTTTTATTTTCTCTAGAGAAGCAATTTTTTTTATAAACACGGTACAAATGCAGATGCTCACAACACGCGCGTACACTCACCTGTATGAACACACATACGCACACTCTACCCCTATGAGCACCTCCGAAAGACTGGGTCGGCAGCTCTTGACAGGCGTCTTGCTGTTGACGGGTACATCACCTAACACTGAAAGAATATCGCCGGTTAAATTCTGGAATAATCCAGAGAAATGTGACACCCATGTCAAGTCTAATACTTGAACCTAGATGCGCAGGTTCCACACAAAGAACCAAACCATCTGAACTAGGTTCAGTTCACTCTAGAGAAACAATTTTAATGCCTCCACCCTACTGCTGAGTCAAATTAGGTGGAGGCGATGGGGGATTGAACGACTGTTGTAAAAAAAAGCCAAATAACTTCTTTTTTTCTCGTAACCTACTGTATTTTGTGTGGAAATGATTACATACGAAGAAATTTGAAACCAACGGAGTATTATTATTGGAGGATTGGAGGCCGATCATACTACATGTAGCATATGGCTAAATTTTGGACACCATGGCCCAACACATATACGGTGACGGGTGACATCGGTGGTCGACCCGAAATCTAATCCGACGGCTTGAAATCGCCCACTGGGCGTCCGTACTCCGTAGAACCAGCTGCGCGCAGGGTCGATGACTATTTGTCACCTCGGACGCGACGCGTTAACACGCTTCCACTTTCAGAAACCAAACGAAACGCGCCGCTCCGTCGCCGAACACTCATACGCGAGAGCTCGAATCCGCGCGGCGCTGCTGGGGTTAGGGTTTGGCCTTCGTAGAACCCCCCGTCCTCACGCGATGCTCTCCGTTCGCGGCGGGGGCGTCGCCGCCGCCGGGGCCGAACAGCGTGGGATACACCCGCACCCTGATCATCCCACTCCGTGGCTGCGGCAACACCTCGGTGCGGCGATCAACTCCCTGCCCCAGAATCCCCTGGAAGGTTCAGGTTGCTCCCAAACCCATCTCCATTGTCTCTCTGATACGTAATTCAATAATACCTAGAGTTTTGTTGCAGAGTTGTGAATTGTTTCGATTTTTTTTGGGGGGTCTGGTTCAGTTGACGAGGACGCGCACCTCGGGATCGCGCAGCAGAGTTACAACGCAGGGGATTACAGGGCGGCGCTGGAGCACTGTAATGCCGTGTACATGGTGAATCCTAGGCGGTTGGAGAATCTCCTGCTGCTCGGGGCTGTCTATTACCAGGTTCGCCGCGAAATCCAGCCTCAAGTTATTATGTGTGATGGCCTGATGGGTGCTGTGTTGATGTTTTTCTGGGTTTAATTCAGCTGCGAGAGTTCGACATGTGCATCGTGAGGAATAGCGAGGCCGTTCAAATCCAACCAAATTTCCCCGAATGCGTCAATAACATGGCGAATGCATGGAGGGTGAGACGGTTTTCTGTCGAGAGTTGTTGGTTGTATTTGGTGGAGTTGTTGTCTGCCTGGTTTAATGTGATTTGAATTCTACTGTCTCGTGCAGGAGAAAGGCGATATTGATTGTGCCATCCAGTTATATGACCATGCAACTAAGGTAAATTCACCATCTGAGGGCTGAATATGACATGGGGTGCAGTGTTCCTGCTTTGAAAATTCAAATATGTGAATCTTAGATGTGTTGGATGGGTTTATAGAGAAGCGATTTGACGCTTTCTGCTGAAAATGCATGAATATTTAATCTAATGTGAGGCTAAAGACTACACTGCGGTAGTCACTCCCGACTACTCCAAAGTGACACAGCTTTAATCCATCCATGTGGCTAAGGCAATCTGATGACCAGAAGGGTTATTATGTGAATCAGAGGCGGATAACGTCAGGCTTGGCAATCCAGCCTCTTCTCCAAGCACACGAGTCTTGCGCACTGTCTAGGAGACTAGGAATGAATAATGATTCACATGTAAGGATTAGCAATTTGGCATCACTATATTTGGTGCCCAAGGAGTTGACCGGTGAAACTATGGAAGTAAAACATGTCCAGTCTCGTTTAGGAAACAAGAGCACAAACAGCATACACAGATAAATAAAATGCTCGCTCTAAGCTGATATGTGAACAGTCACTATTTTGGGCTTGCGTTCTCATATCAACTACTCCCTCCGATCCTAAATTCTTGTCTCAAGTTTGCCAAAATATGGATGTATCTATTCTTAAAAAGCATCTAGATACATGTAATATTTCGACAACAATTTATAAGCATAGATACATCAATATTTGGACAATTTTGAATCCCTTATTATGGGACGGAGGGAGTATGATCCCTCTCCCATTCCCATTCCAAGCTCAATTGAGCTTCCTTTTTTTCTCCTTTTTAGTAATTTCTTTTTTTACCCCTTACTTTTACAAAGTGAACAGCAATTACTCTATTTAGTGGGTTTTCCTCTAGCTTATCCCATTTAGCGCAAAACTTTTCACATTTTACCCCATATAACATTTGCGCGTGTTTTGAAAGCCAATCTCACATGTCAGGACCTGGCAACGGCAGTGTGCCATGCCCCTGACTCGCCCTACTAAGCTGCACCCAGTAGATCTCCAACGCCATGGCCGGCGTCTCTGCCATGCTCCCCCTGCTGTGGTACACCGAGTTCGCCATCGAGATCCCTGCCACCGCAGAGGCTAGCTCTACATATTTGGAGTTAGTTAAGGCATACATGCAGGAGAGCTGAGTTATAATCCTTGAGAGTGGCTGTCAAATGATGCTAACACAACTGATGAATGCATGCATCCGTGCTGCCGAGTTGTGTGTCCATTGAGAAGTTGTGCTCGTGCAGAATGTGTGTGTGTAGCTAGCAGAGCCTGGTTAGTGGATCAAGCTGGTGTGGCTGACCGTGTATGTGTGTGTTATTAAGCTTTGTGATATGTGAACAAACTGAAAAAGTCTGACCCCCTTGTTTCCATATGTGCTAGCGCATCCCTTTTGATTACGTAATACAAATGGCCCTACCTTACCAATGAGTGGCAATCTTTGCTATTCTTGTTGTGATTATGTCCGTCTTGTGTATTGTGCTCTGTGACACAACTCTTGAGATGTTAAATTGTTTCATGCACATTCCAAACATTGTGTTAGTTAACTATTCTCGACGAACAAGCTACTCAGGATTCATCTTTTGGTTCAAAATAGGAAGATGCAAATACTTTCTAGTTTAGATTTTCATTCTGTCTGTTTTTACCTAAAGGCATGCACAGAATCTGTTTCCCCCTTTTTCGCATTAGGATAAGTTTATTCCAACTTTACAGCTCCGACCCACCTTCGCTGATGCATGGGCAAACTTGGCGAACGCTTATACTCGAAAAGGGAATCTCAGCAAGGCAGTAGGGTGCTACCATCAGGCTATTGCACTGAATCCTCGTCTGGTAATTGACATTTACTTTGTTTCGAGTGTTGTCCATGTATTGTATAACTCTTAATCGATTCCGTATCAAATTTAGGTTGACGCATATTGCAACCTCGGTGACGTGTTGAAGGCGCAAGGATTGTATAGTGATGTAAGTAGTAGCTATCCAACAAAATTGATTTGCTTTACTTTTCGTCCCTGATATTGTTCAGCAATCTGTCTTCATGAAGAGCGATCTATCAGGTTTGTTCTTATAAAAAATGATTTAAATACTGACCCCCCCCCCCCTCTTGCAACAGGGCCTTATGGGGCTCAAAGTTGCCGCGACAATTTTCTCATTAAATGGCAATTATTTTGATATATATTCAATATATCCTTTCATTTTGTTAAGCGGTCATTTAAAATGACATGGTATCTGCACCACTTGTGACTGTCAACCATGGCTTTCAAAGCGGTAAGGCAACGGAAGGCTAGGCGATCCACCCCTTCACAGTGTCAAACTGTTAACTAATCAGACTTTAGTTGAACTGACGTAGATAGAGCCCTGAAATTGCTGATCATCTCCTCAAATTTAGCTTTAAATGAAAAATTCATGCATGTTATGTTGAATTAAGGGCTTTGATTCGTTCATATGATGCCTGATGAGTGACAAGCACCATTGAGACAGTTTATTTATCGGTGGCAGTGGCATGCCTTATTTGGATGTTGATAGTAAACTTATGATTTGTGCAGGCATACAACTGCTATGTGAATGCTCTAAGTGTAGAACCTAGTTCTGCAAATGCATGGTACTACATTGCTGGACTTTTCATGCAATGGGGGGATCCCAGTAAGGCAGTTCTCTACTATAAGGTCTGTGTTATATGCATTGACTTGATACTGCTTCCTGCCATAACTACACCATGAGCATAGCTTGTCTCTAGAGCTTATTAGTCATGAGTATAATTTATAACTACATTAAGGAAAGCTTGTAACGCATTTATATATCAGGGTTTCTTCACCATTCTACCATACTTCATTTTTCACTAATGCTCATTTGTTGTATATTCTTATATAATTGTGGGTACAAACTATCGGTGCACTACATTCTAATTCTTTAGTATTTGCTACATCATCAGGAAGCAATCAAATACAAGCCATCATTTTATGATGCACACCTAAACTTAGGCAATCTTTACAAGGTATTTTCAGTTGATCAGAAATGCTGGTTTTATTCTAGAAATATCTTTCTGATATCTTTGGAGGAATTGTTGCTTTTAAGGCGGTTGGGATGCACCAGGATGCAATTGTCTGCTATCAGAATGCAGTTCGGGCAAGTCCAGACAATGATATAGCTTATGGTGAGTGTAGATTTATGTTTATGTAGAATATGGAAAAATGGGTGAAACCGTGATGACCATCAGAAAGCTGACTCCTGGGAGAAGCACAATCATGTGTTTGATGATAATTTATTTCCATTGAGCACGTATGGCTGTTGAATTAGTTAGTTTAGGTATATTTCTTGCTGCATTAAAAGTATACTTGTAAAAAGTGGATATATTATTTAAAGATTGAGTCATGGTTGTCTCATAAACATGTGGATTGGTTGTTTATTTTCAGGCACTCTTGCTAACACCTACTATGAACAAGGCCAATTGGATCTTGCCATCCGAAGTTATAGACAAGCCATCAATTGCAATTCATCTTATGTTGAAGCATACAATAATCTGGTTGGTGTTGCATTCTTCTGTGCTGGTAAATCTTGGTTCCTTTTGCTAATAAAATAAGATATCTGAGATGGTATATTTTCGACTGGAAGGGAAATGCTCTAAAAGATGCTGGAAAGAGTGATGAGGCGATTGGTTGCTATGAGGTTATGACCGACCTGCTTAATATTGTCACTGAAATTCCAAATATTTTTTGTAATCCTAGTATAAACATTGTTTTTATTTGCCTTTTGATGTTTGCAGAAATGCCTTGCTCTTCAACCTAGTCACCCTCAAGCTTTGACAAACCTTGGAAATGTTTATATGGAGAGGTTAGTATTATTAGGATGTGTTTATTACTTGTTTAGATTGTGCAAGAGTTGTAATTCTGAAGTACTTGCAGGAACATGATGGACGTAGCGGCTTCACTTTACATGGCAACACTTACAGTTACAACTGGACTGTCTGCACCGTACAACAATTTAGCAATAATTTACAAACAGCAGGTACTTGTAACAAAGGACAGGCTTGATCCTGCCAATCAACTTTTTTTTGGATATATTGTTTTAACCTTCATTGTTAACCATATATACCTTTTTGCTAGAAATGACAAATATGTTTCCTCATTACTGAAATAGGGAGAGTATGACCGTGCCTTAACATGTTATAATGAAGTGCTCCGCATTGATCCTACGGCCGCTGACTGCCTTGTCAATAGAGGCAACACGTTGAAAGAAACAGGCAGAGTTAGTGAAGCAATTCAAGACTATTTCCGGGCTATCGCAATCAGACCAGCAATGGCTGAAGCTCATGCAAATTTGGCATCTGCTTATAAAGACACGTAACTACCAAATTTTATGGCAACATAAATGTGCTTCTAGTAGGACAGCTGAGTATAGATGCATGTATGTTAACATTTTATCTCATTATTTGCAGGGGGCTATTGGAGGCAGCAATTGTCAGTTACAGGCATGCCTTGCAATGTCGTGGAGATTTTCCAGAAGCTACTTGTAATCTCTTGCACACTCGACAGGTGTGTGGAGATTATAAAGCTCATATGTTTTCTTTTTGTTTGACCAACTTATTCACACCAAAGCTTAGTTCAGGTACATTGCTTTGTTTGACTCACTTGCTTGCAGTGTGTTTGTGACTGGGATGATCGGGAGGAGAAGTTCATAGAGGTAGAGGGGATCATCAGACGGCATATAAAGGCATGAGTCTTTCATGCACCTGTTGTTTTACCTGTTCTTAAAGGGTTTTTTTTTTAATAAGCATTGCTCTTATTTTTGCTATTGTTCTAGAACTCCCTTCTCCCAAGTGTACAACCGTTCCATGCTATAGCTTACCCGCTTGATCCAACTCTTGCACTAGAAATCAGGTGAAGCCTTCTTTTCATGACTTATAGTGCTGTGTGTTTACTAGGTAGACGATATTATCGATACCATGGTGTTAATGTGTTTTCCTTTCAGTAAAAAGTATGCAGCTCATTACTCCATGGTTGCATCACGTTTTGGGCTTCCTAAGTTCATGCACCCCTCTGGTGTTCCTGTTAACACAGGCGATAGAACTTCACGACTTCGAATTGGGTATGTGATATGGTTTATTTCTACACATTGTCCTGAATTTTGTATTCTCACCAAATTTGGATTGTCCATTTGGTTTTAGATATGTTAGTAGCGACTTTGGCAATCATCCTCTGTCTCACCTTATGGGCTCTGTATTTGGAATGCACGACCAAGACACTATAGAGGTTAGTTCATTCGCTGTCCTGTAATTTATAGTGGTATTTATTTTTATACATGTGAAAAGCACATAATTATGTTGAAGAGGGCAATTTTTTTTCCGTAAATCTTCCTGCAGGTTTTCTGTTATGCCTTGAGCAAAGATGATGGTACAGAATGGAGGCAGCGTATTCAATCTGAAGCAGAGCATTTCATTGATGTGTCAACGATGTCGTCTGATATGATTGCTAAAGTTATCAATGAAGATAAGATACAGATCCTTATAAATCTTAATGGCTACACGAAGGTATTCTGTATAATCACTGGTTACTTTTCCATGCATTTACTTGAAGTCATGTAATTTTGCACCCCCATGCCCATCCCCCTTTCTTTTTTTCTCTCTATTTAATCTGTATTTTAAGGTAATAACAATACAATACTTCTTTTCTTCTGTATTTCTCTTTAAATATTCTCTGCTTGTCTGCGGAATTGTGTTCTACACAATTTTACTGTGAATGACGTCCTGGCTGTTGTATTTACTTTAGTTTCTGACCCCAAGCCACATGTCCACAATCCTGCAATTGTTTTACCGTAGGAAAAAGATTACAACTATAAACCTTAATCTGAATGTTTTGGGATTTTTGCTGTTAATTTGGTGTGTTAACATATTTTCACCCACGCAAGATTAAAGCTGTGTAATATGGTTGTGCAATGTTGTCTCAACTCTCAAGTTATGTGCCAATTTTTTTTATTTTCTTGAATGCTGCTTCTGTTGTTACAATGAAATTGCATGTTGCTTCAGGGTGCACGAAATGAAATTTTCGCTATGCAACCAGCCCCAATCCAGGTTTCTTACATGGGATTTCCTGGGACCACTGGTGCGAGTTATATTGATTATTTGGTTACTGATGAGGTGAAATATTTAAGTTTCTGGCCCTGTGTTATTCAATAGTTCCTTGCTCCAACTTCACATTAATTAGTCACTTATTGTTGTGACAGTTTGTCTCTCCACTGAAGTTTTCGCATATATACTCAGAAAAGCTTGTGCACCTTCCCCACTGTTACTTTGTGAATGACTACAAGAAGGTATGCACAAATATGTTATCATGAACTTTACTCTCGAATTCGTTTTGCGATTTCTGTGTGTCTATCTCTGTTGTTCGACTTTCAGTTTTAACCCCATTTTGACACTTCTGACTAAATTTTTATGGTCCCGTGACGCTCGTTGACATGTGGGGTCCTTTTGGTTCACCTATTAATTAAATATATAAGGCTTTGTTTTGGACCAAGGAATAAATTTGAGCAAAATTGTTCATTTGACTAGAGCTTTATACATTTGGAGAATCGAACCGTAAAAAAATAATTAATTATATTTAGGAGTAAGATGTTTCTTTATTCGTGTCTGTACTCATAATGTCTAATCATTCTTTGTCCTAGAAAAATCAAGACGCTCTTGATCAAGTTTGCCCACACAAGCGAGCTGACTATGGTCTGCCAGAGGACAAATTTATTTTTGCATGCTTCAATCAGTTATACAAGATGGACCCAGATATATTCGGCACCTGGTACATGCATTACTGTCTTGATGTTGCTAGTTGGACTTTTTTGGAGCTGAAATATATGACTATGTACATGCTTGTGTAACTAAAATGCCGAACAAGATTATTAGAAGTATAAATAGCTGACTGTTTTTACTTTTTTTTTATTAGGTGCAATATTGTCAAGCGTGTACCAAACAGTGCATTGTGGCTATTGAGATTTCCACCAGCTGGAGAGATGAGATTGCGTGCATGTAAATCTCATTTCCTTTCTTTCCTGTCTTTCATTCTGTGTGTTTTCTAACTTACATATCTTTTGGCAGATGCAATCTCAAAAGGAGTAAGAGCAGACCAAATCATATTCACGGATGTTGCTGCCAAAAGTGAGCATATCAGACGGAGTGCTTTGGCAGATCTATTTCTTGACACGTAATCTTGCACCCTCCATTATTATTCTTGGTTTTCTGTTCTCTGCAATGCTCTTACCTTTTCAATTATGTTAAATGAGCAGCCCTCTGTGTAATGGCCACACTACTGGTACAGACATATTATGGGCTGGCCTCCCAATGATTACTCTTCCACTAGAGAAAATGGCGACCAGGGTGGCGGGCTCGCTCTGTCGAGCTACTGGAATTGGGGAAGAGATGATAGTCAGCAGGTTAATCTTCTCAACCAAGCTCCACTGTTTTTCCCTTACGGTCAAACTCCTTTTTTAATTAGATGTGCTACTATTCCAGCCTGAAAGAATACGAGGAAAGGGCGGTCTTTCTAGCCAAAAATCCATCAAAACTTCAAGCTCTTACTAACAAGCTCAAGGCTGTTCGAATGACCTGTCCTTTGTTTGATACATCTCGATGGGTAACTTTGTCGATCTTGTTTGAACTCCCTATCTCTATCTGCTCTCAAGGTCAGCCTTTTTACTTTTGTATGCAAAAATGGCAGGTAAAGAATCTGGATAGGGCATATCTGAAAATGTGGCACCTGTATTGCTTGGGTAGGCATCCTCAACACTTCAAAGTGCTTGAAGATAATACTCAAATAGTCAATTCCCCTTAGCAGGAGTTAGCAGGCGATGTTAATATTACATGAGGTAAGTATGTCAACATAAGTTAAACTGGAGTAAAAGGACTGGTTAAAAGGAACTGGACCTGCAAGAGGTAACACCTGCATCTATTCACCTTCTTAAGGAGTAAACTGACAAAACATGTCCATGTGAAAAATCTTGGAGATCAAACAATACTGGTAGTGTTTTTTACAAAACAAACATGCACCAGCTGGCTGCACTCCTAGTGGATCCTAGCCTTTTGTGAACCAAAGTGTGACTTCCTGAGTTCGGAATAATGTTTTGAGCTGAGCGTTGGACGTTTCTAGACATTATCTACAGTCAAACAGCATGCAGAATCGTGTGTCTTCTCTTATGCAGCCTGTGTGGAGACGTGTGATCTGGTCTGCTATCGTGGATTCTGGGCCCTGAAATCGGGTGCAATTTTCGCTGCTGTTGATTTCTCTTATTCGGCTACTAACTTTTGAACTAGATATGCAGATTTCTCGTTGCTCGAGCTGGAGCACCGAGGACGTCCTGATGCTTGTCAGCGTGCATCAGCTTTCTGTGGGAATTTGTTTTGTTCAGCATTGGATGGTAGCCGCGTGGCTCTTCTGCCTCTGCCCTTGAAACTCTCCCTCTTCTGCAGGCTCTAACTTGTTTGCAGGTTGTTCATTCTCAGTTGTCCGAAACTGGTTTTTGCCAGTTTCGGATTTTGAGTGTCTCCGCTACTAGTAGGATTTTGAGTGTCTTTGCCGTTTCGAAGATATATGGACATGCAGCCAGGCAGAAGGGCGCCGTGGCAAAGTGGGATGCAGTGCTTCCGATAGGACGAAGAACGGTGGTGTTCACTTCTACCCGTCATGAGTATCACAAAGGAACCTAATATAATTAGTAAGTGCTGGAATAACTGAACCATCAATCCTCATGCCAAAAACCCGCGGCAGCAGAATACATCAATGAATCTTCATAGATGCTGTTTCTAACTATCGAGGCCTTCCCTAAAAAAGATAACTATCGAGGCCAATGACAGTTTGAGCAATTGTGCTCTTTAGGGTCATGATCTACGGAACTAACGGGACCATCTTCGCTAACCTTATTCTTTGGTCATTAGTGAGCTTTCCTCACATAAATACAGGCCCCTAAACTAAGAGGTAGAGGTTGAGTTATGCCTATGGATTGAAACAACTAATTAAATAAACGTCAAGCTCGTAAGTTTTACTGAACTTGTAAAACCGAAAGGTAAAGGCGCATGTTAAAGTTTAGATTTTACAACAGAAGCAAGTTGATCGACACGTTGAGAACTTACAGCACTTGGATACGGCACGGAGGGCATTTAAATTGACTGTGACACACCCTGAAGGATCACATGCACATGCCAGATGGACTCCGGAGACCGGCTGCCGGCTGGGGCGGTAGTGCCTAGTGCTGGCCGAAGCCGCGCGCAGAAGAGCCCGAGCTGGTGCACGTTGCACATCCCATCCCTGTTTCGGCCTGCACGTTCTCGACGAGTGTCCTCCCGCCGACAATCATGCGCAAAGCTTCCCGCGCTACGGTGAGGGCTGCTAGTACCTTTTCGTCTGCTATAAATAAGTGGCTGTAGAAAAAGTTTCATCTTTTCGGTTGCATCCAAACCCTTCAGTCAACCGACGACGAGCTCACGGGCCATGCATGGCGTGTAGGAGTACTACGTGCAACGGTGCAAGTAAAGACGTGTCGGCAGGAAAAGCGAGGTGGAAAGTGGAATGGCAAATGAAAGGAAACGTGATGCCGACGCTTAATTTTCTGGGTCCATGTAGGCTGGCTCACGTGTTGCGTCAGTTCACTCGTTCGAAACAATTCTCGTAGATCAACTCACGAAGATCGATTCAAAGAAAACTGGAGCTCATCTGCTCAAGGACAGACCAAGCTACGCGCCCATCAAGACGAAGCAGAACAGTAGTAGGACAGTATATTTTTCGTTCATTGAAGAAGAACAGCAGCAGTACATTTACTCTGACACACTCATCGTCTCATCGAGACCTCCTTATACCAGAAAAAGAAAAAGCCTTCAAAAACGCCGATCGATCGCCGCAACAGACTGCACTGCAGCCTCCCCCGGGCGATCTCTGCTAGACTGCTACTACCGAGTAACACTCTTTATTCATTCGCCATACCCATTTGGATTTTGGAGCACCGTTCACTCGGCGTGCGCCGGCGCGAACCTGAGCAGCGCGCGCGAGTCGAGCCAGGGCTTGACGACGACGACGGCGTCGAACACGCGCTCCCCTTCAACGGCTTTGTTGTTGTTGTTGATTCCCTCCTCCTGCTGCTGCTGGGGGAGCTCGGCGGCGGCGACGCGGAGGTAGTACTTGAGCCCGGACACGACCTGGCGCTGCGCGGACACGACCCTGCCGAACTCCAGCCGCCCGTCGTCCTCCCGGCGCCGGTTGTGCTCGTCCACGGAGTACCGCCCCAGCTCCTGCACCTCCCGGTTCCCCTCCACGTCCCTCACCTCCGTCCTCGCCCCCACCTTCCTCTCCCTGCCGCCGCCGTCGCCCCAGAGATATTGGCCGCTCGGTTCGGCGCGCGCGGCAGACGCAGACGGCGCCGCGCAGGTCGCGAGCAGGACTACCAACAGCAGCAGCAGCGCGTGTGCGCCCGAAGAGCCGCTCAGTCGAGCCATCTGCGATTCTGACGGTTCGAGACTGGCTAGAAGAGATCACTACTACAGTGCTACTGGTTGCTTGGCCTGTGCTGATGAGTGTTTCTGTGAGTGAGTGATTGATTGAGTGAGTGTTTGTGGTGTCGGGGGCTGCATATATAGGGAGGGGAAGGGGGGTGGTTCGAACGGGAAGGGTTTGGAGGGATGCGGCGCGGCGGGCATGCATGCACCGCGCGGTGCGCGTTCCGAGGCACGCAGCAGCAGGTAGCGGCGCGGCGAGGAAAGGAAAGGATAGGGACGAGAGGGCAAGAAGATCAGGAGGATGGAGCCGATGATCTCAGGAGGGGATGGGGAGTGAGGACAGTGGACACGTATCAGGGTAATGGCGTCGGGTGCGCCCGGACGGGCTGCCGCGTAGACCGTGCGGGCCGCCTGTGACGTGACGTGGGGGCTGGTTTTGTTTCTCCCTTTTGCGATTCTGCATTTCTGCTTGCTCCCACGTAAACCACGGCGTTTGTCGCGGTTCGTGGTTTGCGGGCGGGAATGAACAAATAGGGGAAGCGCCATACGTGCGTTCTCAGCTGCCAGGCTGGTTTGGTTGGAAACTTGGAACTCGTGCCTGTCACCTGTGGATCGATATGATACTACTCCAGTACCCAGTAGCGGTGGTGGTGATGTTACAGTATAGGCACGGCAAAATTAACGTCGGGGGTCCAGCCAAAATGGTCTCGTTCACTGGCTGTGGCTGGCAGTGCCCGTTTATCGTTTCTGTGGCATCGGAACAGTATTTACAAGTTAGTGCTAGTACGTACTGGAGTAGTAACTAATTCAGCCACGGGAAACCACGACCCGCATTATTCAAGCCACGTCGGCGAGCTGAAATCGGCCTGCTAGCTGGCCAGCTCCCCGCAGGCCGCAAAACCTGACTTCAAAATTAGAACTCATGGTCATCCGCTGTTGACTCGCGAAAACGTCACATGGGCTCAAATCATCGGGCGTTCGCGAACGGCCTAGTCTGCAAGCAGGAGCCTTAGTTAGCGGGCCAGACAACCTTGCGACGATGTTATTTTTTTCTGCACCAGACCAAGAGCCCTCAGTAAGAAACGGCCCAATCCGCCTGACAAGCAGCAGTTGGCCCGCTAGAACGGGAAGCTATAAAGCCCGATCCCCGCGCAGCTTGGCGCCTTGGCCTGCTAACATTAACAGCATGCATGTATTATGATCGGGTGACAACTGAAATTACTAAACAAACGAATTTCATTGCACGGCAACAAGTAACCGTGTAAAAAACTGTCGTTTTAGTTGACCTGTCGATGCTAAACAGATTGCCACGTTTTAGGTTCTCGAAAAACCATCATTTCTTTCTTTTTTTCCGGGGAAAATGGAGCTTTATTACTCAAAGAACAAGGTTACAATCGGTAGCTAAACTTGTTACGATACACGGATGGGGCTGATTAAACAGAACATCAGACACCCGAATGTCCCTAGAAGAAATTGCTAGTAAATCTGCAACCTTGTTGTGATGACGATCAATTTTCTTGAGTATAAGCTCACGATCTCCACGGATCAACTGGACTATCTCCCGAAGCAAAAAACCGATGCTGGATCTCTCCATCTTGTTGCTGTGAACTGCCTGTACAAGGACATCACAATCTGAGTGAACGATGAGGGGGAGTGTAGTATGCTGGAGTGCTAGGGAAACACCAAACAACAACGACATCGCCTCTGCTACTAAAACCTCGGAGCAGTGCGCCACAAATTCCCTCGCCGACAGTAATACATGCCCGTCAGGATCACAGAATAGCACCCAGACCGGCCATACTATCTTTAAATGAACCATCCACAGACATTGCCAGCCATCCTTCGGCAGGTCTAGGCCATGGTGAGAAGGCCAGCGGCTTCACCTGACGCGGCAGCTTCAACTTCCAACCTTCCTTCGCCACAATTTGCTTGCCCTTCAAAATATCCTTCCCCTGACTGTGATCAATAGCAAACAAGGAGCTTGCATAGCTACAGAGGAACTTCCGTGAGGTCTCAACAGGAGCCAACAGTTTACCATGCGTGGCATCATTACGGAGCTACCATAAGTGCCAGATAAGCATGATTATGCGATTACGCGTCTCGCAAAGAGCAGTCCGCAACAGATCAAAAAGGCACTCAGGACCCGTGTAGACAATGTCTTCTACTGCAGGCAACTCCCATGCTTCGCCCATAGCTTGCCACAAAGAAAAGGAACTAGGGCAAACTATGGCCATGTGAAACGAATCCTCAGAACACATAGCACGGAGAGGGCAAAGATCACCTTTTTCAAGATGTCTCCTCTTCGTATTGTCCTTCGTCGCCAAGCTATTGACAAGCAGCCGCCATGCACAGATTTTCATGTTTTGCGGAACTTTAGCCTGCCAAATCAACTTCCAGTCCGGTCTATCCCCGAAGGGGTGGGAGCTAGAAGCACCCGCCGGGCAACCATACTCCAGCTCCACAGCCAAGTGATAAGCACTTTTTACAGAAAAACATCCTGACTTCTCCGGGTACCAGGCCAAAAAATCATCCTCCTGCCAGCGAGAGGTGACAATATTCATGATCACCTCAACGTCCGCAGGAAGGAAATGGTCACGAAGTAATTCATCATTCCATCTCCCATGCTCATCAACCATCATTCCTTGGAAGTTAAAAAAAAGAGCAGTTTTTCTAAATGGTTCCCTATACCTAAATATTTTAGGGTCTACCCTATTTTCTATTTCCTCTTCCCCAAATATAGGTAACCACATGTCCATTCCTTAGACTGAGAAAAGCTCCGGTGGGAAAATAACTGCTGTCTTCACTGCTCTCACCAAGCTGTTGCCGAGACTCGCCGCCGGCCATGGCCGGCTGCTGGAAACACCACTCCGCGCCTCGGGAGGGCCCCCCGAGCCCATTCCCCTGCTGAGATTGGCCTGTGACGCCGCCTGCCGCGGCCCCAAAGCCACCCGGCGCCGTCGATTCGGCCGGCGTGGCTGCCGAAAAGCTCGGACGCACCCTCCAGAGCTCCATCCTCTCCCTCCTGGACCTCCTGGTGGCTTGAATCGGTCCCCGGCGACGTCCCGACGGCCATCTCCTCCACCTCATCGGATCCACGGGATGCGGAGGCCCGCGACGGCGGCCCTGCGACGTGCGGGCGCGGCGGGCTTGGAGCACGTGGGCGCACGGCTCGGCTAGTTCGCGGGCGGCCGAGCGGGCTCGGCAGCGGCAGGAAGCGAGAAGAAGGCGACGACGCGAGCGGCAGGAGGCATGCGGCGGCGCGAGGGTTCGCGAGCGGCAGGAAGCGAGCGGCCGCAGAGGAGGGAGATGGGACGGCAAGCAGAGGAGGAAGACGGTGAGCTGAGGAAGAAGAAGGCATGGGGAGAAGATGATAGTCAATGACAGGTGGGGTCCTTTGGTCCTTTGGTTATTGGGAACCGCTAGAGAAGAGTCTTTTTTTCCCTAAAAAGGATTTTCTCTCCTATCCCAAAAGCTGGTTTTGGGAAACGGGTTTTAGGAACCTGCTGGAGATGCTCTTATATAGAGAACGTTGACTTCCCACGAGCGACACTATGTCACTACTCCGAGCTAAAAATCAAACGATTTAGATATAGCAAACCCAAATATCTATTTGATCTCTTTGATATGTAAGTATGAAGATGTTTCTGCAAAAAAACATATAACTATATATTTACTCTTATAAACCTGAGATGATATGTTTTATGCTTGCGTAAAACATTGGATTGCTGCAAAATATTTAGCAATAAGATTATTTCACCACAAACATGCTTGCAACTTTTTGTTGAGACACTACCATTTTTTTAATTGAGTTTTTTGCACCCAGAGAACTTCACATGTCACATTTGTCATTTTGTACTTTTATATCATGCGAGAATGTTATTTGCATGAAACCTAAATAATATATCATACTTACGAGCGTTCCAAATATCAAATTTGATCCAAAAAGCAAACCTAATCCACATAAGGAAATATTAAATGTAAAAACACATTATAAGATTTATTAAAAACATTAAAACCAAATAGATTAAATGCATTTTAACAAATATAAAAAATATATTAATGTGTCGGTATATAAGCCAAAACGGTAAATCTCAATGAAGTACAAATGTAAAAAAACGTCATAAAGGACCATGCCCAGCATGTTGCGCTCCGCTTCCGCTCTCATAGCCACTCCCAACCTCCCAGTGGGCTAGTTTCAATTAGATTAATGTTGATGGAGTCTGTTGTTCTATGAGCGGCCTGCCATAAAGTGGCTTGAGACTGCACCGGCGCCACCTCCCACCGCTACCCCTGCAGTCATGCGGGTCATCTATTGACTCTGGCGTCAGAGCCGTACTGCCTCGTACATCAACCCTACGCGCAGGCAACGGCTCGAGGCCAACAGTTGTATTCCAGATAAAACTCTTACCAGGAGTAACACCAAGCATGCACGGAGCTATTTAACAGGCGTACCATCGATCTCTCTCCCGCTGCCATTTATTTCCTATCTCTTCACCCAAAGTTTTATCTTCTTTATTTTTGCCGGCCGATGGAAAAGAAAAAACACTCCTACCTTTGTTCCCATAGCTTTGTTCCCGCAACCCTTCTTCGGCCGGTGGCGTACGTCTCCGGCGAGGTCGCAGGGGATGCCGATTGTGCTGCAGTTTTCTTTAATTAACTAGGTCCAGGTTCGCTCTAGTAATTCATATATCTTTGTTTATACATTTTCTTTGAAAAGGGAAGCTTCTCGGCCTCTGCATCGAAGAGATGCACATACTGTATATACGTAGATAGGGTTGTTAATTAACTATGCGCGTTGAGTGAGTTTTTGATCCTTCACTCCGGTTTTGTCTTTTATTTTGGGACTCCGACTGTAAATCGGTCGTCAACGATCCATGCGCGGGAGGCAGGCGACGAGCCGAAGACATCACAAGCCTCTCTCCGTCCCCCTCTTCCGGGAAGCGGAGGAGGAAGGTGAGAGGAGATCGATGAGATAAGTTCCAGCCAATGTTCTTGTTATTTTTACTTTTTTTTTTAGAAAAAATACGGGAGAGCCCCAGCCCCATTTTATTACAAAATGAGACCAAAGTGAGTGTCGCCAATATGTCAGAGTCACAAACGCATTTGGCACTCAGGCCAGCATAAGCAATAAGAAAGCAGCCAATGGTCTTGTTCTTCACCGCTGGCAGAGCCTGTTTATCGTCTGTGTGGCATCGGAGCAGTATTTACGAGTTATTAGTACTGAAGTACTAGCACGTAGTGGTAACTAATTTCAGCCACAGGAAAGCAGCGACCTGCATTATTCACGCCACGCCGGAACGCTGGCCGCCGTAGGCCGAAAGTGTTACACCCGAATCTACCCAAGGCTGGTGTATCGACCGTGCTGAAGCGACACAACGCTTTTAACTAGATTATTATGAGCATCTCTATTAGACCTTTTATTCTCATAAACAAAAACGAAATCAAGAAAATCTTAACTACGAGCTGCAATCTCTCGGAGGATAGTGCTGTAACTGCACCGGTTACCTTCCAGTAAACCATTGATCACCACTTGTGCATATGAGGCAATGCATATTCTCTGGAGATTTAGATCCTTCGCTAACGCTAGCGCCTCACGGCATGCCATAACTTCCAGTGTTGGAGGATCAGTCAGGTGATCAAAGATTCTGGCCGAAGATCCCACATAGGTGCCCGTCTCATCGCGATTCATAGCCGCCAAGTGCCCGTGTTTTTGCTCTTTGAGACGCCGCCGTGGACGTCGATCGTCATCATCCCCGCTGGAGGCGGGATCCAGTACCGTGTCGGCGGCGACGGCCTCGGCCTCACACTTGCCGGTGGACGCTCCTGACTGGCCTGCACCTCAACTAGCAGCTTGGCAACGAATCCATGAATCGTCACAGGGCTCTGGAAAATAGCTTCATGAGTATCAGGGTAATGGCGTCGGGTGCGCCCGGACGGGCTGCCGCGTAGACGTACGGGCCGCTGGTGACGTGACGCGGGGGCTGGTTTTGTTTCTCTCTTTTGCGATTCTGCTTGCTCCCGCGTAAACCACGGCGTTTGTCGCGGTTCGTGGTTTGCGGGCGGGAATGAACAATAGGGGAAGCGCCATACGTACGTTCTCAGCTGCCTGCAGGCTGGTTTGGTTGGAAACTTGGAACTCGTGCCTGTCACCTGTGGATCGATATGATACTACTCCAGTACCCAGTAGCGGTGGTGGTGGCGATGTTACAGTATGCATGCACCAAACAGTGTGTCGTCCGATCGATTCACTAGGCACGGCAAAATTAACGTCGGGCGTCCGGCCAAAATGGTCTTGTTCACTGGCTGTTGCTGGCAGTTCCCGTTTTATCGTTTGTGTGGCATCGGAACAGTATTTACAAGCTAGTGCTTGTAACTAATTCAGCCACAGGAAAGGAAAGCAGCGACCCGCATTATTCAAGCCACGTCGGCGAGCTGAAATCGGCCTGCTAGCTGGCCAGCTCCCCGCAGGCCGCAAAACCTGACTTCAAAATTAGAACTCATGGTCATCCGCTGTTGACTCGCGAAAGCGTGACATGTGCTCAAATCATCGATCTTTGGGCCTAATATGTTTTTTAGAAACTCTTTCGGCCTTTTTTTAGCAGACTTTTTCGGCCTAATTAAGCGTCTGTTTTCTGGCCCACTTTTGGCAACCCGAGGCCGCATCGGATGTCTGCGGCCGGCCTAGCCTGCTGCAACCCAGGAGCCCTTAGTTAGCGGGCCAGACAACCTTGCGACGACATTGGCCTCAGTAAAAAACGGCCCAATCCGCCTGACAAGGAGCAGTTGGCCCGCTAGAACGGGAAGCTGTAAAGCCCGATCTCCGCGCAGCTTGGCGCCTTGGCCTGCTAACATTAACAGCAGATTTTATGATCGGGTGACAACTGAAATTACTAAACCCGCTAAAAAAAAACTGAAATTACTAAACCTCCTCTCAAAATAAATAAATGAAATTACTAAACAAACGAACCATTGCACGGCAACCATTTATTAAGCAACAGTGTAAAAAACCGTCGTTTTAGTTGACCTGTCAATGCTAAACAGGTTGCCACATTGATCCAGATAAGGTCCACTTTCCACGTGTGACACTATGTCACTACTCCTAGCTAACAATAGTGGTGCCGTTGTTCACTCTATTATATTGTTCCTTCCCCAATGCTTATGATCCCGTCCATATACATATCTGAACGAATCCGGAAAGGAGCAAGCAATTCTTCCTGGGGGGGACAATATCATTACGATCTTCCTGTCCTGATCGTTATCATGTCCCCACTCCAGCGCCATTATTTGAACTTAATTTTACTTTGTTGCGGTGCGGCGGACCTAATCAAAGGAGGTCCACGGGTACTTAATCAGAGTAGTAGCAACGAGAAGGGCAAGGTTTTATGGGGACTTGCTACTACGAGCATTGCTAACACTTTCTCTGTTTCAGAAAAGGTTATATCGTCTAAATTTGAAGATCAAAATATGTTTTTTAGATCGACAAATCAAAATATTTTTAGGGAACTACTAGCTAGAGCTTAATTAGGGTCATCGACCTAATAAACATTAGAATTTCTAAGTCGACTTTCGAACAGAGCACACTATTACAAAATTTTTTTATCAGGGGAGTTTGACCTGGATTAGCATTACTACGCATGCAGAGAGAAGGATTCTAACTGCACGAGTTGGATCCGGCGAGTGCTCCGGTTCAAATCGATCGACGTGCATGGTGGTCCACGTATACGCGGACAGCTTCCTCGTGCATGTGGATAAGGCCGGCCACACAATGTTAACGTGTCAGGGGAGCATCGACCGATCAAAGTCACGTCAAGATGCCACGAGGGGGGTCCATATATATAGGCCGATATGGCCTCTTCGCAAGCGCGTGGGGCAAAGGATGCTTAACGATCGGTGCTGATTTTCTGCACCCTAGGCACAACGATCACGTGATATATAGCGTAGCCTAGCCATAGAACGCGATTATTTTCCTTGTCCGTAAAATCAAAGCATGCACGTACCGATCGATGAAGTCGTACGTACTCTCCCAGATATTTTTTTGACACGAATTGTACAGGAAGTAGTCCCGAACGTGTAACTCATGGCAGAGGCACAGCGCACACACGCAGACAAAGTGACGAGGGAATACTCTTCGAGGGCTCGACGTTCATATACCTGATACAGTCCATCAGGGAGTCCACTCGAAAGTCTAACAAGTATATGCAGGTCGAATCACTCAAAGTGCGGTTCAACTCAAAAAACATGATCATTTCGTACCAGAATAAACGGATTTGATTGTAACCTTCCTGAATATCACGCCCGAGACCTAGCCGCCGGTATATAAGCCTAGGAGGGGGGGTCGGGAAGGAAGAATTCTACACACACGCGCCAGATCCATCTGCGCATCATAGTTTCATAGCTACTCTGTAATCTCGATCAAACAATACACCAAAAGCAGGACGTAAGGGTTTTACCTTCCGAGGGCCCTGAACCTACGTAAACTTTGTGACTCCCCTAGTCTTTGTTAGTCGACGAGATCGCTGGTGCACCCCGTGCTCTCCTTCAGTCGAAAACCCTCGAATCAGGTTATTACCGAGGTAGCTCCTCGTCATTGGTGCCGACCCTGCGGAAGAAGTGCATCAGATCTACAATCTTCTTGACCATGTTGTTCTCAATCCACAACGCATCAATCACGGAGGGGTCGATCCGCTTCGGGTCCTTGAGCTTCTCAGCTCACCCGCCGGAACTGCGCTCCACTTTCCGCAATCTCGACGGTCGCGCACGTGGGTCGCCCGTACGTAGCTAGCATTCGACGTCAGAGCATCGCACACATTTTTGTTCAGGTGGTAGCCTACATGTCCAGGGACCGTTACCGTCACAATCATACGCATACTACTGAGGGCATGTATAATGGTTGATAAGATTGTCTTATCTTAGACATTCCACGTCATTAGAAAAGACAACAAAACATGTTGTAAAATGGGTTATCTCTTAGTGTTCTATCTTAAAATTAATGTTTAGATGAATAAAATTAACTAAATAAATGCTAAAAAAAGGTGAAATCTAGTACAATGGTAAATTTGTCTTATTTTTACCTTATCATTCTGATGAAGAGATCATCTCTTAATTAAGAGAAGTCTTGTGTTTTTTTCGTTTCTCTTTCTTTCGCATCAGATTTTATTCTATATAGCCTCGTTAAGAGAAGGCTCACGTCATACGTACATGTGCTGAATGTGATTGCGGTCAGCGTTCGCGAGTCCCGCGCTTGCCCAAACATCCGTCCAGATGGACCACGCACATTGCTCATTTAGCGAGGCGAAATCGAGGCAAACGATGCTCGCTCATTTTGTGGGCCACATCAACCATAGCAGCAGCCCAGACACCGGAGCAAGCATCGTACACAAACATCGGAGCAAAGTAGTCGTACGCACAGCCATTTCGCTCCGGCTAAGACGACCGGAACGGTGGGCCAGTTGCCGTAAAGATTTGATGTACCTGGACACCTTCCATCAAACTGAAGTCCACGGCAGGTACGTTAGCGTCAGTGGCATGCAAGAGTGTAGTAGACATATCAACGGAGACGGCATATGTATATATGATAGCGTAATAGTTTGTGTAGACACAGCTTCAACTCGAGATGTCAGCTATGCTCTGCTCTGGCCCAGTTCTTTTGAGTGAGAAAGCTGTCATCTCTCAGCTTTCATGAAAAACCGTCTCTCAAATTTGGTAGTTGATTTCTTTAGGAAGTTGGGTGAGGACAGCTTCCTGAAGAAGCGGGTTATAGAAATCGAAAAAACATGATCTTTGGCTTGAGCTACATCACTAAGCGTATGTACACTATCAGATGGATGGAAACGGGACTCAAAATTCCACAATCAAAATCTCATGAACTGAAACTTACATGCAAGCTGATCAAAATCTTCATGCCCCTTGGCGTACATCGTGTAGTGCTGTCCTTTGGCTCCGGCGACGACATAAGGTCATGGATGGATTCATCAAATCGTTGCCTTTCGACTGCATTGTCAGTTCTTCTTGTTGTGCACTTGTTTTGACGTTGGCATGTATCAAGACCTAGGTCTTCTTGTGTTTCTTCTGACAATTGCAGATGTTGTAATAGTTGTATCCTCATTTAGTTTAATTAAAATGGTGTAGGCTGGCCCTTAAAGGCTTACAGCCCGCGTAGTTTCCCTCGAAAAAAAGAAAATCTCCATGCCCCAACCCCGGGAAGAAGACCACGTTGATATTGGCAAGATGTATGGCAAGATATTCACGGGCGCACGTAGACTAAAACTAAAAAACTACTCCTTCCGTCAAATTCTTACCGTTTTAGTTTAAATTTGTACTAAAATAACGACAGGAATTATGAAGGCGGAGGAAGTACCGAGTAATATACTCCAAACACACACACATGCACACACATGCTAGTAACAAAACTTTTTTGCAAAAAGGTCCATACTCAAGTAATACTCCATTAAGCCAGGCTTGCTACGCGCCTGCCGCCTGCGCCCTTGGCTGGCTCCCGTGGACACCTTTCCCGAACGGGCAACAAGTTACCGGTACCGGCGGTACGGAGTACTTTGCAGAAGTTTTTTTCTTTCAAGGTACGTAAAGGGTAGTTGACGATTGATAGAAACGATCCGAAGAAACTCGGCAGGACACTCGCGACACCGCCGACACGTACGACGAACGTGCCCATATTCGGTCGCGCGCATGCATTATGCATGCACTTGCACGCGCTAGCTAGCTGGGCGGCGCCGGGATCGAGCATGCTCGGAACGAACGGGCGGGGTTGGCCTTTCGGTGCTCTCGATACCTGTAGGGTTGTCGATGGGCCGGACGGGGGCGGAGGCATGGCAAACCACGGGAGGGCAGCAAACCAGTGGCGATGTAGCGGCCAGAGCTACGAAACAGTGGGCAAACAATTTATTCCCTTGTTGATACGATGGATGGACGTGGACCTTTGTAACGCGTCGTGGTATAATAGCGGGAGGAGAAGAGAAGGAGAGATTTGTTTCCGTAGTCGTGGCCGTCCTTTTTCTTTGAGGAACGTGGCCGTTTGATTTCGAAGCCCTCGCAAGAAATGTATTCCTTCAAAATACGCCCACATGTCTACAAGTACTCTGTCCAGACTCCAGAGAGCATGTACAGGTACGAACAGCTAATGATGTGGGATCCGGAGCAGGCGAGAGATCCGGCCCGTGCGGGAGCCTTCGGGATCGATCGAAAAGACTGCGATGAGACATGACCAAACCCCAAAGGGCAACGAGTCCTTTTCCCCGTCTCGTACGTCCCACGGCAAACAGCGGCGAAGGCCAGCCAGCCAGCGACCAGGGTACGTGTGGGCGAGCGATGGCCCGCGGCCGCGTACAGTACGTACGTCCCCACGGCACCGCCAAGAGCCAAAGCCTCGCGCCCCCACGCACCTGGCACGCAGCCGCACGTGCTGACATGGCCCAATCAATCCGCCCGTCCGTAGCCGTAGGGCCAGCGCCAGTCTAGAGAAAAGCGGATAGACTTGCAGAGACCCCCGCGAGATGCCGCGGCATATCCCGTTCCAGGGCACGCCTCGTAGGTCGTAGCGGCCGAAGCCGAACCAGAAGTCCAGAACCAGAACCAAACTAGGGGGGCAGGCAGGCACCCTTGGTCCCTTTCTGAGTTCTGACTTGACCCAATGCACAAATCAAAGGACCCTCAACAGCTTCCGCCCAAAGTTTAAGACCTGCTGATTACGCTAATATATGGCTGACTCTGTTTTGCCTGACTACTAAACAGCACTTGTTCCAGACAATGCATGCATGAACCCCCGCTTCGAGTCGACCCTTCAAAAGGACGGGACCCCGAGCGAATATGCTATAGCTTCTTCCTCGTCCTTGAAACCGTTCTTGGTTGGTCCAAGGGCCGGTCACCAACTTTTAAAACACTCTACTGGAAGAACGTGTGCTGTGCCTGTACTGCTGTCTCATACTAGTACATGCGACGCCAAATGACCAGAAATTACTGCTACCGACATTGTTCCGTTGTATGTAAACCACCGCTTCGGCATTACCGAAATGCAGTGTTAGCAACTGCAAACCTGTCGCAAACCCATGGATGGAACTGGAAGCTAGCAGCTTGCAGCCGTACGTGCAGGATAATACCCAGGTAGGGAAGCCAACAATCAATCAGCCCAAAACACACATGGAACCACTAATCCAATGCACGGGGACGTGGCACGATTACTTTAACCCCGGCTATTTTTCGACACCTAACCTGCCCCCCAAAAGCTAGCTCAGGGAGAGCATATTCGAGGGTTCGCCTCTAAAATCCGGACGGGTCACCGGGGCACTAATTAATCGCGGCGCGCAAGCGCAATGTGCTAAGGATGTGCCAATTAGCCCAATGGAATAAACCCTTCATCACTTCGGGGGTGCCATCACGGCCAAAGCCGCCCTATAAAATCCGGGTCTCCGAGTGTCAACCTCTTACCCGGCATCGCATCGCAGCTTCGCACCGAACACCACCGCCTCGGGGGTAGAAAAGAGAGAGTCGTGAGCCGCTCGCCGGCGCCATGGCCGTGTACATCCGGCTCGACGACGCCGTCCGCGCGCGCCTCCGCGGGGCCGCGTCAGGGTCCACCGGCAGCACGACGAGCAGCGGCAGCGAGCACGACGCCTCCGCCTGCCTCTCCGGCCTCGTCCAGGCCTTCCTCGAGACGGAGAACTCCGCCGCCCTGGAGGAGGATCATCCCGCGCCCAAGGGATCCGGAGCCGCGGACGACGATGGCTCCTCGGCTTCTGCCGCGGCAGCGGCAGCGGCAGCTGCCATGCGAGAGCTCCTCGACCCGCCTGCTGCCGAGGACCCGTTCCGGATCAGGCTCGCAGCCGCCGTGTCTGCCGCGCTCGAGGCAGAGGGAAGCCACGGCCACGTCCACGGCGCGGCGCTCAGGCGGGCCATGGTGCGGCGGCTGCGGGCCGCCGGGTACGACGCGGGCGTGTGCAAGTCCCGCTGGGAGGCGTCCGGCGGCGGGCTAACCGCGGGCGCGCACGAGTACGTGGACGTGGTCTTCTCGCCGTCCGCGGCCCCAAGCACGAGGTACATTGTGGACCCGGAGTTCAGGGCGGGGATGGAGGTGGCGCGCGCGACGGCGGAGTACGCGGCCGTGGTGGCCGCCGTGCCGTCCCCCGCCGTGGTCGCGCGGGAGGAGTCCCTCGGGCGCGCCGTGCGCGTGGCGGCCGACGCCGCGCGCCGGTCGCTGCGTGCGCAGGGGCTTCACGTGCCGCCGTGGCGCAAGAGCCGGTACATGCTCGCCAAGTGGCTCGGGCCTTACAAGAGGTCGCCCGCGTCGACGGCCTCGGCGCCCGCGATGGCGGTGCTTACGGCGGCGCCCGCCGGGATGATGGTGGAGGGCGTCAAGTGCCGCGCCGTCGGGTTCTTCCCACCGGCCGCCGCCGCGGCCAGGATCAGGTAGGAGTACCATTTTCGCTTCTTCCCAGTCACCGGGAAAAGATGTGTACCGTTGTAGAGAGATCGGTCGGTCCACCGATCAGGTCCCGTTCCTTCGAGCTCCGGGTTGCTCTGCTCTGGTGGGGAATTCGTTTTTTTGTACAGGAATTTTTGGTCGGGATTATGAAAGGAGCAAATTGTTCTCGCAATTTACGAATGGTTTCAAAGATTGATGACAGATCATCAAGCAGCGCACACATGCTCAGAACTCTGATCTTTAATTATGTCGGAAGTATACTCGTGAAACCAAAAGCATAAAGATTAAAGAGACGGAGAAGAAAAGAAAGGAAGAAATAATCGTGCGACGCGGCGGGCAGGTGTGCTGAAAGATGGCCATGCGTCGAATGATCGATGCCTTTGTTTGTTTACACGATTGCTAAATATCGACGAGATTAATTATAATAATGCCATCAAGCGGCTGTAAGCAATAACTACAATTCCCAGGGCGATCATAGTAGCCTCGCCAACAGCAGGATCTTGAATTCTTCATAACCACATGCTCGATCGGCGTTCGTCCAGCGTTCACGAAATATTCTCCTGATCCTCTCAGTACTACGTAGTACATTTCTTTTTTATTTTCTTTCTGAAGAATAGTACCAGCACCACTGTACATAAATATACAAGCTTATCTACATCTGGTTTAAGATCCTACACGCGCTGCGCCCATACCGTCAACGGAACAAGGGGCTAAAACAATTTCGACACGAGCATGAGCGTTGCTATTACTGATTACTGATGATGCCGTACTTGGATTGGGGCTGGCATTGGAGAGGATAAGGAAAAGGTGATGGAGATTGGAGACGGAGGAAATAATTGTCAGTGGTGGTCCACCCCGGGCGGACCCACGAGCGTTAGATGGATAACGAGGTGGTGGGGCCAGCAACGACGAGACCTGTCCACTCGAGGAAGGGTGCGTCGTCTTGCTGCCACGTGTGGCATCTCTCTCTCTCTCTCCGTCGTCGATCCTTTGATCGAGCGTCGCCATCTCGGTGAGCTGACGAGGCTCCGACCTAGATCATCTAGCGATACAATTCCTGAGAGGCCTGGCAAGGACCTGTGTACTCGTAATGGCAATGGTCCCGTGCATATGCATCTTGGAGCAGTACTCCATGCGTCTCAATATACGAGGCACCCTCGTGTTTCAAGATCATCAATTTAACTATCAAAAAATAAATTATATGACGTAAAAAATATATCATTAGCAAGTTCATTTGATTACGAATTTATTGATATATTTTTGTGAAATATAGTTTGTATTTTGCTAGTTAAATTTAATCTTGGAATGCGTGCGTGCCTGTTATATTACTGTTATATTAGAACGGAGGTAGCAGTACTTGGATAACCGACCTAGCGATCACCTCGCTGCCGCATGGCCCCACGTGTCGGTGAAGCGGCCACGTGTGTTGCGAATCGTCTCCACTCTAATAGAGCTGTCTCGCAGGTCAGGGCCACTTGGCGGGCATACATAGACGCATGTACTATCTTCCCTGTGTTCCTCTGATTTCGCAATCAAGTCCTCATTGCGGTTCCTGTCCCCCGCTAAATTATTGGTACGAGTACGAAAAATACAGAGTGAAACGTGGTGTAGTACGTGCTCCAAAAGGAAACTGACCTCTTGCCTGATTGAGCAGTGTGTGTGCCCTGCCCGTAGATTTTCTGAGTCCTCTGTGCGCTGGAAGTCTGGAACACAAGTTGGGTCTCGCACCGCACGTTCTCGGTGTCGATCGTTCTGAGGGGATATCGCTACAAGAAAAAGGATATCATATTCGAGGAGCACGTATCACGCGTTTCGACAGGCCAGACTCGCTCACACGAGGATCTAGCACGTCTTGCGACGATGGTAAAAAGAAAATGATGATAGGTGCCACCTTTGATGTGACAGAATGGTTAGAGTTGCTAGTACTCAGTAGTCAAGCTGGCCAGCAGGCCAGGGAAGAAAAAATGGCAGGTCAAAATCAAAACAAACCTTCGCCTAAAAGCTTCTCCTTTTTTTGGCTGGTCGTTGTTCATCTAGTGGAATTGTTGATTAGATTTTACAGTCTTCAAGTTTAACCGTGTTGATTTTTTTCCGTCTTTGTTTTCTAAGTTATCCCTCCTCGACACCCAACGCGTGTGTTTCAGATATAGCGCACTTGTAATGATAGAATTGTTGCTTCAAGTGGCCCACTTGAGCTCTGGACATTTTCCGATTGAGGTTTGCTGAAGATTTGTTGTCTGCATAAGAATGAATTGATTGCTCTAATCTATTCCCATGGGTTGCATTATGCTTTCTGGGGCACGTGTTTGTTTGTAATATTTATCTTACATTTCGATGTGCTGTTATTTGGAGAAGGCTGAGTCCTGGCTACTGATACACTATGCATATTGAATAATATTGATCTCATTCCAAGTAGCCATCCTACATGAAATTCCAACAACTTAGCCTCCCTGTATTAGATATGCTTAGGTCCTAGATTATTAACGCGCTACTGGCATGATTGCCACAAAGAAGAGCAAACAGCATCCGTGATTGTGTGCTAGGGCACAAATTAATCCTTAAAAAATGAAGCAGCGACGCTCCCAATGTAAAAGAAAAGAGAAAAAAGAAAAGAAAACGACAGGTAATGACATGATGAAAGGTGTATGATTTTGTATAGTGGAGTAGTACCAATTATTCTACTGTCAAATGTAATCTTTCGGAAAAATATTTGAGAAGCAGAGAACACGGAGGTAAAGGGCCAAGTGGCATATTCCAGGCGCATAACCGAATAAGATGAGATCAAAGCTCAGATGAGGATGGAGATAACAATATTATCTTCCTCCCGGGAGTAGTTGACGTTACTGATTACTCACTAGAGAAGGGTCACAAGACTTTTGTTTAATCGATTCGGTGTTGATGGGAATACAATTTGGTTGGAGCCGTACTTTCCTTGCGGTATACTCTTTTCTTTCTTTCCTGACGAACGAAAAGATAATAACCTTGAAACGTTCTAGATGACTACACATATAGAGCTCCGATGGAATACTAACCACAGCATTGTGCAACCCTGCCAATTAATCTTTGGAAGAGATATTTATTGCACTTGTTAAGAAAATATTCACCTCCATTCGGTAATAAGGCATTTGATGCCAGGTTCTCCGGGTAATTTGACACCAACTCGTCGCTAGCAGTAAACCAATGGCAGTGCTTCAGACTTGCACCCTGAACAAAAGAAACCTCCACCAGGCTGACAAGTGGTAAGAAAATGATTCTAAAAAATGAAGAGGATTACAGCTTATTAAGCAGTTTCTTTTTTCTTTCTTTCTTGGTGAAACAGAGCAAGGTCACATATGTACTTGTGCATGTCCAATACTTTCTAAAATCAATGTCTGCATATAATCACATCACAGTGGCAAGAAAAATACAGTATATGGCGCAGAGCAGTTACAGCAGTTCCATCCAGGTATATTCCAAATACTCCCAGAGCACTTAACATCAGTTTCAAACCATGAGGTTTTCATTTCCAAAAAAATGGCATGAAAAATTGTTTGTCCAAACATGTCGGGTAAAAACACAATGAACGTATCCAGATCCCAGATAACAGATCAATTGCTCATAGTTCTCATTCCCTCTTGATTGGGAGTTTGAGACTAAAAAACCTAATCCCCCATCACAGCAAAAAATGTCTCCTATATACCCCAGTTGCTGTCAAACATGCCTACATGTTTTTTTCCCCATCCAAAGATATAGTTCTCCACTTCTCCCTATCCCTGGTAAAACAACAACATCATAAACTATCTGATGTACACCGATGTTTAGCAGCATTGCAGAACATACGACTTAATGGCAAGTAACCAGCAATCATTTTTCTTCAGCTTCCATCTCCCCCGAATTCTCTTCTAATAGTCTCGAACAGCATCTCGTTCCATGTATCTACAGGTCCAGGCATACACCAATGCAGACAATCCTGAGGTGGAGGCTTTCCATCTGGGCCTCTTTGAGTCTTCTTGTTTGGGTCAGGACTTCTGTATGGACCAGGATGCCCATCAGCTCTCAAGGCAAAGGGTTCAGTGATGTCCATCAATTTCAACTTGGAACTATGTACCCCAGAATTCTGCACTGCCTTTCTGAAGCCTGCAATTTGTTTTCCATACATAGTATCCGTGTACCCATTCCTCACAACCTGATCCAAGGGCTTAACTTTCCCAGTGCAAGAACCGCCAGTGTTCCATGCCCCACCTTCATAATGATCTGGTGAGTATGTGCGCAGAACAGCTATACCAGTGAAATTTGGGTTAGTCGCCACAGCAGTCAGGCAAGTCTCAACAGAGACACCAAAAGCATCAATGTTGTTGATCTGCATCTTTCCAGCTTGACGAGGCCACCAGAGCTGCCCTCCAACAACATTGCCATCTAGGATATAGGCCGATCGTTTGGCAAACCAGTGTCCAGAGGAGATGACAAGCACATCAAAAGTTGGGACAGATTCCATGAACGTCTCGTCTGCTATATCCAGGAAAACCTTATCAAGACCCTTAGGAGCAAACCCCACAGCTTCAATTGATCTGTGTACTAACCAAGAAGACCAGATGCGCAAGATAGTTGTTGAGGTTGACCTGAAGACCCACCTGCTCATCTTGCGGCTGCCACGGTTTACTGGGGTTTCTACCTGTGAAAAGGAGAAAATCACATTGCTTTAATCCTCATGATGAAACAAACTACCAATACACTACAGATAGGAGTTGAGTAAGTTCATTTTTCTTTTCAGCTAGTATAGGGAAGGAAACCCACTCAGATATGCTCCATTTTATAAAGGCCAATATGCCGTACTTAATGAATAAGAAAAGGGAAGCAATAAAGTGTAAGGATTCAGCTTTAATCCTTGTGATAGTCTTCCTAAGAGATCTCCCAAAATGTGAGGGACCTCATAACTTGACAAAACTACACACCTACAAGTTACAAGCAACTTTAACTTACAAAGGTTCCACAAACTATGTAAGGATTCATTCTCAACTGCTCAAGACAAAAATTAGCACCTTGAAGTTGCAAGCATTATATTTCAATAAGAGGAATGATGAAAGGAATCAATTCCCTTAACTAAGACTAAATCATTTGCAAAGAGTCCCTAGATTTTGTGCAGGAGTTTGGAGTATTCAGGGAAAATGACCCATGTCAATAAAGTTATTCACGAGCAACAATTGGCAAGTTACAGCCTACTTAGAATAATTAAAGTGCCGACATAAAATCTTTATTAGTACTCCGTATCAGTTAAGTAGCTCACCTGCCACAGAATGCAAAGGAGGGACTCCATCTGATTTCGAGCTACTGAATCCCCAACAAAGGCAACTGTCTTGCCTCTCATCAACTCCAAGAACTTCTTTGCATCAAGGCGTGGGAGGATGCACTGTTCAGGCTTCCATCTCCAACTCTCATAGTCCTTGTCGGGTCGCCCATTTCCCTGGCAATTTTGCATCTGTGTGATCAAGGGGCAAGAATTGTTTGTGTACAATGGCCCAGAAGAATCAAAGACCCATTCCCCACGATATAGATCACAGGTACCTGCAGAATTAAATCAGATCAATGCAATGTATCCTAGACGTGCATTTATCATGAAAAAAAATCAACATAGTGCAATGAAAAATAGCATTCCATTCATGTTTCATGTGTGCAAGCAGTTGCAGAAATGAAACAAGGAATGAACGAAAAAATCACCTTGATCAGCCCTTTGAAACTCATTGGATGAATCTGACAAGTCAGGGACGGTTCCCTCGTCGAGTTTCGGCATGGTATCATCAGTAGCAACTGGATCCTGTACTTCGTTCTCAGCATCAACTGGATCTACTTTGTTATCAACGGCAACTGGATCTGGCACCATTTCATCAGCTTCTGTTGTATTCAACGACGCCTCACTTGAATTCAGGGTACCACTTTTAGCACTGTGCTCGACCAAGGGTTCCTTTCCACCCTGCAACTCTTCCCCTGGTAATGGAACACCAATTGCAGTATCATTCCCCTTCGGGTCCTTGGCTCTGATAGTAAGGTATTCATGTAAGGATGACCCATGCAGAGACGAGCCCACCGACAGCGATATGACCACCAAAATCAAAACCAGCGCCAGCGCCGACACGACGACGGTGGAGAGCCACCGCCGGATTCCGCTAGCCCCGGCCGAAGCCTTCCTCCCCGGCAAACTCATGGCCGCATGCAAACCCCCACAACCTCAGCTGACTCCCCACAGCCGGATTCCGCCAGCCTCGGCCGTAGCCCCTATGATTATGGGGGGCGGATCTTGAAATTTGTGGAGCGCAGTGGGATGTGTTTGCCCTAATCGCTGGATGACGAAGAACTCGTACCTCGAAACCAAAATCGCGGGCGGGCCGGAAACAGACAGCAAGGACGCAACGGGGGCAGATCGGGAATGGCGATGGCGGCGATGAGGCGGAGCCGCGCCAGGGCCCAGGGGCTGGAGAGAAGAGGCGTCGGCGGGCGACGCTAGGACGCGGCGAAGTTCTGTTGGAGCTTTTGGGTGGGCGAGAGCAAGAGGGAAGGAATGTACGCGGCGGTGGAGAGAAGTCTACCGGACATTCTCGGCAGGTAGATCCGAGCTTTATTCATGCGCCACATTCCAGTTCATAATAATACCAACTGAGAGTTTGAGTCAATACTGGCATTGTTAATCTATCTATACGTGTCTATTTTGCTTCTGAAAGTGGAATATGAATGCAGCGTTTTGGTTCGAAACTTTAGGGCCACGCCATCTAGATTCTTTTACATGCCTATATCATTAAAAAAAGGGAAATCATATTTTAAAACTTCGAAAAAATTCTTGTAAGTATATGTAGGCATTTTTTTAATCCGTAGGTGTCTATGCATTTTCGTGAAGAAATATTTGATTTGTGATCCGTGAAAGCTTGCTAAATTATTGGTTACCATCTAAATCAAAATCAAAATTTTGACCATGGCCAAAAATTAATTTTGGCTAGCATCCAAACACAACTAGAAAATCTGGAGGCGCCACGCCACGAAAGGAGGGAGGAGAAGCGAGGCGAAAGAGATTGCACCACAACAGAATGCTGATGAGTGGCGCTACTGAAGTGGATCGATGATGCAAAGCTAGTGGTGGAGCGCGAGGGAGGGAAAGAGAGGAGCGGGACGAGAAAGATCTATGGTCAGAAAGAAGAAGCACCCCTCCCTAAGCTTAACTAGAGAATTGTCTGCTGTTTGAGGCGCTCTATCGAAAATGATAACAAGACGGGTACACTATATAAAATGATCACTGAAAGGTTAAAAACCGAGCAGCATCCTAAATTTTGAATGGCATTAACACAAAAGATAAGCTAATCTTGCCTATATTTACATCACAGTTCATCTAAAAATCACAGTTGACATATCCATGGAAATTTTATACACTTAACACGTCCGCTTGGTGCCAACTAATTAACAACAGGATTTTTCGCAAGTAGCCGTTGCTGCTGGATAGTACATGTACATATTCGAAGGTACATATACAGCTCTCTCTTTTTTTTTTCTCTTCTAGAAAGGTGTATATGAAGTTATCATTTGATAATTACATGTCTTATATAACAGTAACAGAGTAACTCATAACATGGTATGCATGATTAATCTGCACCACTAAAATAATCGCTCTAGTTTTCTCATATGTATTTTTCAATTAATATGGGAATTTCTAGACTCTCAGAGCAGCCATGTGTGTGGAGCCTCCATTCGACACCATTTTAATAACAGGGTACCCCAAAGAGCAAGAAAAATGCTCATGCTAATCTACTTAAACAAGTGCTTGACCTTGGCGTTCCACAGCTGGTCCCTCAGTGCCGTCACACGCCAGCAGGACGATGGTACCTGCATGATTTCAGAGCAAAAATTAATTTGACCATGTCAAGAGATCGAGGATTTTAAAGAGGTGACAAACAGTGGCGGCGCAAACGCCGGCGGTGTTGAAGGGACGAGGAAGCATGAAAATCATAACTCGTAAGCACTCTAATATACACCGATGCTTACCACTTTACCAGCATTGCAGAACATAGTGTGCCTTTTCTTCAGCTTCTATCTCGCTTGAGGTCGCTTTGTATAGTCTCAAACAACATCTCGTTCCATGTATCTACAGGTCCAGGCATGCACCAATGTAGACAATCCTGAGGTGGAGGCTTCCCATCTGGCCCTCTTTGAGTATTCTTGTGTAGGTCAGGAGTTGTGTATGGGCCAGGATGCCCATCAACTCTCAAAGAAAAGGGTTCAGTGATGTCCATCAGTCTCAATTTGGAACTATGTTTCCCAGAATTCCGCACTGCCTTTCTGAAGCCTGTAATTTGCTCTCCATACATTTTATCCGTGAAGCTATTCCTCACCACCTGATCCAAGGGCTTAACCTTCCCGGTGCATGATCCACCAGTGTTCCATGACCTGGTTTCATAATGATCTGGTGAGTATGTGCGTAGAACAGCTATACCTGTGAAATTTGGGTTAGTTGCCACAGCAGTCAGGCAAGTCTCAACAGAGACACCAAAAGCGTCAATGTTGTTGATCTGCATTTTTCCAGCTTGACGAGGCCACCAGCTCTGCCCTCCAACAACTTTGCCATCCAGGATATAAGCTGATCGTTTGGTAAACCAGTGTCCAGAGGAGAGGACAAGCACATCAAAAGTTGGGACGAATTCCATGAATGTCTCGTCTGCTATATCCAGGAAAATCTTATCAAGACCCTTAGGAGCAAACCCTACAGCTTCACTTGATGTGTGTACCAACCAAGACGACCAGATGCGAATGATAGTCGTTGAGGTTGACCCAAAGACCCACCTGCTCATCTTAAGGTTGCCCTGGTTTAGTGGGGTTTCTACCTGTCGAAAGGAGAACATCGCATTACTTTCAAGATAATAAATCACATATTGTGTTACTCCATGACACAAGCTACAAATACACTCAACATAGGAGTTCACAATTCAGTTTTAATCTTAGCGATAGTCTTCTTAGGAGAAGATCTCCCAGAAATGTGAGGAAACTCATAACTTGACAGTGCACACTTTGAAGCAATTATAACTCACAAAAGCTCCCTCTCGACAGAACTATGTAAGGATTCATTCTCAATTGTTAAAAATTAATCCACATTGCGAACTTGCAAAGGTTGTCTTCCACAGGACATTACATCACTTTCTTCTGATTACCAGCAGCTGTTGTGCTGCTTTGACGGGCATTTCACATAAGCAGATATTGCAATTTTATCCCAATTCCTCCATGCTGTATGAGAAAATAAGAAGTACCTAGCAATGTATAAAAACTTTAAAGAAGGTTTCCTTTGATGCTAAAACTGACATGGTAACAGACATACAAGATGGCAGCTTTCGTAATTGGTGCCTATCTGTTTGATCGCGGACAACAGGAGACCAGCATGCTTTTTTACATGTCCTAGAAAGTGGAAAGATACTATTTCGAGATAACGCGCCATGCCCTGCCAGCTCAAGGTAACCCTTTAACTCAGACTAAATCATTCACAAAAGTTTATTGGAGTCTGTACTGAAGTTATAAGTTTAAGGGAAATAATCTATGTGAATAAAGTTGTTCCTGAGCAGCAATTAGCAAGTTACAGAATACTTAGACTAATTAACATACCAACGTAAAATCTTTACATCAGTTAAGTAGCTCACCTGCCACAGAATGCAAAGAAGGGACTCCATCTGATTTCGAGCAACTGAATCCCCGACAAAGGCAAGTGTCTTGCCTCTCATCAACTCCAGGAACTTTTTTGCATCAAAGCGTGGGAGGATGCACTGTTCAGGCTTCCATCTCCAACTCTCATAACCCCTGTCCGGTCTCCCGTTGCCCTGGCAATTTTGCGTCTTTGTGATCAAGGGGCAAGAGTTGTTTGTGTACAATGGCCCAGAAGAATCAAAAACCCACCCCCCACGGTTCAGATCACAGGTACCTGTACAATAATGCAGGGACATGTATTTATCATGAATAAATCAATACAGTGCAGCGATAGATAACATTTCATTGATGTTTGTAAGATGTTGCGCAGAACCCAAACAGAGGAAAAAATGGACTAGAAGCTCACCTTGATCGGCCCTTTGAAACTCATTTGATGAATCCAAGAAGTCAGGGGTGGTTGCCTCATCGAGTTTGCGCATAGTACTATCAGTACTAACTGGATCCGGTACTTTGTTACCAACATCGGCTGGATCCGGTACTATGTGATCAACTTCTCTAGTATTCAAAGATGCCACACTTGAATTCAGGGTACCACTTTGAGCACAGTGCTCAGCCAAGGATTGCTTGCCACTCTGCAAATCTTCCCCTGGTAATGGAACGCCAATGGCACTATCATTCCCCATTGGGTGTTTAGCTCTGAAAGTGAGACATTCATGTAAGGATGCCCCAGGCAAAGACGAGTCCACTGACAGAGATATCACCACTAGAGCCATCACCAGCGCCAGCGTCAACACCACTACGGTGGAGAGCCACCACCGGATTCCGCCAGCCCCAGCCGGAGTCTTCATGTCCGGCAAACACATGGCCGAGCTTAAAAGTCAACAAGCAATGTCCCAAACTGCGGAAGGGACGCAGACACACAGCAGGGACGGGATGAGATAGATCGGGAATGGTGACGGCGGCGAAGCGCGTGAGAGGCGTCGGCGATGACGCTAGGCTACGGCACGGCGGCAGCACTAGGGCGAGGCACGGTTGGAGGCTTGGGGCTTTGGGGAAGAGGAAAGAATGGCAGGAGACGATGGAGAGCACGAACATTCTGGGCATGTGTAGCAGATCCGAGTTCATGGCGCACACTCCGGAGACTGAGGCAATATCATAATCCGAGTTCATGTGCGTGCTCTTGTGCCCTGTCGGGGATCTCATCTGCTTTCAAAGGTAGCAGGGAGGGAGGTGCAGAGCGGGGGAGGGGTGCGGATCTCGTCCATGGGAAGCAAGGTAAGGAGGCGGCGGCGAGCAGGGGAGGGAGGCGGCGGCGGCGGCGGTGGCGAGAAGAGGAGGGAGGCGGCGGCGAGCGAGGCAGCAGGGGGAGGAAAGCGGAGCGGCAAACGAGGGGAGGGGACGCCAGGTTGAAAAGGGGTGTTCTTCTTGAGAGAGAAAAAAAAACATAAATGCTTAAAAGTGCCTGTGCACTTGGCGAGTCACAGTGGAATAACAAAGTTGGTAACATAGGTGCCAACTAAACAAATTTGATGATGTGACATTTTATTAGTGAGGAGCGAGGTTTGTGGTAACTAGATATGTTATCATAACATCACACAAACCAAAGCAAGATGAGTCTACAACCTAATAAATGATACAATGCATGACACCACATATATGTTACTGGCTATGAAAATAGTAACTAAATGTTACTGCTTTAGGTTAACATTAGTGTGACCAGCCTTATTGTGATCGTCGGGTGCGCACACTTCCGTGCCGTCCGATTCACCCTGGGCGAGGCGCATGGTGCGATGGAGTTCGGACAGCTTCTGACCTCTCTTTCCACGCGTACATGAACGGACCCATCCGTCAGCGCCTTTTTCCCATTCTCTGCCTTTTTCTCCGGGGGAGAGCTCGTCGTTGAGCCCTCTCGCGGTGGGGGATTAATTTCTGGCGGCTCTTCCGGCGTTGAAGCGTCGTGGGGGAGAGAGGTGTTGCGCGGAGCGGCTGCGTGGGGTGGTGGAGGTAGGGGCGACGGGGAGGAGGTGTGGAGATCTCCGTGGAGGGCTCAGCGCAGTCACGAGGCAAGAGTTGATAAGGGGGGCGGGGGCTTCTGCATGTCTCCTGGCGAGGTCGTGGGGGCTTCGCGGGCGGAGTTCGCGCGTTGAATCGCGGCAGGGGGCTGCATCGAGCATGCCTGGCGAGGTGGTGGCCTGGTGGATGCTGCGCCCGCAGGGTTCTCGCGTTGAATCGCAGCAGGGGGCTGCATCGAGCTTGGCGAGCGCATCGGCCATCGAGCAGGCCGAGAGATTCGATTTGCATTAAGGTTAGATCCCCCTCACGTCCTATCTTTGTATCGATTTTTTGTGGGGCGGTTCTAGGTTTGCCCCAATTTGATTTCGTCTATGCTATGTATCCAGCCGAAAATGCAAATTGGGTCAAGCGTACAGTTTAGATCAAGTTTCCCCTAAGTTTCAAATCAATCTAGTGTCCATCTAGTTTAAGGTCAGGTAACTTGATGGGGGATAAGCAATTTTGGCATGAGAAATAGCTTGCAAGACCTCAATTCGATTTGCCATGCGCCAATTCGGTTCTATGTTATAGCTAACATTGCCATGTGCCAATTCGCAGGGGCAGAGCCACGGAGCGCCGAGCAGGGTCTCCCTCCAATGGTTCGCCCTCCCTATGAAAGTTCAGTAGGTATTAGTAGTACGTAGTAATAAGCTGCCCATAATTGCTAATGGCCATAGATAATTAATTAGCTTAGACTAATTAGCCAGGCCTAGCAGTAACGTGTGCATATGCTATGTACGTTTCTTGAGCCTCTCTGACGAGTAGCGAAGAACAAAGCTTAAGAAGTAAGAAAAGACCCATAAAGCCGAGTTGTTGATTGCTACATTTGCCATCACCTAACCTGCCTACCAATTAAATTAGATCGCAGACACAATTCACGCATGCATGGCCGCACCTGCAGATTCCCGGGCGTTCTTGCTTGCCGCCTCCCGGATGATGCAGGTACGCATCGGCCAGCGGTCACCATGCTGGTGCTGCCCGCTAAATCCGCCAATGATTCGAGTGTATCTTATTTCTGATCAATCTATCAATTTAAACCTTTCTGTGTGTAAGTAAACAAGTTTATTTAACAATCAGATGATTATTTATACTGGGAAAGAAGCAGCTGCAGTGAATCTTTTGTGTCGTTTTAGCTGGATTTTTATGGGCGATCTAAACCATGGCTTCAGAACTAGTTCATCCCCCTTAATAGCTTGCACGGGTGAGACGATTAGATGTTGCTTCTTCGGTTAATCCTCTCTCCCCCTAAGGGCACATCTAGGTGTTGCTTTTTTGGGCCCGAGTAACATGGGAAAATGCAGCCGAAGCAAATTAGAACCAGTAATTTTGGAGCTCAACTATGTTTTGGAATTCGGAGCACAACCATGTTATTCTCGAGTAACGCTTTCTGCAATTGCCAACTATGGGTAGAGCTGCTGTGCTGTTTCAAAATTTTCTTTACACAGCAATTCCATTGGATGCTAAAAATTTTTGGTTAATTATGTCGGCTTTACATTTTTCGCTCCCTGTGTGTTTTTGTCTCATGTTTTTTTTCAGCAAACATCATAAATTCATTAGATGATGAGGCAGAGGGGGAGTGTCTGAAGAAGACAAATCTGGAGATTTAATTCATCATAGTCGCTGTACTTGATGGAAATCTCATGGGTTCAAACCCAGCCCGCTTGATAATGTGGGAGAAATTGATCCGGAGGGGAATACATAGTGCAGGTGTGGTTTTTGTTCCCCCAAAGTCGCTTTTTAAGCCCTCTATTAACTACCACTATATTTTTTACTTTTTTTGGTTCACATGGGATTCATTGTGTGCAGCCTACCCAGAGAACAATGAGATTGCTCCAGCTAATGGTAAACGTACTAGACGCACAGGCCAATGGGTAATCGCCCGCTTTTTTCATTTTGTTGTCTCGATATAGGCGCTTGAATCTACATGTGTGTACAACAACCTAGGTATAGTTGCTTTTTGCCCTATAGTCTCAATATAGTTGCCTAAATATATTCCCGTGATAGATATAGTAGCTTTTTCCACATATAGTTGCTTGATATAGATGCATAGTAGTCGATTTAGTTGTTTTTTTGTCCACAACACCCATAGTGTTTGCCTTTTTCTCATGTTTTTTGCTTTTACTAATAGCATAATAGTTGCTTGACATAGCTACATGGCAGTCGATATAGTGGTTTTTTTCTTTTTCTAATAATGACAATGTGCCCATAACACCTTAGTATATGCCTTTTTCCGATGTATTAGTCTTTCCTAAATAGTTGCTTGACATAGCTGCAACGGTTGATATAGTTGTTTTTTCCTTTTTTTGTTTCATGGCCATTTTTAGCTGCCCAACTTAATGTTCTCACACACTGCTTTGTAAGTTGCCTCTGCTTTTCTTTTGCCTGAACATGGGTGCATACACGCAATTAGTCGTTTTTAATGATCAATTAGTTGCTTCATAATGAGGGTTTTCACATATGTATTTGTGCAACTTTATGGTTTTCAGACACCCCCCCCCCCCCTCTCTAATTAGTTGCTTGACTATATTGTCTAGTTCTTCAGGCTATTGCTGACTCACCACTTCCCTTATATATTTGCTTTTCCTTATAGAACCAATTTTGCTTTTGTGATCATTTAGTTGCTTCATCAGGGAATGCATCAGAGAATCCCCCTCCTAAATAGTTGCTTACCGTAATGGTCGGATTTTTTTAGGTTCTCGCTCCCCTGTCTTATAAATTGCTTCTATTGTGTTTCTTTGCTTACGAATGGCCCCTACATTTTGGCTTCATGACCATTTTTAGCTGCCCAACTTACTGTTCTCAAACTGGTCTTTACCCTCTCTTTTTTCGAATTTTTTTAAAAATTCTCTGCTATGAACAGGTACCTGGCAAGTTTCTATGTTTTATTGACAAACATCAGCAACTATGTGGAATCAAGCATGTACAGTGAAGTAAATAGTGAAGGCTGATAAGGTGAAGTATCTTTTCGGATGGCTGATAATAGTGAAGCAATTTTTGTTGGTGCATGTCAGAGAAGACATGAGTTCCACAAACACAAAACCGTGCAAGAACGCTTGTCGGCAAGTCACCTGGGAATGCAGAAGCATTTTCAAAGGATTCTGTTGCTGTGGAGATTGTGCCTTAATCATGAATCCTGACATGTTGCCCCTTTTGTGCTGTTACATGTAATAATTAGAGGAAACCAAATGTGTCTATCTATAGCATGCCCATGTAATACCCTGGCCAGATTTTTCAATTCTGGTTTGTTCCAGGACTGCAAAACATGCAAAATTATGTCCTATTTTTTCTGGTCTGAATATGTGCGTGCCTACTGTTTTTTGTGACCCCCTACTGAAGTAACCTGTGTAAAACTGCCCAAAACTGACTTAGCAGGCAACCTGTGCAAACCCCTTGCAGACTAACCTGTGTAAAATTGACCTAATCTACAACAACAGCAGCATGAGATTTAATTTTCTTGCCTACCTGCCCCTGAACCTACTTTTTCCCCTGGGTCAGATAAAAAATTCCTCCTAATATATTTCCTAGTCTGTTCTTAGGGAAATCAAGCTTGTAGCGACTTTGTTTATCTGGGGGAGAAGAAGGATGGAGTTGTGGGATGGGATTGTGGGCGGGGGCAATTTTTCTCCTCTTCTTGTGCTGCAGATCCATGGCGACTGCGTTGGTAGCAAGCAAGCACCGGCAACTTCTTGGGAGGAGACGACGCCCTTGCTTTTTTTTTTCAGATATGAAGGATTTTTTTGGAGTTGTTGTCCTGTCTTGCCCCCACGGTGCGCGTCAGGGTTTGCCAGCGTCAGCCATCGAGGCGTGCGCGCGGGAGAGGACCGTCCGGCCGTGGGGGACCAAAGGTTTCCTTGAATGGAATGTGCATGTTGGTTTTTTCAATTTAGACTGTGCACTCTCAATAGGACCAAAGTGCACGGACACCCTCTAGTCCCGTCAAAAAAAAAAAGAGATTTAACAATTTTCCCCACATTACTCTTTTTTTTTTACTTGGGTGCTTGATCATATGCCTCAGATAGTCAGATTTGGCTTTGATCTTTTGTCTCACTTTTCTTTGCCATGTGATGATTTGACTTTTTAAATTCTAAACTCATTTTTAATTTTCAGGACCAAAAATATGGGCACCTCATAGTAGCACCGTCTCACCGCCACGCTAGCAGCCAGTCCGATGCGGCTACCGGGTTTAAAAATCGCTGACATGAAGGGGATAAAGAGGATAGATTGACTCTTAGGGATAAAGATTCGGCTAAGAGTTGATCTTGTAACCATTATACATAAATCAAATGACAACCCATTGTATAAGTTAATTTATCGTCGGTTCTAAGTCACTTAAAGAAAATCAATACACGCTCTACATTTAAAGAGACACCCGTGTTTCCCTGCTACTTTACTGTCCTAGAGAGTCTAATATGGTAGCACATGTTTTAGCTAGTAAGACCGATGGCCCTTGGTGTGTGGCAGTCGGACCCTCCGACTTCTTGATGAGTGTAATCAGGGATGATGTAACTCGGTTTGCTATAATAAAATCAACCATGATGACATTCCCTAAAAACTGTTTCAAATAAAATTTCCAATTATCTAAAAAAGTTATATACAATTCCACTGCTTATTATCAGTGGACAAAACTTATACAACAGCAGCAGCTATATAATAACACCGTATACATGATTAATCCGCATGGACCCACGAAAATAATCGTCCTAGATCTTCACATTTTCTTCTATAAATTAACATGGAAATCTCTAGCCTCACAGAGCGACCACGTGTAGCATTTTCAACGCTGGATGGTCGCTGGCCTGGCACATGGTTCATGCTGATGGCCTGGCACGTGCTACCAACAGCCATCAGATCAAACAATTAACAATCTCTACTCAGACAAGGGCTTGCAATTTGCAAACCAACCAAGGCTCTGTCAACGAGGAGCACTTCACAAGCTAAGCCTTGGCGTTCCAGAGCTGGCTGAGCTCCCCTCTCTGGGCGCCCAGCGCCACGATGGTTCCTGCACGATTTCACAACAAGAAATGAGTTATGTTAACCCAGTTTCAAGAGCTCGAGGGCTTCTGCAAGGATGCGATGCCAGCAGTACACTGAAGTTGGGGTGTACTCTACCTAGCGTTGAAGGGACAAGGTAGAGCAACGCTGGCTGGCCGCTGCCCATCAGGTGCAGCCCAACGTACGTGCATGTCAAGCCTGCAATTCAACAACGACAAATGTCGAGTTCTTACTTCAGAGAACGGAGAGAGGTTGCGTTCGTGTTTACGTACCGAAGGCGTAGCCGATCATCAGGTACAGGAAGTAACCGCCGGTCAGATCCTTCCCGTGTGTCCTATCATATCTGCAAGCTCGAGAACAGCAGTTGGTACTGTAAATCGCATAAAAAATAGAGGAGTCATGGAGTAAGTTGGATTCAGAGACCGGCTGGCCGTTTCTGGGTTTTTACCTGAAACTGAAGGCCACGAGGAGTCCTGGGAAAAGGATGTCCCCGAATCCGATCATGTCGTAGCCATTCCACGGGTCGAAATACTTGGGCATCTTGAGAACCATGGGGAGGCTCGGCCCATCCTCGTTACCCTTGGCAACCTACAACACGCACGCATTCATTACTGTTGGATCTTCACCGGGATTTGGCAATCAGGGGATAGGTTTTTTACCGTGATCATGACGCTCTTCTTGAATATTAAGGGCGATATGAACACCCAGAATATGTCGTACAGGAACGCGCTGATAAGAAGCGCCGACGCGACCTGATTGAAAATGGTCACAATTAGCACATCAGAAAGGTCTGTAGTACCAAAGTTTCTGACAATGACCAACATCGGCTGAACTTTTAATCCAAAGTAAAATGTCCATGACAGCGGTCGATTATCTTACTTTTATGTTCGGCATTTGCACGACTTGCAACACGAGGATCATCATACAGATGCCCTGCAGAGAAACAGAGAAGAACCTTCTAGTTGATAAGCATGTAAAAGGCAAACTCTGAATTTCAGCCCACGTTTCTTCCGCTGAAAAACTCTGGACAAGCACTTCTAGGAACATAAAACACATCACATATGTACCAGGAGGTTCTGACCAGCCCAAGCGAAGGGCGAGCTCTGATGAACAGCCCACATGACGACGATGAACAGGGCTATCGGCAAGACGACGAGCGTCACGACCGTCACGTTCCCGACGACCGGAAGCTTCACCTTCGAATCCCGGCACCCGGAGCATACTCTGTCCAGATCAGTTCAAGCATCAGCTGAGAAGAGGGGGAGAGCGAGCGAGACATTTAAGTTTCAATGCATGGCCACACATACCTCATAATGAGAGTCGCCGTGACAAAGTGCAAGCCCTGAAGGATATTTGCACAGCAGCCATCAGAGGAAAGAGACGAAACCATTGACGTAATCAATTAATCAAGCGGACAAAGTTAAGAGTAATTTGTACTACCTGAAGGCCACCGATACAGAAGAGCACGACCATTAACCAGGCGGACCAGATGGAGCTGAAGAAGAAGAGGAAGAGCAGGACGCAGGACGACGTGACGACGAACACCAGCGCGGTCTTGGTCTGCAGCTCCACGACGTCGGGCTCGGCAGCTTCTTGATCTACAACCTCTGTAGTGGGAGGCTTCTTAGGCTAGACACACACACACACACCAACAGTCAAACACATAAGAGAGTAGCGTGATTGATTCAATAGAAATCTAGAAATGCAATCGACATGACTATGGATATACTCTGTTTTTTCCTTTTTGTTTACCTCTTCGCCGACCACGACGACGGTCCAAACGGCGGCGCAGGCGGTGATGCTGACGGCCATGAGCCAGAGGAAAGGTATGGCGCCGTCGAACGGCCCCTTGGTCGGCGAGTACAACAGAATGGCCACTATATACACAAACGATTAGTTGCCCGGAGAAATTGATGATCAGAAGAATCCACATGAAACAGACAGATAAACCGGATCAAATGATGAGGCCGGTCTCTCACCCTTTGCCCCTCCTTCCATGGCCGAGGTGAACTTGGCTCCAGCAGCCTTGGACACCATGACGACCGGGATGTCGATGCGGGAGATCTTGTCCTCCGGGGTGCACGCCATCTTCGACAAGTCTGCCAACAACAACCAACAACACGCAACATATGCAGCTCCACTGATAAGTCAGTCAGCCAGTCGGTTCAAATTCTCTAATAATCGATGCTGCAAGCCGTGGCTGACGGACCGTTCATGTCGTTGACGACGATCATGGCGGCGGCGCCGCTGGACTCGATCGTCTTGGCCTTCTCGAAGAAGGTGCAGACCCCGCGCTCCGCCAGGGCGACGGAGCCGGCCAGCGAGGCGGACGACTTGGCGCAGCCGTTCTTGGGGGTCGGGACGACGGCCGGGAGCTTCTGGGCCGCGGCCGTCGTGTCCGGCAGCAACCGGCCGAACCGCGCCGTGACCCCCGTGAGCGCGCTCTGCTCTTCGCCGCCCACCCAGTACTTCACCTTCACCTGCACCCACCCATGCCATGGATCGGTAATCAGCTGAACTCGATCGAGATTGGTTTGTTTTCCTCGATTTATGCACCTTCTGGAAGTGGTTGTCGCAGTCGGGGAACTTGGCCGGCTTGTCGTCGTCGAAATCTCTGTCGTCGGCGGCCGCGGACGGCGCATGGCACGCGAGCAGGAGGAGGAGGACGACGACGGCATGGCCGCGGCGAGGGGAGGATGCCATGGCTGGGCTCTGGACGTGGGTTGACCGGCGCCGGCCGCACGCGCGCGCGCGAGGAAGACCGATCGGAGACGGAGGGGCGTGCGTGCGTACGTCGTCGTCGTCCCTTGGCTGGCTGGCGAGCGATCGATAACCTGCATGCACGCGCCGTGCAGTGCGCGCGTTGCGCTGCGCGTGTGCTATTTCCAGGGTATACATGCGAGCCCCAGGTGATTGCTCTGGAACCAGGGGCCGGGTGCGCCGCTGCCGTACGTCCGAGCCCGGTGTTCCCGGGTAATTTCGTGCGAGTTTTGAATGCACGAGCATGGCAAATTGGCAAGTGCTGTTGTTTCCAGTCTACGACCTGTTTGGTTTGGCGGGATCCCTGTGCACATACGCGAGACGCCGACGCCTTTGACAAGGACACGAGACACGTACGCGGCGGAACGACGTTACTTGATCGTGCCACTGAACTGAACGAGACAGAGAGTCATGCATGTCGTTTCAAAATTTCCAGGCCAAGCATGTCTCCTTCGCCTCCCCTCGCGCTGTCGTTCCTCCTCTCCCGCCTCCGCGCCTGCACCTCCGCCTCCCACGCGCTCCAATGCCACGCCCTCCTCCTCACCTCCGGCCACCTCGCCGCCTCCCCGCTCCGCCTCTCCAACCTCCTCCTCCTCGCCCTCGCCTCGGCCTCCGCAGTTTCCCACGCCGACGCCGTCTTCGCCCGCCTCCTCCCGGGTCCCGCCTCCCGCGACGCCTTCCCCTGGAACACCCTCATCCGCCTCCACGCCCCCGCCAGCCCCCGCAATGCCCTCGCCTACTTCGCTTGCATGCGCCGTGCCGCGGTGGAACCCGACGCCTACACCTTCCCCGCCGTCCTCAAGGCGTGCGCCTGCGGGGTCCTCGGGCTACCGGTGCACGCCGAGGCCGTCAGGACGGGGATGGATGGTGACCTGTTCACGAGGAACGCGCTCGTCAGCTTCTACTGCAGGATCGGGGACTGCCGGTCTGGGCGGAAGGTGTTCGATCACGGCGCGCGGGACCTCGTTTCGTGGAACTCCATGGTGGCGGGGTACGTTGCCTGTGGGGAGTTGGAGCTTGCGCAGGAGCTGTTCGACGGAATGCCTCTTAGGGATGCGTTCTCCTGGGCCACCATGATTGATGCCTATGGGAAGCGGTCTGGAGGTGTAGACCGTGCGCGGGAGTTGTTTGATGAAACGCCCAACAGGGATTTAGTGTGCTGGTGCTCGATGATCGATGGATATGCTAGGCAGGGGAGGATGGATGAGGCGAGGGCGCTGTTCGAGGAGATGCCTGAGAGGAATGTGATCTCATGGAGCATCGTTGTTGATGGGTATGTCAGGTGTGGGGAGCCTTCGGAGGCTTTGGAACTTTTTCAAAGGATGCTGAGGTGCGGTATCAAGCCTGATAGGGTCGCTGCGGTTGGGGCTTTCACGGCTTGTGCGCAGCTGGGAGCTCTGGAACAAGGCAGGTGGCTACACTCTTACTTGGAGAAGAAGAAGGTTTTGTTTGATGTTGTGGTGCAGACAGCATTGATAGATATGTACATGAAATGTGGCCGCTTGGATCTTGGAAAGTTGATCTTTGAAAGCATGCCTGACAAGAGCGTAGTTACTTGGAATGTGATGATTATTGGGCTTGGAACTCATAGTTGCGGACTTCATGCTGTCAAGCTTTTCTACCAGATGGAGGCTGAAGGAGCACCAATTGATGATCTTAGTGTACTAGCTGTGTTGACTGCTTGCACACATGCTGGGTTGATCTCAGAGGGTTTGGGGATATTCCATCGAATGAGGAAGGATTTTGGGATGGATCCTAAGGTTGAACACTATGGTGCATTGGTTGATCTTCTTGGCCGTGCTGGACATCTGGATCATGCTAGGCATGCCATAGAGACAATGCCCATGGAACCAACTCCGGAATTATGGGGATCTCTCCTGGCCGCTTGCCGAAGCCATAGGTGTGTTGAGCTAGCTGAGTTGTCGGTTGAACGTCTAGCGAGTCTTGGAGCAGATGACTTTGGAGTCTATGTTCTTCTGTCCAATATCTATGCTGATGAAGGAATGTGGGATGGTGTCTTTAGGATTAGGAGATTGATGAGTGCTGAAGGGATGAAGAAAGATATTGGACGGAGTGTTATTGAGGTGGATGGACAAACGCATGAGTTTGTGAATGGAGGCAGTTCACATTCTTGTAAGGATGAAGTTCACTTGATGCTGCAGAATTTATCGAACATGGTAGCATCTATTTGATTGCTTTCTTGTGCACCAAATGAGTTGAATCCTTCGGCATGATGCCTGTTGCTTTAACAATCGAGGCATGCAGTACTGCGATGCTGGTGGACAAGGAGCTCTGGAAAACTCTGCTGTGCCCAAACCTCTCTTTCTGAAGCTGCTTGGCATGATGAACATTTGCAAACGTGAGTTTCCTTATAAGAAAAACAGGTATTGACTTTATTGCCTTTTTTTGGGGTTAAATTTAAGCAAATTATCCTGAATATTTCTCAGGCTCCTCGGTTTCAGCCTTTCAGGAACATGAAGTGTTTGCTTGGAACTCTCTGGCTTATTTCCTAAAGGACTTTGGCGATAGCAACATGATAAAAAATCACACCTGGTAGATGGAAGCGAGCTACATCCGAAGTGCTATCAGTTTACCAGTTAAACAGGTGCCTAGTTAGTTGCAGAGTAGTCCATTCAATTCTTTGTATTCATTCTGCTTGAGTTGGTTGCATTGCAAAGACAGATCTCAGATCCCTGGAGTGTCCATTCTTTTCATTTTGATTGCCTTACTTGCTGGTGTAAATAATATCAGTTTTCATAGTTCACCTATGATAAGCATGATTGGTGACAAAGAAGCTCTATTTGAGCTTCCTGATTTGCTCCTTCTCTCATCCAGTTTTAGTGGATAACAAAAAGTTTCAGGCTACCAGTTGATTCTTACGAGGTTTCCAATATTATTTCAGGCTTAACCACAAGTTTGGTCCTGATCAAGAAGTCTTTGAATCATCGTAGCGTTGGTCAGAATGAAGACAAACCAAGCTCATATTGAAAGCTGAAATCATCCAGATAGTATGCAATAAATCGAATCTTCGAGATAGTATGTAGCCACTTATTCCCATCTACTTTCTATATTTTGTTAGTAACTATTGTTGAACCAGAAATGGAATTTGATCTTGATAATGCAGGAAGTTCCCATCTAAGCATAAAAACTGCAAAGACTGAACCAAGGTTCTCTTTGGGTTTATTTCAAATTCACTGTTTTCCACATTATAAAAGTGTTCTGAATATCTGATGTCCTGACAGTAGACATTTTCTTGGATGACCATGGCTGGCCCTGTTTTTGGTGTCATGTATGCTCCCGATCTAGAAGCATGCTCTAGTTTAGATTAGAATATAATGACGTTAGGAATGGTTTGCACTATGGAGATTTGAAGGAGCAGCAGCCTGCAGGGCCATGTTGTTCACTACTGTAGTCACTTGACCTTTTGTGCATGACCCGTATATCATACTCCCTCCGTCCCAAAATAAGTGACGTGGATTTGTACCAAAAAGTAGCACCGGATTCAATTCCCGAAAACCGGAAATCAGTTCCTTCCTCACTCAAGAAGGGCAAGAATCTATACAATTCCATGTCACTTATTTTGGGACGGAGGGAGTACTATGTTGGGTCCAAGGCAGGCATCTTGTGCCATGCAAAAGAAAATAGCTCGAGATGGATTCTCCTGCTTAGTTCCATGTGAATGCCTTGTTCCTTGCATGCAGGACCACCTCACAGGGAGCAACTATGACCACTTCTTGTTTTCTTAAGAAAATGGTGACCAACTTCTACCGCCAAAAGGTAGCACTAGGGCCGCTGAATGGCAGCTTTTTATTCCTCTCACCGTATGTCTCTCATAATGCCACTGGATTGATCTTTCTTTTTCTCTTTGTCTTTTGAGGACATCTACGTGCTGGTGCCAAAGCTATTTGAAGCTGCACTAAAGCAAATGGTAAACTTGCTATCTTCAGCTCTTCACGGTAATTCTTTGTTTTTGTTGGTTTCGAAATCATGAAGTTCAAACATGTTACTCATAAATTGCCCTTTTTAATGTGTGGGACAGCATTTACATGATATGAGTCTGCCACTGTCTTTAGATACGATTAACTGAATACTGTTCAAAAAGGCATGATTAAGCTACATGCCTTCAATTTCGGAAGACTTACAAGAGTTTTTTTGCATGCTTACTTTTTAGAAGTTCATGTCTTAACCTCTTGGTATTGGGTAAAACACTAGATTCTGATGAGCTCTGCTTGATGCAGTACCTTGCACTAGCAGAGAACAATCTTTTGTTGCCCATGGGTCAAATGGACTTGCCAAAGTAAAACATGGTTCTGCAGGTAACTGTGTGACAGTCATCTTGTTAGTAATTCACGCCAGCTCTGTAGCTAACTATGTCCACACAAAAGTAGAACCTGAATGTAGGATGAGCAGTGGTTCAGGCATTGTAATTAGGGATGCAAGTGGGATCCTGCTTGTTCCGCTTAACTGATTTGCTAATTGATTTGGAGGTTGGATTAGAAGCGGGACATTTGCAGGATCCGTTTCATCCCTATTAGTAATCAATTTGACCGGAAAAAGGTTTAAGGAGAGCAATTTTTGCCAACGGAAAGCGATGCCTGAACATCACAGCATACAGTGCCCTTTGATATGAATGAGCTGCTCTAGGTCTAGGGTGTCCCGTTGTGTATAAGTGTCCTTACACTTCCAGTAAAAGAGTAGCTAACCAATATTTCCTATCGAGACAAATCTTCCACTGTTCTGTTGTTGAATGCATATGAGGCACCCTGCAGGCTCTGTGTTGCAAAATAAATGCTCTGTTTCGTACTGGAGTCTTTATTACCCACGGTACAAGTTTTGTGTCAGAAAATATAGTGCACTTACGCAATTAGAGTTCTTAATTTAGAGATGTGAATGAGCATATGTTTATACTCAGAAATATATGTTCGGTTGACGTAAAAAAAGAAGGCTGCTCTGCTTAAGGAGTGCAGTCTGCAGTTCTACACAGAAGTCTTCTTTTTTGCTTGCCCTTAGTCATCATGAACTTTCTTCCATGATTTGTCTGGACGAATCTACTGCTCCCTTGTATAGGTGGTTGTTAACTTGTTACCATGGAAAGAGAAATGGCACGAAATCCCATGAAAACTGAAGATGCCCAGGGTGGAGAGAAGATACTGTCAACTTCAGGTCGAACAGAAGAATATTTACAGCATTTATACACATTTCCAGTCTGCAGCTCTAAGGCTGTTCAAGCAGAAGACTTCATGGTTCATGCAGGTCTGTTTATAGACACGATGCTTTTGCCGTAGGTTAAGAAGTAACTGTTCATCTGCACAACTAAGCTGCTCTTCGGATTTCAAAATTTCAGTCCATTTTTCTCCCAAAATTACTAGTTCACAAACTGAGCCAAACATCTTAAAGTACAAAATGCCCCTCCAGTTTGCTACTAGCTAACCTCTTGTAAGAAAGAAGAAGGAAAAAGTGAAGCCCTTTTAACAGAGAAAGAGAATAGAAGGAAAAAAAGAGGAAAAATGAAGAACTACTACTCTCTACCAAGAAATATCATAACATAGAAACTCCTAATAATTATTAGTGATCACCTGTGGCAGACACACTTGTAATGGTAGGCACTATTCATAGGGTCATTTGCGTCCACCGGAACTTGCTCCGCCGTACACTTGAATCTACAACCCCTGCACTCGTTGTACGTGCATATTGGAGCTATTGAACCAATCAGCATTCTCCTTGCATACTTGGGCAGTTTCTCCTTGTTTGGACCCTGATGTGAAGCATGTGAACATCATATTAGTTATTGTTGCTTTCAGATGTTGATGTCATGGGGCCCTATTTTCCTAATTAACTTGGGTATTCGTATTACTTTGCTCTTGTTCTTAGATTTCACTACTACTGTAGGAGCAATAGTAGTGCTAGTGGCTACGATATCCTCGTACCAGTTTGTTTTACATGGTGGAGTTGCTAGCTGGAATCATTTTTCTCCTGTCAAAAACTCCATATACATGTATAGCATTTGAAGCAAGTTGACATTTACAAAGAACGTTTTTCACAGACATATAGATTGGTGAAGAATAAGTAATGTTATTATTTATAAAGTGCTAGCAGTCATAAGAAAAACACTTGGTGCTAACTAGATGGGATATGTACCTTCATGTTCTCTTGCAAGTCTATATGTTCTTCAGGCAGTCCCTGGTAATGTTGTTCCTCATAATCTGCATCTGTACAACACATTGAAGTGAAACAAGTGAATAAATAGTTCAGGTATGCAGACTAAAGAAAGAATAGACACAAACCACTCAGTATTCATAACAAAGAAGTGAAACCTGAGGTGCTGCCATGGTAACCTTGGTTGCAAAGAGCATGGCTGATAAGCATGCAAGAGAGGAGGAAGAAGAAGAGAAGGGAGCTTGAGGTAGTTGTGGGGCAACCACTGGCCATAACCCTTCTTCAAATGGGTAGACGGATAGGAAATGGGAGGATGGTAGTCTGCTTGGATTAGAGAAACAGCTTAAGGTAGCAAATGCTAGAGGCTATATAGATTGCAGATTTGGAAGACTGGTGCAATTCTGCAAGAGCTCTTGTGTAGTTGTGAGTGCGTACCTGCCCCCGTGGCTCTGCTCTTGCCTAGCATATGTATGCACATCCCTGTGCCATACCATGCAGACAATGATATGGAGAGGGGAGCAGTGGGGACTGCGTGACCACCAGGTGGCTCAGCTCTCTCGTATGCACGCGCACACGGGATAGCAGAGGCGTCTGAAACTTAGCAAGGCGGGGCCGTCCTTATATTGTTTTACATCGCATCACCTTGTCTGCTCTTACACATGTGCTTCTCTGCGTCTTATTTTGAACGTAAGAAGTCAAATACTATGATTCATTAGCCCCCTATTAAATTAGCTCACCCCCTTTTTGTTCCTTTTGTTCTGCAGAGCCATGGCATGTAGAATGAGGGGGCAATTATTTGTGCCAATCAAATACAGTGCGCGAAATCTGAGCGGGAAACTTATTCAGTGAAAGAGCACGCTTACCTAGGCGTCAATAGTAAACTTATATTGAGTGAAAGAACATGCTTCAAGGAACTTGCTGTGCAGCCTGTGCTTGGGATGGTCATGGTGATGAAAGACAAGGAGAAGCACAGGCACAGCCATACAGGTACGGCGTGTCATCTCTGAGCAATGAGCATGTAAGGGGTATGTTTCCAGAGGGTGGGCACTGGGAAAGTAGCTTTGGACTCTGCATTTCGGGTGAGAAAGTGGTGTGGCGGAGGTGCCTGGATTCTGCATTTCTCTTTCCCTAGTTCTTGCTCTGTTCATGAATGCCACTCCTCCTCCAACCCGACGGCGTGGGCTGCATCTGGATTTTGGGATAACATCCAGAGCCGTACCGTGCGCAGTCTGGCGATTTCCTGCAGAGAGCAAATTCTCGGAAGCTCTGGGCCTGCGCCCTGCGGTGCGTTGGTCACATTGTTTATGTGTATGTTCGTCTTCTCATCTCTTTCCCTTGAAGATGTAGTACTAGTTGGCCTTGGATACGGCCATCTGGATTGTGTTCGGCGCTTGTTGCTTTCAGTCTCCGAGCAGTTAACCAGTTGCCAACTTGCCAGTACCACCGGGAGATGCTGGTAGTCACGAGACTCCAATCGGCTCAAGATTTGGTCCAATCTGATCGATAATCAAAGGGGCACTGCATGCTGCTGGTTCTCCAAGTCAGGACATGCTGTTGGCCGAAAAGCATTCAGCGTGTAAAAATCATTGCCCTGCCAGGATCTACCGAATATATTTCACTAGTCAGCACATTGTCGTGCTGAGGGGGACTTGTGTTTGAGCCCCACGGATCCCAAGGATGTACTGGTACACCGAGCTAAGGACATCAGCTAAAGACATATGCAAGAATACACTCGACTAGAAACATATGCAAAACGTCAAAAAACAAACTAAGAAGAAATGCGTAATCTTCGTTTCTCTGGTTACGAGATCACGTTCTTACAGTGCGCGCGTGGGGAGTTGTTTGTTGGCTGCATTTGGTCCAACCAACTGACCAAGGCTCTATCAAGCATCTCCCTTCAGGCAAGCTCCCACAGCGCTAAAGCATGCACGTATTTTGGTTTTTGTATTGGGCCAAGGCTCGGCCAGTCGACCAGGTCATGCGGTATGGAGAGATGGCATGTACAAACTACAAAGTGGTCCAGTCGACCCAATGGGAGATGGATGGGAATGGGCCGAGAAGACCCATTGGGTCACTGGATACCATACCTGCATCCAGAGCACGTGTAGGCTCTCCTCGGCAGCATTCTTTCGAGCCATGAGAACCTCCAATGGCACCCATGGCGCACCATGACCCGACGAAGAAAGACAAGTGCGTCCCATAGCATCTTTAAAGAGTAAATTACAGAAAATCACCACATTACTGACTAGGGTTTCAACTTGGTACCAGTATTCGTTTGGTTACAAAAAACCACCGGTTTCAGTTAACCCCTCCGTTGCTAGCGACTAAGCATGTTTCTGACCGTTCGGGCCCGCATGTCGGGCCACCGTGTCCTCCAGCGCGCCGTCCAGCATGGCACATACCGACCGGCTATATTCGCAGATGGTCGAGCCGGACCATGTCCTTCTCTCTTTCACTCTCGTCTTCTTCCACCTCCGTCCACTTCACGAACTCTCAGGCGGAAGTTGCAGGCGGAACCCTAGATCTGCGCGGGTTGGGCAATGTCGGGCCACATCCCGAGCAGCCGACGCTTCCACGAGCTGTACCGGCATGGGGAGCCCGAGCTGAGGCCGGAGACGGGGCACATTGTTGTTGCCCGTACTCTCACCATGGAAGCTAACGAAGCTTGGCTCCGAGGCCGAGCTCTGGTGGCGAGCATCCATCGTGGACCAGGGAACCCGACGCCAACGACAGTGAAGCTGAGCGATATAGTGCAGGCCGTGGTGAAAGGTGGCGGAATCGTGGGGGGCGTCTGTGGGAAGGTGAGTCATCCTGCCGGCCATTTCTTGCTTCGATTCGATTCAGAGGAAGACTGCACGAATGTGTTGTACCAATCAAGGTTGTTGCGCTGTTGCGGATGCACTTTGCGATTCCGTCGGTGGTGCCGGGCTTTTGGTGGCGAGCAATCTGACCTCTGCTTCAAAACTGTGCTTAGTTTTGATGGGCTGCCGGAGGATGCGGCAGAGCCTACTTTCATGAGTAGAGTAGTTAACTCAATCGGGGGCGAGTTCGTGGAGATGATGACGCCGATTGACCTGAGATGCGTCAAGTTGAGTGCATGGATGAAGAATCCCTCAAAAATTCCCAAGAAGTTGAAGGTAGAAATTCCTGAGCCTATGCAACTGCCAATTGACGATGGAGCAGATGACGAAGAGACCCTGGCCTCGCTAGAGTATTTCAATAATGGTTGGGAGCAGCCGGATAGACGTCGCACAGTGACTTTCGATGTGATTGTTCATGTGCATGAGGTTATAGATAGGGCTCCTTTGATTACTGATGGTACAACAATCTTTCCTGTGGATCACTCAGACGAAGATTCAGATGAAGATTATACTGACTATGGTGGAGCACATGGATCTCCAGATATCACTCGCCTACATGAGTTTGATTGCTATGTTGGTGTTGTCGATGGATCAGTCCCATATTCAGCAGGCATGAACCCTTGTTGAATGAAGAAATGGCAGCAAGTAGTATTGATGAAGTGCTAAGACTTCAGTTGCTGTAGAACTGCTAATGTTAGAGTTGTTGTATGCTTTGTAATTCCTTAGTATTTGTAATGCACTATTTGAATTTCCTATGATATGGTCATGTAATGCACTATTTGAATTTGAATTCCCTATGATATGGTTCTGCAATGGAGTATGCACTATTTTAATTTGAATTCCCTATGATATTTAAATTTCATTGTCAAATTTGTCATCTAACACATCATGTTGTGCATCAATTAAACTTCCCAGCACATGGTTACAACACAGTTTGAACAGCACAGTTTGACAGCAAAGTTTGACAGCACAATTCCAAACATAGTGCATCAATTAAACTTCCCAGCACATAGTGCCCAGCAGAGTACTCTTCCCAGCACATAGTTACAAACACATAGTTCCCATCACAGTTGCTAACACAAAATTACAGAAGCATAGTTCCATACAGATCCGCATACAGGTTAAGAAACAAAATGATACTGAACTTCCATCTTCATTGATCATTCTTGGCCTGAACTTGTCCCCGGAGCAGCACCAGAAGTTCCATCTTCACTGTTGACATCTTTGTTGTAAACCCTCCCACTGGCAGTCAAATAACTCCACATCCTCCCTCTGCCTCTAGTTGGTAGAAGCTTTGATACAAGATTTTGAGCAGCAGAATACCTTGGTGCATTAAATGACCTTCTTCCGACTGGAGCTACACCTCTTGCCATTGGAGCTGCACCTCTCCCCATTGAAGGAGGAACTGCACCTCTCCCCATTGGAGATGGAGCTGCACCTCTTCCTGTTGCTGGAGGAGGAGCTGCACCTCTCCCCATTGGAGATGGAGCTGCACCTCTTCCTGTTGCTGTAGGAGGAGCTGTACCTCTCCACAACTTTAAGGCATCTCTAAACTGGTAGACATCAACAAAACACATTTTCAAACATAACTGATCTTGTGGGTTTTTTCTCTTCTCATTGTACCACATCTTGTTGGTTAGCTTCTTACCCCTACTTTTTCTACCCTCTGGCAGTACAAAACTCAACCCCTCTGCACCATCTTCATCTTTCACATCTACAGGCTCATCATTATTCTCTTCATCTCTTGATGGGAGGAAATCTGGCTCAATTATGACTTCTGGTTCAGAGTGTGCCCTCCTTGTAGGTTCTTTTCTCTTGGCCTTCTTCTGTTTGGGCTCTTCATGCTCTATCTCTTCTTCTGGATCAGGCTCAAATATGTCTTCAACATCTGTGTCCCCTTCACAGTGCAGCAAGGGGTCATCTTTCTCTCTATTCATTTCAGCAATTAACTCTTTCAATTCCAGGTCTTCTTGGGTCTGTTCTAATTCTTCATTCTCTGGATTGTATTCACTGTCAGTTGACTCATCACTAGAAGCATCACCTTCATTCTCTTCCTCCATATTGACATCACCTTCTTGGTCACTCTCTACTTCAAAATGGTCTTCTTCTACATGGGTATCAGCATAACATAAATCATCTTCAGTATCTTCAACCTGTTGGGAATATACTGTCTGCATTGGGTCAGGTACCAGAACATAGTTCACACTCTCTTGGGTAGGATATACTGTCTGCATTGGCTCATCAAACATACTCCAGTCAGCCTCATTAAGTTTCACTGCTCCTTCATTTGTTTCTGCATTATGGCCTGCTTCATCTTCCAAGTCTATGTGCACTGGTTCTGAATTATGGTCTGCATTTTGCAATCCTTCCTCTTCCAAGTCTATGTGTACTGGTTCTGAATTTTGTTCTTCCTTCTGTCCTTCTTCCCTTTCCAAGTCTATGTGCACCGGCTCATGCTTATCTACAATGAGCTTCTTCTTAGCCTTTGGAGTCCTTCTTCCATTAATGGACATGGAAGAGTAAAATGATATGGCTTTGCCAATTGGAGATTCCCCATTCTTCCCCTTCATAACAGTCAATGCAACCCTCTTCTTTTCTTTATAAAGACTCAACATGTTCTGCACCTTACAATTGTTGTCAATAAGCTCTAAACCTGCCAATCTCTTCCCTACTTTTTTCTCATAATACATGAAGTCATTTCGACCATAACCACAGCTCTCCATCAGTCCTACTAGATTCATAAAAGTCACATCTGAAATGCCCAAATCTCTTTTCAAATTCTGGCCGCAACTAAAATGCATACTGACGGTCCAAACTTCATCATCAATTCTACAAATCGACGAGACAAAGAATTATGCCTACAAATCCCACATAAAGCTGCCAACACTAAGCGCCATTGCGACTGCCAGATTACTCTCAAAACCCTAATGGCTCAAGGGGATAAAATTGGATAAATTTCTTACCCGGAGACGAAGAGGGTGTCCGTCCAGTGCATTGCTTGCGTAAAGGACATTGAAACTGCCGAGGATTGGGCTCTCCCCGCGCCAATCGCCATTGTTGGGCCTCCGCGACCTCGCGGGTGCGCTTCACTGTGTCGTCGCCGCCACCGTACCACCCATCCGCCGCCGTCGAGGGTACTGCCTCATTGCAATCGGGGACGACCTGGTTCCCGCCGTCATGCCACCCATCGGGCGCCCGCCGCCTCCGCCATTAGCTAGGGGGGGGGGGGGAGAGATGGAGGAGATGAATGGCAAGCCGGTCGGGTTAGGGTTACGATACCGACCCATATGGCCCGGTCGGTCTGTGCCACGCTGGACGCCGCGCTGGAGGACACGGTGGCCCGACATGTGCTCCCGAACGGTCAGAAACATGCTTAGTCGCTAGCGACGGAGGGGTTAACTGAAACCGATGGTTTTTAGTAACCAAAACGAAAACTGGTACCACGTTGTAAGTCGAGCCACTAACGTGGTGGTTTTCTGTAATTTACTCCATCTTTAAATCGGTCTTTTGCTTCTCGGGCTGCATGTTCCCTCATGGGCCCGGGAGTCGGTGCCCATGCTTTGGGTGCATCTGCGAGTAATTTCTTCCCACGGCCCCATTGCTTAATGGGATGTAATTTCTTCGCATGGCCCCATTGCTTAATGAGGTTTGGCCTTTCTAAAGAATCGGCCACGGGAAATGGAAAAAACTTTGGCTGTTTCTTTTCCTCATTCCCACGTTGCTCTTGGTCTAAGCAAGCTCCATTTTTGTCTTTGTTTCTATTCCATCGCCCCCCCCTCATTCCCACGTTTCCCCACCTTCCCGGCAGTCGGCTCTCCACATCCGGCCCCTTCTTCTCCTATCTGGCTCCTCCCGCATGGATCGCGTTAGATCAAGCAGTCGACATGTTTGACAAGCAGGTATTCGTAACCGACCTATCAAGTCAGCCGCACAACACATCATAAGAAATGCAGCAATGTGAAAGCCCAGAAAAATCCTTAATCATAGGGGTAAACACAATTGCACAGGTTTTATTACTGCAACGAACGAAGTCGAGGCAGAGAGACCTAACTATTACACGTACATCAAAGCCGACGTACAAAAACCACAGAGACGCATGCATGCAGAAATCGACCGGATCAGAGAAGTTTCAGACTTCAGAACGACGCACGAGCTAGAACGGAACACCGGCCGGAAATACTAGCGAAACGTACCACAGCTGACTCGAATTACTCCTGAGCTAGAGCGCGCTAGCTAACACGGGGTGGGGGCACCGCGGACGCTGCACTTGGACGGGACCTGCACGGCGCGGTCGGCATCGATCTGCGCGGCCAGCGAGCTTTTCATGGCGCAGAGGCACCTGAAATCCACGCCGCGCATCGCCGCGCAGCACGGCTCGCTGGGCTTATCCTCCGTGCCGCCCACCGCGCAGTACGACCGGCACGACGTCACCACGTCCCTTGTCCACGTTGCAGATCTTCGGGCCCGCCGCCAACGCCACCGCCGCCTTCCTGCTGCTCCCGGCCATACCTAGAGATCGAAGCCGGGGGATCAGGTTGCTAAGATAATTTTAAGGCACTTGTATTTATCGTGGAGGTGTGTCTGCAAGCTAGGTGTGTCACGTTTGAACGACGGCGAGCTAGCTATAGCCACGGTCTTCATATAGCGTGGTGGGTGAATGTACGTACGTCGGTACGTAGTAGTAGCCTGCGCGGCGGCCGTGACGACGACGTACATGTGGTCGCGTGCTTGAGTGTCTGCCTCTGCGTTAAAAGGACTTGAGAGGAGAGCAGTGAACAGTAGTCACGGACCGGGCATGCAAGATTTGTGTGGCGGCGGCGGCTGGGATCTCGTCATGCCGTCGTCGTCGGCCCATCGTCAGCTGATCGATCGTCATCAGGGAAATATACATGTGATGTGTTCATGGGCATATATGTAGCTAATTCAAAACCGTACCAATCTTTATGGAACGGATGGTCTAGTTTAAAACCGTGCCAATCTTTATGGAACGGAGTGAGTACGTACCACAACGGGTGAGCGGGAACAGCGTAATATATAATCTTTTTGGTGCGATCGTATCAATGAAGTGGTGGGGAATTGTACAACATCACCTTGTGTGGTTTAAAGTGAACGCGACCGAATGGAGAGTTCTTGCGTCTAGTCCGTGAGGTCAGCATCTGACGAGTATGTAGAACCACCCAAATATCTTGCGTACGTATAACCAACCAAATATCATCTTGAGTCGGCCAGACTGACCGGATGCTCTAGTGTTTTAGATATTTTTAAGATCTTTACTAAAGTTCTTACTATTAGGGTCTCGGTTATTTTAGATATATTAATTTATCTCGATCAATTTGCGATTATTAAAGGCATGTACATATACTATAGAGTAATTATTGCTCATGACGTTCTCCACTCAGTCTGTAGATCTAAAAAACCTGGTTTAATTCTTAAATTAGATTATGAAAAGGCATGATAATATGAACCTGGATTTTTTAGTAGAAATCTTAGAAAAAAAGAGGATTTGATGTCATGCCGATTGTGTGCATAAATCGGTGACACGAACGAGCAATCTAATTATCTGCATGAGTAAACATCTTAAATATTTGTTGTGTTGATTTTAATACTTCCTATTTTTGAAAAGGATATATGTGGCAGCTAAACTAGTTCGTTTTGTTACTAGTGGTAGTGTGGCATAATAATTAATGATACGTTAGGCCTTTTCTTTAGAACTAAGAAAGGTTTGAGACAGGGGGATCCTCTCTCCCCAATGTTTTTTAACATTGTTAAGATGCTTTAAATGCCCTAGTGAACAGGGCACAGGAACAAGGCTTGATTAATGGTGTTATTACTAATTTGATAGAAGGAGGTCTTAATATGTTACAATATGCAGACGATACGATTTTTCTCTTTGATGGAGACTTACAAAGAGGTAAAAATCTGAAATTTTTATTATGCATGTTTGAACACCTCACTGGTTTAAAGATCAATTTCCACAAAAGTGAAATTTTTTGTTTTGGTCAAACTATTGAAAGATAATTGGACTATGCTGAGATCTTTACTTGTAAAATTGGGGAGATACCTTTTAAATACTTAGGAATGCCTTCACATTTTAAATCTCTAAGTAACTCTGATTGGAAAAACACTGAGGAAAAGGTGGAAAGTAAACTTAGTAGTTGGAAGGGTAGATTTCTCTCTCTAGGAGGAAGACTGATATTTTATCTTCTTGTTTAAGGAATGTTCCCTCCTACATGTTATCTATGTTTTAGAATTCCCAAAAGTGTGTTGAAGAGAATATATTTTTTTAGAGCACGTTTACTGTGGCAAGAGGTGGAGAATGTCAAAAGATATCATTTGGTTGCTTGGCCTGTGATTGTCAACCTAGAGATCAGGGTGGACTTGGTGGATCAGGATGGACTTGGTGTGGTAGATCTGAATTGTAAAAATATATGTTTACTTTGCAAATAGTTATGGAGGTTGGAGACTAGTGAGGGGTTTTGGCAGAACCTTATTAGGAATAAATACCTTAGAACACAATCCATACATGAGTTCAATCCGAAAACTTCGAAATCTCAATCCTGGTTAGGTTTACTTGAAGTTAAGGACATTTTCTGTAAGTACTGCAGAAAAATAGTAGGAGAACTCTTTTCTGGGAAGATGTATGGGCTTGTAAGACTGCTCTCAAATATAAATTCAGTAGATTATATAATTTGTCCACTAGGAAATTCATTACTATTGCAATGGTAAGAGAGGAAGGATGGGGTTGTTTTGAATTTAGAAGTCATATTTGTGTGTGTGGGGGGGGGGGGGGGGGGAGGTAGGGATATGCTTGTACATATGATCAAATTATGTGATGCAACACCTGTTTCTGATACTCCTAATAAATGCTACTGGATCTTAGATAAAAAAAAGGTGTTTTCTCTGTCAAGTCCCTTTATGCTGTTCTTATTTCTAAACAAGTAGACTTCCCTTATAGGAAGTTCTGAAAAATTAAAGTTGCTCTGAAAATTAAAAAATTTATGTGGCTGGTTATTAAGAAGAGCATTTTAACTAGAGACACTCTTTTGCATCGAGGCTGGAAAGGACCAAAGAACTGTGTCTTCTGTAGCTTAGATGAAACCATTGATCATCTTTTTCTGAAATGTTCGGTAGACAAATTTTTATGGGGAGTGATTAGTTGTGCTTTCGGGGCTTAATAACATTCCTGATTCCATGGAACAGATTTATGGTTGGATTTGTAGCTTCCTTTTAAAGCTTAGAAACTTAATTTCTGTTGGTGTGAGTGCTTTATGCTGGACTATTTTGAGAACGCGGAATGATGCTTGTTTTAAGTTTACTTATCCTAGAGACCCTGCTAATCTGGTCTTTATTTTCTGTTATTGGTTGAAGTACTGGACGATTTTGCAGAGAACTGAGGCGAGGGAGATTCTGGAGCTGGGTGTGCAGCTGGTGCAACTTGTGGCGTCAGAGATGCTACACCCACGGCATGGTTGGAGTCTTTTTCGGAGGAGAATTGACTGCTGATTGAGATTTTTTCTTTAACAGTAGACAATGTGTTCGAGGAGTTGGTTAGTTCTGGGTTCTGTGAACCCTTCGTGGGAAACCTAAACCTGCCTTTTATTTTTTTGAACTCTGTACTAGCTGATTTCATTAATGAAATCGGGGCCTGGCTCCTTCTTCCAAAAAACTAGTTGGTTTGGTTTTTATGTGAAAAGTTGTCCTAGGTAATATGGTCAGATTTTGGAAGGACTTACTTTTTATATTTGATCCTCTCTACACATAGTTTTGAGATCTTTCCTCTGTAGTTAATAAGAATAATAAAACTATGTTGTTATCTTGAAAGAATTAATAATCAACTTAAATTTATTTCCAGAAGCAACTTTTCACCTGAGATGAAGGTTTTTATCAAAGTTACACACCTCACAAAGATGAGCAACATAGGTTTGACGTTGGCCAAATACTTTAAGGCATCGCACTCTCATCACTTCATCTGCATATGTGCATGTTGGTTACCTTGTCCAAGTAATTCACAAGGCATCTTGCTCTCCACTTGATACTTGATCTGCGTACGGATCTACAAGTCCTTTTTATGCAACTAATGCTTACCGTGTTGGTAACTCTTTTACGTACTGTATTTTACGATCTGGTGTCCCTAATATCATGTGACAAAATCTTGTTCCACACTATATCTTGCATATTGGTTCGTTACGTTTGGATATATAATGTCTTGTTGAGAAGGCCGTGTTCGCAGGCTCGTTACTAAACTATATAAACGTGTTTTTCATTCTTAACATTGTATTGCCACGGCTCCCACTGCGGTGCACGGGTAACATTGAGACATTGGTAGGGTCTTGAGTCCCGATGCACTCAAGTCGGTCAAATGGGAAATCAGCATCGTTGCACGGGAAGTTGTGTGGTCACATGACGTTGTGTTGTCTCGCCGTTCTGCTTCGGCGATACGGATCTTCAAATACCGTGACCATTATTCTTATAACTCCATATTTGTCGGTTGCTCTACGCGCATGTAGTTTCCAAAAGAGGAGGATAATGGTGAGCACTCAGCAATGAATTGAATGCATGTGTTATATCTCTTTATTACTACATCTCTATTCTCTATTTTTTTTCATGGATCCTATTGTTTTCTGGTAACCATGATATTTGTTATAGTGTGACTATGCATCATATAAATATTGGACCATAGACCAACCACACATAGTTTTACCTTTACATTTCTGAATAAGATAATGCTAATAGCAATATGCATTGCAGCATGCAAACTCAATGTACTAACATGAGTATGCATTGCAAAAATTTGACAATAATAAAACCATGGAGCTTCCAAGTTCCAACCAATATAGTTAACTTGTTTTCTTTCCAAAACCTTTAGACCATATAAGATTATCTATAAAATCTTATTCAAATATATAATTATCCAAAGGTCATTTAAAAAACACTAATGGAACTTTTTAAGTTCGATCAAATTATAGAAAGATCTACCAGCATCTACAACTCCAGGTTAGTCTTATCCATCATTAAATATATTTCCACAATATACTTATTTGATATTGTTATAGATCTTGTAGATTTTTTCCTTAAATTTGGTGAAACTTGAAGAAGTTTGAGTTAGAACAACGGAGCGAGTACGGGTTTCATATGTCATCTAGCAATTCTTGCACATATTTCAAAAATCACTCCGAAAGCGCGTAACGGTCTAGCGGCAACATACAACTAATGCTTCTCGATCGATATAATTGAGGAGCAAGTAATCTATCGATCGAACTAAGTGTCTGACTGTCTCTAGCCGCACGATCCAGAATCGGCTGCACAAACATCTGAAGAAAATCGATAAGTAATCTGAAGCCCATAAAAAATTCGCCAGGGGTTAACAAACCGTAACGAAAATACCACGCATGTTTTGCTACTGCAACAAAGTCGAAGCAGACGAACACACCAACACACAGTACAATAAATCAAGACCATACATAGCCCACATAGGCACACACAAACTACACAAGGCATGCACATGATATATGAATAATGCACGATCAGCATGCAGCCAGCTGAACGCACTAGAACCAGCCGGTGGTACCTGAAGGAACAGCAAAAGACCAGATCTTTTTATTCAGCCGGCCGGGCTAGCTTAATTAATTACCAACAATCTCAAACCCACGCATGCCAGCTAATTCAGCAACTGTGAAGCTTTAATTTAAGAGCAGGAGGTTGGCGCCCCGGGGATGCCGCACTGGGACGGGATCTGGACGGCGCGGTCGCCGTCGATGTCGGCGGAGAGCAAGTCCTTGTAGCGGCAGAGGCACTTGAAGTTGGCGCCCCGCACCGCCGCGCAGCACGGCTCACTGGGCTTCTCCTCCGTGCTCCCCACCGCGCAGTACGGCCGGCAGCACTTGACCACGCTGTCCCTGTCCACGTTGCACACCTTCAGCCCCGCCGCCGGCGACGCCACCAGCGCCAGCAACGCCAATATCATCATCGCCACCACCAGCAGCGCGGCGCCCTTCCTGCTCCCGGCCATTATCTTGGGTTTTGCTGGATCAGCTAAGCTGCTAGCTTGTCTTGATGTGTTCGTGTGGATGCAGGAGTGTCATGTGTTTTGGACGATCCATATCCGGCTATATATATATAGCGCGTGCGGGGGATACGAGCGCCGATTGATTTGCGCCCGTGACGAGGTGCATGTGGTCGCGGGCTTGGCTGCACCTGCATTGGCCAGTCACGGCCTCACGGGTAAAGCTTTTAGCTAGCCAGCCAGAGCAGATCGTGGGGCCGACCGCGGAGCCATTGGACATGAACGTATATATCCACGTAGGTATACGCCAGAGGCCAACTGCATGCATGCAGCCGGTATGTATAGTACGGGTAATGTGCAGGCCGAACCAATGGGCATGCGCAAATGGTAATGGGTTAATGGCACTGGCTGGAATTGGACGTATGCTGGAGTGGCCGGCGCCGTTTTGTGTCAAGTTGGGTTCTTAATCCAAGTCCAGCTGACCCAGCTGACGATCAGTCCAGAGCACGCGGCGTTCACACGAAATTAGTGCATATGCGTGCATGGTCGGCGAATGGGACATATATGTGTGCTGCTAGCTGGAGTAGCAGCTGATCATGGTTCTGGTTCAGGGGCATGCCTGCCATGATGCATATCGCCACGGTGGTCAAGCATATGCATTCTCGCGCTGTGCACGCCATATATATCGGCCCGTACTTGCAACTGGGCCGCATGACTTCGGCAAGCTAGGCCGCGACACGCTCTGCAGCTTGGGCTTCAATATAACTTCACCCTGGACGGCTCTGCAATCTTTAATTGGTGCTTTTCTCATCTACCGGCCAATCTTTTTTGAACTTCTATGCTACACTTTCAGCTGATATTTATTAGAGAAGCGACTTTTATAAAATTTATATCACCAGAAACACCTGAGATCTCTACCACTAGCATGCTGCTTTGGTGTTGCTCTTTGTAGTTCTCTCTATGCATGCTTGAACCCATGAAATTAACAAATTACGGTGATGGGGAAATAAGGACAGACCAAAAGTGCATCCGTTTGGTCTCGAACTCGAAACCTCTTGGCTTTGATATTATTATGAAAAATTTCATGCATAGAACCGGTTCACCCAAAATCTCAATCTGATGGAGGAAAAAGGACAATCCTCTTATACTTCGACAACTACTACATCGTAATCCATGATGCAATACTCATGATTTTTCTCTCTTTTGCCATACTTCGTCCCCACTTACTTGGTTGACCGGTTCCTCTTAGCCAGCTCGTTCATTTTGGCCTCTTCAAAATAAAAGTTATAACATTAGAAAAAGTCAACGAGCCCAATGGTATCAATTGTGCATCACATAAAAATCCGTGTTAGCCTAACATAGTTGTCCTTCCGTCCCAAAATATAGTGTGGATAACTTTTGTTGACTGTCAAACTTTGACAAAACTTAAATATACACTTTCAAACCAAGATATTATTTCACAGTGGATCTAATGATCTTTATTTGGCACGATGTTCATAACTTTCATTATACGGTTGGACAAACTTCAAAAAGTTTGACATTGAACAAAAGTTATACGAGCTAAATTTTGAAACCGTGGGAGTATATTTCGAAGGACCAAGGCGATCAATAACTCCAGGAAAAAGTACGACATCCAAGAACAAACACCAAGATTTGCAGGTATATGTCTGCTTTGTCATTGTCATCTTATATGTTTTTTTAAGTCAAATTAATTAATGTTTGATCAAAACCCCGTCTCAAATAAGTCTCGGTCCGCCACGACGGTTTTGGTTGAATCGTCTCGGATATCAAAAAGAAGAAGTCTACGAGTACACATGGGTTTGCGAACATAGTGTACACTGGGGCTGAAAAAAGAGCTCTGTGGCTGGATTATAATGCAACACTCGCGGTACAGATCAATAAAAATCCACGATAATAAGCTAATCCACAGGAGGATACATACGCATGCATGCACGCACGCAATGCATGAGATTGACGACTAGCTCAATACAAGCACCAAAGACAAGGCAAAGCTAGTAGGAAAAAACTTCTCGTTCAATCGATCTAGTTCCAGAACAGAAAAATAACGCAACGAAGCGAAACAACACAATAAAATAAATCCATAACACAATCGATCGATCGTTCCGGATCAATTATTAAGTAGCCGCGCGCGCGGGCATTTGCATTGCATGCCTCGATCTAGCACGCGGGCACGTTGGGGATGCCGCACTTGGCCGGGATCTGCATGGCGCGGTTGGCGTCCATGCCGGGCGCCACGGAGCGGAGCAGGGGCTTGTAGCGGCAGAGGCACGGGAAGTCGGCCCCGCGCACCGCGTCGCAGCACTCGCCGCTCGGGCTGCCCTCCCTGCTGCCCGCCGCGCAGTAGGACCCGCACTTGTCCTCCATGCGCTCCAGGTCCACGTGGCACGCCGTGTGCCGCCCGGCGGCTCCCGCCACGGCGACGAGCAGCAACAGCGCCGCCACCACCAGCAGCGCCATGGCCATGGCCGCCGCGCTGCTGCTCGCCTTCCTGATCCCGGCCATCCCAGCAAAATCGAATTTGATCGGTTTGAGAGCTAATAGCTTGATGTGTGTGTGTCGTAGTAGTGTGAGTGTCCGTGTGATCTGGTCTCGTCGTGGCCAATGCCGGACTTTATATAGCACGGGGAACTGTGGGGAACTCGGGATCGCATCGCCCGCCCGTGACGCGGCGCATGTGCTCGCGGCGTTGCCTCCGTTGGCGCTACCGCGGTCACGGACTCACGGGTGAAATCGAATATGTGCTCGGTGGTGCGTCTGCCTGCCGGGCGAGCCGAAAGCCATTGTTCGCCATTGCCCAGGCACCGACGCAGCACGTACGTGCACATGCCTGGGTGCGCTAGCTCCTGCCTACATGCACATGCTGCCCGCGGGGGCCGGTTTCTAGTTCATCTGAGATGGATCGAACGATGGTTCCTCTAAATCTTGCATGATGGGAAGAGAAGATCTATGGTACATGCAGGTCCCTACCCAAATTCACTGAAATTTAATAAAACAAGAGTAAATGTAGTGCAACTTAAATATTTTAAATTTATCATGCTTCATTGAGGTTTTTCTCGATCTTGTTTTTTAACCAAAACATAAACGGGATTTGAAATGCTCAATGGACATTAAAAAAACCATCCTCATTGCCTGTTCTTTTCTCTCCTCTGGTCGATGTGCGACCCCAAAAGTGAATCATACATATAATTTTCTCTAGGGTCCGCATCAACCGACGCATAAAACAATCAAAATTTTGGGATCGAATTTGACTTATTCCGGCGTCTTGCCACCAACATGGGCTTTAAATATGAGTTACTCCCTCCGTTTCATATTAAGTGACGAAATATTATTGTATCTAGACGTTTTTTGGGTATAGCTAAATTCATATTTGGGCAAATTTGAATCACTTAATATGTGACAGAGGGGGTATATAATTTAAATCTTGGTAGGTGAAATAAATGAGAAAAAAACCTCATGTAGTGGGAGTCAATTATGAGGGTTAAACACAGGTGACATATCTGGCCACTAAGACATGACCATGTTGAAAACTTGGAATCTATGGATTAACGTTCGCTCTCCCTGTTTTTTGGATGTTGAGTAATGAAAGAGGAGGAAGAGCGGATAGCGGATCCACAACACCATGGTCCATGGGGTAAACCAGGGGCTGTGGCCTGGGGCGTGAAGAATATTTCTTTGGTAAATTTTAAAGGAATTTTAATTTGGCCTGGGGCTTTTCAGACTCCTATGAATATCGGCCCTGGTCGTCATGACATGCTGGCTCCACCGCTGGGGTTAACAGCTTCCATTTCACCTAAAACACAGCTTCGATTCATAAAACCATGTACTGTCACTGCAGTAGTGATCGAGTTAGAAACTGAATTAATTGGGTAAAATTGTTCGGTTTGTGCTACTCTTTTTATCTTGCTACATGCTTGCATAGTTGCTGCTCGGCACCTGTGTCTGCATCTTTGGTTCAAACTTTGGAAGTTAAAGATCAAAAGCCGGTGGCCCCATATGCCCCAATGTCCCATGTTAACACTACTAAAGTGTTCTGCCATGGGCATACATACAGTAATACAAAAGTCAGGTTGACTAGTTTATTTGCACACAAAAAGGATAAGAACCAGAAGGAGCTGCACTTCGCAACAGCATGAAAAGCAGATCTGAATGTCGCTTTAGGACAACTGCGCTGTCCCTGTCCCTAAGGCAGACACACATTGAAAGCCTAAACACACAGGCAGGAGTACTAGCTTTCAATCAAAAGGAGGTTTAAAACCTGGAAAAGATAAAGGAGTGAAAACAGAAAAGAAGCTCGCTACGTGGGCCGTGATTTTTGTTAACCGGCAGGTTCCTAAACGTCCTGTCTTTGTCAAAGTAGATTCCAAAAGGCCCTTACCTGGCCCAACGGGAAAAGCCCATGGAGATATCCACAAGGCCTGCTAGAGCTGTTCTAAGAGAAATGGCCTACACTGCTTATGCCTTTACATTAGCAAAGAACTTCCGTTTTCCTTGACAAAGAAGAAATGACTCGTGAGAGATTCCCTAAAGAGCTTCAAAGGAAAAGAGAGATTCCCAGAGTGAGAGTTGTACGAGCCGAGGGCCACAATGAATCTTTAGAAACTTTTTCTTATAACACAAGTTTGTTTGGAAACCGGTTTAGAGAACCCACGGCAAAAGCTGCCTCTACGCCACTCTGTATTCATTCCCTGATCAATTACGGGTCACTCCACATATCCGTCAGAGTGTAAGACACGACAACAAGTGCACCATTAGTTATTTCAGCCTAAAAAGAACACGGTTGCTAGTTAATTAGTCAGGCACGCTCCTAAGCTAGCTTAGCCCTCCTTTCATGGCCTGCCCTGGTCTGTAATAACCGTGAGACGACGCCCGGCGGTGTGCGTGGAAAGGGCCGAAGCGTGCATCTGCGGAGCCCGAAGCATGATTGTGATTTTGGGCATGGTTCCAAAGGAAAAGCGCCCACTTTTTTGCCGCTTTTGTTTCTCGCTCAAACATGCGCGCAGCCGCGGGCCGCAGCAGCTCCTGCCGGGAGGAGAGCCCTGGCGGAACGACCTGCCTTTCTCTCCCCTGGTGACAAAAGCACGCGACACTCACTCATCGTTTATCATTACCGTCGCAAGACTTGTTGCCAAAAGCCAACACCTTTACTGCCACACCCAGAGTGAGACAATGAGAGAGAGAGAAGCTAACAGTAATACACTAGGCCACAGTTTCTTTTAACTGAAAGAGAAGGAGAGAGAGACACTTCTTTTGGCTGAACATTTGAGAGGAGGACAGTAAAATAGCTGGCCACAGGAAAGAAGAGCATCATCAGTGCAAGCACTAGGGACACTAGCTCGGAAAGCGAGGGGAGGGTGTGTCGTGCGTGACTGCCTGTATGATGAGTCAAATGAAGCAGCAGCACAGTACTCATTGCCTCGTATCAGTAGGGGTAATAAACTGGGGGCGCTCGCTTTCTCGCCGGCTTTTCGTAAAGTTAATGTACGTGCGTGCCCCCACATTCCCTTTACCCGAGCCTCTTTCGGCCGCCTATGTATAGGGGCTTCTTCTGCCGTGTGTTTACTGCATCACCCTCAGTTCCACTAGAGCTTTGTCTGTCCCTCCCTGCTGCTGCTCTTCTCCTCGCATCTGCCTCTTCGTCTTCAGGTTGAGATTAGCTGCGAGATGGAGGTGAGCAATGGAGTTACGATTTATGCATCGGTTCTAGATACTTCGTAGATCTTGCCATTGTCGTTCTGCACTGGGCAGAATTAGCAGACGCTTCGTAGATCTTGCCATTGTGCGTGTTCTTCTATTGTAGTACTATGCTATGCTCTTTTTCTTCTTCAACAAGAGTATGTCCTGCCTACATTGAAAATAGTACTGTTTCGATCACCTGAAAATTTGACGTATCCAGTTAGATCAAAGTTTCATAACACTATAACAACCTTTACAGATTCTTCATAGTACTGTTCAGATGATTCTTATCTTCTTCTCCTCGATGTCCTTAGCTCCTCTGTTTCTTTCAACCAAACTTTTTTTTACAGTACATTTGTTTTATAGTTAGGAAGAAAAGAGAAACATGCAGCGACTAAGTTCGTTCGTTCCATTTTGTTTTGTTTCTGACGACAGGCGCAAGACGACTGCTGCAACAAGTGGAGACAGATCCCGGCGTTCGGCGACTGGAACCTGTGGGACGACGACCTGCCTGTCGCCCAGTACTTCGAGCCTGGCACCTTCTTCTTCACGGCGCAAGCTGGGGAGGACGACGTCGACCTCTTCAAGGTGCCCCACTTCGCCGCCACGCCATACAGCTACAGCAAGGTCTGACAAAATCACCATCTTTCTTTAATCGCAAGAACATCATTTACTAATTCCAGATCAGTTTAGCTCACTGAAGTCCCAACTGAGAACTCACTGTTGACTGTACATGTGATGAATTGAAAATGCAGTGCGTCATTCGAGTTAAGGGGGAGGAGAAGGCCGACTTGGCTGCTGCGCCAGCGAGGAAGAAGAAGGGAGGAGGCAGAAAGAAGCAACAGCAGCAGCAGCGCGCGAACGAGCAGCAGCAGAGGCGGAAGCCGAAGGTGGCGGCGGCGGTGGACGAGGACCTGTACAAGATCTCCCCCAACGTGATCTGCAAGGTGCAGAAGGCAAGTCCATCATTAACCGTGTGATTCTAGCTAATCTAATCTTGTTCCGCGATTACTGGAAATTTCTGTTTACTTTGCTTTGCTTGAGCCTTTTTGTAGGCAAGTGGATTTACTTTTGATTAGCTATAGCTAGTTTCCTGTCATGTGATTGACATAAGCCTTTTTCTTGAGGATAATCTGGACTTCTTTTCCTTTCTGGAAAGATAATCTGAACCTTTTCTTTAAGAAGATACTCTGAGCTTTTTGCAAGTGTCTTTACTTTGGATAATGCAAAGGCTCTAGCTACTTTGCCAAAACATGAGATTGAACTGTAAATTGCGGCAAGATCGATCGATCCTAATGCTGATTTATCTCTTTGTTCGTGTTGCAGAAGAAGCTGCTGAGGAATCTGCTGGGAGGGTGCCTGGGCCTGAACTGCATCGCCTGAAAGCTGAAACAATACTCCACCGTCAGAGACTTCCCATCGAGAGAGCTATGGTGTTATTACTTGAAAATTACCGATCGTCCTGTGTTGCGCTGTGTTGTGTTGTGTATGTACATCGTCGTCTATAATGAAATCCGTTTGCTGCTCGACTCTCCTTCTCAGAAATCGCTTCCTGTGTTCTAACTTCTAACTTTGGGGGGAAACAAGGAAAGGGGAGATCTAGCATTAATTGCCGGAGATACGTACAGATCCGCGTCCGGTGCAAACAGGCCGCGGGGGGGTGGGGGTGCTCGAGCGTCTATTTATATGCCGATCCGGCAACCGGTAGGCTACAGTACAACCGCCGCGCAGCCATAGATTTCAGCCACCGGATACGCGAGCGAACCCGACCCGAGAAGAACGATCGAGCAAAGCAAAGCACGGGCAGCCAGCAATGGGGCGCGGCAAGACCTCGATGAGGCTCATCAGCGACAGGCGGAAGCGGTCCGCGGCCTTCGCGACCCGGAAGAAGGGGCTGCTGAAGATGGCGTCGGAGCTCTCCACGCTCTGCAGCGTGCCCGTCGCGGTCGTCCTCGGCGCCCCCGCCCCCGCCGCCGGAGGACCCAACGGCGCCGCGCCTCCTCCGGAGGTGTGGGAGACGGAGGAGGGCGTCCTCGAGAGGTACCGCGCGCTCCCCGCCGAGAAGCGCGCGGAGCACACGCATCTGAGGTACCTGGAGGGGAACCTGGGCAAGGAGGAAGCCAAGCTCGCCAGGGTGCTCCACAAGGGCCCCGCCGCGCTCGCGCCGCCCGACGCGGAGCTCAACGGGATGAGCCTCGACGAGCTGCGCGCGGTTCTCGAGTCCGTCGACGCCGCGCTGTTGGCCACCGCCGAGAGGAAGAAGGCGCTCGGCTTGCCGGAACATGACGACGACGACGCCGTTGATCCGTGCATCGGTGGAAGCTTCGTGGGTTTGGATGGCGGTTACTACGAGATGGAGGAGCCCGTCGACGGCCGCCTCGACCGTCAGGCCATATGGGACGCCAATGCCATGAACATGATGCAGCCTGGCCCTGGGTACTACGGCTTTCCCAACATGAACGTCGCGCAGCCTGCGTGCGACGCCCGCGGCTTCCTGCTGGACATGGCGCCTGGCATTAATGGCGGCAACTACCACGGGCAGCTAGCACAGGGTTCCTTCTACTCTCAGCAGCAGCAACAACAGAATGCCATCTCCCATCCAGCGTACGGTGGCTTCCAATACACTGGCGGCAACACGGGCTACGCGGCGCCCATGGGCAGCTCATCACAGATGCAGATGCCGAGCAACGCCAACGATGATCTGACCATGTGGCGCACCGCGGAGCCGGCCTGCAACGCCATCGTGCCAGCAGGTTGGTGCCCAGATCTGTTCACCGACAACAACTTGTACACGACGGCGCCCGGCTACCTCGGCATGGGCAACGGTGGTGGCGACGCCATGAACTACGTGAGCTGCAACGACACGCTGTACTGCTCGTCCAACGACTTCCAGTGCTCCGGCTCCGGTACCACCAGCCAGAACTCTTCAAACATCGAGGACCTGCCCTACCTCAGAGATGGTGCGCGACGATGAGTACTGAACCCTTGCATTGCTTTAACACGCATAGCACTCTTTTTTTTAACACACATAGCACTTGGTGTAACTACTAGAGTAGTCGTAGTCAGATGAGCGACATCATGATCATTCCGGCAATTTTGGATGGTGGACGGCCGCCGGAATGAGCTGATGTTTGCCACCCCTCCGCCCATGGTTCCTGAGCAAAATTTCCCGGCCGAAGAGCAAAAGGGACATGGGCTATACTGTTAGGTCACTGGTTTGTGGAAAAGAAGACCCGGCAACTCGGAGAAGATCCGGCAATGTCCTCATCCGGCAGCTCAGCTTGGAGAATATCCAGCAATTTTGTACACCTCTGCTTGGATGACGCGGCCAGGATAAAATCCGGCAATAGGATGATCCAGCAATTTTGTAGCTATGTTAGGATGATCCAGCAATTTTACTAGCCTAGAAAATATCCAGCAATTTTGTAGCTATGCTTGTATGGTCTTAGAATTGTAGCCAGGACAAGATCTGGTAATTTGTACCTACTATGCTTGGAGATTATCATGCCAGCTGTGTAAATACAATGATATAAATATACTCATTGAGTCATCAACTCTTTTATATCTTGTGCCAGTAATGTAGTCAATATCAATGGATTAGTTTTAGTTGTACATCAGAATGGCAGGTTAATCTCTCAAGGCAAAGCTATATTGGGTTCCTCACCATAATTAGGAAATGATGATAGAAAATGTGAGTTCACTTAAGTAGACAATACTTTTGTCAACAGGATTTGCTCTTTTATTAAGATGTGGCATGTACACCCAAAACATGTCTGGGACTTGGTCTGTCTACAAGATAGAAATCGACGGTTCTACAATGGACACCATGCTTCACCAGACACTGGGTGAACTTGCCACAACCCCTAGTCACACGCAACACACCAGTTTAATCTCAACGCCAAAAAAACACATCAAGCAGACTTAAGGTCCTTTATCCAGCATCAGCTTTATCACGCTCCCTAAATTGCAGGGCACTCACCAAGTTGATTGCATTGCATCCATCTCTAATCTCACTTGGCCCATCCACAGGGAAGAGATAGTATCAGTAGAGCAGAAAAAGGCCTCAGCCCGTGCACTGAACACATGTCGCAGCCGTCAAAAAGAGTCACCGTTGGCTGCCAATCGAACACCAGTGCCGTGTTCATCATGAGGAACAACACCCCAGCCAGTACACCCAATTTTCCCTTTCAAGAACAAATACGTCAACAGCCCCATGCCCTCAGAATTAATACCTGCGAGCTGCTTGGCTGCTCCACAGGTTGAAATTCAGACATTTAGCGGTGTCTACAGAAAGATACCTCTCCCGTCGGTCTTCTTTTCCTTCAGCGTTGATGTGACAGCACCAAGGTTTTCATCATAATGGCAGGATGCAGCTAACAATTCATCAAACAGGTGTTGGGCCGGAACAGCGATAATCAGCACCCCACAGACCTCCTCATGCTAGTGGACACACCCGTCGGTCTTCTTTGCCTTCAGCGTTGATGTGACAGCACCAAGGTTTTCAACATGATGGCAGGATGCAGCTAACAATTCACCAAACAGGTGTTGGGCCGAAAACACCGATAATCAGCACCCAACAAACCTCAAGCTAGTGAACGCAGGGTGTCAGCTCAATTCCTCAGCTGTTGATATTTATCAAAACTGGCAAAGTGTTCAGTGCTTAAGTGCCAATCTCCATAGGGACACTTCCTTCTTAACTTCAGCGTTAAATATAAGGAAGTCCTCTATTGAATAACCAATTCGCATGCAGCTGCAACCACAACACTTTCTCCTAATCCTAAAGCCGACGAAACCAAAGAAGACCAAACACGGACATCAGGTGTTTCTCCATGGTCGATCATCTCCTCTAGCCATAACAATGCATCGTATGTTCTGCCAAGATAACACAATCCTTCAATGACATTGCTGAATTCAGTTCTTTCAGGGCGACGGTGGCCCTTCACCATCCTCTCCATAACCCTTGCCGCCTCAACAAACTGACTTTCCGAACACAAGCCCTTGATCAAGATAGAGAAAGTCTCCTTTCGAGCAACACAGCCAAGCTGCTTATCCATTCTTTTCAGGAATCCTAGGGCCTTCATTGATTGCATAATATCGCAAAGACCCTTCATTAACAAGTTATATGTTGTCACAGTCGGAACTAGACCACTCTTGGCCAACTCCTCCTCCAACACCTTGATTGCATCATCTACCCTCTGTTCCCTGCATAAAGCAATGATTTTGGCTTCATACATGCATATTGTTGGTTTGAACCCCTTCTTGCCCATGTCCTTACACAAATTATCTGCCTCATTCAAGCATCCTTCGTCATAGAGATCAAGAACCATGGATTCAAAGCTTGCAACAGTCCGCCCACCTCGCACAACCAATGCCCGATCAATGGCTTCCCGGGCGTCATCGATGCTAAGCCCTCCAAGCATTGGCACACGAAGAGAGCGCCTACTGCCTGGAGTCCTCAACCCCTTCCTGATAATCTTATCCAGCACTATCTCTGCCTGTTCACCCTGGCCAGCTGCGCAGAGTGCGACCAGCAACGCCCGGTACACCACGACATCCACGTCACAGCCCCGCTGCGACACGCGCCACAGCATGGAGTAGACGACATGCGTAGCCTCCTCGAGCATGCCGGCATTGCAGAGCGCAGGAACGATCGTGTGGTACGCGCCTCTGTCAGGCGCAAGACACTGACCAGGCATTTCTTCGAGCACCTGAAGCGCGAGGTCAGGCCGCCGCACGCGGCACATCTCCGAGATAAGCAGGCTGATGTCTTCGGATGATACAGACACTTCAGGGCGCCCCTGGAAGTCGGCAAGGAGCCTGGCAGCTTCGGGGAGGAGACCGCGGGAGAGGAGGCGGCGGAGGAGGGCGGAGAAGGAGAGGGACCAGGACGGGGCGGGGGAGGAAGGGAGTGAGGAGCGGAATATGGTGACGGCGTCCTCGGGAGGGAGGTGCGGGATGGACGAGGCGAGCAGGGCGTCGGCGGAGGGGGAGGAGCGCAGGATGCGGCGGAGGAGAGACGGGAGGAGCGAAGGGGACGCGGAAGCGGCACCGAGGAGGGATGCGTGGACGGTGTCGCTATGGCGGTAGGAGGAGCGCGCGTACCAGCGGGGCGCGTCGTCGTACAGGCGCGCGGCCTCGAGCGGGTTCTTCTGCCGGCGTATAGCTCCGGCCAGGTGCGCCGGCGCCAGCACCCGCGGCCACCTCACCGGCGTTGCTCCTCCCCCCATGGCCACTGCCCCCTGCTGCGACCTGCGAGCGCGACCAGTTCTCCAGTGAGCCCAGCCCAAGACTAACGGTCTCCATTCGACCTGCGAGATGGAGGCCCATACGGGGGCTGGCCAGGTGTGCCTGGTCATCCGCGGCCCGCGAAGAGCCCGCCCTGGATCGGCGCAACTGTCGCGATTAGTCTCGGAGGGCTGGGAATTTGGTTGGCGCCGCGCATTCTTCTCGCGCTGCCATTGCCCCCATCGCCCTTGCCACCACCGATTCCGCCCCTGTTAAAATAGTAAAGGCGGAAAAGATAAAGGATACAGAGCGCAGCGCAGGGCGCCCGCTTCCTTCCTCCCCTCTACTCCGATCGCCGCCGTGGTAGTTAACTACCCCCGCAGATCCTCCGTCCCGTTCCTTCCCCTGCCTTGCCTTGCCTAGCCGCGTAAGAGGGTGGTGCGAGGAAGGGAGCCTCGCAGCGGGAAACGGTGCGTGCGCCGTAGCGTCTGCAGCCTTGCCGGCCGCCATGGACAATAAGGACAAGGAGCACGTGAACAACGACCACGCGCCGCCAGAGGAGGAGGAGGAGGACGAGGAGGCCAAGCGCGCCGTCGTGCTCGGCCCCCAGGTGCCCCTCAAGGAGCAACTCGAGCTCGACAAGGTAGGTGCCAATCAATCGTCCAATCGGGACTTCTAATTTGGTTCGTTTCGGAGAAAATAATGCCTCCTATCTAGCATCAATTAATCGATGGATCCCTTCCTTCCTTCCTGTGATCTTCTTCTTCTGATTTCTACCACTGATCAATGTAGGATGATGAGAGCCTGAGGAGGTGGAAGGAGCAACTCCTTGGGCAGGTTGACACAGAACAGCTTGGAGGTTAACATCACAACACCCTCTTCACCTACTCGATATCAACTTCGTATCGATCCTGAAATTATTTTTTCTTGCCTCGCAACAACACATGAACAAATACGATGTAGTACTACCGATCGGTTCTGAATTACTATTTTTTCGATTTCTTTGATGGATGCAGAGACTGCGGAACCGGAGGTGAAGGTGCTGAACCTGACTATCCTGTCGCCGGACCGGCCTGACCTCGTCCTGCCGATCCCCTTCGTGGCGGACGAGAAGGGTTACGCCTTCGCGCTCAAGGACGGCAGCGCCTACAGCTTCCGCTTCTCATTCATCGTCTCCAACAACATCGTGTCAGGGCTCAAGTACACCAACACCGTCTGGAAGTCTGGATTAAGAGGTGACACCACATATATGCGCACAAACATGATCAACTCCTTTCAACTCTACCAGATCTGCTCTATATCCATTGATTCTTCTTCAAGTCTCCCATCGATCTTCCTTAAAAAGTGACGTGAAAATGATGGTTTGAATTATACCTCTATTTGAAAGTGACAGGTGACATGGATTATTCTTTTAGAATGCCAGGGTAAATGATTCTATTAATTGCTTGTGGTGTTCTTCAGTACCAAAGATTCCGAACTTCGCATACTTCTTTTTTAGGAGCGTATACTTAGATCAATGTTTAGGACATTTTAGATAACGTAATAGCTTCCTGATCGATTTCGTTTCAAGATGGAGTGTACTATTTGCACCAGATACAAAAAGACTATATTTCCCCTTGGATTCCAGTATAAAAGATGTTGTAATTGCCGCAGTTAATAACAAGATAAAAGCTGACGAAATTTATGTCACACAAAATGCTGATGAAATTTCTTTCACTGATCAAGTGATCATATATGTGTGGTCTGTTTGATTTTGATCAAGATCTCTGGTACATGAGTAGGCTTAATTTCGTGTGATCTGAGGTTTTTTATACATGTATTCCTTTGAAGTAGTTGAATTCGTTGTTCCCTGATTGCAGTGGAGAACCAGAAGATGATGCTGGGGACTTTCAGTCCCCAGGCAGAACCCTACACATATGAGGGTGAAGAAGAGACCACACCTGCTGGCATGTTTGCAAGAGGATCCTATTCTGCCAAATTGAAGGTAATACATACACTTGCCAAGATTAAGTCCAATTTTGTGCTATTAATCACTTTCTCTGCTCGACATGTTTGTTGTTCAGTTTGTGCTAAATTAAAGGTGACAATGCAATTGCTCTAGTAATTCGTTCTGCAATTAAAATGTTTGGTGTTTTTTTTGCCAGTTTATTGATGATGATGGCAAGTGCTACTTGGAGATGAGTTACTACTTCGAGATTAGAAAGGACTGGCCAGCCGTCCAATGATGTGGAACAAGGCTTCATGTTAGCTCATAGCTACGCCAAGGCAGATTTGTGCTGTTGCTTCTAGAAACCATTCGCTATCACGTCGCCATCGCCATTAACCGCCTTTTAAAAATTTGTTTCGAGCTTAATTTCCACTCTCTTTTCTCTTTCTTTCTTCGCATAATGTTCATTCAACTCGTTATATAATCGGCTCTCCCTGGAGATACTCTGATATTTATTGTACCCGAACGACATGTTGATTGTCTGAAACACACATGCTTTGCTCTGTGTCTTTATGGTGTAACTCTTTCGTCTGTTAGACAGTTAATTCCAGAGCTTCATTCCTTTCTTCCGGTACCATGAAATTTGGCTTGGCAGTTGAAGTGCAGTGATAGCTCAATTACCTTTTCCACAATCTGACAATGATGATTATGGCCGCATCTGATGTGTCAAGATCTGGCGTGTGTTTCAAGTCGTTCCCTGCACGGATGCACTTGTTGTTGCTCTCACTTGCCGCTGCCGCCGAAGGGTAATTATCGCGCTAGAGTTGTGGTCGCTGCAATGCCATTTTCTTTGAGGTTGATGGAAGAAAAGTGGCATTGCAGCTAAATGCTTTGTTACACAGCTAATGTCGGTGCTTCACCGACTCATACACCGCACACAATGAGAGCCTGTTTGGTTTGTGTCATGGACGCATGGTGTGCCTAGCCCGGAGGTCAAGTTGTTTGGTTGATGGCCTGAAGAAAAAATTGCTAGCGTGGCCCAGGTATCCAAAGTCGAGCACCTGGGTCTCTGTGGTAGCAACTGCTTGGGCAATGGGCACTAATTTCATGCTGTATTAATTAGAGAGGAGCAATTACGTGTGCAATTCTGACCCGGAACAACAAAACAAAACATCTTCAGTCACAGGCAGCAACCGAACAAGTCCCCAGGCTTACCTGGTCAAGCAGAAAAATATCAAATTTTAAGGCTACCGCCAGGCAGCACATTTTGCCGTGATGGATCCAGGGTAGCAACCAAACAGGATCTCACGTGTTTTGTTTTCGATAAAAGTTATTGGATAGGTTACGGAAATTTAAAAAATAACATCAAAGCAATTTGGTACAATTCTTTCGCTTGGTTTTACATGGGTGGACAGTAAACACGGTTACCGCTCAGTAACCAAAACCATGTCCTTCCTTCTCCACAACCCCAACGACACGTACACACCGCCATCCTTCTCTCTAGAGCTGTAATCCATTTTACCACCGCAACTCATGTCCTTTTCCATCCCCAAACCTGCACCTTAGCCGATGTCAAGGTGGAGCATAGGCATAGGCATCTCCAACGAGGTACAGTCAGCAGGTACTATAACTTCTCTCTCTTACTTTAAGGTGATGTGGAAGAGAGATGTTGAGGTAAAAGTAAGAGATGGTTTCTTGTACAAGATACTACTACTACACGGGTACCAAGACAAGAAAATAGAATGATAGTGGGCCTGCCAGGAAAGAGAAAAATATAAAATAAAACATCAATTATATAATAAAGCATAGATGAGATTAGGGGTGAGAGAAAAGTGATTACATGGACCTATGTACCCGTGCCTTGTTAGAGATGCCCTAACTTCTATCTAAACCCGAGGGGTGGGAATTGTGCCGGTGAGTCCCCAAAGTAGGTCATTGTTGTCACATGTCAGTAGTTGATTTTCTCCTTTCCCCCTCCTCTAGCATGAATCTGAAGGCAATCGTTTGCTCCTCGAGAAAGATATTGACTGTTAGTTATAAAGATTTTCCTATGCCTTATTTATATTCTGAGGGTGTCATGTTACTCTTATAGAGCCAAGTTTGCCATATAATTTTTTTTACCTAAACGCTAAGACGTGCAGCTGCACTATTTGCGTCGTCTTGGCGCACGCGCTCGCCGATCGTCCGATGCGTTGGTCCAACATCTCGTTTCTCTGAACCTCTGTCCTAATCCTCCTTCTCTTTCTCCACTGACCCGTACATAATCCCATCTCTTCCTCATTTCTTATCTCTCCCTGCACCAATTCACTTGCCCCAATTGCGGTTAGCCATGGCTGATCCGCCACGCCTGCGCATGCCTTGACCAGCCGCGGTGGCCCCGAGCCCATCGTCCTCCGCCCGCCTCCCACGCAGACCCGCCTATCCTCCTCCTCATCGGGAAACAGCGACGCCCCAGCCGCCCCGATCTGGCTCCGGATCTGCCGCGCCCGTGCCGCCTCCTCCTCTCGTCCTCCGCCTCCTCCCCATAGACCAGCCTACCCCTCTTCCTCCTCCTCGCCAGACGGTGATGCCGGCCGCGGCGCTCGTCCAAGAAAGCCCGCGTCTACCGCCTGCTGTCGGCCACCTCTATGGAGGCGCCAACATGTTCTGGCGTATGACCAGCCTCTTGGCGGTCTCGCCCGTGAGCCCCTGTGCTCGTAGCTGCTCCCTCCCATCTCCCTCGCATGCGCTCTCTCAGGCTGGTTCCTTCCGTTCGTGCGTGAGCGAGAGTTGGGAACTGCTGTTGGGCTTGGTCGTGGAAGCCGCGCCTGGGTTGTAATCGCTTGCTCTTATTTGCCTTCTTGGATCGGAGATTAGTATCCATGTGCTGTTGCTGCTAGCTGTGTCAGTGTGATTTTGCACTGGTGAGGTCGTGCGTCTGATGCTCTTATTTGGGGCCTTGGCTCAGATTTTGGTCAGGTTTGAGAAGGGCCGTATCATTGCGTAATAGGTACTGGACTCGATATTCCAGGCAAGGTTGTTGTGCTGTTAACGCTGAATCATCTTCTTGTGTGTAGTACTATTTGTTGTTGAGCACTATCATCAACTGAAAATTCATATTATTGGCCCTCTAGCATTGTTTCTCAAAGAATTTGTATGTGCCTCTGTGGTAGGTACAACAATGCCACATTATACTGGGTCTTCCTATTTTTTTGCCACTCTTTTGAATTTGATGTGGGAGAAATTTGATGTTGATCCAAATTTATTGTACCGCACCTAAAGGTAGTATTATCTTTGAATACAAAGTTGCTAAAATCTGTAGTTAGTTGCAAAAATAAGCCAAATAGTTGCTTAATACTGATCCAAAGTTGCTGCACCCAACGAAAAGAAATGATCGTGCCTGAAGAAAAAGGTGCTAAAATTTGTAGTTTCAAAAATAGGCTAAATAGTTGCTTAATATTGATCCCAAAGTTGACACACCCCACACCAAGGTAGTATCATGCCTGGATTAAAACATGTAGTTGGTTGCAAAAATAGGTTAAATAGGTCCTTAATATTGATCCCGAGTTGCTTCACCCCCACAAACGATCTGGTCGTACCTGAATAAAAAGTTGCTAAAATTTATAGAAAATTTATAGTTCGTTGTAGAAATAGGTTAAAACAATTCTTTAATATTGATCCAAGGTTACTGCATCACCACACAACGGTCTGATCGTACCTGAATAGAAAGTTGCTAAAATTTGTAGTTAGTTGTAGAAATAGGTCAAATAGTTGCTTAACGTTGATCTAAAGTTACTAGCACACCCAAAGGTTTGATCGTGCCTTAATACAATGTTGCTTTAATTAGTCGCAAAAATATGTCCAGTAATTGTTTAATGTTGATCTAAAGTTACTGCATCACACCCAAATGTATGATTGTGCTTTAATACAAAGTTGCTAAATTTTGTAATTAGTCGCAAAAATATGCCAAATAGTTGCTTAATTTTGATCTAAAGTTACTGCACCCCACCCAAGGGTATGATCGTGCCTTAATAGAAAGTTGCTAAAATTTGTAATGAGACGCAAAAATATGCCCAATAGTTGCTTAATGTACTGTACCACACCCAAAGGTATGATCGTGCGTTAAGACAAAGTTGCTATATTTTGTAATTAGTCGCAAAAATATGCCCAATACTTGCTTAATGTTGATGTACAGTTATTGCACCCCACCCAAAGGTACGATCGTGTCTTAATACCAAATTGCTAAAATTTGTATTTAGTCACAAAAATATGACCAAGAGTTGCTTAATGTTGATCTAAAGTTACTGCATCCCACCCAAAGGTATGATCATGTCTTAATACAAAGTTGCTAAAATTTGTAATTAGTCGCAAAAATATGCCAAATAGTTGCTTATTGTTGATCTCAAGTTACTACACCCCACCCAAAGGTACGATCGTGTCTTAATAGAAAGTTGCTAAAATTCATAATTAGTGGCAAAAATATGCCAAATAGTTGCTTAATGCTGATCTAAAGTTACTGCACCCCACCCAAGAGTATGATCGTGCCTTAATAGAAAGTTGCTAAAATTTGTAATTAGTCGCAAAAATATGCCCAATAGTTGCTTAATGTACTGTATCACAACCAAAGGTATGATCGTGCCTTAAGACAAAATTGCTATATTTTGTAATTAGTCGCAAAAATATGCCCAATACTTGCTTAATGTTGATGTAAAGTTACTGCACCCCACCCAAAGGTACGATCGTGTCTTAATACAAAGTTGCTAAAATTTGTAATTAGTCGCAAAAATATGACCAACGGTCGCTTAATGTTGATCTAAAGTTACTGCATCCCACCCAAATGTATGATCGTGTCTTAATACGAAGTTGCTAAATTTTGTAATTAGTCACAAAAATATGCCAAACAGTTGCTTATTGTTGATCTCAAGTTACTACACCCCACCCAAAGGTACGTTCGTGCCTTAATAGCAGTTGCTAAAATTCGTAATTAGTGGCAAAAATATGCTAAATAGTTGCTTAATGCTGATCTAAAGTTATGGCACCCCCACCCAAAGTATGATTGTGCCTTACTACAAAGTTGCTAATATTGTAATTAGTTGCAAAAATATGCCAAATTGGTGCTTAATGCTGACCAAAGTTGCTGCACCTCACACAAAGTAGGATCGTGCTGAAATACAAATTTGCTATAAAAAATGTAGTTAGTTGCTAAAATATGACAAATAGTTGCTTAATGTTGATCCAAAACTGCACCTCACACGGGTAGGATTATGACAGGATGAAAAGTTGTTAAAATTTGTAGTTAGTTGCAAAAATAGGATATTAGTTGCTTAATGTTGATCCAATATTATTGCACCCCACACTAGCTAGGTATGATCGTGCCTGAATGAAAGTTGTTAAAATTTGTAGTTAGTTGCAAAAATAGGATATTAGTTGCTTAATGTTGATCCAATATTATTGCACCCCACACTAGCTAGGTATGATCGTGCCTGAATGAAAAGTTGTTAAAATATGTAGTTAATTGGAATAATAGGCCTAATAGTTGCTTAATGTTGATCCAAGTTGCTGCAACCCCTCAAAGATATGATCACACCCGAATATAAAGTTGTTAAATTTTGTATTTATTTGCAAAAGGTGTCAAATAGTTTGCTTAATGTTGATCCAAACTTGTTGCACCCACACGAAGTAGGATCGTGCTTGAATACAAATTTGCTAAAACTCCGCAGCTAGTTGCTAAAATGTGCCAAATAGTTGACATATATGTTCATATAAGATCCAAAAATTAATTATCAGCACAAAAGTCAAAGCTGCTAGTATAAGAGTCGAAGTTGCCAGTATATGAGCCAAAATTGGTACTATGGGCGTGAATGTTGAAAGTATATGAGCAAAGTTGCTAATATGAGAGTCAAAGTTGCCGTATAAAATACAAAGTTGTAACTAAATAATGAAAGTTGCAACCGAACACACTAAAGGTATCTGCAATGGAGTAAAACGTGCTAACAGTATGAGAGCCAAATTTGCTAGTATGTAGCCGAACTTGTCAGTATGAGAGTCAAATATTTCAGTATAGGGTACAAGAAAGTTGCAAAAAAGTAGAAAAAATTGTATTTTATAACATAAAAGTTGATTTTCAAAAAATATTTGTCAAAATATACCAAAGTGGGATCTAATTTTGAAGATCTCACTGCGATAGAGCCAATGGTGCAAACAGATCATAATTTTGACACTCGGTTTGAAAGTTATAGCGTTTTGAAAGTAAAAAAATGCATTTAGCTAAACAATCCGAACATATCTCAGTTTGCATGCACGTGGCTTTGCGCCAATACGAACTCGTGACAGCCTGGCAGCATGGGATCGTGGAGGTTTGGTAGTCGTCCGTTTAGAATATTTCTATATTGAGATACAAAGCAATTATGGCAATACGCAAATTTTCTAATCCGGCCGTTGGCTGGCTGGGCTTAACGAGCCAACGGCCGCCCACTAGCAGCCTCCTTTTTTTTATACCGAGTTACCAGCCAAGAATGTATTGTTACATTATCTATAAAATAAATAAAACTACAATCATAATTTAGTATTTATAAATAAAAATAAAACCAACATCAGTTTTCCTTTTTTTTTAACAAAATCGAACAACATTAATGTCACTTGAATACTGTGCTGTAGCAAATTAAACCCAACCGGGGAACCGCCCGGACCTCCCGGCGTCCGGCTCCATGTGCAGTCTCTTGTAGGATTCCTCACGTACTCGCGGCTCAGTTTGCCAGCCGTTTACCGCCGCCGCCGGCATGGCCCCTCCGGCGCTGCTCTCCCGCTTGCGCCTCGCACCTCTCCACCACCACCTGCGCCGCTCTATCTCCGCTGCCACCCCACCACCAGACGAGTCGCCCCCTTCCCATCCTCCCTCGCCGGCGCCGCCCTCCAACCCCAAGCTCTTCGTTGCCGGTACCACCCTGCTCTCCTCTCCTGCCCCCGACTGCTTATTCCGCCAACTATTTAATGGCTCTCATCAAAGTTTGTATCGATTATTTGCGAGCATCTTCAGGGCTGTCGTGGTCCGCAGACGAGCGGTCGCTGATGGACGCCTTCTCCTCGTTCGGCACCGTCACCGAAGGTAAACAACAACGCACAGACTACAACCATTTTCGCTCCAAGCTTGCTTCATTTAGTCGGTAGCAATGTAACCTCTCGAGTGGTGGGTGATGGGCGGTTCAGATGATGCGCACGCTAGGTGTTCGACGAAATGGCTCCGAGGCCATGGGCGTTCCCATTCCATCCAGCCTCACGAACTGTTTGAGAGAATGCCTGTTAGGGACGTGGTCGCGTGCTCGTCGGCAATCTACCGAAACGCGAGGAGCGGGTCCTTTGATGAGGCCGTTGGGCTGTTTGTCGGTATGATGAGGGCAAGGGTGTGCCCAAATTCTTTCACCTTGGTTGGTGCATCGCTTGCAGCGGCTGGGCTAGGTGACTCCGTGCTCACTGAGTGCATCCATGGGTGGGCTGTCAAGAGTCGGTTGGATTCCAATCCTTTTGTTCGAACTGCATTGCTTGATTCATATGCGAAATGTGGTTGCCCCATTAAGGCGTTGGCTTTGTTTAGTGAAATGAGGGATCCAGGTATAGTTACCTGGAATTCAATGATCTCCGGTTTAGTGCACAATGGTTTGTTCGAGGAGGCGTTGTTGGTGTTTAAAAGGTCTCTTCGATCGTTTGGGCCAATTCATAATGTTGTTACTATGATAAGCACAGCTCAAGCATGTGCTGGTTGTGGTGATGTTGGACTGTGTGGGACTGCACATGCTTACACGGTCAAGATCGGGCTTGATCTGGATGTATCGGTGACAAACTCAATACTGGGCATGTACCTGAGTTTTGCTAGTCTTGAGACTGGAAAAGTGATTTTCAGGAAGATTCCAGTTAGCAATGTTGTTAGTTGGACGATGATGATGGGTTCCCTTCTCGAGAAAGGGCATGCTGGTGAAGTTATACATATGTTTGTTAAGATGAGGTTAAATGGCATAGTGCCTGACAGGGTAGCTATGGTTTGTTTGGTGCAAGCCTGTGCACTTATGGGTGATAAAAGGAGAGGAAAGTTGGTTCATAACCAGATTGTAATCCGTGGATTCAGTAGAGAGCTTCCTGCTGTTAATTCCTTAATCACAATGTATTCCAAATGTGAGGATTTAAGTTCTGCAAGAAAGTTGTTTGTTGGCACAAGGGATAAGAGTTTGGTGTCATGGACTGCAATGGTGGCAGGTTGTGTAGAAAATGGAAATGCGCTAGAAGGGTTGCATCTCTTTGCTAAGATGAGGCATGAAGGTCTGTTTGTGATTGATTCTGTAACATTAGTCACCTTATTGCTTGCCTGCTATGTGATTGCTAAGTTTGACCTATCTGTTCAACTTCATGGGTATAGCTATAAGTCAGGTTTGTATCTGCACAGACCTGTTCTTAATACCCTCATGGCAGTTTATGGCAAGTGTGGATATGTGGCTTTAGCCCAAAAAGTGTTTGACGAGATGATTTCTCGAGACACTGTCTCATGGAATACTATGATATTATCCTATGGTATAAATGGCCAAGGAGAGGAAGCAATAACACTTTTTAGCGAGATGGAGAAATCTAGCGAGGACCAAGACAGTGTAACATACTTGAACACATTGCTAGCATGCAGCCATTCTGGACTGGTGGATGATGGGTTAGTCATCTTTAGAAGAATGATTAATGAGAAAGGCATAAATCCACATCAGGAGCACATTGGATGCATCGTAGATATGTTGGCAAGAGCTGGCCGCTTGGATGAAGCAGCAGGAGTGGCTAGCTTGACTGACAATAAATTGGGACCAAATGCTTGGAAGGCCTTAATGGGAGGGGGTCATTTGCATAATGATATAAAATTCACTAAAATTGCTGCACAGAAGGTGCTTACGATGGAATCATTTGATTATGGACATGTGGTGTTACTTTCTAACAGTTATGCATCACTTGGGAAATATAGTGCTGCCGAATCTGTCAGATCCTGTCATACAAAACAGGTTGCAAAGAAAACTCTGGGGCTTAGTTCTATCTAGGCCATGACATCCAGCACGGGATGGAAGAATGTTCCTTCCCTGGGAAGGGGTGAGAAATTGTGAAAAATGGATAAGCATCAACACAGGTTTCAAAAGGCTCATACGCATTAGCAGATTGGCTCAGACCCTCGGCCATTGGATATTTGGATCTTGAGTCTCGTGAGTCACCGCGTCGTTACTAAAAATTCATCTCGGTCACTTCAGGAGCCTTTTGACGTGTGACTGGAGTTTTTCAGACGGTATTCTGACCCACTTGGAGAACTTGTTAAGTACACCTTCGTTTTTCATTACTTTATCTTTTTCATGCCCCTTTGTAGCATTTGCCTTGGAATATATCTGGTTAGAACTTGGAAGCCCAATCGTACTAGCCTCCGATTGACCTGATCCGGACCTGTTTCAACTGGTGCTGGATACATGCATGTGCTGAATTGTAGCAACAACATACAGTTCACAGTAATGTATATACTATTTTTGTAGAAGCTGCCGTCACTGTGTGCGCTTTTCAGTACATAATTCTTGAGCAATACGATTGGGTGCACTTCATCATGTAATTCGAGGGACAAAAAATCAGCACCTTAGACAACTGAACAAAAATACGGGTAGGATTTGCTTGAAGTATTTCATAATATATATTTCTTATATCTGCATCAATGGATCAGGTTAAGTGCATCCAAGTATTTCTGCTGCAACTTGCAATTTTTTGGTAGTCCCTGTATCAGCTGATTTTAAGTATGAACTTTTAATTTGGTGTTTGTTCATGAATCTAGCGGTTGGCCGTCTTTCTTCCTTAAGGTGATTGTATACTTCTCAGGTGTTGATACTAAGTGGGAGTCATGTACTCTATTAGTTTTATGTTGTAGGTAGCTAGCCGCCCTCTCAACTTTACATTACTGCACAGTGCACACCTGCATGCAGACTGGTTCATGCACATGGGTTTCTGTATGGCCATCATTTCTGTTTAGCATAAGTTCATATGTGGCATGTGGTTGTTAGTTCTTTAACAGAGGGGATTACTCTGAGTGATGGCATGTCTACATAATACTCTGGAGCCACTGACTGGGTGATATCAATTTTTGCCTGGTATAAGATTGTGTGGCCACAATGGACTGTAGTATCATTTATTCTATCCACCCCCCAAAACATAATGCTTAAATATATGTTTTTACATTTGCTAGACAAATCTTATTAGTGAAGTTTTATGGAGACTATTTCTTGTTGCAGTGAGAATAATGTACGACAAAAACTCTGGAAGGTCAAGAGGCTTTGGTTTTGTTCAGTTCTCAAATGATTATGAAGCTAAGTGCGCCAAGGATGCTATGGATGGAAAGGTGCTATCTGGAGAGAGTCACCTTACAAATTTCTATTAACTATTCATAAAATGATCAAACAAATAACTTGGAGATTTTTTTTTTGTTAATTATACAGGTAATGCTAGGACGGTCGTTGAAGATAAGTTATGCTCTTGGAAAAGTTCGTGGTGGTCCAGTTATTGTTCCACGACTTTCCACGGTAGGTCAACATTGCTAGTGATTTCTATTATACTTCTTGGAATGTGCAATTGTGCATATCCTTTACATCCTATTCAAAGTAAATATGTCAAAACCAAGCTAGATAAATTGTGGATTTTTTTATATTTTCGAACTGCTTTTGAAAGTTCGCTCAAGTATATGAAGGATCACCTGATAACCATACCGTATGAACTCGCCTGACATTATTATTGAAAGCTTATTTAACTTGGTAGTTAATCTAAACATTATGTGCATGCATTTCAAAAATAAAAATAACTGGTGTACACATGAAATGTTGTCACTAGCAACTTAGAAAGGACGGCCTTTGCGTACTTGCTGCAGAAATACTACAGAGTCAATTAAGTTCTGAAAAAATACGGCTGAATTCATTAAGTTCCGGAAACTCGAATTCATTTAATTCGAATACAAGGCAGCTTTTATCTCTTTATTGATGCTCTTTGGGATAATCTTAATCTGCCCTGGCTAAACTATGTCACATTCAAAAGATCTTAAGATAACAAGAAAGTTGGTCTGACATGTTACAAAACATGAAGACCTCTTGAATATGTCCAAAGTAATATACTCTCTGCAGGACAAATTCCCTTACGAGACTTACTTGTTACGTACATCTGTGTTGATCTCAATCTCTTTATCTGCCTCTTCGATGGACTCTTCAGCATAGAGTGACATGGATTTATATTGATAGTAGTGCGAGCATATAAGGAAGTAGAAAAGGTTCAGTACTCCCATGAGGGCAATGAAATAGAAGTAATAGTCGAGTTTGCCGAGATTAATGTTGTCTGTCAACCAGCTTGTGTGACCATCTCTGCTAGTCACCTTTCCTGTGATGCTTGCCAAAGCAGTACTCAAGTAGTTCGCTCCAGCTAAAGTAACGAAAAATAGGGATCCTGCTAGGGTTAGCATGTGCTCTGGAAACTGCTTATTGTAAAATTCTATTTGTCCAACTGCATTGAAGGCCTCAGCAATACCCATTAAAACCAATTGGGGGGCAAGCCAAAAGACTGACAGAGGTGATTTTCCTCCATTAGACAAAGCTGAGTTCCTTCTTTTACATTCAACAAGCCCTGCTACCACCATTGAAATGGGAGAAATCACCAACCCTATACCCTGTCTCTGAAGAAGTGTGATCCCACTTTCCACTCCGGTGAATCTTCTAGCCATAGGTACTAAAATTCGGTCATAAATGGGCATGAATACAGTCAGGGCGATGAAGGATATGGTTATTACAGAGGCTGCAGGAATTTCAAAGTGTGGCCCAAGGTGACAGTCCATTGTTAATATTTGCAAGATTATATAGGTGTATTGTTGAGCCAATGCAACGAAGCACATGATGCCAGAAATACAAATAGGCACAATTCTTATCAAACACTTGACCTCCTCTATCTGCTGGATACTGCAAAGCTCCCATGGGTTTCTTGCAGAACCGTCACTATTTATGTCACCTTCCCTTACAATTGTGCCTTTGTTCAGAAACCTGAGAATGAGTACCAATTAAAAGTTTATATGCATAGCATGTAGCATATAATTATTTGAAATTATTGTTATTATTGTTTGACATGGCCAGCATCTTCTTAATGTTCCTATTTAACTGCATTCAGGCATGCAGGACATTCTACTCACTTTATCTGCAGAATTGGCCAGATGAATTTCTGCATGTTAAATTGTTCTTTCGTCTTAATTAATGAAAAGCAGCGCTGCTGCCTTTTCGTCAAAAAAAATCTGCATGTTGGTAGCAAGTGCATGGGTGCAGCTACTTGGTAAATAGTTATATGCCGGTGTTGTTAAGCGTACACAATACTCTTAGGAGATTTTAACACCTAGCTGTATGAGTCGTTCAACTGGTTATGTAATGAACAAATGTTAAACAAAAAAATTGGATTAACTACGGGAAATTGTTTTTGCTTGGGAAACATGATCCTTTTGAGAATGGGATCGCATCAAATGGCAATTTTGTGTATGTACTGTGACAATAACAGTGTCTAGTTCTTTATTTTACCTGAACTGGGAGGTAAGTGGCAATCTGAAAATGCGGTTGCCCCTTGTGGGAGGGTTGTAGAGCAGTAGCTCTTGTTGATTTGTATCGCCAGGACATGGAATCTTGAGTCTTCTCTTTTTAAATGATGCCACTAAAACATGGGCAATTCCAGTGAAGATGCTTCCCTCTGGTGGTACATGGACATAAAGTCTGGTACCCATAAATAAGATGATAATTGCCATCAACATAAAGAATGTTGGTATGCCAAATCCTATTGGCCAGCTTATTTTAGTCTGGATGTAGATGATAATAGTCATGGAGAACACCAAGGCGGCACTAGTTGTGCCATAGTACCAGTTATAATAGCTGTTCAGGCCCTTTCGGCTTTTTTCATCAGTCATGTCGAATTGGTCTACTCCAAAGGGCAAGCTGCATGGCCGTATCGCTCCACCACCGATGATTAGAAACCCTAGAGAAAGGTATAACACACTCAGCTGGAGTGTTGATGGACTATTGCAGTGTTCACCCAATTGGGTTGTTTGATTGCAGCTTGATACTTTGAGAGCTGGAAGTGATGCAGATAAGGTCAATCCCAGCATCCCCTGTTTTTAAAGCAAATATATACACAGATTAGACTCTGAACAGTACCCAATTTATCAGTTGCTGATGGTCGCCAGCATATTGTGAGAAACTTAGTGCAGTTGCGTTCACGTCTTTTTAGCTTGTGTAAAGTTGTATCCGTCAAGCAAGTGCAGTCTACTAGAATATGCATCTCGAGCTAACTAAAGTGCATTGTGTCTTTCATGTGCTTTTGTACTTGAAGCAACATGAAGCAGTAGTGTGTAGCAGCAGGATGCAGCCGGATAGCAGGATGCAGTGGTACTACCAGTAGAATCCTTAGAACAGCTTAAACCAGTAAAAATATCATTTGCTGAGACATCAGAGTTTGTTGGGGTAAATAAACAAATTGAAGTGTTGATCATTATCTGTGGTTCCTGCACAGGCAAATTTCATCTATTAATCAGCATTGCTGGTTATTCTATTCAATTTTTGATGCCTGACTTTGACAACGACAATTGATCTTACATTTATTTTTCTGTCAACGAGCAGGTGAAATGAAACTGAGAGAGGAACACTGGTCGTGCATGGACATACCAGGAGGCTAGCGAATGATCCATAGGCCAGGGTTCTGAACCTTCCCAAGTAGGCGTCGGAGATGAAAGCGCCTAGCAACGGCGAGAAGTTAAGCGTACCATAGAAAATATTGGTGATGTTCGTTGCCTGTAGCTGCCCAATGTTGAAACGTGTCACAAGATAGACCGTCAGATTTGCTGCCACACCAATTGACCCAACCTTCTCACATGTCTCAGTTCCTGCATGGACAGAAAATCGCAGACACTCATTTCTGTACTCTATATGGGGTTAGTTTGTGTTGATTCGTGTGGAAAAAAAAAGAGATGCACAAAGTTGCAATTAAAGGTTACTGCTGTATGCAACGGTGCATGATAAAACCCAACCGAACTAAAATCATCTTTCTTGCTTCTTGGACGCAGCTCCTCTGCTGCGGTGGTGGTGGCTGGACTCACGTGATGGTCACCACCACGGCAGGAGACGTACACCAGGCGATCCGTTTCAGTTTTTCTTTCGATGATTAACGTCATCGTTTGTATACATGTCATAGAGAAAATATTGAAGATTTATGCTCATAAATGTTCGTTTGTTACTATGCCACCCTTTGCATAGTCATTTCTACCAAGTAGTTGCAGAAAAAAATCTGCTAGAATCCAATTCCGGTCTCTCTCTACAAAAACATGCCGCTACCTAAGAAAAAGTCCAATTGGTTTCACTCACTAGTCTTCTCTCACTTAACAAACCTCTCATCTAAAAAAACATCAACCTCATCCCCGGTCGCCCCTACCCCGAGCTACAAATCTATCTTTTGTTTCTCTATCCCAAACATCCCCCGTAATTTCAACGCAATGCTTTTGCTCGCCATATCTTGAGCTGAACTGTTCCCGGTGCATCAACGGAAGACGAAATCCTCTCAAAAAAAAAAGGGAAGACGGAATGAACGAGCGGCCCTGAGAGCCAAGGTTGTAGAGCTAGAATACTGTTGTAGAGCTAGTAAAATCCACGCGTCCTGGTTATAGAGCTAGTAAAATCCATGCATCATCTCCCAGAGAGAGAGAGAAAAAAACACACACGAGAAAACACAAAACCAAAGCAGGTTGGGGGATGGAGGGACGGGAAGGAACGCCGTACGTACCTATGATGAAGGGCATGCACTTCCACCCCCGCGGCCTCCTCCTCCTCCTGCCGCCGCTCTCCAACACCTCCGGAACAGCAGCCCCGGCATCAGCATCAGTCCCAGCACCAGCGTCAGCCATCTCTCCGGAAGTAAAACAAGAGTCACCAAGGAAGAGACGTCGGTCGTCGTGGGTCGTCCGAGTGACTATAGCTCCCGTGAGCGGTGAGTCGGCAGGCAGGCAGAAAGAAAGGCCAGAGCAGAGCACACAGCACAGGCAGCCGAGAAGGCGACTGACTTCGGTTCCGTCACGCACGCGCCTGCCTGCTGGCCCTGCCCGCGGCTCCGGATGCGGAGCATGGGGCCGATATATAACATGGCCCAGCCGTCACGCGGGACGCGTGAGCAGGAGAGCACAAGGGGACGGGCCGCCACGCGTCGAACCGCTTGTAACGTGCGTGGCGCGGCTGGTTTGTGTCTTTGAGGTTGCAAACTTAACCCGAGGACTGGATGCTGAGTAGTCAGTAGAGCGGCGGGGGCGGTGAAGTCATTGTGGCTGTGGTCTCCTTCCTCCGGCCTTTGGCTAGATGGCCACTGACGTTGAGAGAGCAATGCCGTCAGCTTTTCTGATCTTGGGGATACAATCGAGCTAGGTGCTTTGTTCTGCGGGATATGTACGTCGATGCCAGGTCAGCTATGCACTCTCGAGTTCACCTATCACACTCTCGCTAGAGGCATCGACAGTAGATTTTCTGATCTCCTAAAATGAGGAAACCCCTCTCAGAGAGATCACTGCGGGAACCTCTATCTGCTTGTGTCGCGCACGGACTTGGTGCGGCCACAGCTCAAGCCATGTGTCTCGGAGTTGTGGTGTCTTAGCTGCTATGTGTATTGCCTTTATTGAAACCTTTGTATTGTTTCTCCCATATTTGTACTGCTTTATATGCTATATTTGACCCAATCTTGCGTATTTGTTTTTGCCTTATATCACATAACTGTATTGTTGTGCATTTGTCATGCCTTACGTGTTTGCATTGTCGTTGTATCATAAATAAATGTACTGCCTTAAATGTCCTTTTTTTGCTTTTTTTTTTGTTTTGTATTGTCGTTGTCTCATGATTGTGCCAACATAAATGTTGTCTTTGTCCCACCTTATGAATTTGGCATGCATTGTGTTGGCTTGCTACATACCGTGCAATTTGAGTAATGCATGTACAAGGTAGCCAAAATCGACGGTCCCCAGGGAATCTCCCCGCAAAAAAAAAAAAAAAAAAAAAAAACAGAATCTAATTTTGAAGATCTCACCAGAAGAAACGCCACGCTAATAACGACCAACGATTTGGACGTTCTGTTCAAATCTATCTTTTTTTTTCTCAAGGGCCAGTAAGAAGAAGCACATCCCTCCAAACAAAGCGAACGTGGTTCCGATCCCTCCCTTCGGTGATGCTGAAAGGCGTTCTGGTACGATGTTAGCCGGCCGATTCCTATTTTGTTTAATTAAAACGTAGAAAAATAACAACAACAAAATAAACACCTTCTAAACTGTGTACTGTACAACGCTTGGAGGACGACACGCTCTCTTGTCTGTTCCATAGATTTAATAGTGGCTTCCATAAATAATAAACTCAATGGTGTTACTACTGATATAAGCACAGCCCAAGGCTTGTGCTGATTGTGGCGATGTTGGGCCGTGTGGGACTGCACATGCTTACGAGATCGGGCTTGACCTGATGATGCATCAGTGACAAACATTTCTGCTATAGTACCATTCCGGTCTCTCTCTCAAAAAGAGAACCAAAAAAATAATTAATGCTGTCCTTTACAAAAAAAAATCCAATTGAGTTGACCTACTAGTCTTCTCTCCCCTAACATCAACCTATTGCCCCGATCCCGAGCTACAAATCCTTAGCGTTTCCCTCTACCAAACATTAAAGAACATCCCCTGGGATCATCTAAAAAAGAACATCCCCTGCATAAAACTGAAACGCGATGCTGTGCTAGCTCGTCATAGCTTGAACTGTTCCTGATGCATCGACGGATCACGGAGGACGAAACGAACGAACAAGCGGCACCCGAACACGAAGATCACACACACAGCTATAGCAAAATCCAAGAATCCTCTTGCACTGCGAACAAAAGAAAACAAGCCAAAGCAACAGGTTGGGATACGGAGAAACGGGAAGGAAATTTAAAGCGGAATCCCCCTTTTTCTCTTGTGATCGAAACCGCGCACCTATGATGAAGGGCATGCACTTCCACCCCAGCGGCCTCCTCCTCCTCCTCGATCTTCCGCCGCCGCTCTCCGACGCCTCCGGGACGGCAGCACGGCCAGCCATTATCTCTCTGGAAGTAAGCAGAAGGCTCACCGGACGTCGAACGAAGGCGTCCGTCGTCGTCCTGACTAGCGCTCCTGTGTGCGTGCCACCCCGCGCGCATATATACGCGGCGGCAGATAGCCAGGAATGAAGACAGCTATTCAGGAATTGCAGTCAGCCGAGAAGGCGACTTCTGTTTCGTCACGCGCGCACGCGCCTGCATGCCCGCAGTCCCCCGCTGCGGTGCATGGATGGGATATATCTCTGCACGGAGCGCAAGGGCCCGTTATCACGCGTCGGTCCACCAGTAACGTGTTGTGAGCGTGGCGCAGCTGGTTTTGGACGCACGTACGTAAAGTATATATGGGCAGGAGTAGAACGGTGCGCGGTGCAGTCATGGACTCGTGGTGTCCGTGGTCTCCGGCCTTTGGCTATGTAGGCGCCATCGACATGTTGAGAGAGAGCAATGCCGTCAGCTTTTCATCTTGGGGATACATCGAGCTATATATAGGTTCCTTGTTCTTTTGCTGGATATATGTACGTACGTCGAGGTCTAGTGCTACGTGTGTCATTACTTCAGTCCACCTACGTAAGACCTATCCCAATCTCACTAGAAACTCCTCTCAGATAGATCGATCGCACATGCGGAAAGTCTGGCGGTGCAGCCCCACGTGCGATCCTCCTCAAGCGGGCAGAGGCATATATGTCCACGCCAGGGTGTATATACCTAAACCGGAAAGATACTCTTTCCGTCTCATATTAAGTGACTCAAATTTGCTCAAATATTGATGTATTCTACCCAACTAATAAAGGGAGTAAAGCTTCCTTCGTCGTCGTCTGTTTCGCTTTGTCCGTTGTCCGCGTCGAAAGAAAATCCACCTGCGTCACGTACTCACGCTAGGAAAAAAGGAAAACACGATCTATCTAAAAAGGGATGGCGGCCTCGATTTCCAGAGCGGGTGGCGCTAACCTGGCGCAGAGGAAGGGCGGAGGGCCATGCGGAGGAGACGAGACCGGCGGCGGGGTGGTTTGGCGGGCCTCACGGAGGAGATGAGGATGGCGGCAGGGTCGTGCGGAGGGCGACATGGAGCAGACGAGGCTGGCGGCGACCGGCGGCTTACGCGATCACGCGGAGGAAGATGAGGCCAACGGTGGAGCGATGAAAAGGGGTTGGTTCCTTGGAGGTTGGAGGGTCGTCGTCGAGTTCTGCCCCTGTCCGCCATTGGTGGATCCTGTAGGACCTTGGCTGGTGAAGGAGGGTGGACAAGGCCAATACTGCGGTGGCCGTGAAGTTGCAGCCGAAGCAGGGAAACGGATTGGGGATGAGCCTCTGGTGTTGTTTTCCAGCTTCGGCTACTAGGCATATGCATCATCTTATTGCAGATTTTTCATCTCTTCCTCCTCAGGTCTCCCTACTCTCTGCCTGTGCCTCGTCCTACCACCATCCCCAGTCCTGCAGCTGTGGGCGGAAGGTGTTTGTGAGAACGCGTGAAAGGGCTTGCATGGAATCCGCCCTGTTTATCATGGTGAAGAGGATGATCAATGTGGCCACCATGATGTCCCTCATCCTCCTCCACGAGGGGATTAGCTGGAAAAAAATTGCAAAATTTTACTAGGATTTTTTATGCATATATCATATACATACATACACACAGGTGTTGCAAGATTCATGTGCTGTACTAGATTTGGGTATTTATTGGCTTCCCTATTGAGCTCAGTTGATTAAGCATAGCGAAGATGGTGTAAGATATCCGTTGTGTTGATTGAATTCGAAATTTTTCATGTGTGGTTTGGTTCAGATTTATGTTCAACCAGATAAGGAAATGACAATCAAGCAATTCAAGAACTTCACTTCTGACCTTTTCTAATCCAATCTATGTTTTCTGTGAGCTACGAATGCAACATGGCCGTCGCGGATTGAGAAATTTTTTTGTTCAGCGGATAGCGGATAATGCAGATTGCAATGTCTTCACTTGAGTTAACAAATAATAGCTTCAGTTATTTCACATGTCCAAACAATAGAAGAGTAAGTAGCTTCAGTTGTTTCACGGGTCCAAACAATAGAAGATTACAAAACACAGCTCAAGACAGCACATTAACAATGAGACGATGTTTTTATTTTTTTCAACCTATTTCAGGTTCATACGTTACTACACAATTAGTAGAAAGGATTTTGATACCAGTATCAGTATCATGGACGAACAAAGTATTTGTTTTGGGCTAGAACCTAGAATGGTTTCTTTCAATTGTGTCATTTGTTGTTCATGTGTTCCAATGTTAGATCTGTAAGAGCCTTTAATTAAATACAATAAGAACTTTTAATTAAATACAAATGGGGGTCATGACACCGTCCGTGCAGACATCGCACATGCCACACTTGACTTGAATTAGGAAGTAAATGACGCTTTGATTATCACTCATTTGTTCTGTTCATTTCAAAAAGTTCTGTTGTTGTCATTTCCATAAATATGAATTTTTACGTGTATGTGTTTAAGAGACCGTGGCAACGCACGGACATTGTACTAGTTATGTCTAAAAACGTATAGATACATATAATAGAAAGTCACTTGACATGAGACGGAGGAGTATTACGGTAGAACGTAGTTACATTTGATTCGAACTCCATAATCTGATTCATTTCCACAGTTATGTGTTTGCCATCTTGATATCGTCGGTGAAAGTTTTTTACCGTCATTTTGTCATGGCTTGCGTCTAGCGCCCTGTGACTGATATCTCTGGCCTTGCTTTGTGTCTTGTCTCATTAAATCTTATATTTGACCCAGCTTGCGTGTGTTCGTATTGCCTCGTATCACACAGTTGTCGCTTCCATACATTTAAAGGTGGCTCCACTCATGCCTGGGCTAGAAAAGTGCTCACTCGTTCAACGTCCAAGCTAGTAAAAAGCTCGTTGAGGCCCATGTGCTGACGACCGAATTTCAAAGGCCCGTCTATCAAGGCCGTATGTAAAATAAACCTGTTCTAGGCCGAAAGTTGGCCCAAAATCTGCTACTAGTACATTTTTCTGCTGAATCATACTCCGTAGGCCGAAACTTTCGATTTTCCGAAGCAATCATTTGGACGAAGATCGACAAAATAAAGATTCCCATTAAAAAAGACAAAATAAAGCCATTTCGATTTTCCGAAGCAATCATTTTTCTTTCGAAGATTTTTTGTTACTTTTGTTTTCCTCAATTGTATCAATCTAGTGTACTTTCTTTTATGAAATAAAGTCAGATCGTTGTTCAAAAAAACAAAAAAAAACAAAATCAAGGCTCTAAGATGCATAAGCTACTCCCTCGTATCCATAAAAAATGTCGTCCAATTTATACTAAGTACAATTTTTGTATTAAGTGGGCGACACTTTTATGGATACGAGGGAGTACGTTGTTAGTCGGATAAGTATACCTATGGATAGAGAATAAAACTAAATTCGATGCTAAGCGAGATTAAAATCCGTTGGTAGACGAGGTGCCGACAGCGTGATATAACTGAATTTCTGCATCTTCAGTCTACAGTAGCTAGTCGCATTGTGAATACGTGCGTGCAATGGTAGGGATGTTTTGTATTCGTATACGAGTTAACTTGGTGTTTCTAAAAACATTAGACTTCTGATGACGCTCGATTGGACGATCCGTGCATTGACATCGGGAGGTAAATTCCGTAGCACGTGAAATTAGCTAAGCAACACAGTATAAGATATATCCGGAAAAAAAAACAGTAGTACGGAGTATAAGATTCAGCCTTTGGATGGTGTATATGGGACTGAAAATCCCCAATAGACTTTACATTCATTGACGGTTGCGGATATTTCCCGAGAGAAAAAAAAGTGACCCTGTCACCCTGATGATGTGCCGGAGCGCGGGACGCGGCCGGCCGGCCGCGATCCTAATCGTCGATCCATCTTGATTTGCTATAGGAAATGTAAGATTCGGGGTTTGGATAGTGTATGTGGGACTGAAGATCCCTAGATTTTAGATTTTGTTGTACCATCGAATCGGCTTAATAAAGATCGCCTTCGCTGCAAGGAAAAAAAAAAGATCGGGTGATTTTTTAAGGAAAAATCGGCAGGTGAGACATGACCATATCTGGACCCAAGTGACCGTGATTATTTTATATTTTTGACGGAAAGTGACCGTGATTATCTTTCCCGAAAGAAAAAGAAAAGTGACCCTATCTGCCGTCCGGCCGGAGCGGGCGATCCAAATCGCCGGTCGATCCGTGCATGCAGGAAGCGTAGGCCATGGATCGCCAGGGGCATGCATCATTAACTTGAGCCATTCTATAAGTGTCCGCTGTACGTGTGTTTGTGGGACGCGACAGGATCATTGCTGGCGGAGAACCGAGAACACTCCGGGCGTACGTCCCGTCGTCCTTGGGCGTCACGGTTTGGTGGCTCTTTACCAACCGAGCCGTACGTACCTGCATGATGCCTGCCTGACCGGCCAAGTCGTTCACTCCATCGATCGATCGATATATCCTCCGAATACTCGATGGCCACTAATTAAGCACAAAGTAGCTGAAATTTGTTATTTGTGCGCTGGTGAGTGGTGATCCTAAAAAAAGATCAGGCTGTTAAATTTTTTCCCTTTTCTTTTTTACATGATTGATTTCCTGCACGAGCTACAGGGGCATCCAGGTTGTACGTGTTGTGCATGATGGGGCCAGTCAGTGAGGGGGTTACTGAAGGAGCGGCTTAGGTCGCTCGCACAATCATTCCTCCTTTCTCCAAAAATCATTCACGCCCTCCATGCATGCAGAGTTAGCTAGCGAGTACTACTAGGTGAAGAGAAAGGCAGCAGCCATCAGCAGGGAGCGAGTACCAAACAAGCTAGAATTAAAGACACCTAGATATCTCCTTTTGATTTCCGAGGCGTTCTTTCTACTTTGAAGCGTATGCAATGTACACATATATAGGCTCTGTACGTACGTACGGCCACCATGGCCAGCAGCCCAGCAGATCCCAGATACTTTTGCCAGCCGATCGATCCGGTGGCGTGTGAATCCCGTATGCTACGAGGAGTGGTACTACGTTTTTCGCTCGGACGGATCCCTGCCGGTATCATGGCGATCCCCCGACAGCGTGTGGCCATCAGGGGCCTGCCGATCGGTCGGAACTTTGCAAAACGCCAGGCCGGCTGGAGCCATGTCTCAGTGACATGTACTACTCCTAGGAGTATGTGACAATGCACTTCAAATGTATCACATCGTTGTATTGTCGTAGCTAGTGTTTTTTCAGTTAAACTGCATTTTCTTTTCGCATTTGATGTGGACGAGGAGGGGTTGTAGATTTCATGGAACGAAAGGAGAGAGAGAGTGAGAGAGTGTGTAGATATTACCACTGGTCTACTCTGTGTGCCGTGTAGTTTCTTTCATCCCATAATGGACCCCCGGGCATGCATGCATTTGGTTTGAGTTGGACGACAATTTATCGTTGGTGAGGTACGTACGTACGCACGCACGCACACGGTATGTCAGAATGAACAGAACGGGCGCACATGTGCTGTAGGATGGGAGATAAGATGGAGGCCGCCGCCTAAAAAAACCAAATGCACACAACGCAGTCACTCCATCTCCTAGAAAAGAATAAAAACGCATGCATTCTCCAAGCGGAAATTGCGTAATACTCCGTACATTAGTTCATTTACCGGACCGTTTCTGCCTACATTGCAAGTTTGCAAGTGTTGTAGTCGGTACCAGTCATTTCCTCGATCGGTTCGGTGGTACCGTCGCGGAATTTCTGGGCCGCGCGCCTGCTAATTCACCAGGATCGGGTTTCCCTGTATGTAGGACTATGCAACGTCGTACAGCCGTACTACGGGGCCTTGCAGTTGCATGGCATGGCAGCAGCGCCAACGCGCTCCTCGTCTTATTTTGACTGACCGAGCGCGAGCAGTGCCAAATCCCTGTGCGTGCTGCGCCCGCGTCACGACCTCCCATTGCCATAACAGTCCTGGGCTGCATTCATGGCCATTTTTCTGCTGGAAAGGATTCCATTCCTTAAACTTGCCGAGCAAAATCGTTCTCAACCAAGGGATTCATGCTCCGTCTTCGCAACCTCGCTGTGCAAAGGCCGTCACCGCGTCGGCAAACCACATTAAACTGATCTTAATCTCACTGATCACACCTGTCATGCACGCGCGCCAGCATTGTCTCTACCTGACAATAATCCAACCATCTTTTACGTGCCCGCCGCTGTATACATCTGTACCAGCTCAGACACAGCCCATATACTGCCGCTGCTGCTCCTCAAAACAGTCGGGCACCAAGTACCAACGTGCATTAAGCGGAAGGAACAGCCACGCACAGTCGCACACACAGCCAAGTAAGTAAAAACGGGGCAGGCAGGAAACACGCGGCGAAGATCGCGGCACCCACAAACCAAACAAAACCCCCCAGCATCAAACCCAGCTCAGGCGCGTGCTGTTACGTGCAAAACCATAATTAAAACGCGGGCCGGGGAGGGGAGGGATGCAATTAACGGCGGACGCTGGATTAAACAAACGGCTTTGCCGGTCACAGCCAGGTCGGCCCCACCACCACCCCATCCCCATCCAGTCCTCCCCCCTCCGCGTTCCGTTCTCTGCTTCTATTCACCCTCCTCAATTATTGCCCCCTTCGGTTCTTTCTTCCTCTTCTCCCCCCTTCTCTTCCTCCTCCGCTCTCGTCCTTCCTCTCCATCTCTCCCTCCACTCCATCCCCTCTTCTGCTGCTGCCGGAATGGCCATGGCCTCGTGGGTGATGATTGTTTTGGCGGTGGCGGCGGGTTGCGGCGAGGCGGCGGCGGAGAAGGCGGGGCCGACGGCGGCGGCGGAGGCGGCGCACGAGGTGCTGCAGACGCACGGGCTGCCGCGGGGCCTGCTGCCGACGGGGATCTCGGCGTTCCGGCACGACGAGGCCACGGGGAAGTTCGAGGCGGCGCTGGAGGCGCCCTGCACGGCGCGGTCCGAGGTCGGGCTGCGGTACAACGCGACGGTTGCCGGGGAGATCACCTACGGCCGGATCGCCGCGCTCTCCGGGGTGGCCGCCAAGGACCTCTTCCTCTGGTTCGACGTCCGGAGCATCAGCGTCGACGTGCCGTCCTCGGGCGTCATCTACTTCGACGTCGGCGTCGTCTTCAAGCACTTCCCGCTCTCCTTCTTCGAGGCCCCGCCGCCCTGCACGCCCGACCCGCTCATCATCATACAACAGGTTCAGGTTCGGATCTCTCTCTGTTTCCCCCTGTCGGCAATCCATTACCGGAGTAGTATTACGTTAATTTGCAAACTACAAGTAGTATTAACTGTTTCTGAATTCGTCTTTTCATCTGGTGGCGTCGACAGAGGAGGGAAGACGGATTAGTGGACGGAGGCGCGGCGTTGCGAAAATAATGGGGCCGGATTTGATCGGGGTGTTCTCGTCCTCATCGTCGACAACGGAACCAGAAGCAGTTTTGAGACAAGTGATGGATCGGCCGGCGGCGGCCGGCTCTTGTGCAGATAGACAGAGTGGTCATTCATTCCTTTTGTTTGCTTGCTCCTACTACTAGCTAGTAAAACCATTCCTCGCCACCCTCATCTCAATCTGTTCTTCTTTGTTTGTCGTCGTTCTTGTCCGTGTCCGGTGCGGCCGAAAGCCGGAGCCACACGCACGGGCGGCAGGGGAGACCGGAAGCTTGCCGCCGATCCTGCTGCTTGCGCCTCCCCGTGGCCATATTTTTCGCTGGTAATGGATGGTGCGTGTACATGTCAAAAAAATCTGTGAGTGATGCGTCGCCATAATTAAATTAGTCTTTCTCGGGGGCTCGATCTGGATGGATCGAGTCGTATCGTATCTCTCTGGGTTCTCTACTCGAATCCAGCGTGATCTGCAGTCCAGATTTTCATTTTCGTTTCTTTGCTTCATCCTGTCCCCCCGTCCAATCCAACTGGCGAATTTACTTGTCATCGGCAACGCCTTGGCTCGCTGTAGTAATTTCTCTTCGTTTTGCCAGGGCCGCCTCTGCCATCCGAGCATTGGATCCAGTCCAGCGGGATCGAACGCTTCACTAGCTGCTCTGCTTGCCACTTCTGATTGAATATTGATCCCCTCTCGCATGTCTCTCCGAAAGCGGCTTCTCTTTGGGTCACTGGGACAGGCACACAGAACCACACCACCAATCTGTCAGTCTGTCAGTGTAGCGTGAGTAGCGTTGTTTGACCGGTGACTCGTTCTGCCACAAAAAGACGCCTTCTCGGGTTGCCAAATGTTACCCCAAAGCATCGTTCGACCAGATCCACTACCGGTAGTAGCCGCACTTTGGATCCTTGATCCTCGCGGGTTGCTATATGAAAAGGCCCTGGAGGCTGGAGCCATGTGGGCAAGGAAATAGTCCAATCGGCTCCCGTACGTGCTGGGATTTGTTAAATGGATCTGGTATGGCTGCTCCCACGAGCGGACCGTAGATGTTTTGGAATTATTATCGCCCTGGAAACGAAACCACCAGCTAGCCGGTAAACAGCTCGACGAGGGACGACGACGAAGACGTCTGGATCGACACTCCGGGAAATGGCAACCAATGCACATCGTTCTTCTTCCCCTGGAAGGGCGTATTTGTTGTAGTACTAGGATTTAGAAGTACTGTTTTATGGCTGTCACGCTCCAGCTGAAACTGCTCCGGGCTCCCTTTGGGTACATACCCTGATGACATGTGGGTCATCAGCTGGCTGCACTCCGAGGGGTGAGGACGTGCCACGGTGCCAGTGCACACAGTGGGTTGATGATCGATCCGTTGATGCCTTCCTTTGATGGCTGATGGGAAATGTGCGATTATTAGGGGGAAGCAGGCAGGGCAGGGGCATGTGCGCGCGGGAGCGAATGATGGGAAAGAGACAAGTGTATCAACTGCAGCGCTGCAGCTGCCGCTGCCGGGTTGGTGGTGCTGCAGTAGGTGGGGATCAAATCCGGTAAAAGAGGACGCACACCACCTGGGAGCTGTCAGCAGGAGCCGCCAGGCGCCGGGCTCGTTTGTCCCGAGAGGAGCCGCCGTCAGCCGGTGACGTGACGTCGAGCCGTTCTTCTTCTTCCTCGATCTCGGGGTTTGTTTTTCTTATCACCGGAGTTCTTGGGTTTGTTGGTTCTGGATAAGCGAATTAGGTGGCCGAGATAAGGGATAAAGGTTGTTGCAGGATTGGGCGCGTGCATGCATGCAGTTGTTGCAGGGGTTGAGTCTTGGACGAGTAAATCCGGCCGGCCGGCGCGTATATATGTGGTTAGAACTTTAGATGGGTGACATGTGGGGGTGGTGACGGACGTCGTCGGTGAACGTTGGACTTTTGTGGTGGTTCTGAACCACTGGTTTTAGTTCAGGTTTTTTTGTCAGAGTTGGTAACTTACGGATCAATGGAGTGCCGGGCGGTTGGCTGGCTTGTTCGGCTGGGTTGATCCTTGAATAATTTAGGGTGGTCTCTGTACTTGTAAGTTTTGTCGGTCTATGGAAAAAATAACCTACATGTGGGATGATATGGATGATTCCTTAATCAGAACACCCTGTGTTACGCGAGTCAAAGGAAACTCCGTATTTGTCACGGCATTTTTCGATGATGCACAGGAGTTGTGGATTTGACAAGTAGTGGGTTAGTTTACTTGGGTAGCAGTAATTTTTTAGAGTGAAGATCTTTGAAAATGAAGTGAACATCAATACAAAAATTCCAACTAAAAATGAATGGCATCATCAGATTTCTTGGAAGTCAACATGCCTAGCAACTTGGGTCATATCTTGACCTTGTCTCATTTTTGTGATGATAATAAAATGTAAAGAACCAAAGCATGAGTAGACTGGATTTTGACGAGTCACACATCAGGGGTGGACGTGAACCTTGCAATCATTGAATGCACCGTGGTCAGAAAACACACCTCCATGGCAAGTTGTCAAACAACTGTTCCATCGCGGAACGAACAAGAAAGAAGAGCAAAAGCACAAGCCATGTGATCACTAACTCCATAGAGTAGATAACTATACGGTCACTATGTGACCTTTAGTTTATATGTCCGACAAACCATACACAAATCTCATAAAAAACTATTGAAAGTTTTTTTTCCACGTTTGGTCTTTTTTCTTGTCGACTCACTAACATAGCATCTTTTGAAAGAATGTTTAATGTGGCATTTCAAAACCTACGATGTTAGTCCAACTTGTGCAAGCATTACATTATGCAATTTCATCGCTCGGTCGTGGAGAAATATCAAGATGTGAAGGATGAATTTAGAGAAGTTGACTTCAAATTATTATGATGAAACTTTTTAGTTTTATCGAGAATCTTCGTTGTCTTTGTTCGCTTTTATTGTATCGATCTATTGTACTTCATGTGAAGGATCAATAAAACCGAATTGTTGTTCTGTTTTTCTTTTAACTCAGCAAATGTTCATCCGTCCCCATGCTGAATTGGCTCAGGAAGACGAAGAGACCGGCAGAGACGAAAGGGATGAATCAAGTGGCTTTGCTTGTGGCGGCCTAGGTTCTTTTTGTCATGCAACTCCTGCCGGCTGGCCGGTCCCGAGGTTGCACACCAAGATCGTAGTCGAAGGAGTCGATCACACACACAATCACGAAGTACAGTAAAGTAGATGAACACCAGGGAGTAGAGAGAAACATGAGCTCTTTATTAATTTCTGATCTTAACAGTACGTACAAGGGGTAATCTCTTCTCTTTTATATAAACTAGATGGCCCAACTGGGTCAAAGGGATAAGGCTCAAAACTTAACGTTAGTAGGGGAACGATTCCTCAGGGGGTGGAGGGGGACGCACGCTTCGGTGGCCCTCCCACCCCAACGATCGGTTCCCCAACACTCCCCCTTGGGCTGATACCCGCATACCATATGCCTCAAAAACTCCGAAAAAACCCAATGGGAAAAACACATGGAGAAAGAACGCATATGATACGTTGGTATGTTGCACAGATTGCCTCGTTAAAACCTCATGCGAGAAACACAAGAAAACTCGCTGAGGGAAAAAGAGTACAACCTACTCAATCTCCAAGATGAATACTTGATCGCCATGATCAAGATTTATCGATGAGTATGTGAAGTATCTCCTCCTGAACCTTGCATCTCCCTAAGTCTCAACATACCGATTCCACGCACACACCTCTCAAAGGTGGATGCCGGTAGTGACTTGGTGAACAAATCAGCAAGATTTTCACACGACTTAGTATGCAAGACATTTACCTCGTTCATCTTTTGCAACTCATGTGCATAAAAAAACTTAGGATTTATATGCTTGGTGAGATTACTCTTCACATAACCCGTTTGTACTTGTGCAACACAAGCTGCATTATCTTCATAGATAATGGTGGGGGTCTGGACGGTGTTCAGCCCACAGGTCTGCTGAATGTGACGAACCATCCGTCGAAGCCATACACACTCACGTGATGCTTCCGAGTGGTTCGTCGAAGTCGATACAAGACTTTGCTTTGACGATTTCCATGAAACAGCAGTTCCACCACATAGAAAAACATATCCAGTCTGAGACTTGGATGTATGCGGGTCCGACAAAAACCCAGCATCAGCATAGCCTATCAAAGATAGGTCTTCATTCCTTTTATAAAATAGCCCATGATCTTTGGTCCCTTGCAGGTACCGAAAAACATCCTTAACACCTTTCCAATGCCTTTTGGTAGGTTCAGAGCTGTACCTAGCCAGCAAATTGACGGTGAACGCAATGTTCGGCCGTGTACAATTCGTGAGGTACATGAGTCAATAGCACTCAGGTAAGGAAATTCTGAACCCATAACTTCCTCCCCCTCTTCTTTCAGCCTGAAAGGGTCCTTGTCTTGTTGTAATGACCGCCCAATCATGGGAGTATTTGAAGGATATGCCTTGTCAAATCCAAATCTTTCCAACACCTTTTGAGTGTAGGTAGACTGGTGCACTAGAATCCCATCATGGGAATGTTCCAGTTGCAAACCTAGACAGAACTTGGTTTTACCCAAATCCTTCATCTCAAATTCTGACTTCAAGTAGAAACTTGCTTCCTCAATATCTTCAGGTGTACCGATGATATTCAAATCATCTACGTATACCGAGATTATACAGAATCCATCTTGGGATCGCCGTATAAATACACATGGGCAATCTTCATTGCTCGTGTAGCCCTTTTCATGTAGAAAATCGCTTAGGCGATTATACCACATTCAACCCGACTGTTTAAGTCTGTACAATGACTTCTTGAGTTGAACACTGTATAGACCTCTGTTTGCTCTGTCTTTGTTCGGAACTGGGAGACCATCAGGTATCCTCATATAAATGTCCGAATCCAAGTTACCATACAGGTAGGCAGTAACAACATCCATCAATTTCATTTTTAAGTCCATATTGACTGCCATTGAGATCAAATATCTAAAGGTAATTCCATCCATGACCGGGGAGTAGGTTTCCTCATAATCGACCCCAGGTCGTAGAGTAAACCCCTGAGCAACTAGCCTTGCTTTGTACCGTACTACCTCATTATTTTCATTTCTCTTGCGGACAAATACCCACTTATAGCCGCCGGTCCGTATGTGGGGAGTGGTTCAACACACAGGTCCAAAAGCCTCTCTTTTGTGCAGAGATAATAATTCGGTAGCTATTGCCTTCTGCCAATCTTTCCAATCCGACCTCTTCTTACAATCAGCGAGCGAGTTAGGCTCGGGGTCAAGATCGATGATTGCGGCAATTTTCTTAGCAAAGTTTATGTCGACATTAGCAGTCGCTCGGTTTATTGATTCTCCCGTGTTAACATAATCTATGGCTATTTCGTCAAGGGGCGCATCATGCGCATCCTCTGTCTCCACAGGATTTCCCATTCCCCGCTGGGTGCTTCCACTGTTGGAAGGTTAAAGTCCGGAATTCCTTGCGCTGGAGATTCCGTACTTGTGCCAGGTCTCAATTGGCTCCCCTCACTCTCTCGAGGCTTTTTAGTAACCGAGTGTGATAAATCTCCCTTGTCCTTTTTCGTCGGGCATCCCCGAGTACTTGGGATTTGAGGAACCGGGTTTCTCATCCTTTTAGGCCTTTGGACTCGAGCGGGTAGACCCACAGGATCCTTGGGTATCTCTACCCTTTCCGGTACATTGCGTGCAGACACATGTGATTTTGTCACACTTCTCAAGTCACTAAAGTGATCAGGCAGTTTATTCGCTAAAGCATGCAAATCTATTATCTTTTGGACTTCTCTATGTGTCTCACTTGTGCGCGGGTCATTTGCGTGGATTCCCGTGGCTTGCCACGTCAATTCTCGACTTTTCTCATCAAGAGGTTGATTTCCTCCCCCTAAAGTCGGGAAGAGATCCTCGTCAAAAATGCAGTCAGCAAAGCGGGCCGTATGACAGTCTCCTGTCATGGGGTCCAGATAGCTAATTATGGACACAGTCTCATAACCAACGTATATCCCCGACTTACGGAGCGGTCCCATTGCTGATCGCTGAGGGGGTGGTATCGGTACATATACCTGGCAACCAAACCTACGAAGGTGGGAAATTTTCGGTGCCGACCCTTGCGCTAGTTGGACAGGTGAATGGATGTTGTAGGCCGTGGGTCTATAGTTGATGAGATTTGCGGTGTGCAACACTTCATGCCCCCAACACGTGGTTGGTAAATTACAACCCCGAAGGAGTGGTCTGGCAATGAATTTAATCCTCTTAATCAATGCCTCCGCTAGTCCATTTTGCGTATGGACATGCGGTACAGACTGCTCAACCTTAATGCCAAGTGCCATATAATAATCATCGAACGCTTTTGAAGAAAATTCTCCAGTGTTGTCCATTCGAATAGACTTTATATGATGATCTGGGAAATTATTCCTCATTTTTATGATTTGCGACATCAACTTGGCAAAGGCATGGTTCCGTGTAGACAACAAGTTGACACAGGACCATTTAGATGAAGCGTCTATGAGCACCATGAAGTATCGAAACGGCCCCGAAAGGGGCTAAATCGGACCACATATATCCCCTTGGATGCATTCCAAAAACGCAGGGATTTCATCCCTCACTTTCAATGGTGATGGTCAAAGGATTAATTTCCCCGTCGCGCATGCCGAGCACACGAAATCATCATGATTCGGGAAATTTTTAACATTCACCCCATGCCCATTTGAGTTGTTAATTATATTTCTCATCATTCTAATACCCGGGTGGCCTAATCTATCATGCCATAAGCAAAATACTCCAGAACTTCTAAATATAGTCTTTAAGGTAGTGTACATGGACGGCGCTACAATCTTAGTGTAGTAAAGCCCCGTGTCGAATGAAGGGAATTTTTCAACAACATGCTTACCATGGGCATCACGCTTTGTGATAAGCAGACACTCTTTGCCATTATCATCACATGGAGGCCGTTTGCACGGATGTCCTTAAAACTCAAGAGAGTTCAAGTTTACTCTGAGTACAATAATTTTTCCTCAATGAGCAAAGTTGTTCACATGGGTAGTATGATAGTAGCTCGTCCAGAGCCTACTATTTTTGACTCGCCCCCTGCGATAGTCATGATACTTCCCGGAGTCTTTTTAATGGACTCGAAATAACGAGTTTCTCTCAAGATGGTGTTTGTGGTACAACTATTCACAAGGCACGTTTCCTCCATTCGATCGCCACGTGTTCTAAAATATAGCATCTAATTAATTAATGAAGCGAGGAAGTAGCAACATAATTAAATAAATGCATTACATATTTCAGAACATAACAAGCCATCAATGAAGGAATTAATGGATGAACTCACAAATCATCCAAGCGTTGAAAGAACAATGTTTCGCTTGCTCAGAGCATATACAACCACCTCAGGTGATTTTATATCATAGAATCATCAAAATCAATTGACAAATGAATCATTAAGGGGCCAAATGCACTTGACGATGGTGTTCTCATCCTCCGCATATGTCACAGTTCGGCATGGTCTCATCCCATTATCAGCTATCACGGTAGCGATAGTCCGGAGAGACGTGTGTGAAAGCACACATAGCACAAACTCAACGGGGGTTGGCCAAGATTAAAGAATCAGTTAGTGCTTTCATTTTGCGCCTCCCCCTCTGAGTTATAGCGAGGTAAAACCTCGCACTATTACATAGCCTGAAAATACTTATGACATGCGAGGATGAACAACACATGTGCAACCAGGACCATCTGGTAAAGCATAACACTTTCCCAACATGTACGTACTTGTCCAAAAGTACAGAGGGATGGTGCAATGCCTAAATGTTCTCCTCGCAGGGTGGTGGCGGTAGTCAACAAGACACCAAGCCGATCAACCTCCTCAAAAGCTACGAAGCTCCGAGAACAAATCCACATCCAAAAATCAAGTCCAACCATTTTTGGTCGGCTCCTCGAACTGCAGGTTCGTGATTCATATCATTAATGCGAATTTTTACGAGATTTCAACATATAATCTCGAGGTAACCTCATGTAACCCATCACATAAATGTGATAAAATGATATAGTCGTTCATAACAACGTTCAATATTTAAAACATGCGATTTCATGTCTTACTTAACGATTAAAAGCAATAAAGCATATTTACAATTAATCAACAACGGTAAAACATGGTAATACAAGCATGTGTATAGAGATGGCAAGATAAACGTTTCCTAAACGTGAAAATTAGCCCCAAAAACACATTCCTGAAGTCATTTTGAGCATAAATGTGCAGTTTCAGCAAAAACTGACACTTCTAGGGACTTACGCGCAAAAACGCAGCACATCAAACATTTTTGCGTAATTACGGTAAAATCCAAGGGCTAAAACGCAAAATTCCTGGCCCAAAATGCATTTCGGGTTGCCAGCCCATTTCCCCCTCTCTTTTTTCAGCCCAGAAGCCGGCTTGCCGGCCCATCCCTCGCGGCCCAGTGGGGCCCGCCGCGCCAGCCCCTAGGGTTTCCCCTCTGGGCGGCGGCTGTTGGCGGCAGGGGCAGCAGGCGGCGGCGGCGCCCACGCGCACTGCAAGGCGACGCCCCTCGCAGCAGGCGACCGCGGCTGCCCGCGCGCGCCGCGCCTGGGACCACGGCAGCCAGGGGCGGCCGGCGGCGGCGGCACCCTCGCGCCCTGCAGGGGACAGCGGCGGCACCCGCGGCGCGCACAAGACGATGGCGTGCGCGCACGCGGCGGCGGCCTGCCCTACAGCGGCGGTGCGCGCTCATGCGTCCAGGGCGGCTCGCTGGCACGGCAGCGATGTCAGCGGCAGCCCGTGCCCGCGCGCTCCTGAGGTGGCGGCGGCACGACAGTGGCTTGGGGTGGCTCGCGGCTTGAAGCCTGCGGTGGCTGGCGGTGAAGCACGGGAGTGCGACACCGTCTCCCCATGGTGAGGGTCAACAAGTCCCTCGTGCAACGACGATGATCGGCATTGGCCGGCGACTTGGTCGGCAACATCTCGCGAGGAAAATCCATACCGTGGGTAGAAATATCCGAAAAATAATCTAATCGCAAAAACGAAATCGTAACACAAAGAGGAATCCATTTTTGTAATAAAATTTCGGATCCAATACCTCCGTGATTTATGTCGAGAGCCTACTTGGAGGAGGATGGATGAAGGCTCGGGGCAGAGGCTCGTGCTGATAACGTGTTGTGCAACTCCTGCCAGCTGGCCGGTCCCGAGATTGCACACCAAGATCGTAGTTGAAGTAGTCGATCACACACACAATCACGAAGCACGGTAAAGTAGATGAACACCTGGGAGCAGAAAGAAACATGAGCTCATTATTAATTTCTGATCTCAACAGTATGTACAAGGGGTAGACAAGATGGCCCAACTGGGTCAAAAGGATAAGGCCCAAAACTTAAAGTTAGTGGGGAACGATTCCTCAGAGGGTGGAGGGGGGCGCACGCTTCGGTGGACCTCCCACCCCAACGATCGGTTCCCAAACACTTTTTAGGCGAGCGGTAGATTACTTTGAAAAAAAAGAAAAAAAAGTGCCAGCCCATTTTTGGATAAGTTTGATTCGCTACTTCGGCCACAAAACTCAGCCCAGTGTGCTAACAAAGCCCAACCTGGAGGCTGGAGGGAATAAAGTTGACTCGAACAATTCGGCACCGTAGTTCTTTCAACATGGCGGCCCAAGCAAACCGCGACGCGCGCCTCGACCACCTCTCCCGCGTCCTCGCCTCCGACCATCCGCCCCCGCCGGCGGCCGCGGTCCACGGGCACCTCATCCGCGCGCACGCCGAGGCCCCTCCCCCGGTCATCCGCTCTCTCCTCAACCACGCCATCCGCCGCCTCTCGAAGCGACGCCCCCACGCCGCGCTCCGCCTGCTCCTCCTCATGCCGCGCCTGCCGGTCTCCCCCGACCACTTCTCCCTCCCGTTCGCGCTCAACGCCGCCGCGTCCCTAGGCCTCTTCCGGTTCGGCGCGTCCCTGCACGCGCTCGCGTTCCGCCTCGCTCTCGTCCCCGCCCGCCTCCCCGTCGCCAACGCCCTCGTCGACCTCTACGCCAAGTGCGACGCCCTCCCCGCGGCGCACGCCGCGCTCGCCAGCATCCCGGCGCCTGACGCCGTCTCCTTCAACTCTCTCCTCTGCGCGCATGCCCGCCTCGCCTCTGTGCCCGCCGCGGAGTCCCTCTTCACCTCCATGCCCTCCAGAACCCAGGTCTCCTGGAACGCCATGGTGGTCGTCTACGTCAATGCCGGTGACTTCGCTTCTGCTCGCCTCGTGTTCGATGAAATGCCTACCAGGGATTCGTCGTCTTGGTCGGTGTTGATTGTTGGATACTGCAAGCGCGGGTCCATGCAGAGTGCGCGAGAGCTGTTTGATAAAATGCCCGGGAAGAATCTTGTGACGTGGACGGCGATGATAAACGGGTATGCTCAGTGTGGGCGGCCCAAGGAGTCGATTTCATTGTTTAGGGAACTGGAGGCTGTTGGGATTGAGCCAGATGCAGCCACCATGGTCGGAGTTATCTCTTCTGCTTCGCAGATAGGCAGCACGGCGTTAGCTGGGTGGGTTGGAAATTACGTCGACAGGAAGAGGATTGAAAGGAACGAGAAGGTGCTCACAGCACTGGTAGATATGCATGCCAAATGTGGGAATGTTGAGCAGGCTCTCAATTGTTTTAGGGAGATTGAACAGCCTGATGCATACCCTTACACTGCACTAATTAGTGGGCTGGCGACTCATGGGCATTCGACGCTGGCACTTCAAGTGTTTGAAAGGATGCGAGCTCAGGCAGTCAGACCTGATCCAATCACTTTTGTGGGTGTGCTCACTGCGTGCAGCCATGCAGGACTTGTTGACATGGGGTTGGACTACTGGGAAGCAATGGTGCAGGATTATGGGATGGACCGTCGGGCAGATCACTATGCATGTGTTGTTGATATGCTTGGTCGTGCAGGAAGGATTGTGGAGGCTTTTGATATGGTTCAAACAATGCCAATGGGGCCCCATCCAGGTGCTCTTGGTGCTCTGCTGAGTGCGTGCAAAACACACGACAATGTCGAGATTGCAGAAATTGTTGCAAATAAGCTTTTTGAGTTGGAACCTCGAAATACTGGGAACTATATACTGTTGTCGAACATATATGCTGGGAAAGAACAGTGGGAGGAGGCAGAAAGAATTAGGTCGCTTATGAGAACAAAATTGCCCTTCAAACAGCCAGGGTCTACTTGGGTTGAGGATCGACAGAGGGAGCGTGGCAAAATTTCTTTGTGAGGAGCTGAAAAGCAACATAAACATCTATCTTTGCTAGAACTCTTGTGCTACCCAGGCATAACACGGGGCTAATTGAACTGCCACAAATGCAGCTTTGGATCAGAATGAAATCAAGGTACCTTGACTTCTTCACGGCTCACTTTATATCTGGAACTCACCGTGTAAATTATTTTGATTTGGTGGGTATTCATCGAGTTTCTTTCCATAGTAAGTTTGTAATCTCCAATGGAACTGATAGCATTGCAATTTAACCTCTTCATTCTAGATAAGTGTTTTGGTAAGATATTTAAATTTAAGGTGGTATAGTAGGGAAGGAAGTAACTAAAGCAATTGAACCCCGCATCTTAGTGCACAACTGCAAGGATGCAGCTAGAGATTTTTTTTATATAGTATTTGTTTTGCAAAAACATCCCCAATATGCGAAACCAGGTCATTTGCAAATTCGTGGATTGGAAAGCAACAATATTCTCATGAAGATTGAAATGGTTATTTACATTATCCAGTCCTCTTGGATGGGTGTATATAGTCAAGAACGACTGGTAAATCATCATAAGCAGAAGAACTATAACAACTGTTTTTCTCCATGGTGGTTGTCCACTTCCACAAAAGATCATTCATCCCATAGTGTACACTAGTGATAGCTTGCTAATTGCTGCATTTTTTCAGGGTGTTGCTCAGCTTGACTTCACTTCCTCAATCGCACGGGCTAATTCATCAATTTTGGCACCAGTGACCTCCTTGGCCACCTTTCCATCCTTGAAAATCTTGAATGTTGGAACAACCCTTATGCCAAGCTCCTTCGCAAGAGGCTGCAAGTAACAAGCACTAAGAAGCTTACCAAAGATCTATTTAAACATAATACAAGACACACAAGAGACAGCAAGATAGTTCCAGTATCTAGCATACCCTGTTGTCTTGATTGCAATCGAGCTTGAGGAACAGAACATCATGGTCCTTCTCAGACATTTCCTGGAATTTTGGTGCCATAATTTTGCAAGGGCCGCACCTGCAAAGGAGGTTATTGCGTCACTGTGCTGTGGGATGACATCTGTTCTATAAGATTATTCACTCTCCTCTAATCTAACCTAGCTTGCATGACAGGATGATGTGAGAGCTACTCTAGTTCATCAATGAAGAGGAGCTGAAATACAGAAACTAATGGAGTTTGCCCCGTACCATTGGGTGTACATGTCGAGGACGACGAGCTTGGGTGGTGCTGCCTTGACAATTGGCCAGAAAGTGTCCTTGCACACCTCGGTGACCTGTCCGGTCACGGCCACCGCATCAGCTCCCGTCGTGGCCGTTTCCACCTCCTCACCCGTGGCTGTTTCCAAGCTGCCTGACTTCACCGGGGTCACTCCTCCCCTCCCGTCAGAGCCGGACATCACCATCAGGCTCCTCTTCTGAGAAGCTGTGGCGCAGGCCAGGAAGCGACCGCAGGCAGCGGGGCGGCATGAGGAGATGGCCGGCGAGGAGGCTGCCGGCCCGTGAGGTGAGGAAACGGAGACGCGCAACGCCATTTGGATGGCTGGTGGAGTTTTGGAAGGTAATGCTGCCCTAACGGGTGGTGTGTGTTGGTGGCACAGACCGATGTTTTTCTTCAGCAGCAGCACCAGCAGCGGATGAGTGGGTGAGCTTGAAGGGAAATCCTGGTTGGCTTTGGTGGTATTTATCGGCTATCGGGCAGAGATGGCTTCTTGTGAGAAATGACATGGCTACCTCCTGCAGTTTGTTCAGTTTTGTGGTGATTGCTGCCTCCCGTACGTTTATGTCGTGAGGGCATTTTGGGTAGACACAAGATCTGATCGTGTGGTGACATGCAAATGCTGGGTAGATTCCATGAGTTTGTGTGTGACACTTGTATACGACGCTTGAGCCAGCGACTAGTGAGCTACGGACTGTATGAGCCCACAGGTCGTCGCCAGACGTGTGTCATGTACTCGTGTGCCAGTACTGTTACTCTTCAATAAGACCTTGCGGTATCACGGTGAATATGACATGGAATCAGCATCTTTAGATGACTTTCCTTCCATTTTTTTTTTTGAAATGAACAAAAAATTACTGCATCTATTAGGAGTTGAAGCCATGTTCTGGGGAGAAAATTACTGCCACAGCCTTCAAGCACGTTCATGATGCCGTGAATTCGTCTGCCCTTTTTCAGTGAACAAAAGATCAACATCTGGGGAGAAAATCAGTACCACATGAGAAGCAGTCGACTACTCCGTACTTCTGCGGACAAAAAATTTGTACTTCTGCGGATATTATCGGGAAACGCCAGAGATCCTGGTTAGCTGGCTAGCAAGTGTGGTCGGGTGAGCGAGAAGGTGATGCTCCGTTTGCGTCAGCTGGTGCAAAGTCTTCAGCTGTGCGTGATCCTGCCCACTGAAATCACAAATACCAGGCGTTCTCGATGGTCTCCGAACCTGACACAGGGAGGGGATCTGAAGCAGCATGCACCAATTGACCAATGCACCATGCAGTACATTCATCTTTCTTTCTTTCTCTGGCACAAGATCAACTGCCAATCTACTACTCCCTCTGTTCCTCTTTATCATATGTTCTAACTTTGTCCTAAGTTTAAAGTTTGACCAAATTTATAAAAAATTCTACCAACATCTATAACTCTAAATTAGTTTGTACTAAATCCGTCAGCATACATATTTGAAATTATAAATACTGGACTTATTAAGACAAAAATTATGACATCCTATAGAGAAAACGGAGTACTAGTCGTTGTTGTTGACAAGTGACACCACGAAATGATGAATGCTAGATAATGCACGTACTGACCATTCAAGCACATTTTTGGGTCTCAAAACTCATGGCTGTCTGCCAGATGACAGAGCATCATCTGACTGGGCATGCCTGTGATATGATTTCTGTTAGACATAGATACATGCGCATGTGTGTACATGCACACAAGCTCGTTCTGAGAATTGGTCAGGGCAAGAGGGTTCCAGATCTGAGCTGGAGCGAACTTGTACAGTCATATAGTCAATTTCAGGAACTGTACAATGAAGTAGAGGACGGCCAGGAAGAGCGCGATCTGATACACGTCTTGGTTCAAATCATCCGGCCTGGTGAAGAACTGCATCATGCGCCGACGCCCAAGAAGTTGTCAGTTAACCGGTAAAACAAAACCGAACTTTACCACTGATCTAATCAATGTGCAATGTGCAAAAGACTATTGTACCTTTGTAGGATCCCCCGAGGGGTCCGGATAAACCTCCAAATTCTGATCTTTGTTCTCTGACAGCCGAGACGCCAAGTCCTTGGCAGCTTCAACTGTATCCTTGCCGGCCTCGACAGTGGAGTAAACCCTCCTGGACAGCCAGAAGTAGGCCTGGGCAGGAGGGGACGAGCCGGAGAGGTCCCACGATTCGACGTGTTCGAGCACTTGGCCACTGATCTGGTTCAAGACAAACTGTGAATCGACGCGGATGATGAGCTCTCCGCTGATGGCCGAGAAGATTTGGTTACTGGGTTTCCCCCTCAGCGTCCATTTAATGGTCAATGTGCTTGTCGACTGCATTGACATTTCCTGGACTGTCTGACGCAGTAACAAGAGTGGTGATTACAATAGCATCATGCTTGAAACAGGTAAACCAGAATGATATGCAAACTTTGGTTTAGATGATGTAAAATTTAAAGATGTAACGCTCATGAAATTTGAGGTAACAATTTTTGTGTTAACATGGATAAACTGAAAAACTGTGGGGTGTGAACATATGTAGCTGAAATAAGCACATCCAGGTCGACCAATCCATACCACCGTAGGGTTTTCCAGAGCCTCGGTGATCCACAACGGCCTCTTGTATTTCTCACGCCCAACAAATGACCGGAGCGGGTCCTGAAAGAAGACAACACGGTGTCACTCTGATGATATGATACGTGTGTCACTCGAACTGTGCAATTGGAGGCACATCTGAAAATCTAGTCATCTGTAAAACCCAGCTAGCCCAAGAGGGAAAGAGAGTAGAGAGTTTGAGGAGCTGGCAGGAAACCCGCTGTCAGTGCCCACAATCGGCACACAACTAGGGGACGAGAACCTCAGAACCTGCCAGTACTTAGCAGTTTAGGCTTCTGAAAAAATGAGTCATGCATGGTTCTTAAAAAAAATTGAGGCATGGCCAAGAGAACCACCGCACCATGATTTCCATGGGGGTCAAGCTATGTTACGTACTTATGGCGGCATGTTTGGGCAACTGAGGAAATTTTCGCAGAAATTTTAATTGAAACAGTTCAGTTCCGAAGGGAATCTAAAATTCCGAAGTCTACGTGTTCCGAACAACACCATAACATTCATTGAGTATATACTCCAAGTTACAAGTGGTGTTTTTGCAAAACCACAGGAAGGTCATTGTTTATATAGGATCTTAATATCTTATGACCTTAAGCACTGCACTTTTACGTACTCACTCCGATCCATATTACTTGTCTCAAATTTGTCCAAATATAGACGTATCTACTATGCTAACTGATGATCAGACAAGTAGAATCGATCAACTGATAGGGAGCTGCATCTACGCACCTTGTATTTGACGGCGACCGCGTAGCAGCTGAGGGCGCGGTTGCCTTCTCGGATCTCCAGGATGTCCCGCACGATCTGCCTGGCCGTGGACTCCACGTAGGGGCTGCTTATGCACTCGAAATCGTCGCAGAGCTCCCCGAAGTCCATGCCGTCGATCAGCCTGTCCGCCTCCGACCTCTCGTCGCCGCTGGCCCCGGCCGCCGTCTCAACCTCCTTGGAGTCATCCACGACTGCCCGCGTGATGAACTCACACATCGTCAGAAGCTGCCGTATCGGAAATTCGAAATAGGAAGACGAGGTCTCAGGGTCTCACCGTGCAAGGGGGCGAGGCGGAGGCGGCGGGGAGCATCGGGTGTCCGGTGGAAACCGGGTACTGTTCGTCGGAGGAGGGTGGAGGAAGGGGATGGCGAGTGGGAGCAGGAGCAAGAGAGAGCGGCGGCGGTGGTGGCCATTGGTGGTCCATGGGGCGGTCATCGTGGCGGGACGTGAAGGGCTTGCGGGTGCGGATAAGGCCCCGGCGCTCCAGGGCCTCTCGTTCCGTCCTGTCTCCTGTGGCCTCCCTCGCCGGGACGCAGCTTCGCCTGGCCCACAATTAATTTCCCCTCCCTTTTTCGAAACGCATAATTTCCTTTCCCTCTTTGCATTTTTCTTTGTGTTTTTGAAATGTATTCGGTTTGGAAGTCGCAAGTGGAGTATAATTTCACATTCAAGCCATGACTTAAATCCAAGCCTCCAAGACACGTTGCAGTGTACTCCCTCCTCCATTTCTAAATACTTGTCGTGGTTTTAGTGCAAATTGACAAGTTTTTAGGAACGGAGTAAGTAGATGTTAATAGATTTTTCTACGGTCTTGACTTTGTTGTGACAAAGGTAGAACATCTTATATTTCGAAACATAGGGTGTAATATTTAAAAAGAGATCCATCGATACAATACATGTCGGCATCTGTATTTCCTTGCAGAAAAGAATATACATTTTAACCTTAAAAACAGAATATACACAGAAGGAGACTAGAAGTAAATGCCAGGCCTTCTAGTGAAAAAACAATTTTTAGTCTTGCGGGTAATCATATACGGTATGATGATATAACAGCGAGTCGTCCTCCTTGTAGTGAAGGAGGTAGTAGCATTGCTTGCAGAAATAACAAGGATTACTTGGAGCCCATTTATCGTCCACTGTCATCTTCGTTGCAACGTAGATTTGGCACACCGAACACTTCTGGAGACGCCTCTGCAACTGGAATGTCAGGAGCGGGTATTCCGCTTGGTTCTGCGTGTCTTCTGGGTGGATCAACCTCATGTCTCTAATCACAAACATGTGCTTGCAGTTCCCCTGAAAATGCCATTAGAACAATGAACATTTATTCACACACAAGGCAACAAATATATCAGAAGAATGGAGGGAATTATGGAGTAGACATAAAGAGAATAAGGTGAGAGAACCTGGTGGCAGTAGAGGTACCCAGCACCAAGCTGGAATTGCAGGTCTGAAAAGCGTGTCCTTTGCATTTTTGCAGATTTAAACTCGGGCACATTTGAAATATTCAAACCCCTCAGCAAGTTCTTTTGATGTCTCTTCAACACGCCAGAGGTTATGGCATCCCACTTCTCTGCCACCTCATCACTGGAATTGTTAAGCCAGTCAAGTATAGGCTTGCTGTAATCAACAGCAGAACAATGTCTCGTGTCATTGTAGAACGTGTCCTGATAAAAGAAATCAGAGATTAGCAAAACTTCAAGACTTCTGGAAGAACGCGTCATGGATTTACAAAAATAGAAAGAAAAAAAGCATACCTCAATAAGAAAATAGCCAGAACGATCATGTTGCTTGTTCACCTCCATCAACTTATTAGTTAAACAGTACAGATTGTCCTTTAGATCTGTAAGGAACTGACTTCCCAACACAAGAAATTCCTGGCTCTGCAAGACAAAGAGATAACCAAAAAGCTTAATCCACACACATTTCACTTTAAAAACAAGCATGTTTAACTAAAGTTCAACATATTACTTTCACAGAGCTATGTCTCTTCTCATAAAATTCAACACAAAGAATTACTTCTGGATAGACTATAGATCTGTGTTCCCCAGATCTCAAAGCTTTGTTCTGAAAACAGAAAATGTTGTTAAGAGTAGTAAAATTCTGAAGACCAAAGAAGAGCTTGTGGAGAGAAGTGTCGCAAATGGAATAAACCATAAGTTTCAATGCAAACCTTCCAAGCGGCACTCATGTATGTAAGAGATTTTGCCATATCAGTTTTCTCGGCTAATGCCTTCGGACCTTTGGACATCACAGAATCACCACTGCATTCAAAGAATAATACGATTTTATAAAAGGTTATGCTTAGCAAAACAACAGAACAAGCTAAAAGGTTATGATTAGGAAAAGAACAGAAAAAACAAAACCATATGGTCTTAACTGTACAACATACTGATAATCATGTATAGTTTGTACTTTGTACTTAGATTTTCTAAAGGGAGCTAGGCCCATTCTACCAAAAAAGACCAGGGCAAGCTTCAATGTTCTTAATAGTTTCAGCCCCCCTCAAAAAAAAAGTTTCAGGCTGTCAGCCAGAAAGATCTTCCATAAAAACATGAACTAGCCTGGCCGGATCCAGCTGATAATTGAAGTGCAGATATTATAGATGCCAAAATGTTAAGGTAGTATCAAGTTAATACTGATCTAACATTGCACACACAGAATTACGGTGATGGCTTCAATAATAGCATCCCACCGATATCGGATAAAAATCAATATAAATAAATTATAAAGGTACGGCATAAAGTATGGACGCCTAAATAAAGATAAACAAGTTGTAACTGTGTTACCTGAATGAGTGCAACCTCGCTGCATATTTGTCTTCTTCTTGCTTAACCTTGATTTCTGCCATCTTCTCTGCTTTAGTAAGATATCTCCCCTAATTATGGTCATACCATGAAAATAAATATGATACAAAACCACGATCAGAATTTGTAGACACTAAAAGTGGATGCACTTCAATGATGAGAGAAATCACAGGTTACCACTTAGGCCCTGTTCGTTTGCAAGATTCCCTGCAGGGATTGAGAGGGATTTGAGGGAAGTTAAACTAAACTTGCATCGTTCCCCGTTGATCCCTGCCGGGGTGGGCACAACTGAACTGGCCCTTAGTAGTACTTACTAGATTCAGAAAATGTCTTACTATAAGATACAGGTATCACTGAAAAATAGGCCTAACACGTATTAAAGCCTAATTCTACAAGATATTTGCAGATATTCCATCTATTCAAATATAACTGGTACATGTTAAAGGCAAACACTGTTGCAATAACAATAAAACTGAAAAATTTCCAACTATCACAAACTAGTTTTAAACATACCAACTAGCAGCACCTGCAAAGCTCCTTTTTCTTAACCTGCTGACGGTATTATCCAAATAGCCTAACCCTACATGTCTCAGTTCTTAGTCCGAAACAACAATTTTAGATGAATATAACCAAACTGAATTGATACAACAAATGCACAGGGGAGCTACACTACTGCACAACACAAAATTCATCAAAAACTGCATTCAGAGAAGCACAAAGGCAACAAATGGAGTGACAAACATACCTGTAAAATATGTGCTCGAACTTCCCGGTCAAAATGCCTGCCTCTCTTTTTGCCCTTTCTGCATTTTGTTTGCCCATCTGTGCCTTCTGGGTCATGTGGAACAACTACCATATCCTCCCTTGGTGGCACAGGTGTTTCACTTTCAATTGATGAATTTGAAGTGGTGGTTCCATTTTCACCCTTGCTCCCTTGTGATTCAAATGGTACAATTGCCTCAGCAGGTGATCTAGCTGTCTCTCTTTCAGCTGTTGAATCTGAGACGGGAAGACTGTTTTTTGCCTTCTTGGCTCTGGTTTTTTTCTTTCCACCTCTTGTTTTTCTATTGCTACCTTGCGGTTCAGGCAGTTCAATTGCCATATCCTCGATGGCTGATCCAGAACTCTGTCTTACAACTGATGCCCTTGAGGGGGAAATCCCATTTACAGGAGTGGAATTCACTGAGATTCTACATGTGGTACAACAAAAGGACATTATCAGATCCAATCAAACACATAAGCCATAACATAGTAACATACCAAATATTCAGAATGCAGCTATGAGTAATGAAGTTCACAAAAGAGTCGCTATGATACTTTCTCTGAGTTCCAACTTTCATATCACAGCATGTTAATTTTACTACAGCACACACCTTAGGAAAGCCTTCCTTGCTAATTTTATGTTTGGCATGGAAGTTAACTAGTAACCATCATGCCAACATTATCCAAAAATCCTCTGGTCGTGTTGTGTCTAACCAACTTGCCTAAGACCATAACAAGATAACCGATCAACCTCACTAACAATGAACTAACCAAGCAACAGCGAAACCAGACTGCTTACCCTCCTTCAAACCTTTGATCCCCTGGTTGTGATGGAGTACCAGAGTCCCGCCGCTCCTCCTACAAATACCAACAAAATAAACTCGCATGAAGACACCGACCAGGCACATGGATAAGAACAGGTGGTTTAGCAGTAGAGAGGTCACCTCCATAGCCTCCCTGAGAGCGCGCTCCACAATCTCCTCCTCAGAGAGCACCCTCAGCTCATCGACGCTGTGAAAAAAAAACACATATTACAAACCAAATCATCAAGATGTAAGCGCACATGAGTACACGACAGACAGGGAATGGAGTTTTTTTTATACACAACAGAACGAAATCATGGGCTTACGAGAGCTCCTCCTCGAACTCGTCCCCTGGGTCGCCCAATTCGTCTTGCAAAGACTGGATGCAAACGAAAACACGATTTCGTTATACTGAATCTCTAGGCCGAATCGAAGAGCTAGGGTTTGGGGGAAGTTGCGCAGGGGGGTTGGCACCTGAACCTCCCGGAGCGTGGAGGACATGAACTCGGGGACGGTGGAGACAGGGCCCACCATGAAGGGGACGAACACAGGGCCGCCCCGAGCGAAGGGCACGCGCGACCGCTCGCCGACGGTGGAGCTCTCCGGTACCTCTCCAGCCGCCGCCATCGCCGCGGATGCTTCTCTCTTCCCCACTGGGTTCCGGCGCCAATACGGTGGGGGTGAGCACGACAAAAGCCCACGTTTGTACTGCTCTAATGATTTCCTAGTTTCCCCTTGAAGCTGGGCCGTGAGATTGGCCATGCAAGCAGCAGAGAAGGTAAGTGGGCCGTCCGACCTACTTATTTATTTCTTTTGTTTTTTTATATGAAATTACAACTGTGGGAATTCCCCTAAAAAAAACTGTGGGAATTAAAACAAATTAGAATGGGCGGTGGAATAATTTCCAGATCATGCCTAATAAATAGATATTTATTGTGTTCATTATTTTCCAAAAAATCGTCCTTTGTTATGACCGTTTTTTTTTAATTTGACCGATTTGAAAACATTTTCAATTTTCAATGCAAAATGTTAATGCTTGTCAAATGGATATTTGATACAATGTTTTATAATACAAATGGCCCGCTATGTATGGAAGATGCTTAAGTATATAAAAAAATCACACAAATCCTCAAAATTATACCGAAGGATAGGAATGTTCTGCAAGGAAGAATACACTTTCATGAAACATGCTCGTTTATTTCAGCCGGACTCATGAAAGTATTCCACAAGCAACCATGGTAAAATTCAAATGTGCATGAGCTTTCTTGAATGGAAAAAAATCCATTAGTTCAGCATCCTTCTTCTTTTTCAAAGTGGCATTACAGTATCCAAAGAAAGAAAGAAAATACAAAAGACAATAGAAGTAAAATGAAAATTAAAATCGAGAAAATAAGGTGATTTTTTTGTAAAAAAGATAGCAATTTATGAAAATTATTTTGATAGATATTGTAAACATGAGAAAATACCCCTTAACTTGGTATCTCAACTTGGTATCATTTATAATTGTAACCGTTTAGTCTTGGTCAATTGCCCCACTCAAATCGGTTCTAATGGCGACATGGCCACGGTACCATGCAAGCGACAGGTGAAATGCCACAAACAATTGAGAGGAAACATGGAAAAACAAAGGAAATGGTATTAAAAAGGCGACCTTATTTAAGAAAACTCAGCTATTTTTTTAACATGTCGCGAAACAATTTTATATGAAACTCTAAAGCTCCCGCGAAATCAAGTCAATCTCTACTCTTGCTGTGAAATTAAAACTCCCGCGTAACCAAGTCATTCTCTACTCTTGCTGTGAAATCAAAGCTCCCGCGTAACCAAGTCATTCTCTACTCTTGCTGTGAAATTAAAGCTCCCGCGTAACCAAGTCATTCTCTACTCTTGCTGTGAAATTAAAGCTCCCGCGAAATCAAGTCATTCTCTACTCTTCTTGTGAGCTCAGTAGCCATTCAATCATTCAATGCCATCACACATTGATCATAGTCTTTATGCAAGCGGACGATTCGCTTATTAGATGTCACTTGTAAGAGTCGTTTGAACTCAACATCAACACTCTTATTGATTGTTTGTCTGAAAACTCGAAGTAGTTGTCACACTCTAGTCACCTCGCGACAAATTTATGGTTTCCTCATCCTTTATCTAGGTAGTGTTTCCACATGCACCATGGGATAGCATCGTGCCAGCTCCTGCACTATGAATGTGCACTAAACACCTTAGAGTACACAACCATGCACTCTGCAAACCTCTGACATGACCATGAGTTTTCAACATTTACCGAGATTTCCAATGACCGATTCGTGTCCATCATGTGGCACCATCCCGACGGACCAGTTCACCAACTTAGACTTGATATTCGACGACACTACTTTCAGCGCCCTCATGCACACATGTCTAACCACACCAGTCTGACCTTTCTTGTCCTCTTCCCATGTTTGCGCACCACACTCCACCATTACCACGACAAGCATGTGGTGTCTCGACTTAATCTCTTTGTTAGTGGAAACCATCAATCGCTTTTGACCGATGACAACTCCCACGCATGCCCTAGACAAACCAAGTACCAGTTCGGATACATCCTTCTCGCTTTTCGCTCGTCAAGATACGCTTCGGCTATTTGTGCATCTACGCCATAGCCCCTCCACCAACACCGAGTGAAATCCTCCTTTGGGCTCTAATTACACGTTCAACACAGCTCCATGATGCCGCACCCACCAAATTGAGATCTCTTATCCTTATGCACGAGGTTAGACTGTCATTCACAATCTCGTTTCTAACCATATAAACTTCATCTACGATTACACATATTCGACTACAACACTTAACCTACTGTTAACTCCAAGTCCAATTGTAATCCAACCTGTAGATATATTCGACCTAAACTCCAATAGGACAGACAGAACACAATAAGTTTGGGGTTCATAGCAGTGCATCTCATTGGTCTACAATATCCATTCCACAAGTACATTTGTAGCCTTCATTCATGGCAAGTACCGTCGCTTGCCCAGTAGCGCGGAGCTCAGCATGACGGCTGCGGCGATAAGGACGGAAGGACCCCACGAAGCTATCGTCTTCCAAAATACAAAAACAGGAGACACAATTTGGGCGAAATCGCCTTGTCACCCGTTCTCCGACCAGCACGCATCTTACTTGGGGTACGGCGGCGGCGGCGCGCTCTCCGGGAAGGAAGAGTCATCCCACGATCACAACCGCATATCCGCGTCGTAGTCCGTCGACTCGGGGTAGAGGTCGGGCAGAGGCATCCCGAGGTCGAAGCGGATGAAGTCGTAGGCATCACGCTCCATCACGAACCCGCACACGTTGATGTACTCGATCTCGGCGTTGTACGGCGCGTCGGCGCGCCAGGGTTTCTCCTTGAGATCCTCCAGCAGCTGCCTCATCCACGCGTCGCCCGCCACGAAGTTCTCCGCCACGCCCTCGTCGTTCTGAGGCTGCTGCAGCGCCCAGATCTTCCCATCCGTGGCCTCCCGGGACGCGCCAACGCGCGAGCGCAGCTTGAGGATTGCGGCGCCGGGCATACGCTCGAGCGCGCGCGAGCCGGAGATGCCGCCGCCGCCGCCCTCCTGCGCCGCCGCCCGATGGGCCCTCCGCGCGTCCCGTAGGGCCGCGAGGTGGCTGGTGTGGCCGTGCGTGGACTTGGTCCGGGCCTGGTCCGGGAGCGCGCGGACCTGCTTGGCCGCCGCCGTCGCCGCCTCCTTCGACGGCCAGTACCCCACGTCGGGGCCCAGCTGGCCGCCGCCGCCCGAGACGACCACAGCCGTGGGCGCGTTGGTCTTCGCCCCCATCTCCTGCGCCTTCTCTATCACCCCCACCTTGCGAGCCGCGAACGACTGTCTACGCTTCTGGAGGTCGGTGACGGGGCTAGCCATTCCCCTCTCTCTCTCTCTCTTTTTGTCTGTCTCTGCTGTCCTCGCAGCTTTTTGCTCTTGATCTTTCGGTGCAGGAAGCCTACGGGTTTCCTTACTTATATAGACTGCACGTCTTCGAGCGAGAGCGTCTTAAGAGACAACGGGCCAACGGGGGCCAATGACACCCTGCGGATTAGAGCTGTTGTTTGGTTGGAGGTAATTAGAGAGAAGAATTTGAATTTAAAAGGATATACCCTCTCACTGCATAATTTCTGAGCTAGCTGTCCCTTAGCCCTCAATAAATAAATGCTAAAAATTCATCTTTCCAATGCATTGTCCTTTACTGTTGTATCTAAAATAATACCTATTAAATGATTTTATGGAGAAATATAATGTCTTTGTATTGTTTTGCATGAAAAATGACCATTGATAGCATAAGAGACGGTCTCCTCATTAATTACGTACCGCATATGAAAAATATTGACATGGAATCTTAAGAGACAATCCCACGTATGAACATCCGGAGATGCCTTAAACTTGTCTATTGTTTTATTGGGGGTCTTGTGAGTTTAGAGGCGAAGGAAAAGGGAAATTAAGAGGTGAAACTCCCGCATGTCTCTTCCTTAGGGGAGCCGGTAATTTGTTGGAGGAGAGGAGAATTGGTACTTTTTTCTCAAAGACCAGTTTCAAAATTTCGCCTAGGGGTGAAACCGAATCGGATTCGGACGGATAATGGTTATACCATATCATTCATACTTTTTGTCGCTTTCAAAAGCGGTGCGAACTCGATACGGATGCGGAAACAAATATGGAATATGGCCAATAATTCCGGAAACGGAACGGCGGCGGACCGGATGCGGACAAAAATAAATGTTTAATACAAGAAAAATAAACACCACACCTTAATAAACAACGTAACGAAAACATGACATACTGCTACAGCAGCTACAACCACACATGCTAATAAAAGTTCACATGACCTTAATCAAACACATACTAACATAGCAAGAAAACTATTGAGAAACTACCTTTTCGAGATGCAGCAGCCCGATCTTTGGTACTCCTACATATTACTGCTTCCACGACTACCTAATGAATCAATAACACGACCATCAGCACTAAAAGCAACTGTTGATGCTTGTATTGCGAAGTCATCATGAGCAAGTAGAGAAAGGACAGGATATCTTCTTGCATTAGTTCTCCATGAAGATAAGAAGTCGAAATTATCCAACATAGAACTAAATATACTTCGACATGTATTTATCCAAGTCAGTTGTATCACCATCACCGACCATGTTGTTTGATTCATACAAATATTTTTGAAAATCAAACTCTTCTTCCGTTTCGACATGCATCTGCACTTGCTTCAAGTTGACACTAGAGTTGGGTTTTTCGTCTTTTGGTGAGGCGGCAGCATGTTCCGCATATATTTGCTTGACAACAATGGTGAACTCTTCAATTCCACTTTAGCATGATATAGCGCTGTCCCATAAACCTTTTTTAAATATCCTACTGCCCTCTTCCTATAAGTAGGGTCCAGAAAGTAAGCTACGGCTAGAGCAACATTTGACTTCTTCTAATACTCCCTCCGTTTTCAATTAATTGGCGCCGGTCATTTTGCAAAAAAAAACTATTAATTTACGAAATCAAACTGCAGTACACATCTTCAATTGAACGTGGACTGCGCGTTGATTTCGAAAAACTACAGCGTTCTTTTTTTGCAAGAGTTCTGGTAGAACGTGGACTGCAGGTCAATTTCGGAAAATAGCAAGATTTTTTTGCGAAATTCCTGGCGCCAATTAATTAGGAACAGAGGGAGTACGTCTTAAACTTTATATACATAGAGTGTGCCATTTTGATAATGGTCTCATTTTCACTACTACACTTCTCAGTGATTAAAGCCTTAACTTATGCAAAGCTTTGGTAAAATGAGTAGGCAGTTGGATATGAAGTACCCGACAACAATTCTGTAACATCATTGGACCTCTTAAAGCATTTACAAAGTGTTTCCGCCATGTTCCAGTTATCCTCCGATGGTAATAATCATGCATACCTTTTCTTGTCAAGATTGTGAGGCCTTTCAAAAGCTTTTTTTTTAATGATAAATGACACCTTTCAGCATTAGCTAGGTTGAATGCCACTCGTGCGAACATCAGGTGCAATACCACGCTTCGTATCCAACCCACATTGAGCTGCATATTTAATAAAATCCTTCCACTGCGGGGGAGAGCACTTAACGATCATTACAAATGTTCGCATACTCCAAACAGCGGCGGAAATTTCTTTCAAACCATCTCTAGCAACCAGATTTAGCATTTGACAAGCACATCTAACAGGAAAGAACAAGCCATCACATACTAAGGTTTTTTTTTATATATCAGCAAGAACATCAGTTACAACTACTTCATCTGCAGATGCATTATCCAAAGTTAGGGAAACCATTTCCTTGTGAATAAATCATCTTGTTATCCATTCAAAAAATGCACCTGACATGTTTAGACCTTTCTAGGTGTATGAAGGTGATAATCCTCTTCTGAAAATCAACTTTTCTTTTCAATTCCCACACTAAACTCTCTCTTCCCCAAAACTTGCTAAACACGCTGGGAGCATGGGAGACGGGGCATGACGGGGCCGACTCGGTCGGGCTCTGCCAAAAGCCCGAAACACCCGAGCCGCACTCTGGTTCTAGGCCCAGAAAGTATTCTGTTTCTATTTGTTGAGGTCCACCTCTCATTTTTTTTTTTGTTGAGGTCCAGAACCTCGTGCCGCCGCCGCCGCCGCAACGTGACACACTCCGCCATGTCGCCGGCGTACCTGGTAGTCCCGGCGCTCCGGCGTGCGGCGCTGATATCGCGGTGGGCCCCCGCTGCGCTGTTCTCGTCGGGCATCGTCGCCGGCGACAAGCCCGTTCTGGTAAACACCGAGGCATTTCTGATCACTCTGAGATCCCTCTGTACCGGCTACTTTGATGGAAGTAAACCACAGGGGAGCTTCACTCGCAGGTGCGCGATTTCGTGAGGTCCGCGTTGTACGACCCCAGCCACGGCTACTTCTCCAAGCGGTCGGGGCCCGTGGGCGTGCTCGACTCCAGCATCCGCTTCCACCAGCTCGAGGGTACTCTCGGATTCTCGGACTGCCTGTGCTGTCTCTCCTCCTGCCCCTTTTCTGTATTCAGCTTCTCGGAGTAGATTTAATGTGGTGTGCCGAGTTTGGTCTTGTGGTGTTCCGGCATTGTGCGAATCAGATAACGCCGGTTCTTCAGTTGTTTTTCGTGGAGGCATTTCCACGAATACGTTGTAGGCGTGTGTGATCCGACTGGGATAGTTGTTTTTACTCAAACTTGTCGAACCATTTGGGTCTTGGTTGTTCTTTCCTGATGCTAAACTGCACGATGTTTGCTCGACGCTGACTCTCTGCGGTGCTGTGTTAATATCTAGGACATTTATTTGTAGACGCAAATAACTTGGTGTTGTATCACGCAGGGAGGAGTGCATACATGAAGCATCTTGATAAGCTGTACAAGAAGCATGATATCGCTTGGTTTACTCCAGTGGAGCTTTTTAAGGTACATTCTTATGCTTGGGCTGTTAAAGAAAATGTTTCATGTTCCTTTCCAGTTTAGCTGTTGAAGCATGTTTTGCTTCTCTGGTGCAGCCATGGTATGCCTATGCAATAGCTGCATCAATCCTGCGTACAGCTAATCTTTCAACCCCATTGAAGGTGCGCTCGTAATATTTATTTTCTTGCCGTATAGCTGCGCACTCTGGTTGACGAAGCTCCAAACTCACTTGTGGGCTTCGTCCTATCATGGCACATTATCATATTGATTTGATTTTTCACCCTACCATATATGAAACGGATTTCTGTACCGGCCAGATATATGAAATCGGTGGTGGATCTGGGACATGTGCAAAGTGTGTACTTGATTACATGATGTTAAATGCCCCGCCAAAAGTCTACAATAATATGAAATACATGTAAGCAGCTCTGTTTTCATGTTATTTGGCCTACTTAAAGTTGTTCATAATTCCTATTTGTTTGGTAAGGCAGAACAAGGTGGTGTGTGCGTATGTCATAGTAACGTTCATAATACTGATTACTCTTCATGCAATCATGCTGCCTTGTGTTCACCATCAAATCATTTTTCTTTTATGTGATCGAATATGCTTTTGATCTTCCTTTTATCTTCATTTGCTAGCTCAGTAGAAATTAGCTCCTCACTTGCTGAAAAGCAGTTGGAAACTGTCGGTGAAGTACAGAGCCATTTGTCAAAGTTTACGGTGGAGCATCGTGATGCAACTGACAGAGCTGGATGGGGTAAGCTGGCTTCTTGTGCCAAGCTATTGTTGTTGGAACTTCCTACAATAATTATTGTCTCAAATCAATTACCTGAGTTTTGATTGGCCATCTTGCACTGTTTCCAGCCACGAATAGCTCATATTCTACTATATATAGTACCTAGACATATGTTGATGCTACACTGATTGCTCCAATACAATAATTGTGGGATAACTGACTTTTTACTTATACCTAATACCTTCATCCCAATTTCACATATCCACCATTTAGTCTCAGGTTTCAATATCTATTAATTACTAATACCTTTGAAATGATTGGATTTGGATTTGCATTTCAATCTTCCTGTTTTCCTTTGCAGGTCTCAAGGATCCCCAACCATGTTGGGTGTTGATGCTTGAGGTATGTATTTTTTGGATTTGCTTAGTCCAAGAAACAAAATATCAATTGCAATAATGGCATCACCAGTATGATACAGCAGAGTCAGCAGCATTCATAGCGACATTTATGTTTACATGCTCTATAGCTGTGGTGATTGTAACTGTAATGAACTTTTTAATGTGTGAGATGTTTTCCAAGATTGCAGCAGACATAAACTACTTTTTCCAAGAATTCACAAACGTTTTGCACATCATCGCATTGAGACAAACATATTCTTCTCTCAATTCATGTACCATCACTATATATCTATTTGGACATGATATCGCAAAAAAGAAGTTAACAGTCGAAAATAGGGTCCTCTGTACTAATTTTACAAGCCATGTCGGACAGGCCATTGTATTATTACCATACTTGGAACTACTGACTGATGGTAATTGACTTATATATTATTTGCATTGCTAATATATCCTGGTTCTAACAAATCTAAGCTAATCATATAGACATTTAGTCTTGCAATCATACTTTAAGGGAGATATCCCTGCAGCAGTTCCACGCTTCCACTAGTAACTTTCTTTTGGTGGAATGTCAGGTACTTGACAATCTACCTCATGACCTTGTCTATTCACCAGATCAGGTCTCTCCATGGATGGAAGTGTGGATTGAAAAAGTAAACGGCAGGTTTGTAATTTTATGTGTTTCAACGTTCAGATGGCTTGCAGATTTAGCTTTGAAGCACCTTTTATTTTACTCATATATTCATTGGTGTGGATCCCTACACTTGGGAAACATGATCCAAAGTATTTTTCTCTCTCGCTTTGTTAGGCTCTTCGATCCACCGTTTATGTCGGGAGTGAGTTCAGTCAGATCCATAGACTCGGGAAAACATGATAAAATAATGAACTTATGAAAATTATGAATTATGATGCCTTCTGTTTTACATATTTTAAACAATTCTCTTACCAAACCATTTTATTTTACTGAATTCTCGTTCACTAAGCTTAATTATTTAGCTACTCATTAATTCAGTGTAATATACAGTGATCATTGTTCATGTAGGTGAAAAATATAGTTGTATGCTAAGGTATTTCTCGTTTTCAGAAGGAACTGGGGAAAAAATTCTTTTATAGAAGGTTCCGTATTCTTTTACACTGCTCTCATGGCACCGTGATTTTTACTTGATTTATTTTGATTATAATTTTGGTTGACGTTGAAGGTTGCCTCCTTTTTCCTTCTAGAACATCAGCAATTCAGCATCGTCCTTGTGCTTCTGGCTAGTTATTTTTACTAATTAATATTGTATGCTCACTCTTATCAAGAATGAACCTCTTTTGTGTTCCTATAGGAAACTATCTAGCTAATCCATCTCTTCATCTCTTGCTTTAATAAGTTTTTCTTGCATTTTCCTTAAGAAAGTTCACAAGTCTCTGAGGTTTACAAACCATTACAAGACCCATTAGTTTCCCGCTGCGTCGAGATTGTCAACATGAATGAACAGAACCCATCTTTGAGAGAAAAACTATCATTTGCTGCAAAAGGGATCTTCTCAAAAGTATTCCCGAAGCCTCGGAGAGCTTGGTTACCAACTGGATGCTTGGTATGTATTTCGGATACACTCCCGCTTAGTTAGATGATAAATTACTGTTGTACAATTGAGGGTACATCTTTCTTCCTATATGCAGAAACTACTGGATACTTTACACCAAGCTTTGCCAAGCATGTCCCTTATTGCTTCGGACTTCAGCTATCTTCCTGATGTTAGCATACCTGGTGATAGAGCTCCATTGGTTTCTTCAAAGGTGACCCTGATTTATTATGATTATTAGTTTATTACTCTATCAAGTGTGTAAATGCTTTAGCTTTTCTGACTATTTGGTGCATTTCTCCAACAAGGCTGTGGTGTTGATAATATTTCCTGAGAATGGGACAAACCATGTTTTTTTAGTTCTTGAATGTTGGTTTCCTTCTGTGTTGATCATGCAAATATGCAATCACCAGCTTATGTTGATATGAAGATCACAGGCTCGCTTCCAGATGTCTCATTGATCTTGTTTTCTTCTTGTAGAAGGATGGGAAAACTTTGGATCATCGCAACTATCTTGATGCGCAGGTTTGCAGGGCTACCATTTTCGTTCTATTCGTGCATTAGATCATGAGCTATTATGTCATAGGCAGACAATCTATTCATCTTAGCTGTGCAAGCCTTCTTGAAAAAAAAAAGATTTAAAGAATTGAAAATAGCAAACCAGTCTGAGGTAATTTGGTGTTTTTAGTGACAAATATTTTGTGTTGCATATGACCCAGTAAACTTGATTATGTCATTTTCCACTCTGCCAGGGGGATGCAGATATCTTCTTCCCAACAGATTTCTGGCTTTTGGAGCAGATCGACCATCACTGCTCTGGTTTTTCAAAAGAGCAGAAGAATCGTGGTGCATTTAAACCAGTGAAGAGTAGGAGAACAATCATAGTAAGTTTAACACCCAAAGCGGCACAGTTCATTTTGTGATGAATTACAATTTTGTGAACATCTCTGACTAACTTTGGTACTGAAAAGTACTCCATCCGTTCCTTTTTATAAGTGCAATTTTGTGTATATCATGGCGGATTTAGTATAACTAATTAGAATTGTAGATGTTGGTAGATTTCCTCTATACACGTTGTCACACTTTAAAAAGTTTGACTTACGACAAAGCTAGAACATCTCGTAAAAAGAAATGGAGGGAAAATGTTGTTATCTGGCATTTATGTTGTTATTTGACATTTATCATTCAGCTTGATTCTGCTGCCTTCATGGAGGAGTTTGGGTTGCCACTGAAGACAAAGACAAAAGATGGATACAATCCACTTCTTGATGATTTCAGGAACACAAAGTTCTATCTCAGCGTTCCTACCCACAACAGGAAGTAGTCAGCTTGTGTTGCTTTTTCTGTCCTTTTCTGTTTGCTCATTGAAGCACTACATTAGATACAAGTGAATATTGAATATGTAATCACCCATCAGCAATCAATTTGTTGAATATATAACCGAAGCCTGTTTTTGCAGCAGATTGGTTAGTCTTAGGTTGGTCGAGATTTTGGGTGATTACATCGAAACTATAAAGACGACCGTTGGTCAGTTTGTTTCAATAATTTTTGGTAGCCTTTTGTCACTTGTTAGGCTGGATGGTACGAATGTTACTAATATATGATTATGCAGAAATCCAATTTGCTTATGATCAAATATTTTTGCAGTGGTATTAGTTTCTCGATTTGGATAACCGTTCTATGCTTCTGTAACCGGCCTTTTCAGGATACGGTTTCAGACATATGTTCAGCTTCTTTTGTCTGGCAATGAATATCTGCAGCTCTCTTGCCATTGTTAAAACTTCCGTGTGTACCCAGATCCTTGAGGGCATATCAGATGCAAAGATGAACGAAGTAAAACAGAAAAAAAGACATGAAATAAAAGAAATTTGAACAATTACTGCATTACAGCTTTTACATATCCACCCCCCAACCCATGAAGACAAAATATAAGATAGGGGGTGCAAATGATTCTTGGAGGCTATTCGGTTTACTGTCGATACAATGGTGTAGCTCCAACATTTTCCTTTCATTTTCTGTAAAAAAGAATGGTTACATCCAATGGCTCCAATATACAACTTCTCATAATGCTATCACCAAAACCGGGCAAAACAAAAATATATAAATGAAGAAACATTGTGGTATACTAAAACTTCAGTTCCACTAGAGGAGTTTACTGGTGCGACGCTTTGGCCCTCCAGGGAAGAGCTTCATTATCCAGCCAAGCACACGATCAACAACCTGGATAGGTATCATGTGTCAAAACTGTTCAGGTGATTCTGATGTAACATGAAAATGCACTTCATAGAAGCTAATGATGAGTTGATAAAGTTAATCAAACACCTATAATGCATGTTATTAGATTGACACTGTGACCTTCTTTCTACTAAATGGTCAAGGTCAAAGCACAAAAGAAAGCTTTAAAGATTTTCTTCTGTAGGATCCACTATCAGCTCTGCTGTTAGATGCTTTACCTCATCTCCTTCATCAGCATACAATGTTGCATCATCGATGGAGCGCGTGTCGATTTGTCTTGCAAGGCCATTCTCATTAGCCATCCTTTGAGAAGTCAATAGCTCAAGCCTCTGTGTCTGAATCTCCAGCTTGTGTGTTAGATCCTTGTTCAACTCCTGCAAGATAAAACAAATAACTTGCATTAGTTCACACCATAACAAAAATAAAACAAAAAAGATTTCCAACCGCAAGGCTGGTGCACAAGTATATCGAGCTTAACTATACAGGTTAGGGCATAATTATCTCATAAAGTACAGGCATCTCATCAATATTGGTAGGAAGAACTTCGGACAGAAGGAAACAAAATGTGCATGTAAGATATGAACAATACCTTTAGCTTGGAGCAATTTGATGACTCAATTCTCAGAGCTCGCATCAGCTCTTCTCTCTCCACCGCTAACTGCAATGTGAAAGATGTTATCATAAGAAAGGTAAACAATTTGGACCAAAACCAAGTTACTCAAGGTTGTTGAGTAACAATTGATTGATGCGAGAACTTAGCACTAAACACTTGAGATTCTGGGACATCAAAGAGATTACCTCCGACATCAAGGAGTTGATGTTGTCTATCATTCTAAGCTGGTCGACTGGAATGCTAGAAGACACCTCTCCAAAGGAAGGAAAATCGTACATATTATTGGCTTGCAAAACAGAAGTTTCTGCTTCTTGTAGTGTGTCAATGGTAGTCATTGTTTCTGAAGAGCTGCTTTCTCCTGTATCTGAATAAAAAAACATATTTGCCGTCAAGCAGAAAATAAGTCAACATAGATGAGATGGAGAAACAAAGATGTGGAGTATAGTATCACACCTAAATCCTCTGTCGCGGTTGATGCATCTTTTTTGTCATCTGGAGGTTTCTGGATGACATCTACCTTCTCAGTCATAGGAATGTTCCTCAACTTAGAATATAGGAGCTTCTTTTCTGTCCAAATGTATGCACAGTAAAGTCAAATGATGTTGAGACAATTGCATGCATCGGACATTTCTTCTTTCGAGCACATACATACCTAGTTTTAGTTTTCATTATAAGAGATTGAAATAAAGTAACACAAGGGTGTATGAGACTAAAATACACAAAATATTTGGTGATCTACTAGGATTGACCAAAACGGAAAAGTTCAGTGGAAATGTGTGCGTGTGTGCGCGCGCTTGTATGTGTTAAATTACTGCAAACATCAATATACCTTCTTGAAGAGCCTCCACAGTAGATTGAAGATGCTGACGCTCCTTCTCTAGACTAGAAACTTTGCGCCTGTGTATAGTAAAAGAAAAACGAGAAGGAAAAGAGGCAGCTCAATGGTCAGTCAACTAATGCCATGCTTTGGTAAGTTAACATATGATTCTCATCTTTATTCTCATAGCAATTTCAAGAACTTAGATAACACCATGAACATTCAAGCAGCCATGTTATATTCTTTAGGTCACGATGAAAAACAGGAGAAATCCACCAGTCTGTATCCTTGAAAGAAGGTGCATTCATAAAATTGCAGCATGCGGATTAGCAAAGTTAGCTCACAACCTCACCTGTATGAAGAAATCTCTGAATTTAAACCCTGCACTTCCTTTTCAAGTTTTAATTCATTTGACCTCAGTTTAAGAGCCTACAAAAAGAGACATATATATTAAACTGACAAGCAGTGATTTCAGGGGCTAGAACAAAACTTCATGAAAATAAGATTAAGCAAGTATAATGAGACAACAAAGCATATGCCTGCCATACTAGCAAACATTTCCACAGCTAGCAGACAATGCTGTGTACCCGTTAATAAGATGCGATGAACCTAGCTATTCAAATCCCAAGACTTGCAGATTACAGGTTTATGCCATGCGCTGCAGGTGGATGGATATTTGATACAATATTAGATATACTGGAATTCGCTCCCACAATATATCTGGTAGGGGAATAGCATACTCTAGACAGCTGTTCTCAAACAGCATCAACCTTAGTATCTTCCTTAGAAGAGAGGTTGATTTGCAGATTAATTTGCTGATGTGCAGGAAATCAAGGACATAACAAGGCACCTTATCTTCCAACAGAATGACTTCTGCTGCAAGTACTTTCCCCCTCTCATCCGCAGCATTGCATTCTAGTTGGGCGTTACCATATTCTGTTCTGATAGACTCAAGCGCCAGCTGGTGTACAAATAGAATTAGAAAGAAAATAATAAAGGATTCTTACAATGTAGTAAGTGAAACTTTCAAAATTCGAAGGGGAAGAGAAGACAATATCATAAATGCATAACTGACTTCATATTGACAGATTACAAGCATTCAGCACATAGATGACACTTGCACGACCAGAGACCTCGTCAAACAGTCAAATAAAGCAAACACAACCTCATATGTCTAGTGACAAGACATTCGAAGCTAGCAATTGTGATCCTAATATCATAATGGTTCATCAGCATACTGAAGCATCTCTCCCTGCTAGACACCAAAATCCAAGCATATCGTGCATCATGTGTGGAAACTATTGATTAATGTGTGCTCTTATGAACTAGATTCATGTATCAATGTTTCAAATGTTGAAAACTTTCAATCATTCACCTAGATCCTCAGGACCACATCCGTACATTCGTCACAATTTTAGTTGAGATCTGTCTTTCCACTCTTGATGGAACCAAATTTCTCTTTTAAACAAATCAGTTGTTCAAATACTAGGCCATAAGTACATACTCGACTACTAAAAACACAGAACACCAAAACACCGGCATGCCAGGAAGTTAGACTACAAAATCTTAAACATGGGCATGATTTTAAGTATTCACAGATATCAAATGCTAGGAATGACGGATGAATCCTGACCAGTTGAGCTTGAATTTCATCCTGCAACCTCTCTATGTCGGATGTCAACTGGCTGATAACATGTGCCTGATGTTTGGAAATTGAAAATAATAATGCATCAATCCACAATTAAAAATGAAAATAAACGATTAGTATCAGTACATCTCCCATATTTTTACAGCTAGGTTTTGTAAAAATACTCTATACTAAAAGAATGTGAATCAAACTACATTTGCAATCCGTTATATAGTAGATGTAAATTAGTAGGCAATCACTTTGCTGGCATGGTGTGCTATTTTAATTTTAAATATTTGAACGAGGCAGAGCAATGGGGACTGCAAAACTCAAATTCTGACATTAAGTTTAGTGTCCTATCAGATAGCTAAATTATGATAACATTTCCATTTTTCTGTTACTATTATGGTGTGAAAACATTTCACTGTTATGGTGCAATCATAAATGACATCTTCGTGAACTTTTGAGAACATACATACCTGTTGGTTGAACTTGTCTGTTAAAGCAGAGTTATCTGTGGCCAAAGTTTGCGCTAGTTCTTGAGATTTCTCTAAAGTCCTTTGTAAGGAGAACTTCTCTGTTGTCAAATCCTCGATGAGCTGGCAGTCAAACCAAAACAGCTATGAGCCCTAGGTTGATGGGCATAAATAAATAAAAATGCATGCTAATTGCAAAGGACTCTATGTAGTGGACAATCATCAAGTGACTATGCTCACAATGATATGCACAGCAAAAACTTTTACACTAAACAACATATGTGCCAAAAAGTATCCAAGATTGAGGTTGTTAATTCCATTGAATCTAGCACGTCTCGTGACAAAATTTGGGTATCCTATCACAGCACATGAGCATTACCCATAATTCTGGACTAAGGAAATACAACGAGAAACAGTGATGATACAACAGGACACAAACAAAGAAGTGATAGCATCTAAGGAGCAAAGCATATGTGTTAAGATAACCTTCTGGACAAAACATCAATGGGAAGATAATATGTTGTGCAACTTTTGGGTTCCTTACAAACAGCAACTATACCAACACTTTATTTAGTTATCATACTGCTTCTTGTGTGGCTGGCATAAAATCAAACATTAAGTAAAACTGATGTTCTGTATATACAAACAAAGTTCTTTATATAGTGTCCATTCTACAATTTTGCTAGGACAACTCTATCCATATATGAATATTTCATATCCAAAGGAAAGCAATAATCCTCACAAAAAGAAGAGGAAAGAGCAGATAACAAAACAGATAAGCATGAATCACCTGCTCTAGTGTTGCAAAACCGTCGTCTTTATCATGAGTTGTGAAATTTTGGAACATGTGATTACCATGCTGCAGACTTTGTTCATCTTTGGAAGTGTCGTATGGCTCCTTTTCGTTATGATATTCTTGTCTCCCTGGTCTAACAGAATTATCTACACCATTGCTTTGTGTGGATTGTTGATTTGGCTGCTGAAAGGAAGAACTCTCAGAGTTTGAATTGCTGAAGAGCGTATTGTTAGCTTTTGAAGGTTCCGCATACGGGACTTGTGATGGAGGAGCTCTTTGTACTCCAATAGAATCAAGAAAAGATGGCCGAGATCGACTGTGTGTAGTTGGATAAGCAGTAGACAGAAAAGGATCCTCTTTATCAAAATTAGCAGGTGTGGAACCTGATGCATTCCCAAGCATTCCAATATTTGTATCATGGTCTGCACCAACGGCGGTTTTAGAACTATCAAAGGAACTGCCATACTCCCGGTTGCTGGCATATGCAGAGTGGTCTACTTGGAAAGAATCTTTAGAGGTAGCTGCAAGACGGTAAAAACAAGATATATGCATAGTTATGGTAGTCATCAGACACTGCAACCAACGCATATGAAAAATAAAGCCTCCAATTTACCTCGTAACCGGCCAAAGATATCATTTTCTGGGGAGTAATCCTGAGAGTAAGTTCTTTCAGACTTCCCAAAAAGGCTGCTGGATGAATATAAACTAGATTGTTCAGTACCGTGTACTTGACTCAGTGAAGAATTTCTTCCCCAATTCGACAAGACCTCGGCTGGATGGGAACCACTGTTAGTGTTTCCAAATGCACTTGGTTTAGATGTTAAAGGGGCATCCTTGTCAGGACTGAACTCTACCCTATTACGGGTAGCATTGCCTCTCCAATCCTCATGATGCCCATTAACTAGATCAGAGAAGCTCAAGTTCCCATAGAACTTACTCCCTCCATCGCCAAAAGCATCTTGCGGCAGACCAACGTTACTAACACTAGCTGATGCATTCACAACAACAGGAGTATTTGACGGATATTCCGTGCCTCTCGAAGAACTTATTGGACCATTATCATAGGAAGCAGATGGCACAGATGATGTGCTTGCTATGCTTGAGTCTACATCAGACACCAGCCCCGCTCCTGCGCTTAAATTATTGGCATTTGGCAGGGGGGTATCCACTACAGTGGAAACAGCCGGTGTTGCCTGGTCAGCAACGGGGGCAGCCTTCTTCGCCGCCTTCTTCTTCTTCTTACGGAACTCCTCCAGCTGGGTCAGAAAACTGAACAATATCATTCTAGAGCCAACCTCTACTTGAGATTGTGCTGAATTAGCATTCAAAATAAGTTGATGGATCTAACTAGCATAGCTAAATTTCAATAATTTCAAATTGATGTGCCATTTGGCTTCTGTATACATTGAGCTAAAACGATTGATTGAAGTACTGGTGCAATGATAACTTGCTAAGCAATGGGACACCTCGAATTTTCCTATGGCATCAGGCATGTTCAGGCCAAAATGGTGTTGAGTAGTCATCGAGGGTAACCGACAAGCTACGTTATATTTTCCCCAAGCCAACGGGCAGCAATAAACCTACCGCTTTCTTCCCGGCCTGGCGGCTCGCCTCGCGCGACGACGCGACGGCGGTGGAGGATGACGAAGGCGCCGGCGCCGACGCCATGGGCCACCCGGCTACTACTCCCACCAACCCAACCCAACCCAAATCTCGGCGAGATCTCCTCGAACCGCCGGCCGGCCGCCGATTCGACCGAGCCCGGAGGAGGGGCGAGATCTGGCGATTCGGAATTGGGATCGGGGGAGGGGATTCGGGGGGATTCGCGCTTCCGCTCGGCCCCCAAATGTTTTTGGGCCTCGATTCGCCTACCTCTTCTTCCTAGCCTTTTTTTGGTGCCTGCTGCTGCTGCCCTCGTGGCCGGTCTCTCTCTAGTCCGACCATTAACTCTTTTTTCTTATTTTCCAAGGTTCTGCTGTTGTGCTGTTGCGTCGTCGCGGTCGCTCGGTGGTGCTGCCTTCGGCTTCCCGGCGACTACTGCTCATCGGCCTGCTTTGCCAGTTTCGTTTCGGCTGATCCAACGGCTCAGCTGGCCACCACGTGCTTAGCTAGACATTTCTTTTTCCCGAGGGGAAGGACGAGCCTGCCGATCTATGCATTGTTGGACGCACACAACCATTGCTAGATTTCTGCCATCTCTGAAAGAATATTTGCCAACATATGCTTACTTGAATGGTCTGTTGTTGAGTATTGAAACTGTCAAATGCATTTTGTACTGTGGATTTGTTTGCGAACAACAAAGACCCTGAAGTAAAGTTGTGACCATATTGAAAGTTTGACCGGAGAGTTTAGGTTTGCCACATGGATTACAAGGGCCAAGACTCTTTGCATGTCACATTCCAAAATATAAGACGTATTTCATTTTTTTTACTGAGCCTCCAACTGTTAGTCTATTACAGTAATATGCATATTTTTAAAAATAAAATTGATATCATTTGTATTTATGTTGAAGAAAATACTAACTTGCGATTATGATTTGTATCACGTAAGTCAAATGTTGATGGAGAAATTCTTGGTCAAAAAAAATTAAATACGTCTTATATTTTGAAACGGATGGAGTAGCATTGATGCACGTCCTAACATAAGTTGTTGGCAGGTAAAGAGGTCGGACCATCGTACCTGTCTTCACGTCACTACATTTGTTGCTCTTTGTAGTTTTGTATTATGACGTGCCATAAAATGTGGTGCGGTTTTAATATAAAGATACATAAAAATTGTAGATTTGTCCATTGCAAATTATAACACGTGAAGCAACTAAGACACCATGTGATAAGATTTTTCTTCAATGAAAATATATTTATTAGATAATCCTATAATTATGGAAGTTGTGTATCTAACTTGAAGCATATCTTCAATGTATTCTAGATGGTGATGGCACAACGACATGCTCCCTCCTTTTCACAAAGAATGACGCCCACACTTTTCGAGGTCGAACTTTGACCAATGATTAGACCAATTGCATGTAGATTATACGTTATAAATTTTATATCGTTGGAAATGTTTTTGAAATACGAATCCAATGATATAATTTTTATAACACATAAATCTCAAACCATTAGTCTAATTATTGGTCAAAGTAAAATCTTAAAATGCGTGCGTGCCATTCTTTGTGAAATTGAGAGAGTAGGAAAGTTTCAAAACTCTGCATTGACGGATTACACTAACTATGTACTCTCTTGTGAAGTCACAATTATTGATTGTCAGTGATTCTCATCTGAACCCCTTGAATTATTGCTTGCAAGCATGATCATAACAACACTTTGGCACGAGCGGCCCGGCCCGGAAGCCCCATAAACATAACAATTGCAACATTGTATTTTATTCAAAGAAATAGTGCAATACCCCTTTTTTTTATCACAAAAAGATGTAAGAATGTTGAAAATTGATTTTTTTCAAGCCTCGTGTTGGGCCTAAAGTTTGGAAATTTTAGTACCAAGCTTTGCGAAGCCCAACTTGTTGCATGTGGTATGCCCAAGTCTATGCACAACAACTTAGCACATTGCATGTAGAGAAGAATGATAGAAAGTCTATGCGATTTTACATATTTGAATGAGTCCATGACGCTAGACAGACCTTCCACGTGGAACATTTGTCTCTCTCTTATCAATACATCAATTACATCTTAAATGTATACTCTGCATTACTATTTCATTAATGCGATTCATTTACATTTCAAGATTACATACATAAGAAATTAAATAAGTAGTATGTAGAGTTAAATGTTTTGAACACACGACTAATTCAATGATAAATGTAAATGAGATTTACACACAACTAATTCACATGTAGAAACGATATAACTTATAAACAAATTCATATGATCCAAAGTTTCACCGGAAAAAAAGTACAAAGTTAAAATTTAATACGATGGTAATGTAAAAAAACATATAGTTCTGCTCTCCCTTCCATTGCATATTCTAGCCATTCTATATGACATCCTAGGACTTTCGCGCAAGTGAAAACTTAACTTCAAACAAGGATGACCACGCCAATATCTCACTACTATATCTCAGTATAAAGAAAGGCTATATCATCGAACTGAAAAAGCTAGCACAAAACGTCAAAAGCACAAGCTATACCTATATATCGGTTCTAGCATTTCGTCACTCTTATCATTCACGTGACAAAACATTAAATCAACATATATTTAAACAAAAATTCAGGAATTCTCAGAATAATAAAAAAAGATTATTCTACTACCACCGCAACAACCTTCCCACGAATAAGACAAGGCAAATGCTCCGTCCACACGCAACGCCCACACCGAGTAGATGCATTTCCCGGCTACGGTTGAGCTGGCCGCTGCATGGGCCAACGGGTTCATACACGCCACCTCCAAGAGCCAATCACAGACCACCACGTCACCCTGACCGCATGCGGCCCACATGCACGTCACTGATAGAGCACCGTTCGTGTAGGTTCCAAGCGTGCGCGCAGAGGAACTAGCGACTCCTCCTTGTACCCAGACAACCCCGAGGTTCGAACCGGAAGCTTTCCGTCCGTCCGATCTCGAAGGAGGCACGATCCGACGGCGCGAAAGGGACCCAGCACGCCGCGCCCAGTCGGCGCCCCGGCGACACGGACATCCTGCGGGGACGAAATGCTAGACGCACGCGGGGTTCGTCAAAACGGGCTCGATGACGAGTGGGCTCCCACACGCGTTTGGGCAACGTCATGCACCGAGGACTGCACACGCTCTCTCGCCTTCCGTTTCTTCGCGGAGTTGCGCGAGCGGGTCAAATTACCACGCGCCGAAGTCTTCCCCCCCACTAGGCGCCTCCGGGACTTGAAACTGACTTGTGGGCTCGCGTCAGAAGGCCCCGCTGTCATCGAGCAGCACCGTTCAGAGAGAAGCCCCACCTGCTGAAATATGCACCTAATCGCTGACACTGTGGGCGCAGGGAACAGGTGGACCCACGAACAGCGTGATAAGGGGAGCGTGAGCAGGGGATGTAAAGCAGGGTCGCCGAGCAGAGGCTGGCGTGGGCGGTGGAGCGCTTCCCACAGCCCCCAGCAGCCGCCACGTGTGGCCCGTTGCCGCATCTCGCTCTTCCCTCTCCCTTCCACCTCCTGCTTCCACTGTTCATCGTCTCAGTAACTGCACCCACCCCCACAACTACACACAGAGACACAAACGCCGCAATACCACCACAAAGGCATACAACAACAAACACAACACATCTCCCATCTCCCTCCTCTCTCTCCCAATCCATCTCTGTCGCTTTGCATGGACGCCTCCGCCGGCTCGCCGCCGCCGCCGCACTCGCAGCAGAAGCACGGAGGCGGGGCTTGGCCGGGGAAGGCCCCGGCGGGGGAGATCCCGCCGGGGGAGGACGACTTCCTCTTCGCCGACGACACTTTCCCGTCTCTACCGGATTTCCCGTGCCTCTCCTCCCCTTCGAGCTCCACCTTCTCGTCGTCCTCCTCCTCCAACTCCTCCAGCGCCTTCACCGCCGCAGCGACAAGGGGCGGCGGCGAGCAGCACGCGGCGGCGGAGGACGGGATCGATGCGCTCGCCGACCTCGACCAGCTGCTCGACTTCGCGTCGCTCTCCGTGCCCAGCTGGGAGGACGAGCCGCTGTTCCCCGACGACGTCGGCATGATGCTAGAGGACGCGGACGCCATGTCCGACGACCACAAGCCGCCCGCGCGCCACGCCGCGGACGCCGGCTGCAGGGCCGCCGGGAAAGCGGCGGCCGCGGCTTCTGGTGGAGGAGAGGGCTTCGTGGCTTCTGGCGGCGGGGCGGCGGAGGACCTGCCGCGGTTCTTCATGGAGTGGCTGACCAACAACCGGGACTGCATCTCGGCCGAGGACCTCCGCAGCATCCGGCTGAAGCGGTCCACCATCGAGGCCGCGGCGGCGCGGCTCGGCGGCGGGCGGCAGGGCACCATGCAGCTGCTCAAGCTCATCCTCACCTGGGTCCAGAACCACCATCTCCAGAAGAAGCGGCTACGCGTCGACGCCTCCATGGAGATGGACGCCTCACCGGCGGGCCCACATGGCAGCCACCACCACCACCACCAGCTCCCAAGCCCGGGCGCCAACCCCGGCTACGAGTTCCCTGCCGCCGCTCCTGAAGGCACATCCTGGACGATGCCCTACCAGCAAGCCGCCTTCACGCCCCCATCTGCCTACGGCGGCGAGACGCAGACGGCGATCTACCCGAACACGACTAGTACTACTACTGCTGCTACCGGGCCGTACCCTTTCCAGCAGAGCTGCAGCACGAGCAGCGTGGTCGTGAGCAGCCAGCCGTTCTCCCCGCCGGCGGCTGCGACAGACATGCAGACGGCGCCGATGAGCGGATCGGCTGGATCGGGGAACAACAGCGTGCCCTTGGTCTGGCCGCAGCAGTACGCGTTCCCTGGCGGCGCCCCCACGGGCAATTCGTACCCGATGCTTCAGCCGTTCGCCCCCGGATTCGCCATGCCGATGTGCCCACAGCGCGCGGCCGGCGGGACGGAGCCATCGGCGACCAAGGAGGCCCGGAAGAGGCGGATGGCGAGGCAGCGGCGCCTGTCGTCCTCCCTGCAGCACCAGCGGAGCCAGCAGCTGAATCTGGGCCAGATCCAAATCGTTCCACAACCACCACAAGAGCACTCGGCGCCGGTCACGCTCACGCCGCCGCCGTCCGGTGCATGGGGACTCTGGTCATCCCCACCGGGCTGCCAGCAGGTCCCCGTCCAGGCCCAGGCCCAGAACCCACCGTCGAAGCCCAGCTCTTCCTCGAAGCCCAAGCAGCAGAAACCCTCGGCGCCGGACGCCGGCGCGACACCGGCGGCCTCGGAGAAGCGGCAGGTGCATGCATGCACGAACACTTGACATGTCTAGATCGACATCCCTCCCGCACGCATAGAATCACACGCGATTTCTTCTCGCTCGAGGGCATGCACATCGCTGTCCGGCGACAGGGATCCGCGCGTGGCGTACTGCGTGTGTGGGTTTTGCCTGTACTAGCTACTCGTATACGGGTTGCATGATTTGCATCTCAACGACGTTCGTTTTTCCGTGCAAATTGCTCGCAGGGCGCGAATAATAAGCCGGCAGCAGACAAGAACCTGCGGTTCCTGCTGCAGAAGGTGCTGAAGCAGAGCGACGTCGGGAGCCTCGGCCGCATCGTGCTCCCCAAAGTGAGGCAACCCCTTCTTCGATCTCCGTCGTTCCATGATCCATGCAATCAACTTGTAAATGTATAACTAGCTCGATCGATCGATCCGGCCGTGCGCGCATGCGCATGTCGATCCACTTGCAATACTTTGCTATCGTTTAATTCCCCCCGATTAAATTAACAAGACCTTTTTCTCCGCAAAATTAATAAAGAAGGGAGGGCCAGCTGATTAATTGGCATTTTTGTATGAATCAATCCTTTTCAATCTCTTTCTCTTGATCTGTTCGTACTAAAGAGTGTCTTCTTCTTCCGTTTCAGAAGGAAGCGGAGACTCACCTGCCGGAGCTCAAGACGAGGGACGGCATCTCCATCCCCATGGAGGATATCGGGACTTCTCGGGTCTGGAACATGCGGTACCGGTAAGCTGTGCTACTGCAGAGTGCTACTGCCGATTTGGGATCGATAAATTAACTGCATGCATAAATCCTCCCACTCGTTTTGTTTTTGGAACTTCATAAATCCGCACACATAATCGTGTCTGTTTTTTATATCAGCAGTATTGTATTTGTTCCTCGCAAAAAAAAAAGTACTACTCCGGTGTATTTGCCCTTTGTTAATTAGCAGCGGGGTTAGTATATATACCAATGGGCCAGATATAGTAAATGACATGAGTACTGCATTGCTGTGGGGGACACGCATGTTCCTTTCCCAATTGGGCAAGTGGGTCATATGAATATGATGGGAATCTGGGAGCCAAATAGTAGCATGCATTCATAGTGCTCCATCTACGTGACTGCAAAACAAGTGCATGCAGAAAGATGGATTTTCTCTGTATTGGTTAATTTGCGCTACGTACTAATTTAACAGTATGCACATACTAATTTATCTTATACATGATCTGGTGACCTATGTTTGTGACACTTATTTTCCATCTTTGTTCTATTATATAATACGAAGCGTGCAGTACTAGTTTTTCTCTACATGCATGCATCATAACTGATTGCTTTCTTTTTGCGGGAATGATAACAGATTTCTGATGCAATGAATTGATTCCCATGAATGCAGGTTTTGGCCTAACAACAAGAGCAGAATGTATCTCCTGGAAAACACTGGTGAGAGGAAGAGAATCGAAGGATCACCCGATCCTGATCAATATCAAGTAGCTTCTCTTCGTGTTCACAAACCAGCTTTAATTTACATGAAACTTGCAGGGGATTTTGTCCGCTCCAACGAGCTGCAGGAGGGTGATTTCATCGTGATTTACTCTGATGTCAAGGGAAGATATGTAATGTTCATAACTTCACTCAAGACACTTAATTTTCTTACCATGAGTCATAATTCATCTGCAAGCTAGCCACACTCTTTATTTTTGGATGATTTATCATTTAGTAGCATGCATCGATCCTTCTTCTTGCTGTGTATTTTAATTGTCTCTGCATATGCAGTAGCTAACCTCAACCTACATCTGTATGCCACCAGCTGATACGAGGTGTGAAGGTAAGACCGGTGCAGGATCAAGCTGGGAAACACAAGTATGGCATTCCAGGAAATAAAGGAGGCGCCTCCGACGTGAAGACGGGCCCTGAAGACCGCGGATGCAAGGAGAAGTCCCCGCACGGTGCGCAGCGGTCTCGCCAGGAGGCCACCGGCTCCAATATGATGGCGGTGAGGATCTGAAGAACAGCCTCGACCGGCCAATCTATCCACCATTGAAGGCTAGCTAGCTCCGTGTTGTACACCCGGCCCTGGTGATGATCAAAGCGATCTCCCGTACGTTGTATGATCTGTACTGTAGTGCTAGGGGTTACGAGATATCTAAGTAGCTATCGGTCAGGCAGATCGATGTGACGCTAAAGAATGCATGCCTTGGTTTGTTAAACCCTGTAAGGCTAGCTGTAACCTTGTACATGCATGAACATACCGTATTTGTCGTGTGTCACTCGGATCGTCTAACAAGAACCAGCTGTACTTGGCTTGGTGTGTCTGTCACCTGAGAGAAAAATATTGGCCTATTCTAGATATTTCGTGCTTCAAATATCAAAATTGGACAGTTTTTGGTGTCTAGATATTTTGTCCTTAATTTAATGACAAATTTATCCTTTTTCATATTTTACTTTGCACTTTGAATATTTGCGATGTCTTGTCACTTAAATGTGAGGTATGAGGCCATCCGTATGGAGAGTACATGAGACAAGAATAGGCCAAATAATCGAAGTCTAAGTAAAATGACACGTCCTTTAATTACCAAAATTGACTAATTTGGTCCCTTTTCACAGAAAGCGGTATTGCCATCGACATGGAGTGGTTTTACCTATAATTGAGTAATTGACACGTCGTGATCCATCCTCCGGGAACATGGTGGCCACCGTGTCAATCCCTGGGGTTCTCGTGAGGCCCGCTTCTCAAGAAAAGGTATGGGTTCGTGCATGCTCTGAATGCCAGTGACGCGAGGAAGAAAAGAGGGCTCATGGAAGTGCCAAAAAAGGAAAGGGCCAAGCGCACACAGCCGAGAGACGGAGAGAGGGAAGTGAGCCGAATTGAGACCATGTGACAAGTCGGGTAAAAATACGTCCCACATTGATGCGCTCAAGTTGAGCCGTGAGGACGTACAAATGCCGGAAAATGCGCTCAAGTGCATGAAATTGTTTTCCATGACAATTATTGATTTCAACAAAAAGACACCAGAGGGAATTATATATGTTCCACGTCATATTTGATTAAAGATTTGCCAACAATTATATGTGCTATACACCCCAATATATGTCACTGACAAGTGGATTCAGACCCCCCATGATCGGTGGCATAGGATGCACATATTATCAAAGTATAAAATAAACTAGGAATACGATTGAAATTTCCAAACTATGCACATTATGCCATCCTAGTAAGTCTTTGAGAAATAAAAAGAAGTGCTGATATTTTACAATGGCACTCTTGATAGTTAAGTATTGGATTTGTCAAACACCATAGATTGGGGTCCGTTTCATAGTGTACACATTGTGGTCCATTGTTGATCTTTGCCAAGCATAACCATGGTCGTCGGGAGCTAGTACCGGATCGTCTTAATAATCCATTGCCGCCACCAATTTGACCATCCCTACCATCCATAGGGGCAAATCTAGGATTTAGTCAAAGGGGGAAAAGAAAGAGCATTTAGGATTGGGGATGAAATGAGATACAAGTATTAGCGTTTTTATTTTAAAAAACTCGATAATACCGCTCATTCTTTGGAACATATTTGTCAGGGTGTTCAGCCCCTGTTGGCCTCCTAACTCCTCCCCTGACCAGCCATCCCTCAATGCCGTGCTAGTGAGAATGTTTCTTCTCCAACGGCGTTGAGAACCCCGACATCGATCCCTAATTAACCTCTCCAATGAGGTCACATCGTATCTGTCTTTAATTTTACTGGCACTTCTAGCCGATCGACTATAGCTTCATCTTGCATGCCCTAACCTTCTCTTGGAGGAGGTCATTGTCTCTCGTGTCCATTGGATCTGACTCTACTTCGCAGCCCACCACGACAAATTATATCGAGATGTCATGAATCGAACAAGAGCTCGAGAAGTCTCGGGTGCCATCGCGAAATAGTGTGAGCTATTTTCAAAAGTACAATTAAAGAGAGTAATTTAAGGCTTTTGAACTTTTGGGCGACTGGGATTTAAAAGAAAACCATTTAACAGAGATAGTTATTCACGGACCAAATGAAATTTCCACGGTCCAAACATGCATGCCAGGGTCTAACCGATCATAACAGACCTAATTAACTGACCAGAACACTACAATTATTTTGTCCGTTGCATGCGCCGCCTGTCAAAAACATTGACCTAGATGGGGTTCCCCGGATAATCTAATTTAAACTCGTCCCCATCGATCGACCCACTGGCCATTGTGGCGCCCTAAAACTTCGCCCTACGACCACCAGATGATTCAGATCACCACACACACACAACGGAGCACCCCTCCCTCCCGCACCCTGGCCGCTGGCTGATTCCCGGTGGATCCCTCGCTAGATTCCTCCATCTGACACGGAATTCGCACGCTTTGAAACGAGATCCCTGTGTGCGTACTACTAGTGCAGTATGCTCCACGGACCCTGGCCCCGGCCGCCCAGCCTGGCTCTCAGGGCTCTCTCGTCGCCATGTGCGGCGTCGCGGTACGTGGAGCGACATGACGTTATGGCGGGCTCGGTTCCGTCGGGGCGCGATATGCTAGTTTATTCGGGCCTCCCTTGGCCATGTTCGGGCTTACGCCAACGTGTCCCCTATCTCGCGAGACAGGCCGCCTGATGGGGTTTTGTTTTGAACTTTCTCTGATGGAGCGCAGAGAGACAAGATGTGGGTGGGGCTGTATGGTTTCCTTTTCGCGTTCTTTAGTTCGTTTTTTCTTGGGGGAAAGAATAAAGAGGGTTTATGAGGTGTCCGTACTTGTTCGTAGACGATAAGGCAATCATGAGCGGTCGATGCGTGCGTACGTGGTCCGCTGATGAGCGAGCTCTTCCTGTGTTTGTTTGTTTGGTGGCGTCCGATCGGTCGATCGGTACGTTGCGCCAACTGACCGGATGATGAGATGCGGCAACAAGATCAGGTTATTTATAATTACGAGCTGACACGGAGGATGGTGGTGTTTTTTTTTACACGGAGGATGTTTGTTTTTTTAAAGGTGCATTCGTACGTTTCTCGTATCTTGGGAAATGTAGATTTATCCTGAACGGGTAGATATAACTACATGTAGGCAACAAAGGAAAACACATCGTGAAAGACTATGAGATCCAGTCTCCAAAGAATTCAGTGTATCAATTTTTTTTTTGTAAACTATTCAGTGTACCATTCAGGTTAGCAAAGCAGACCACCAGATTAGGAAGTTGCATGGCGACGTGTGCAAAGGGTAACGCTGAAAAAGGAAAGAAACGATGGACCCTGCTATTTGGGTAAGATGTTGCACATGCGCCAAGACATATATTTTCAGGTTAATCAGCGGGGTGTGAATTTCAGGGTGTCGTTCAGGTAAGGACGCAAACAAAATAGTTGATCGCGCAGCTACGATGAGAGCTGCAGCAAAACATGCTGTGCTGTCACGCAAATTTATTTTGTTATGCAATTGTACTTCTCTTTTTCTTTACGTACGCCATATCGTTTGCTCCCACTGCCTCCTCAGTGGTACGTGCACTTGAGCCACATTGTCTTTGCAGAATGCAACAAGAACCGTTCGACCCAAATCCTGGCGGCCCCAATCTGTTCGTTCTGTACTGATTTAGGTAACCGGACGGATGCCCCTCAACAAGGTTCAGAACCGCCTGTGTACAGACGGACGGATGCCATTACTAATACGCCGTAAGCAGATGGTTCTGTATAAAATACCAAGGAATGGGTTAAAGTGAACTCCACCTTCCTTCTCCGTCTCATCCACGTTCTCGTTGGCACGCTGCGTCTCCTGGACGTCTGCTCCGGAACCAGATCCACTAACATTGCTCTTGCTAACTTACCTCCGCTCACAGCTCACTACTACTTCTCGTTCCTGCTCAGTTTTGGAGGAAAGATGCGTATTTCAATAAAATAGTAATGACATTGATTTTTTAATGATATATTAATGAAATAAGATATGTTTAATAAAGAATTATCAGCAAAATATCAATGTTCATTAAAATTCTGTTGATATATCGTTGGAATTACGTTAAGATATATTATTTCATCGATATATCACTAAATTTTAATATTAATTGTTATTTCAGTAAAATAGAATGATAGGTTGGTTCAGCAGCGAAAACATAGTACTGAGCAGGGGAGAGCCGTCAGATACGTTTTGTGTGGTGGATACGCCGGAAGTTATTTTTTTTCTAGAATAATATGCTGTAAGTTATGCTCCTAGCTTAGCAAGAGCACAAATCGATAAGGTGTCAGCATACTACTCCCTCCGTCAGCATACTACTCCCTCCGTTTATATTAAATGACTATTACATGTATTTAGACGCTTTTTAGTCATAGATACATCTATATTTGAACAAATTTTTAAGTCACTTAATATGGGACGGAGGGAGTAATATATAGTGTACCAAAAGCACAAACCGACAAGGTGTTGTAAGCATAGTAAAAAATTTAAACCCACGTTTAAGTCTGAAATTTGTGCAGAAGAAGCCAACACACCTTATTTGTCGGGACAACTAGTTATCATTGTCATGAAAGTCCCGATTATATCATGTACATTGACTTTCGACCCACTTTCAAAACTTCCTTTTGAGCATGTAGGCCGACATGCCATGTCTTTTGGTCTTTGAGAAATACCCCCCTCTGATTTAAGAATGATGTCTTTATTGATGTTGTACATTCTCTAATATCCACATTTAGCTATTCATTTTAGATAAGTACTCCATATAAGTAAAATTTAGTACTCCATACAAAAAATATTTGGTCAAACAAAATTCAGTGACAAATCTAATTGTACTATGCACATCTATCCAGACTAAATCAGTTTTTACTAATTACTGGCCAAGTAAAATAAAGTTTGGCTATTGACTTTTTGAAGGAAAAAAAACGTCTGGTTTGCCATGTAGGCATGCTCAAGTTGTTCGATCGATCATTACCACACGTTTTCCCAAATCATCTCTCTCTCCGTCTACCAAGCATGGCAAAATCTCCCTTGATCTGTAGTGTCTAGTTGCTCGTGTTTGAGATATTATTTGTATTGTTTTTTTTTTGCGAGGAATTAGGAGTGCTTAGTTGCTTTGGACGCAGAAATACATTTCCCAAAATTTGTACGGAGCAGAAGAAGAAGCAGCCAAAATTCACAAGACGTGCTTGCATTGCTCTTTCCCCGCGTTGTTTGTTGCCAAGGCAAATCCAAAATCTCATCATGATTATTCTGGACCAGAATTTTTTGAAAGAACTTACGATATTCCATGGCCACACCACAAGGCGGCCTAGCTCAGGTACACACACTGACACAATCAACACATTACACATGCGTCATTTCATTTTTCCATTTTAAATGAAAACTGAAAAGCGAAAAAAGGAAAGACATACACAAGCAGAAAACACGACGGAAAGTGAGAGAAAATAAAATAAAATTCACAAGGGAGAGAAAGGAAGCAGCCGCAAAATAAAGCGAGAGGGGAAAGAGGCGCGCACGCCAGCCCAACAACACACATTCCCCGACTCCGGCGACGACGCGCCCCGCTCCTCCTCCCCCCCCTTCCTATCTAAATCCCCTCGCCTCGACGACCCTGTAGCTGACGAAGCGAGTGTGGAATTGGAATCCGTATCCCGAACCGAATCTCGCGCGTGAGGTGCGGAGGGAGAGGAGAATGCCGCCTCCGGCCGCGCTGCTCCTCACCTCGGCCTCCGGCTCCGCGGGGCTGTCGCTGAGCCTAGCTCCCAGGCTGCCGCACCTGCGCCCCCCGCGGCGGCTGCTGCCGCCCCGGCTCCGGCCTGCGAGGATCCGTGCCGCGGCGGCTGTTGGAGGCGAGTTCGGCGGCCTCGGCAGGCGCCGCGTCGACGCTGGCGAGTTCGTCGAGCGGCTGCGGAACGTGCTCCCGGGGGGCAGCTGGTGGCGCCTCGAGGACAGCGAGGAGGGCGGCGGCGGAGGCGCCGAGGCCAGCGGGGCCACGGCGGCGTCCGCGCTCAAGCGGATGTGGGCCCTCGTCGCCGCCGACCGCTGGGTCGTGTTTATCGGCTTCGCGTCCCTCGTCTGCGCCGCGGTAATGCCGATGTGTTGGCTGGGTTCATTCGTCGAGTTGGATAAGTTTCTGTTGGTGTGCGTGTAGCGTTGACGCTTGTGTGGTCGTGGTTGCAGCTCTCGGAGATCGCTATACCACATCTACTTGCGGCGTCCATCTTCTCGGCGCAGAATGGAGGGGCGGTGTTCTACCGGAACGCTAAGCTTCTGGTTGTTCTATGTTTGATTTCCGGAGTGTTTAGGTCAGTTATTTCTTTGTTCAAGTCGTGCTCATAAATCGTCCATAGGATCATAAGACAGGGCTAAAGTAGGCAACGCTGCTTTTTGCTATACAACTATCTGTTTTGATCTCATTGGAGTGAAATAGCTGACGAACGTTTTGGTTTATATGAGCACTTTACAGTGGATGGTGTAGATTAGAGTGCAAAAGTTTAAATATGCTGGTAGTCTATAATCTAGGATTAGGACTTGGAAATGTTTTGGACTTTCATGAGCTTGAAAGTGGTTTCCAGTTGGAAAAATGGTAGAATTGGTAGGATCACTCTGATACACAATCTTAAATTTTTGCATCGTACATTATGAATGTTGTGGCAAGTGCCCATGCACGTGGATGAACAGGTTTGCACACATGAAAACAAGGAATTTTTGTGAGATACTCTGCATAGAACTAAATTGTTTGCCTTCAGCATGGTTTTATGTTTTGTTTTTAGGTTGCTTATTTAGCTGGTATCCGCCTTTTGCAGTGGTGTGCGAAGCTGCTGTTTTGGTATTGCGAACATGATATTGGTAAAACCATGCTAGATTTCATGTAATTTAATAATGCTATTACTTTCACAATGACCTTTGGTTTGATTGGACTCTTACAGTCATTACTTCATTTTTTCTTAGGTCAAGCGTATGAGAGAAATGCTGTTTGACTCCATCCTTTCTCAGGTGAAAATAGAAAAAGGGGGACTATTGCCCTCAAAATTTTCTCTTATTTTATTTTTGCTTGGAATGGCCATGAAGTTTCTTAATTGCATTGTACATTGTGCTAGGATATTGCCTTTTTTGATGAAGAAACTGTCGGGGATTTGACAAGTAGGCTTGGTTCTGACTGCCAGCAAGTGTCTCGAGTCATTGGCAATGATCTTAATTTGATTTCACGCAATTTGCTTCAGGTGAAAAGGTTGTTTAGTACCTGTGAATAAAATAGTGATCAGCAGCTTGAAAAGTTCATTTACAATGTCATCACTTTTTCACAGGGTGTCGGTGCATTGATCTATCTTCTAATTTTATCATGGCCTCTTGGACTCTGCACTATGCTTACTTGTGGGACATTGTCAACAATTATGCTAGTTCATGGACGGTGAATTGCTCTTACTTGTTCTGTAGTTTACCCTTTTCTCAACTTGCTATTTTCGTATTATATTGCTAGTGTGGAGTTTCCAAGTTAATGATGTACTGCCCCCTCCAAGTTTCTATGTTATTTTGTTGCTTTCCATCTTTAGTTCATCTGAAAGGAATCATTACGTTACCTTTGTTTCACAGGTACCAGAAAAAGGCAGCTAAGTTCGCACAAGAGTTCACAGCAAGTGCCAATAATGTAAGTTTATGTCCTCTAATGGAAAGCTGTTTGACCAGGCAAAATTATATCTCAGTGCTTCACTTCATCTTTACATTAATCTAAATCAGGTTGCTCAAGAGGCGATAACTTTGGCTAGGACAGTGCGGGTCTATGGGACAGAAAAGCAAGAGTTTAAGAGGCAATCACTCTGCATCCTTTATGTTTCTCTTATGTAGCATAAATATCCCACTCTGCCCAAGTCATAAAGCCTGTTGTATCCATTTGTAGGTATGCAAAGTGGCTGGATAAGCTGTATGATGTAAGCTTTCGGCAGACAATGGCTTATGGAGGCTGGAGTTTGAGCTTGAACTATCTATACCATTCTACTCAGGTATTTGATTTTGCCATCAGTTATAATATTATTAATATTAAAAGTATAAGGCTTTGGTATGGACTTCTCATTGCACGACTGATGAAGTATTCTTCCAAATAAGCTTTCTGTAGGTCGTTGCAGTTTTGATTGGAGGAATATATATCATGTCAGGGAAATTAACTGCTGAGCAACTGACAAAATTCACACTGTATGCCGAGTGGCTGATTTTGTCTACCTGGTGGATTGGAGACAACTGGTCCTCCTTGATGCAGTCTGTTGGAGCAAGTGAAAAGGTCTTCCGCTTGATGGATCTCTTGCCTAGCAGGCAGCTTACCTCTAAAGGCAAGAGTATAGAGTGCATGTGGATGCTACAATACTGGACTTAACCTGATGTCTAGTTTAGAGTCTCTATGCTTGGATATTTGAATTGTGAGGCTGTGCACCTGTTCGGTAGTCTAAAGCATTTCATTATTGCAGGCCTCAGGTTACAGAAGTTGGAAGGGCGAATTCAGTATGCAGATGTAGCATTTTCATATCCTTCAAGGCCTTCAGTACGTTTACACCATTCCTTTTGTTTGTTCTTCTGTTATAAGCACACACGTAGTAGTGTTCATCACACAAACAAACACACACACATGCACGTATAGTAGTTTTCATCCTAAGACAATGTTTTATGATTACTATGTAAATGGAGGGTATTTGTGTGACCGTGTTCTCCCTAATTTGCAGGTACCAATTTTGAGAAGACTGAATCTAACACTGCATCCAAATGAAGTAGTTGCAATTGTAAGATATACAAACTGACGTGAATTCTCACAAATACTGCAAATGCATCCTTTGATGTATAATCATGTTGACCATATATTGTTTGAAACTCTAAAGGTTGGTCTTAGTGGAAGTGGCAAGAGTACTATTGTGAACCTACTACTTCAACTATATGAACCGACAAATGGGCAAGTAAGCTATTTCGATGTCGTTCTATTGTTTTCTTCCTTCGTTCCAGGAGCCAGTATTGTCAACATGACTATATGCAGTCACTTCAAAGCAAACCAGTTACTGTTCTAAAGTAATGTTTGTGACTGATGCAGATTTTAATAGATGGCGTGCCATTGAACGAGCTTGATACCAGATGGTTTAGGGAAAGAATTGGTTTTGTGGGGCAGGTTCAGATCCAGTTTACCCAACATAAATTGTTGCACCACATGAAACTTTGCTGTATTTAACAACAAAACATGGCTGTTATATGCAGGAGCCTAAGTTATTCCGAATGGATGTTAGTTCTAATATTAGGTATGGCTGCCCAAGAGAAGTTAGCCATGAAGAAGTAGAGTGGGCTGCAAAACAGGCTTACGCTCACGATTTCATAATGTCTCTTCCTGATGGTTACAACACCATTGTTGACGATGCTCTTCTTAGTGGAGGCCAAAAGCAACGTGTTGCTATTGCAAGGGCCCTTCTGAGAGATCCGGCCATCTTAGTACTTGATGAAGCCACTAGTGCGCTTGATGCTGAGAGTGAACATTATGTGAAGGTAAACTCTTCTTGAAGGAATGATTAACTTCTGCGCCTAGTAGATAAAAATGCACCTGTAGGTGGCTTGTTAATTTATTCGCTGCCTTGGTATAGAGCGTCATTACAGAAGTTAGCGCTGATAAGGCTGGGAGAACTGTGATTATTATAGCTCACAGGTAATGTATGCTTGGACTCCAGTACTTGCTATTTTGAACATAGAGAATTGAGCTAACACCGTTGGTTGTTGCAGGCTATCTACGATTCAAACAGCTGATAGAATTATTGTGATGGAAAATGGTAGTATCGTGGAGGTATGTTTTTGACTGCTGTTGCTCCATCAGTACAGAGTACAAACCTGTAGATGTACTGTGAATTGTGATCTTTGGAGATATATGCTGTAATTCTTATTGGCTAGCACATGAACAGATTGCACCCAAAGATTTTTTTTAAATGTACTCCCTCCGTTCCTAAATTCTTATCGTGATTTTAGTACAAATTTGAACTAAAACCATGACAAAAATTTAGGGACGCAGGTAGTACTGTAGTATTTTGGAAATTTATCACAGCAAGGCCAGCAGCCTTTTTTTAGGTTCTGTGAGCGTTAACATCAAGGTCACAATTACTCGGTTAGACTAGTACGATAACTTCTCTTTCTAGACTGACCGCTTTCTTTACCATTTTCAGATGGTCATTGCTATTTTTTTAATATATTTATCCAGGTTTGCACCTGCAGCTATGTACAAATATAGCCTAAGTTCCTTTTGTTTTGTTGTGCAGGACGGAAAACACAGTGAGCTTATCAAGCAGGATGGTTTGTATTCAAGGCTAGCTCGGCGACAAGATGACACTCTCCCATAGCCCTGAAATCACAGAAGGTGGTTTAGCAAGCAGTCCACGAGGTTTTTTTCAAGTGGAACGGCGGGCAAGAGAGTCGTCTGTCATTGGAGTATTCATTACGTCCGGCCATGGCCCGTTGGTCAAATAATTGAGGTTACCTCGAAGTGTCCGGTTCTAATGATTCGCATATACCAACTAACCGAACTAAAATTTAAAACGCTCTAAAAGGAGCAAGCGACGGCAATATATGGATTCACAAAATGGAGTAGTTCATACATGATTCATTTACCAAAACATTGTCAGATGCAACCTGTAACTACGTATATAGGCATTCTGGAGCTCAGACCATCTAGACCCTGTAATTAACTGGTCTGTCAGAAAATTTACTCCAATTTTGACATGTACCTAAGCATTCATATACTAGTACTGACTATGTTCTTGTATATGCAAATACTATTTCCAAGATTATACGATGCAATGGACGTGCTACGTGGCAATGACTACGACGCTCTCTTTTCAAAACACAGGGCACACGTTTTCTACGACCAACGGTTAATCTATTATACGGATATACAAAATTGATGTCCTTGCACTAGTATTGAAAAAAACGGTTCAAAAAAAAAGTATTGAAAAGATGCCAAAAACTTCTAATGTAATCAAGTGACTACGAGCAGATCGCCCGTTTCTTGTTCTTTGTATAAATTCTGTATGAAGATCCAGTTTGGAATGCAGAATATACTAATCCCTGCCAAAACATCTTATAAATGGGAACAGAGCGAATGTATAATATTCAAGGAATCTCTTCAAGATTTCCATAAAGATTTGCTGCGTTCATGGCATGTTGGTCCTGTAATATTGCAATCTTAGCGTCATGAGTTTGAAAACCAAAAGGATTTTTTTAACAGAAGTTAATATTCTTTTGTAAGAATACAATCTTATTAAGTCTATGTTCAAAAGTCCAGCCTATTTAGTAAACATCAGTGCATCATACATGAAGGTGAGGTCCTACTACTTTTCTAGTTCCAAGATTCTTGGCATCCACTAACAATAAAACCGAGCTGTCCCTCAAAACTCAAGTTGCTCAGGAAAACCTTGGTCAGAATCTCAAACAAAGGAACTCGCAGAACCCAAGCAACTGCTACCGCTTGAAAATTGATGATCACGGAACTCACTTCATCCTCAAGCAGTCTTCTGTTTCGTCGATGTCGAGGATAGATAAGATAGGGCCCTATGGCCAACGAACACAAGGAAGACAGCAAGGAAGCCAAGGTACTTCAGAGTTGTGAAAAGATCCAGCTGTTCCAACAGAAAGATGAACATAAGCGAACCAGTTGGAAGTGCAATTATGTTTGCTACAAAGGGTGCTAACCTTAACCCAGAAGAGAACGTAGAGCAGCAGAACGGCTCCGATTCCAGCATGGAAAAGTGATGCGAATGCAGCTGGTCCTGGCAAGGACGGGAAGTTCTTCAAGTTCACTCCCAGACGCATAAGCTGCAAGTGAATCCCAGAAGCATATTATCAACATCAAACATCAATATGTTGAATAAGCCTCAACAACAATTTGCTGATTTAGAGCAAGTACTTATGTGTCACAGCAACTGAAGAAATACACCAAGCATGACCAACTTTACTCACCCCAATCAAGAACCCAATAAAAGGCAGAAGTGTGACACCAGTAAATGCAAGCGAAACTTCCTTAGGTGGTCTCTTCTCCGGCACACGGAATATGTGATTTATCTCCTTCTTTGGCCCAAACTTTGAGAATGGGTCAACAGCTTGTGCAGGGGGGCGTGGAGCCTTTTCTGGGGCCTCCGGCAAGTCCAACTCCAGATGGCCAAGATCCAGTATGAATGAATTTTCCTGAAGGGGACAAAGAGAAGTCAACAAGGCTAACCAAACAAGACTGTAGGATTACAAATGTGATGACATACCATTGCAGCATCACCAACAGCAAGCTCGAGGTCGTATCTTCCAGAAAGGTAGTAAAATTTCTCCACCAAACCAAGAAAATCCTACAAAAGATTAAATAAACATAAGAAATCTTGTTAGTAAAGCAATTCCAAGAATTTACAATTATTCCAGAACCTCAAGAGCTCAAGGCAAATTGAAACATGCAAATTTAAGATATGTAGAGGGTATTTCATCTCAACATTTGACCACAGTAACATCATAGGTACTAGCACCATTTTACATGGTATCCTAGGAATGCCCAAATTCAAGCACAACAGGCAGATGCATTGGCCATCTTTATTTTACTATATTAGAGTCAGTTTATTTCAAATGTTATTGCAACTGGATGATCTTTTCTTCAAACCTCACTGTGTTGTAAAGATGCCAAGAAGGTTCCTTCCTAAAGTTCCTATAGATGTTCCATTGGTAGGATTGAAAACCTAGATATTTTTTCTTATGGACCACTTGATACTAAATTCGAAAGGAGAAAATCCTATACTTTTCCTACGGTGCAATCGAAAGCATTTTGGTGTCAATTCCTATGGTTCCCAATCATGAAGGATTTCATAAGGATGCAACTGCACTCCCTTTTGTTTCAATTCATGCATTTTGGGATCCAACATATCGAGGAGGTCCTGAACTTTTTTTTCAGTTCTTGCATAAGCATTTTCTGGATAACATAATGTGCAGCATAAAAACCAAAGGACACATGTCAGAAGGGACGAAGAGCAAGAGCAGAATGTTAGGTAAAACAAACTCTGGATAGGGTTACTCAACTAGAACAATTTTGAATTGCCTCGCAGAACCTGGCACCACAAATAGGTGTTCAACCTTGCTTTCATGCTTTAACTTCAAGAACACCTGACAAATTTGCTAAATCAAGTCAGGAAGAGACCAAGTATTGCACCATCAGAAAAGAAAATAAAGGTTCGTAGCGACCTGGTGAGGTTTGAATGTGCGCCCAAGTGGTGTAGCCAGTTGAAAAGATAAACGCAACTTCTGCAGATGGTTCGCAGAGAGAGAAACTTGTGTACCTTTCAGTAGATCTAACCTGCAAGGAAGCAGTTTGAAAGTGACACAAGCGAAATAAGCTGTTTTGCTGTAAGAAATATAAGCATATAAAACTCCACAAAAAGTTTCATATAACTTAACTATACATGACCCACCATCACAACATCGCAACGATACTTAAACGTTTAAGGATATGTTCACACAAATATCAGATGTGAAGAAACCCAAATAGTACTCCCTCCGATCCATATTAATTGTCTCAACTTTGCCCAAATATGGAGATACATGTAATATTTCGACAATTAATATGGATCGGAGGGAGTAACAAGTTTGGAAGTACTATTTGAGATGAGATGACAATGAACTCTTTCAGAATGACCATGATTGTAGTGGTTGTGATTACTTCAATGTTGGTGTCAGCATTAGCATATCATTTAATGTTGCTATAAAAATATCATGTAGTAAGTGACTCAAAAGTTTACTTTTCGACGGACTCCACAGTCCCAGCATCATTTTCAGCAATTCCAATTTCTGCCTTGTCGACTTTGATCAGCCCTGTGACAACGATAGTCTCAGCATTTCTCCCCCCAGTAGTGTAAACAGTCTCATGTTCTTGATCCTGAAGCGAAATCTAGAAGACAGAATTGCACGAACATCAAGAAGAATGTCAATTACTATTTCATACAAAAAGAAATAAATAAGAGTTTCCATGTACCTCAAAAAATAGCGAGTACTTGCCAACATCTATTTTCAATGGAGCAATGTCCAAGTAATGCAAACTGTTCTGAAGATCAAACTGAAGTTCCTGATACCATGAGGAGAAGGTGTTAGGGAATGGAGCTCAAACACAGACAAGAGGATCATAAATTATTATTATGAAAACGAAGCTTCACAAGGTACAATAACCTAACTCTGTACCTTGCTGTCAGTGGTGACGACCTTGGAGTCAGAGCCCAATACTTGCACAAGATTCACTCTGAGCGGAGGTGCAGCAGATCCAAACACTGTAGTGACTTCCACCTGAGAAGTATATTGGCAGAACACAAGTTGGAGTTAACTTACAATGAGCTACACTGAACAGAAGTTCAAAACAATAAGTTACAATATTGCAGGTAAGTAGATACATTTCATTCTCACTGCGAACAGTTTCTAGCAACCAGTTACTGTTTTAAATTGCAACTGCAGAAGTACCATAAACGATGCATGAAGGTTAGAGATAATATTGTGCCTGTAAATTCATGATTTCTAAAGTTCAATGAATATAGTGGTTGCAAGAGAGATAAGGAATTCCTCACAGTAACAGTCACACGTGTAATGTTACACCCAAATGACAGTTTGCAATACAACAAAGAATAATTTAACGCACAAACAAAGCGACATTAAAGTTTTACATTATGCAAAATCAAAGCGATTGGCATGTGAGAATCACCTTAAGCTGGTCTTTGGAGGTCAGCGAAAGTACATTGGAAGGAAGTGAAAGGATCAAAGGAACAAAGACCCTGCAGAGTGCAGTAAAGATAAGCATCGCGGGGCAACAGAGACGCTGACTAAAAATATTGGGGAATGCGAGTTCTTCAGAAATGCCAAGAAAAAGGAAGACTTGCCTATTGTTCTCCAGGAGTGACAGGGACTCAATTTGATTAAAACAATCCTTTCCACTGCCTGGGAGCCCTATACCAAGAAAGAACTTTGCCAAGCCCAGTATTTTCTCACCAGGGACCTGTAAGTTTGCTGGTCAAGGAAGGTGCTTGCACAAAAAAATTAATGAACAAACACCATACTGAAATGAAAACTCACATTCAATTTCCCAGAAACAACATTTGCAAAAGAGGTGACACCCCGCACTACTGAAGCAGAAGTTGTTATAGGGCCCTTGTATTCGGATGCATCAACATGCTTCTCATCGAAGTAGAAGGTTCCATCATCTGGGATATACATACAATTATAAAATTAATCGTAATCAGAAGTATCAAAGTGCAACAAGTAAATTGTCTCAGTTCCGCCTACATATAACCTCACAATCTGGAAATGAAAATGACTTATGTACTAGTAACTATATAAATCTGCAATTCACAATATGCCTTAGATTTGGTAATTTGGCAACTAAGTTCCTGTGAGTTGTCAATCAGTCACCCAGAATCCTGGAGAATTCTCACCAAGTTTGAGTTGATAAAAATTATTATATCTGATTCATAATCAATCTGTCTTAAAGCTGATTTACCATTTTTTGCATCTCTAGCAGGCTAAACGAAGAGGGTTGGAGAACATACCATAGCTCTTGATTGAGCCAAATAATTTCGCGATGTCATTTTTGACAACTCCGATCTGATAGGTTGTATTAAGGATAAAGAGCGGCGTTAGTGATGGTCGTCAAATTATGTACTGATGAATAATGACACATATACCAAAATCCAGAACAAACACACAGGACTAAAACTTGGAAACCATTCACCGGCAGATAGTGTGCACCACACAGAAAAGCAAAATACCATACAGAGACACGAGCATGAAATGATAGCACCTTAAATACTGGTCATTACAAGGAAGGATGTGGTGCATACAGTAACATGGGAGCATCTCTTTTAAGATCATCGATCATGTAATGCGCATTTATAATTCAGATGAATGTAAGCTGTGGTGCGTACATTTGAATTGCATAAGCTGGGGCATTCTACTCTTTCCTAGATTTCATAACATAGTACTTAAGTGTATTGTTACCGGTACGCCCTTATTACTTGCACTAGTGGAAGATAACAAGAAAACAGTAAAGGCTCATGTATAACTTTTTTCACTTTCATCCAGCTGGGCCTTTCCCAATTCCAAGGCTTTGTGATCTGGCAAGTGCCGTATGCAGTTTTCCATACTTCTTCATCACTTAGGTTCAAGGAAGATAATCACATAAAAGCTACAGCATGTTAACAAAGTTACTCAAAGCACAAGGAGAGAGCATATGCTCACCATGGATGGATCAACCTCCGCATCTGACAGTGAAACAACTCCTGCCAATGCTTCTAGTGCGATACCTGTTGCAGTACATTATCACTAAACATCAGCACCGGGGTTATGCATTTGATTTGCAGTAAAGACTAAAGAACACCTTGCTGAATCAAACAAGCTTCACTTTTTTTTGCGGAAAAAAGCTTCACAAAGACACAGACACTGTCTACTACTAGTTCATAATATATAGCCCTCATAAATCGCAATAAGAGTGTCTCAAGCCAGAGAGAAACACAGAAGATAAATTAGCAACCAGCAAATCCCAAGCGCAGGTGTGGTTCAACGTGAATTTTATCGAAAGGCTGTGATAGTGTGATTGACAACTTATATTGTAGTAGTCCAACAGAACAGAATGTTACCAGCAGCAAATGTGCTAGATTCAGCACTGTTGGTGTCATAACGCCATCTCCCATCACTTTGGCTAAGTGCCTGCACAAAGAAACATACACATAAGACAACTCTAATTTGAACAGCATAACAGGTTGGAGGTTGCACAAACTACACATGGTAAAATTTGTATAGCATGGCGCTCTGCTGTCACCTTAATTGCATGAAATGTGCTGTCCGCATCAGATAAAACGACACTGTGGCCTTGTTCCTACAAGCGAAAAAAAAACGATTTAAATTAAGAAGACCGCCTAAGAAGAAACTAAACAAAACAAGCAAACAAGTATCCAACAGAAAGTGCATAAGAGGAAGCAACCTTGAGACTGAGCAGCCCTCCTACAGAATAGTAGAACTCCAGCAGCGAATTGGTGTCCTTGATAACCGCCTTAAGTCTCGACGCGACATCCTGCCACAGATTACGATCTCAGGACACAATCAAACAAGCAAATCCAAGTAGCAACAGCAAGATCTCCAAAGCTAAAACCCACATCATAAACGCCGGCATCAACACTGCATCCGAGGACAGCCGCGATCCGACCCGCGTGGAACAGATCCTTCGCTGGTGACGAGGAGGCAGACAGCGTATCGGTAGCGAGCTTGCAGGCCTTACCAGCAAGTTTCTTATCCTTCTGTACCCCTAGTATCTTGAACGTGCTGACCGCCTCGTAAGTGCTCTCCAAACTGCACAGCGCGCACAGGAAAATCCAACACTTAGACACACAGTCAGGTGGTTCCGTCTCGGATCGATCTGGACCAGGCTAGGTCCTTAATTGCGTCCCCAGGGGACGAACCCTGGGATCAGGAGATAAAGTGACGCTGGAGACAGGTGAGGGGAACTTACTCGCCGAGGGATCCGTCGGTGGAAGCGGCGAAGAGCTCGGCGGCGGCGGATCTGTGCGCGTCGGAGACCGGGCGGACGGCGTATGAGAGTGGAGCGACGACAGCGGCGAGGAAGATGAGGAGGGCGCCCAGGGGCGGAAGCCTCCGGGCCATGGCCGAGACGGCGGGTGGCGCCGGCCGGAGATGGGAGGGGAGAGGAGAAGGGTTTAGGAGACTGGGCGGGTGGGAGTGGCCAGATCTGCCTGAGGTTGAGGGAAGGGGACGACTAGAAATATTTCACCCGGTCTGGGGTCAGGGACTAGGGCGCCTCGACGTCTGGACTCCGGAGAGTGAGCTGCTTTGAGATTCGTGTTGCTGCTTTTTAACTTTCAAGCCAGAATTCAGCCATTCGTGACAAAACTAGATCTACACTTAAATGTGGACGGAAGGCAGTACGAAATTTGAGACACTATGGATCGAAAGGAATAAATTTCTTTTACGGTCTTGTTCTTTTAAAAAAATACCACGAGACCTCATCAATTTTTGTTTATCTTGTTAGCCCCTTCTAAACCCACGACATGTATCCGGTGTGAATTACTTCTCGAAGAAACGTGTCAAAGTGAATGTTTTTGATGTCCTAAGGGCATCTTCAAGGGTGAAGCCCTCATTTGTTCTCCCCATTTGTCCATTTGAGGTGTCTTTGGACAAATGGGAGTGTAGAAAATATCAAGTTGTTTAATGGTAATCCCTCATTTATCTCTTCATGAGTATTTGACATGTGGGCTAAAAAGACAATTGGACAAGATTTGGATGAGTTTTGCACAAATGGGAAGTCCCCATACTCTCCCCAAATTTGGTGAAGAAATGAGGAGTGTGGACCACTTTTGGACAAATGGGGGTTCCCATTGGGTTGTATATTTTGCTCTTAGACCCTCATATGGACAGATTTGGACAAATGTGGAGGATTTGGGAGTTTTTCTTGGAGATGCCCTAACATGTTGAATCTTATAGAAAGTCAGAACATATTGGTTGCACTTACACCAAGGGGAAAATGCAAGATTTTCCACGTTGACACTAGGGTATGCAAAATATTTCCAACAGATCTAACATCTCGCTAGAATTCCTGTAGGATTAGAGTGTATAAAAGCTTTCCATGACATTTTTGAGCCAGTATTCCTTTTAACCAAAGAGCCTCTATAGAAGAAAAAAAACAAGGGTTAGAATTCTAACAAAATAAATATTTGAGACAAGTAATATTTCGACAAGTAGAGTAGAATACTTTGGAGAATACGAGAGAATATATTTGGCGTGAACCTTCTAAGAGAATTGAAGTATTCTGTGATAAGAAAATTGGAACATTCTAGAATGCTTGGGAGTGTGCTCGAAGAGTAAGACATTTACCACGGAAGACACTAGAACAATTTGTTCATGGTAAATTAGGAAAAATCTAAAACTAAGATATTTGTGTGGAGTATTCTAGAGTACAGATATTTATAGGTTCGGGATTTTGGTGGTTGTCATTTTGCAATAATCCAACGATGTTACTCCATGCGATCCAAAATAATGGTCACAGATTTGTCTAGATATGTATGTATCTAGACCAATGTGCAGATACCTGCATATCTAACAAATTTGTGACAACTAATTTAGATCGGAGGGAGTATAATCATAGAAATATGTATAATCTTATCTGCCATAAGTGTACCATCACACCAATGAGTGTAAAGTACCACCATGAGAATACAAGTGGATGTCATGCTTGATCAGTATAGTTGTTTAGTAATACATATAGCCATTAAAATAGTATTTTGGAAGATTCTAATCCTTAAGATTTTTTTCCTATATATAGTTGGGGCTGTACTCAGCCATGCTCTTCTATACCTTATGATTGATACGAGAGTTGTATGCAGTTATATACTACATCCAATGCAATGAAAAAGAAGTTCAGTTGTCTAGTGTGGTGTGCTGTCTCTTCTTCTCCCTCTAGACATAGTGAGTTTGTGTGTGCGCTGATAAGATGGTACTTAACCGGGCAGGGATCACATGGGCCAACAACATTAGTCTTGGGGATAAGCATACAATACATATGATGATCCATTCCATAGCATAAGGACCGTGTCACATAAGTTATTTAATTGTTCTTTAGTCGGGAGATGATTAACCCGATAGAAAAAAGTAGCGGTGGTCTGAAAAATGTCATGCATGCATATTTTGTTTAAATAAGATTTCACTTAACTAAAAATACCCTTGAAGTCCAAATTCGTAACACTGTCAAATATGTGTAGAACTACTGCGATGTTTATGATGCAAGTACGTGGTGTGCTGAAAATAGCCTATACTTTAAAACAAAACAGATTCAAGAAGAATTGTGCACTATTGTGCATTATTTTCTCTATATTTCATCATTATGAACTTAGAGGTAATTCGATGATCCATTCAAAAGAATTTAGACATTTTTCATTGTATTTTCATAAAGTGATTTTGATCACAACCACTTGCTGCAAGTATTACTCCATCCAATCGGCGCAAGATTTAGCCCTTTCTTGTTGTATTCAATTGTTATACACATGAAGGTAAATGAAATTTAAATTTGGGGTAGAGTCGAACAGATGGGGGTGTCTAGAGGTTTCAACACTAGTGAAAAGGATGCAATTTTTTTTTATGTCCAAGTATGCTCGTTGCCAAAACTTTGAGCTAGTAATCTAGACTTTTTCCTAAAAAATAAACGATATAAGCTATAAAATAGCAATAAATTTGTTTTATTTTATATTACCATTTGGCTCCACACTGAATTCTAGCAGTGACAAACGATAACATTGTCACCACACGAGGCTAACGTATGATTCGCCCAATTGCATGGATTCGGACTCCATCAGAGGGACCATATCCTGTCGTGGTGACCAGGGGAAGGACAAACCTCTAGGTTCGGATCAGTTTCCATTCCATCCATTCCCCCTCCCTACCACTGCCCAAGCAGGACGTTAGAAGCCAGCCAGAGATGATTAAGGAACATGACATCATCAGAAGATTGGAATAGGTCGCATGATTACTCCAGATTGCATCCCAACCGAATAAAGTCTACATGTCAATAGAACCCGGTCCCATTAAAACCCTAGTTTTGAAAACCGGACTGGTCATCGAACCAGCGAGGCCTCCAGTCCACTGGTCCGACCGGCGGTTCGCCGGTTCAACCGGCGGTTGAAACTATAAGAAATAGAACTTCCGTTACTAATCACAATGTGCTGATTGCTCGGCTGACTAGCGCGCTGGTCCGTGTGACCCTTCCTCTGAGATCCTGGGATTAAATAAGGAGGCCCATTACAAATCCTAAAGAAGCCCATTAAAAAAGGCTCATTCGGCAGTCCGAGCAGTCGGACCGACCCCGGTTTTCACTGGTTTAAACGAAAACCGCCGGTCCGACCGGAAAAAATCCGGTTCGCTTCCTTGTCCGGTCCAGTGTGCTTAACAGACCGGTGAGGCCTCAGGTTCTGGTTTTCAAAACTAGGATTAGAACAATCCCATGTTCTACCTCTTTTCTATGCCTCTTGTGATGCCTCAGACAGTGTACGGATCGGAGGAATACAAGGTGATGTTGACAAGGCTCTTGTGGTGGTTTGGCGGCAATTCAAGGTTCACGAACCTTGGTACTCTGAAAGATCGATATGGTCGACTAGAAGGGGCGTGGGTGAATAGGCAACTAACAATTTAACTTTTTTCTTTTCTTTTCTTGAAAGATACAAACACTTAATCCTAGGTCTTAGTAAATTTTCTAAAGTGACAAATTCTCTAAAGTGAATGCAACCCTAGTATGAAGTGCAATAGCCGACGCACAAGGTAATCAATTTAACTAATCAAGTAAGTAAAGTGACAAGAATGATACCACACGAGAGATGAAGATTTGACTCCCGAGTTCCACCTTTTGGGAAGGTGTACGTCTCTGTTTGGAGAAGTGCTCTACCACAAAAGTAGAGACGCCACAAAGACTCACTCTATTCTCCTTTCACAACACCACAAAAACTCACTCTATTCTCCTCTCACAACATCAGAAAGGTAAGTTGAGCTCCACTAAGTGGCTTCCTTGTGGGCGAACGCCAACGCTTACAAACAAGGAGAAGGGCAGGTCTCCACAACTCAACTGGAGGCTCCTTCTCGAATCCACAAGCACCACCACACCAATCTAGTGGCCTTGAGGAGACTATGCGCGGCTAGGGATACCAAAATCCTAAGAGTAACAAAATCCACAAAAGAAACAAGGGAATCAACTTTTTTACTTTGGTGAAATGCTAGGTCGAACTCTTCTCAACCCTTCCTCAAAGTATTGACTTGGGGGATGCACTAGGGAGAGAGATCTCAAAGATTTGAAGCTTATGGAGGTGAATAATAGTGGGATTCGTTGGGGACGAGCCGTCGGGGACAAAGACCCCCTTTTACAGGGATCCCCGATTTTTGTCCGTCATGTGCAGGTTCAACACGGGCGGTACGTACTACCGCCCTGGCCTGAGCGGTACCGCACCGGTGCCGCACTAGGTTGGTAGCGTTTTGCTGCCCCGAGGCGGTACGACCGGCCCAGGTACTGCCATCCTGGACAGAGCGGCACTGCGACCCTGGAAGATTGCAGTGATAAAGACCCCGGCTCAAATTCGGTTTTCGCTAATATTCACCAATGAGTTTTGTATACATGAAGTTGATGCACCATATGACAAAGTTGTAACTTCGACAATGTCCATAACGATGGACTTGTATCTAGGAAAGCAACTTTTGTGTGTTGGCGAATTCGTCGGTTGACAAACAAAGGGAAGCGAAGATTTACTCAAGTGCAGGGCCCTCGAAAGGTAATACCCTGCGTGCTGCTTTTCTTATCTGTATTGATGAAGAGATTACAAAGTTGCCGTCGAGGTGTAAAGGCTCAGATTGTATCTGGCGAGTGCATCTAGGGCGGCTTGTCCTCCTTGGTTCCCCCTCCTAGTCCTTTATATATTCAGGAGGCTAGGTCTCGGATAGAATCCAAGCCGGTTACATAAAACAAAATATTGTAATTAAGCTTCCTTATCTTAAGTCGCAAGATGAGGCATGCATTTGGACTCCTGGAGTTTGTAATAGGCTTCTACATAGGCCCCTAGCTGGGCCATGGCGGGTATCCTCAAGTCGAGTACGTGGTTAGTCATAACCACATCACCATAGCCTTCCCATGTGGACTCCTTCTTTATAGTACGGATTTTCTTACGACTCAATAAAATAAGAAGGTGTCAATCCTTCTACGCTTCTTTCCTTTTTGAGTGCTACGAACCGTGTCACACCATTTGATATAAACTCCAAAAACACTTAGTGCACGGTTAGTCAACATGTCATGCTGTCATTAACACTAAAACTCATTAGGGTTCGAAATGCCCTTTCAGATTCTCGATTTAATTTTGCTTTTATAGTTTCTAAATGCTCAAGAACTCTAACTAGATGAGGAAAAGATAGGTTCTATGAAAGAAACCCTTACGAGACATGTGTGATGTTCATATACCGGTCAAACGAGGCGAAATTAGACCAGATCTCATAGGACCCCCCTCCCACTTTTTCTACGAACCGCCGAGCCATCATCTAAAGCCAACAATGGCAAGAATGTGGTTGAGAATGGTGTCTTATCTTAGGACTTCGTAACATTTAGAGATGATAATAAAATAATCCACGTGGATAATTTTTCCATCAAAGGACATATACAAAGTTTTTAGACAAAAAATTGTACATCGACCATGTGTTTTAAACCACATGAGCTTTTTCTTTGTTATAGGAGGGGGATGGTATGTTCTTTTACCTATGAACTTTCATGCTTAATTTACATTTATGACTCTGAAATCAATTTCCTTATACATCAATGTTGCATCTGTATTTTTTACAAGGTTTTTTTTTGCAGCCTTGCAGGAACATAAGCTTTGTTGATCAACAAAAGCGGGGGGGGGGGGGGGGGGGTATAAGCATCATCTAACTAGGCACCACTAAAGGGCATGCTTTGATAAGTTACCTGGAAATGAGCAACTAGATCTGTCACTCAGATAATGCTCAAATATCACGTTGGAGAATTCAGTCACCGTGTTAGGGGAATCACTACAATCGCCGCAACGACATCCATGCAATACGAGTAGACTGTGAGATGCTTGCACCGTGCTTAAAAAGGCAAGTTGCAAACCATGATCTACTGCAAGAGGCTCCGGCCGAGGCATCAACGACACGATCGAGAGATTTTTTTCGCAACCACTATGAACCCCATTTATCGTTCCGAAGAAAGTTTGACGTAGTTAAAACCAACGTCCTTGTCGAGATCGAGCTTGAAAGACCTCCACCCGTGACGCTTCAACTCTTTTGAAAGAGCACTAAAATAACATCTCCAATGTAAATGATTTTCATACTTGCTTAGCCTTTCACACATGAACATCATGTGCTTGGTGTCCTCCGCAGCCCCCGCTCGAGCATAGGCGGTTACTTTAACGTGCCGATTAGTGAGAAAACAATCGCACGTCCATGCTCTGAAAAAAAAAGTCTTGAACTGAGATTTAATCTTCACTTTACACACTACACTCCCACACGGTTTTGTTTTTGAGCAGGCTCCCGCACGGGGTTGATTTGAGATGAACCGATCCCCTGAGCTTGTTGCTCTTTGCACACGGAGAGTACAAAAATTTGTCCGAGTGCAATTGTTGCTCTTATATACTCCGTACGTGCAGTCCAAAACGTTTCCATGTACAGCTTTGGCACAGTCCACGCAACGTGCGTAGTTGCGTAGAGAAATTGTGCTCGAACCCGCGATCTTTTTCGTGCGTCGGCCACGAAAACCTAGCACGACCCCTGCCGTCCCCACGCGCTTCCCCCGCACCCTTCAATCCTTCATCAAAGGCTCCCCGCTCACGCCTCCACCCGCCGCCTCGACCCCGACAGATCCACTCACCAAACCTATCCTTCCGCGCGGCCGCGGCGTCCTCCTCCTCCACCCGGAGACCCACCCCTCGCTCTCCGGCCAAGCCAAGCTTCACGCCCGGCCGCCGCCATGAATCCCTACGCGGACAACCGCTACGCCGACCCTTCCTCCTACCGCGACAGGCGCAGGTACGTACTACTAACCCTAACCCTAGCTCGCGTGCTTCTCACGCCTAGCTCCGCGATCCGATCTGAGCTCACACGGTTGGTGAATTGGTTCCGTGCAGCGACCTGGCTGCGGCCCCTATACTCGCCCCGCCGGTCCCCGTGGCCGCGAACCCCTACGCCGCCTACACGCCCATGCCCATGCCCGCTCCTGCTGGCGGCGACTTCTCGCGTTTTGGGCAAGGCGGCGGCAGAGGGTATGGTGGAGGCATGTCCTATGGGGGTAGAGGCAGAGGCGGCTTTGGCGGTGGACCCGGTGGCTTCCGAGGCGGTGGCAGAGGAGGCAGCAACGGGAGGGATGGCCTGGACTCGCTCTCCCTGCCCAAGCCGGACTTCAGGGATCTTATACCGTTTGAGAAGAGCTTCTACGTTGAGTGCCCGGCCGTGCAGGCTATGTCGGACATGGAAGTGGCGCAGTACCGTCAACTCCGGGATATCACAGTCGAGGGCAGGGAGGTCCCTAAGCCTATCCGCTACTTCCAGGAAGCCAACTTTCCAGGTTTGGCTTGTTAAGAACGAAGCAGTCTTAGTCTAGTTGTGTGCGCGCGGCTGCTTGAAACTTATGAGTTCTACATCATGCTTTGGAAAGTTGTCCATACTTATATGCCTCATTCTCCTCTGTTTGAACAGATTACTGCATGCAAGCAATACTGAAGTCCGGATTTGTGGAGCCCACTCCTATTCAGTCTCAGGGTTGGCCAATGGCTTTGAAGGGCAGGGACGTGATAGGAATTGCGGAAACAGGCTCAGGGAAAACACTATCTTACATACTCCCTGGGTTGGTTCATGTTGGTGCACAGCCTCGCCTAGGTTCGTTCCTGCGCTTCTATTGTGTATGTTAAATTCAAAATGATTGCGATCCATCCTATTGATTAATAACCATCTTGATGGATGTAGAACAAGGTGATGGCCCAATTGTCTTGATCCTTGCTCCCACAAGAGAACTTGCTGTTCAAATCCAGGAAGAGTCTACAAAGTTCGGATCATACTCAAGAACTAGAAGCACATGTATCTATGGTGGAGCACCTAAGGGACCACAGATACGTGACCTTAGGAGAGGTATTTAGTACTTTCATCTACTTCCTTTTTAGGATCATGTTTCACAAAGCTAACTCTGTACTTTTAGGAGTTGAAATTGTCATTGCAACACCGGGTCGGTTGATCGATATGCTGGAAGCTGGTCACACTAACTTACGTAGGGTTACATACCTTGTCTTGGATGAGGCAGACCGAATGCTAGATATGGGTTTTGAGCCTCAGATTCGGAAGATAGTGGCACAAGTATGATATTTTAGAATCTGTTTAAACAGATCCTTTATTTTAGTCTTTGTTTCCATGTTTGTTTATGGTATTGCATACTTTTGCCGTCAATAGATCCGTCCAGACAGGCAAACCTTGTACTGGAGTGCCACGTGGCCGAGAGAAGTTGAATCCTTGGCTAGACAATTTCTGCAAAACCCGTACAAGGTGCACATGATTTTTGCTGTTGTCATTTTGTTTCATTCTTTTTGTGTCTCTTTAGTTATGTTCGTATTGTTCCGACTGTCTTAACATTTCACTTACAATGCTATACAGGTAATGATTGGAACAGCTGAACTTAAAGCTAACCATTCCATACAACAAATTGTCGAAGTTATCTCAGATCATGAAAAGTATCCCAGGTATGTAATACTCAAATTCTATTCACTATTACTAATTCACTCTATTATTTACAAAACTTGACATGGTGTGGATTCATTTCCACTTATTCCTCACAGGCTAAGTAAGCTTTTATCTGATCTAATGGATGGGAGCCGAATCTTGATATTTTTTCAAACAAAAAAGGAATGTGATAAGGTCACTCGGCAACTTAGAATGGATGGATGGCCAGCATTATCTATACATGGTGATAAAGCTCAGTCTGAAAGGGACTATGTTCTGTCAGAGTTTAAGAGTGGGAAGAGTCCTATAATGGCTGCCACTGACGTAGCGGCACGTGGTCTTGGTATGGTGACTTTGTTTGAATATTAGGATTATGTTAGTAAGTGCTCAGGGATGATAAGTCGGAGGGCTGTTCAGCTGTTTTTGGTAGAGTGAACTGAACTGAACTTGTGGATTGGTGGTGTATGCAAGGTGCTATCATGTCAGAGGTAGATCATCTTTTCCCTCCGTTTACGTCACTTGAGCGTAAGCAATTGGCAGTGTTACCAGGCACTTCTGTTTTCATTTATCATGATGACTATCCCTTTTCATGGATGTCAACAATTTCGGGAGTTGGTAGAGTCTGTTCTGCCTTTCATGCAGATCCTTAGCTTCGGTTAAAGAGGGAGCAATAGGATATATTTTGCTCCTTTTAATTGTTTTGTTTGCATTTTCATTTATCTTTGAGCATTTACTGTGCATGATGCATCATTATTGCCTGCTAACTCTCCCTGCATTTAAGTCTCATAGTTGCTTAGTTGCCAAGTTCCTTTGGAAGTTTACTAACATATCTGTCTTCTTTGGCAAGTACCTTCCTTTATATATTTTAAATTTTGATTTACCTTTAAATGAGAAACATTGGAGATCTTGTGTAATAAAGTTTGGCCTGCACATATAACAAAATGTCTAGTAATAATTATTGGTATAGAGCAATAACATAGTTCACACTGCAGGATAAATTTGCTGAATATGTTATAATTTTATGGATCTTCCGCCCTTTCCCTTGCTTTGCATGGTTCTTTAAGAGTTCAATATGCTGCTATTTTATATGTGCCTTATCTATGGGTATCACTGCCAATTGGTCCAAAGATGGTCTGTAGTGTTACCAGTGAAAGCCTCATGTTGACCTCTGATGAAGCACCTTAAGCATTGCAGCCTGTGTTGGATTGGTATGTATGACAGATTTTGTTCTGGTTCACATGGACACTGAATTATTGGACAAGTTCATGCTCTGTCATGCCAGGTGCACATGGACAGCACTTGGAAAAAAAAGGCTGAGAATTTAAGCACCATCAATTCCACATCCAGCAGTGATTGATACCCAGTTCAGTTCTGCAGCCCCTTCGACTTGTGTTAGCTGTAGAAGTTGAAAGTCCAGTCATGCGCAGTGTTCTTTGGATCTTGTCTAAGCCATGCGCTGCCTTCTGTGGAGATCGACAATGTTGATGCCTCAGTGTGGTTTGCTGTGGTATTCAGGAATCAGGATGGCACATATATGTTTGCTTAAATACTGATCATGTTCTTCTGAATTTTGCAGATGTGAAGGATATAAAATGTGTGATTAATTTTGATTTCCCAACAACTATCGAGGATTATATTCACAGGATAGGTCGTACTGGCCGTGCTGGTGCTACTGGGATGGCATTTACTTTCTTCACACACTCCAATTCAAAATATTCAAGGAATCTTGTGAAGATCTTGCGTGAAGCTGGCCAGGTTGTGAACCCAGCGCTTGAAGCTATGTCCAAGTCTGCTAATTCTATGGGAGGAGGTACCTGCCTGTACTTTGCAAATTTCATCTTGGAAAGATGTCGTGTCCTTATTTTGACCTCCCTTGTTAATCTGTGTTTGTTTTCTATCCAGGAAGCAATTTCCGGTCAAGGGGGCGAGGTGGGTTTGGTAACCGTTCTGGATCAAATTCTATCCCAGTGCGGAGAAGATTCTGATGCAAAGGAGAATGACACCATCCTGATGGTGCAAAAGACGAGACAAAGTTTTATCTGTATACAATTAGGCATTAAATGCATTTTTGGTGGGAGTTCCTTTGAAATCCCCACTACTGCTAGATTGAAACCAAGTCTGTTCTTAATACCTTGTACCAGAGCTATGAAGCCATGTCATATGAATGACAAACATTTATCAGCAACTCATCATATGTATTTGAGTAAGTTTACCTTTGGAAAAATGGTTTGCCTGCCTTAACGTTTACAGCTATGATGTAATCCGGCCAATTCCTTTTTTATGTCACATTAATCATTCTTGTAGCAAAACATCATAGATTTGTGAGTGTTCTGCAAGGTTAAAATATGTAGATCGGTCTGTAGATTATCCAGTGACCAAAAGTTTTACACTTTACAGGCAAAACTGTCCTCTAATTCTGATATGTAGCGTTCTTTCTAGACATAGAAAATCAGTTGTGGAAATTACTACGCGTTGAGCTCTCGGATTGTAGCATACTGCGGAACAGTACGTTCATGCATAACGCGAATTCTGATGCTAACAGATCAACCAGATCAATTGAGTGATCGGTGTATACAAGGAACACGATCGTGAGTTCTGACTGCCAATTAACGTTATGAAAACCACTTCATTCTTTTACCAGATTCCAGAATATGCATTGGTGTAAAACCAACGGCGGCGCGGCCCGGAAGGGGATTGAATTTGAATGACGTGATCGTTTACCACTTTCTTCCTTGGATGTGTTCATAATGTACAAATTTTGATTCCTCTTTTTCCCAGCTATAAACAATTGAAATGGTAACGTACGTAGAGCAGGGAGAAACGCAAGTATATATTCCCACTTACAAGAGATAAGTTTATTCTTCCCTGACTGGTAACCTCTCTCGAAGAGTCGAATGTGATCTACACGACTTGGCATTAATTGGGATGAGTACGTCTATCGGCACCTCTGCATGTTACTAATCATCATGGGCGTATCTTTTTTTTTAAATGAGATTAGATTTACAGAGTCTGCATACTAGTTAGAACAATCCTAGGTAGGAAAAGAGATCGATGGCAAATTAATGTTTAATGGTCTGTGTATAAGATGGATCGATGCTTCGATAGTCAACCGGAAACCAACACTGAAGGTAGAGATCAGCTATTCTTAAATTAGCTCTCGTTTTTAGATGAAATTAATCTCTTTCATCAAATATCCTCATCACAAGGGGAAACAAATTAATAGCTACTCCTCTTGCAAAAAGAAGAATAGAGTAGTACTGGTACGTCGTTCCTCTTGCAATGCCCATTTTGAACCTTTAAAGGCGCCAAAACCGCCGGCCCAGGGTATCAAATCCTGGCAAGAAATTCTGGTAGGAATGCTAAAAAGCGAAAGGGGGAAGGCAGAAAGCAAGCAGCGCGCACTCGTGTCTTCCACGCCGAAATTCCCTACCCCACTCGGCCACTCATACATAACACACTCCCACACTATAAAACGGCATACGTTTCGTCCCCTCCTGCCGCACTACACTCAGGTTTCGCATTCCACAACACACATATATACACAGAGCCAACTTACACCAAATCTACCGATTGCCATGGCACACTTCCAGGAGGTGGACTACTGCTCGGAGGAGGTGAGGGCCATGGGCAACCCGGCCGGCGGCTTCCGCCACGGCCACGGCTCCGGCGGCGGCATTCAGCAGCACGTGGCGAAGGAGACGTTCGTGCAGGAGGCTACCGGCGGACACCACGGGCACGGGCACCACGGGCGCGGCTCGGGACACTTCGAGGTGCGCGAGAGCAAGGTCGAGGAGGACGTCAACACCCGCACCGGCGAGTTCCACGAGCGCAAGGAGAACTTCGTGGTCAGGGCCGACGACTAATTAACCTGTGCTAGCAATAAGTCACACACGGACTCGGACATGCATGGAAGTACTCCGTACAAATAGATGTGTGTATCGCTGTATGAAACCCACGGTCACACCCAGTACCGCGCAAGTGTGTTGTACGTACTACGTGCGTATACTTTGCGCGTGCAGCGGTTAAATAAGGTCGTGACCTTAATAAAATTAAAGCTGCTTTCTTAGTACTCTGATACAGTCTGATTCGTGTATTGTTTCATGCGTGTATCATCGATCACTAGTTCCAGTGTATTCGTGTGTGCGCCCGGTCGGTAGCTTCGAGCCCCTGATTTTTAAGGAAAAAGATTTAAATCTTAGTCTTATAAAAATCATCAGATTAATATTTCGACGTCATTTCTACTCGGCTACTCCCACCTCTTCATCGTTCGTCTTGAATATTAAAGCAAACAATCCACATTCAACGGCTGAGGAATCAACTTATTCCTATGTAAAAATCAGACGAATTATGCAGTTGCGGACCCAGGATTTGAACACAACCAGGGCTAAATTTTAGTGGCCAAAAGGCATAATCAATACTCCGTATATACCCAAATACATGAGGTCTGTTTTGATATGAAAGTATATTTGGTGCTTGAACACACTGAAAAATAGCAAAATTAAAATTTTGGCATGGCCTCAGAAGTACGTAGATGGTCAGGCTGTTAGTACTGGCCCCTGCCGATTGGACAAAAAGACCCCGCCTGATGTGCCTAGGACCCTGAGGGGCTTGATCCAAGTTGTTTATAGAAATTTACTAATGGGGTTACCAATACTCCTTGGGTGAGGGCTATAGCCCAGGTAGATCCGCCACTGGAGTTAGATATAGCAAAACCGTAATTATATAGTCAATACAGTATTACTATTTCAGAGGGTATAACGAGAAGCCATGCGACCGTACAGTGTACACACAACAAAATTTAAGAAAGTTCCATATGGCTTGGTTGTTGCGAAGATCTGGCTGACTATCTCTGGAAATTCATTAAGGTAGTTTTAGGGTTTTCGGGGCATTTTCCGATATAATGACCCTGGGTAACACGTTTTCGGGCTGTCGAAAAATCACAGCTCAGACAGTTTACATGCCTTATACCCCACGTTTTTTTAGTCTTTGACCGACTTTCCGATATCGTGCTTCTCAGATATACGTTTCCGGTAACACAATTTCGAGTCGTTTTCGGCTTGTAAAACAATCACCGTTCTAAGCAATTTACTTTTTGTTTCGGGCAATTTTCTGATGATGTGACCCTCGGATATACGTTTTCGTGCCGTTTTTGGCCAGCCAAAAAAAACATAATTTATCTTTATCTTAAAAATAGTTATTTATAAGTTGATCAAGCCTCATATAGTATGGACAAGCACACAAATTTTCGATGTGTGACAAGTCGATATATATAGAAATAGGAGTTTAATTAGGAAATAGACTCTTTGTTGTCTCATTCCATTTACATTCGGCCGGTCGGTACATATGTCTACCGAGGTAGAAACCTTTTAGTTATCACAAATTCGTGGGCACCAATCGATCGAAGGGAAGAAATGTTTTTTCGCGATGCCTCTCCTATCTTCGATCCAAACGGGCAGCTGTCACGTCTCCGGCTCTCAGCACAACGCACCGCGCACCCAGACATCTTTCAGAACAAATTCCCTACTCCACTAACAACGACCATAATGCATGCACAGCCCGTGTAGCGCATTGTTAGCTGACAAGTAGCACACCCATGCAGGCGCTGGGCACCCTATAAAAGCCGCAGGGAGGGCAGCTGACATTGCATCCTGCATCAGGTCTCGCAGCATTGCAAACACAAATTAAGTACAGTAACAAAGCGTACGTTCAGAGGAAACCATCTGACACCCTGCCGGCGGCCGGCCATGGCGCGCTACTACTCGGAGGCGGACTACTGCGCGGAGGAGGAGATGAGCAGGCCGGTGCGCGGCCACTGCCACCACGGCGGCGGCGAGAGCTACGTGGTGAGGAAGGAGGCGTACGAGGAGATCGACGAGGTGGAGCTCGCCCGCAGGGGCCACGGCCACGGCCACCTGGGCCATGGAGATAGCCTGCACCACCACGGTGCCCGCGGCGGCCACCTTGGACACAGCGGCAGCCACCGTGGAGGGCACCTTGGCCACAGCGGCAGCCACCTGGGGCACCGCGAGCACCATGTCCATGGCCACGGCCACGGCGGGAGCCACCACTGTGTAGACCCGTGCGAGAGCAGGTACGACTCGTCGTGCACCGGCCAGTACTACGGCTGAGCACGCGTGTCCGCAGTACGATCGAGCCTACCTACGAGGAGATCGAACGACGTCACGGTCATGTTTGGGCTGCCCGGCTCACAGGACGGCCCGCTATCTAGCTATGTATGTATGTGAGTGTGTGATGTCGCGACCATGTGAGCAGGGCATCTCCAAGGGTGACTACGACGTGCCATCCGTCCGTTTGTCCACCGTCCGGATAATTTGGCATGTCCATTTAACACATCATCCAATGGATACAAGCTAAAATGTCCGCCTTTCAAATTGTTCACACCTATTTTTCAATGAGTTCTATTACCATACAACTATGTATTCAACAATATCAATGCAATTGTAGAGTGCAAATTAATTAAAATGACATGGTCCAAATATCTCAAATGATAAAGTTCAAATATCTCAAATGACCATGTTCAAATATCTCAATGACATAGTACCAAAATAAGCACAAATCATACGATGCACCATCACAAGATCAAATGCCATTTCGTGCCAAGATTTTGTCACGAAGATTTTCATGCCACAATTTTGTCTTGGCATCCATCAAGCTTTTGTCGGCCAACATGATCCTCGACTCCTCGGTGAATCTAGTGAGCCCAACTTGTTCGGCCTCGGTCGCCGCCCTCATTGCTTCAATTTCAAGTCTCTTCTCCTCCCTCTTTGCTTCAATGTCAAGCCTCTTGGTCTACCTCGTTGCATCAATTTCAAGCCTCTTCGCCTCAAGTGCAACCTTGTCCTTCTCAATCGCAACCTTCTCATTTGTCATCTCCATGAACCACTTGTGGTGTTCATCCTTCTTTTCTTCCTTCTTTTCATCCCTCTTCTCAATTAGTTTACCTTTGTTGGCCATAATCTCCGTCCAAGTATCTTTCAACGTACTCGCATTAGCACGCTTTGCCTTCTCCTTTTCCCACTTCCTTCCCTTCAGCCTAGTTGCGGTTGACGTCGGCCCAAAACCCTCCCCATTCTCATCCATTTGGCTTGCCGGCCTCTTGTGTGCTCCATTGGGATTCTTGAGTGATGCTACAAAATTCATCCACTTTGGGGCCTTGTTGAGTATGGTCCAACAATGAACCAACCTAAAGTGCTTCCCTTCATGCATTGTGCTATACAATGTGATAGCCATTCCCATCTAGCAATCAAGAGACATGTCAAAATGTAGCAACATAGCAAAAGGGTGAATGGTATTGCAAGAATGTATTTCTTACATGTTCTTTGATTCCCATGCCACTTATCTTCCTATTGGTAATTTGATCATATGCTCCACAAAACTTGTTGCAAGAATCTTGAATGACATCCCAACGTGATTGAAGTGAACACTCATTGCGATCACTTACAAATTTCCATGGTGGATAATTTTTCCATTCATGAAAGTACTCATGAATTCTCTTCCAATATGCTGAACCCCTTTGCTCCGCACCTTGGATTGGTCTTGGCTCACTTCCAACCATGCCGTCACTAACAACTCATCTTCTTTGATTGTATATGAGCTTCCTCTCTTTGTCGGACCTCTCTTTTGGTGGAAGGGTTGGTTGGGAATTGGAGAGTTTGGATCATCAACATCAAATATTTGAGGTTGTTGCCCATCATTGATCAAATCCATCATACACTCCTCTTGATACTCCTAGGAATACAAAACCAAAAATTTCTTACATGTTCCCAACTAAACCTTCCCTAACAGCACCATATACTCAAAACCGCCACTCACAACAACTGAAAACAGCAACAAATAGAGGAAAATAATACCTGTGTCTGTTCAGACATTTCATCAAACAGGTTGCGGGCGCCACGGTCTCTGCCTTCCGACATGGCACTGGGCTGCCGACGCAAGGCCGGAGAGTCGTCCATGCCGTCGTACCCCATCTCCTCATCAACGGACGGCGCGCGTTGGCAGCAGCCGGAGGTGGAGGGTGGCGGGGCGGTGCGGCCTGGCCCGAGGAGGCTCCGGCGGCGGTAGCTCTGGCCACGGAGCCTTGCTGGGATGCCCGGGCGGCTGCGGCTCTGCGTCGTTGCGCCCGTTGGACGCTCGCTGCGGTCGGCGGCTGGCGGCCAGTAGGCGCGGTGAAGACCTCATCCATGGTGCGGCGGCAGGGCGACGGCAGGGCAACGCCGCAGGGAGATGTCGGTGCGACGAGGCTGGGGGCGGGGAGGGAGCGGGGCGAGGCAGGGAGTATGCAGCGCGTCGGCAGGGCGAGGCAGGGAGTTGGCGCGATCGGTGCGAGAATAGGGAAAACGCTGAGGTGGACTTTGTCCGCGGACTGCCAAGTTGATGTCAAATTTGGCTAGCATTTGACATGTCCGCGGACAAACGGACGGATAGCAATAGTTTGGCATGGCTCATTGAATTGGTTTTTCTTGTCCGCAGACAAAAACGGACGGATGGCATTGATTTGGCATGTTCCCTTGGAGATGCCCTTTACATGGTATCTATGCATGTGCATGCAGCTGTATGTATATGTATGCACGAGAATAAGACGACCGTGACCTGAATAAAATCTTCCCGTGTATTCTAGAAAAAAAAGGTACGGCTATATTTTATTTGCCTGATTTTTTATAAAGAAAGGTTAAAAATCTCAGTCGACGTATCATAACCATCAGATTAATATCTAAGTCCATATCCACCCTCTGTTTCTCCATCATTCCTTGCGGAAATGATGCTCAAATTAGCCAAACAGTGCTAGTATATGAACCCAAAAATTAGGCAATATGTAAACAAATGCTCAAATTGTTACAAGCTTAAAACAACTGTTAAACAAAAAAATGTAACAAAATGTTGGCAAGAAACCCTATTGATTTCGTTATGCCACTCTTCAAATCCATGTATGGTGTCGCCATGCATAGATTTCTTGACAGAAAAATATCACTAAGACTGGCCAACCCAGAAGAAATAATGCCTTGAAGATATTAGATCTTAGTATTGGCACTATTCCTACTCTATTCAGTATCCCTATTAGTAATATAATGTATCTTTCTAATAGTGAGTTTGCATAGAAGATTGCTACTGAAGCCAGCGCCAGAATGATGGCAATAGCAGTTCCAAGAGAAACCGAAGCGAGGATGATGTATACAGCAAGTACGAGGGATATGCTAAAGCATATTACTGCATTCCCACCTAGCCACAAGGACAAATTGAAGTGCAGGCAGCGCATGGAATAATCATATCCAGGCATTCCATAAAAACATATGCTTAGGACGGCCAGCGATGAGCACGCAACTGCTAACGAGTTCGCCATCAGGAAGCCCTGAAAAAAATTTGATGTACCTAGAGTAGGTGTTCCTCCATTGGGGTGATCATCAGCCCTGTAACCCCCAGGCAGGGAGAAAGTGGCACCAAATGCCATCGTTGTAACTAGCGCTAAGCCGATGCCAGTAACTTGCGTCGAGTTTGTTAATTGCGCATCAACACCAGCATCTGGCTCGGGATTATGGTCCACTTCCATGCCATCTAGCCGACAAATATCTCGAGTAGCATTTGCAGATATCAGTGCTTGCTGAATCAAAATCCGTGAATTCTGCAAATGACAGAGCGCACAATATTACACACACATATATCTCCTAATCTTGATCTAAATTCAAGAAACAGGTTAAAAACAAAACAGGCTGGAATTAAGTATGTTACCAGCATACAGTACACTCCTGTGGGGATGGTTCTAACTGAAAGTTCTCGTGGGGTATGTCGACTGATATTCGGTAGATTTAAGTCCACATGTTTGTTCGCATATAGATAAGCAAAAGTCCACCAATCCCCAGCCTCCACAGCTAGATGTAACGCAGTGTTCCCTTCATTGTCTTGTAAGTTCAATATTGACCCCAACAATGGTGTCCGGCAGGCATAAGCAACTACATGATATCTCCTCTTCTTGACGGCAATATGAAGAAAAGTTCTACCATGATTGTCGCGCAAACCAGCGCAGCCGGAACATCTTGTGACTAAGAAGATGATGGCTGATAGCATACCTGCGGATGCAGCGATATGTACGGGGTACGAACCTTGTTTGTCTGCTTGATATGCGCAATGTGCATCAGCTTCCAACAATTGCTTGGTAAGGTCCAATGGTTGTTCCTTTACACTCAGAAATGGTGTGATACTTGTTCCACTATCCACTGGCATAATATACCGAGGAAAAAACCCAGTATAATCACTTTCGGTTGACACCGCGAAGTGTAGAGGTGTATTTCCTTGTTGGTCTTGTTGTTTGATAAGATCTTTGTTCCACCCCAACAGTAATTCGTTCATGACTGCAATTAGGCCCCTTCCATGTTAACAACACACACACACACAAAAAAGTCGATCGGTTCAAATAAGGGAGTTTCTAAAAGAATAATTAGGTACCTTGGCTTCGAAGAACTGCGGCGTGCAAAGCATTTTGTCCATGAGGTCCAGAGTAGGACAACTGACTATCCCTTTTGTAGAGCTCCCGCGCAATGGCGTGGTGGCGCAGCGAGACAGCCAGGAACAATGGCGAGGTGCCGTCGTGCGACGGGACACGGGCCAAGCAGTCGTCCGCTGTCATGAGCTCGCCTACCATGGGCATATGGGCGGCACGGATCGCCTCGTGCAACGCCGTCTCCCCTGCAGGCTTATTCTGCATTCTCAGGAGTGTCCTGGTCCTGATCCGGCTGTCCACAGCACCTGCTTCCTCCTCTCTTCTAGCCAGATCAATGAAAAGAGAGAGCACGGCGAAGTTACCAGCCCTGGCGGCACAGTGCAATGGCGTGCTGCCCCTGCCGTTACGTGCAGCCAGCAAGTGTTTTGCCCTGCTGTAGATTACCTCGGCGCTCTTCACGTACCTGTCACCATCTCCAGAGGAAGCTACTATATGGAGTGCAGAGTCCCCGTCTGGAGTGGCCCCTTGCAGCAGCAATGATGCTGCGTACTCAGTAGAACCGTCAACATTGACGATCACCTGCAATATTGTCAGTGTGATCATTCTTCCAAATGCCCCTAATAAAATTGTTCTTCCAAAAAATAGGAGGATAATTAACAAATTAACCTCTGTATCTTCCCTATTCAGAAGGAGGTCCAGTTGCCCGTAGTATCCTTGGCATGCCGCCATGAGCAGCTCGGGATGCATGGCGGGTGGACATTGGCTGCTGGTTGCGTTTGGCGAGGCAGAGATGCTGCCGGCGGACTGCTCTGTATTTCTGGAAGCCATCTTCACTGCTGGTGTTTACAGTAATTTGAAGTTGTTGTATATTGCGATGGCTCCAGTTACGTATTTATATGTTGGGTTGCTCAAACTTCAAGAAAGGATCTATTCTTGATTTGGGTTGCTCAAACTTTTCAGGACGAAATTCTATACGTTCCGTGCGGAATCATCATCACCCATGCACCTTTATGCTAGATTTTGGTTGTGTCGATCGAGTACAGCAAAGCCATGTTCGCATTTAGGACTTGTCACGCAAAGAGAACTATCCTATGTGTGCGAGCACGCGAACGCGCAGATGTCTTTTTTACTGAGAACGTGGATATAAGAGGATGTTTGATTTGAGTCCAAAGTTGCCAGCTAGCCAAATATTTAGTAACCATTCAAACAAACACCAAATTTTGGTCAATGACCAAAAAATTGGTTTGGTATGTTTTGGTAGCAAACCAAACACACCATAGAACTCTGCAGCGCCCTTTAGAGCCACTCTAGAAGATACCGAAAAGAGTTCCGATCCGAAAAATAACCGCCAATTTTCAGGTTTGGGTGTCAAAAAAGACCCGAATAAATACTGAAGATTTCCGGAATCTAAAAAAAGATCGTATGAACCGAATAAAAAAAAGATCGTATCAACCGAATAACACTCCCCCCAGCCTGGATATCATCGGTGTCCCACACAACCCGAAGAAGCCACCCGAACTCCAAAAAAAAAAACGGTTGGTGGTGACAGTTATTCCTTCCCGCATCGTCTTCCTCCTCTCCTGCCGCCGCCCGCTGGAGCCACCGCAGTCGGCCCGTCCCCGACCCTGGCCGCCAACGATCGGTCCCTTGCCCCTGGTTGCCGCCTCCGACCTCGCCCCTGCCTGCCTCCCTCGTCCCTGGACGCCCCCGACCTCGCCCCTGCCCGCCTTCCTTGTCCCTGTGGCCGCCCCGACCTCGCCCCTGCCCGTCCCTGGACGCCCCCGACCACACGGAGTGCATGCAGCATGCACCCGGTCATGGCACATGCATGGTAGTATGTGCATGTGCATGCGCAGCTATTAGTGTATGTACGTGATATGTGACCTGAATAAAATCTTCTTGTACTACGTACATGCTGGTCATGCTGCTTCCGATCGATGATGCACGTACGTCCACAGACAAATTAAATCAAGGTGACTGATCGAGTACAAAATCAAACCTCGTAAAAAAGAAGATATTTTTCTTGAATGAACAAGGTGACGCGGCCCAAACAAAGGGGCCGGAGCAGATGAATTACTATGAGAAACAGTGCTATATGCAGAGCATAAACTTGAGTATTTCCTTCGCATTAAAACAGCGACAAGTATTTAAAAACGGAGAGAGTAATAATTAATTTGGCTGAACATAATTCGGAGAGCGGATGAAATCTAAGACGCTTGTTTGAGCCGGTGCAGCTGAGTTGCTCGGCTAAAGCGAGGATGGTCACCGCGCATTGCTGGCGTCAATGCACTCGCAAAGCCTCTCTTCGCAGATCAGCTTCAGCTTCTCCAGATCATATCTATCTGCCGCCACAAGTAAATATTGAGTCATCACGTCCAGCTCCGGCGCCGGCGTCTCCGATTCCGTCGACGGTAAGCAGTCCGTGTACAAGAAGTAGAGCAGAGCCTCGAACACCTGCGGCGCCATGTCCTCGACACGCACGGCATCATCTTTAGTAGTACCGGTGCTCTCCTTCATAGCACCGAAGAGCTGCGCCTTGAGGACCGGCGACCGCGCGGCGAGAATGTAACGGTGCGCCGCGAACACCTCGTCGCCTACCATGAACGTCACGTCGGCGCCCTCTTTGCTCGAGAGGAGATCGCCGAGGTGCCGCTGAAGGCTGGCAGCCGCGGGCGGCACAACTGCTGCTGGTGGTGGTGTCGGTTTGGGGGCCAAAGCTTGGGCGACGAAGATATTCTCCTTGCGAAGGGAACTCGCCTTGGACGGGACCTTGACGGTGAAGCAGTCGTCCACGGCGAAAATAAACCAATTATCTTCTTGAACACTAATACTGTCGGGAATCTTTCATACAATTTTCGGTAAAAAAAATAATCTTCTTAAACACTAACACTTATCTGTATAGAAGATG